>NC_030679.2:70194273-70799273 GCF_000004195.4 Xenopus tropicalis
GTAGGTTAAATATTCACTCAATTGTCTGGGTTCTCTTTAACTCCCATCTTTAGTAGTCTATAAACTGAAACAGCATTTGAGTCCCTACCAGTGTTTTATTAAATATATGTAATGATAATGTAACATAAGGTTGAATACCCAGAGGTACAGTAGTAATTCTGTCTACACAATCTGGCTGCCATGCAGGGTATTTCTATATGGTGATCTGGATGGCACTGCACCGTTGGCCCTGTTGGAAAACATTCACCTGGCTCATTGCACACTACTTTTCTAAATGGTGCTGTATGGTGGAGGGTAGATCCAAATCTGTGGCAGTCCAGGATGTTAGCACTTATAGAGGCATCTGCTTATAATGGAGGAGAAAGAATTGCCACTTATGTATTATATCAGTCCATTTCTCTTTACTTCATTCATATTTGTGTTTATTAAAGATTAAACAGCCTCTCTTTTAAATAACAAATTGTACAAATGTAAAGTTTTTGACGATTTGCTATAAAACTAGAGGGAATTCAGTAATAAATCTGAATTGGCTTAAACTGAATCCAGAATCCTCTAGTTTGCTCTCCATAGTAATAGATGATTTCTTTCTGGATCTATCTCCAATTCATCATAGGCTGCAAGCTGCTCATATAAAAGTGACTATTAAGCCTCAGTATTTTTAAATGCATTTAGCCTTCCTTTGCTATTTTGGTTTTGATAGTTCAGTACTGGTAGCTGTATACTGAAAGCAAGGGTTAGCAGTGATAACACATTCCGTGTCAAACGTCTTCTGGTTCTTCAGTATCTTGTTAAAGTCACTGTATCTTGGCAGGTATTTCTCAGAGATCAACAAGGTAGAAAATGCAGGTTATGTTAAAATGGACACAAGTGTTGCACCCATTTATGCAATTTGTTAAATTGCCAGCATATTAAGGAGCAAATAACCTTAAATAAACATTGCAGCAGTGTATATTAACATAGTGACGACGAGATCCATGGATTATCACTGCCCATGGATCTTTGTTTTTTAATTATAAATGAATGTGGTAGCTGTGTTTAACTGGGTCTGATTAACACTCTGGTGAAAGAGTTTCTATTATGTATTACTTATTTATCTATTGAGGTCTTCCTGATCAGTGCCATAACTGCCAGTGGAGAAAGTGGTGCAATGGCACCTTGAGCCAAAATCTACTGAAAGCCAGCAAGCCTAGCAGCACTGCAGGACTCACAATGGCAAACTTATGGCACTTTGCCTCAGTGCCTTTAAAGGAAATGTAACACTAAATTTTTTTAAGTAAAAAAGCTATTCTACCCTGCACCAATAACTGCCCTATCCTGCAAACCACTTAGTATTTTAAATGCTTTAATAGAAAATACCTGCTAAAACTTGGCTTCCTGTCAATTGCACTACAGCGATACGGCAAAGGAAGGAGCTGCATCCACTATGCGACGATCGATTGATCGAGCCTAGCCTGACTCCTTCCTATACAGAAAGAAAGCTAGACTCGATCAATCGATTGTCGCATAGTGGTTGCTGCTCCTTCCTTCACCGTATCGCCGTACTTCAATTGACTGGAAGCCAAGTTTTAGCAGGTATTTTCTTTTAAAGCATTTAAAATACTAAGTGGTTTGCAGGATAGGGCAGTTATTGGTGCAGGGTAGAATAGCTTTTTTACTTAAAAAATGTTAGTGTTACTTTTCCTTTAAGCCTTAGTTACATCACTGCTGTTAATCATCTTTCCATTACCCTTGACCTATGCACTTATACCCCACCCCCCTTTTTGTTCTGTTTCTTTCTTTTTCTTAATAGATTGCAAACTCTTTGGGACAGGCAACTGCATTTTGAAACACCTAAGCACTTAAGTATAGATTCATCTATTTTACTGTATAATGTATATAACTATACCCCTGTTTGTGTTAACACATTTTATAGCACTGCGTACAATTGTGGTGCTTTATAAATACATACATACAAACTGTACATCTGTAAGTCAAACACTGTAAAGGAACCAGATAACAATTTAAATAATGTTATTTTTAATTTATGTTATTTTTAAATGATTTAACTGTGTTTCTTAAGCAGCTCTAAAGTTTGGAGTTTCAGCAACTGTTGTTTTAAAATTAAGTTGCAACCTCCAAATCTAAAGAAAAATCTGAAATTTAATTATAGGTTACACTGTACTTGCAATCTTATACAAACTCTACTATATGAAATGATATTATTTATAAGATTTTCAACTAGGTTTTATAAATACAATAATTTGAACAAGAGGATGGCAGTATTATATATATATATAGAAAATAATTATCTGTGGCCAGCACACCCTTCAATGTTTCATCAAAATTTTTTTTATTGTAGATATATTGTTAAAACCAACGTTTCGGTCCTTATTAGGACCTTTCTCAAGGTTTTTTATCCTTGAGAAAGGTCCTAATAAGGACCGAAACGTTGGTTTTAACAATATATCTACAATAAAAAAAATTTTGATGAAACATTGAAGGGTGTGCTGGCCACAGATAATTATTTTCTATATACAGTATATATATAATACTGCCATCCTCTTGTTCAAATTATTGTATTTATATAATCCTAGTTGAAAATCTTATAAATAATATCATTTCATATAGTAGAGTTTGTATAAGATTGCAAGTACAGTGTAACCTATAATTAAATTTCAGATTTTTCTTTAGATTTGGAGGTTGCAACTTAATTTTAAAACAACATAGACAGACATAATTTTGGCTACGCACCCCGCAGAATATTGAGCCTTGGAGTGCGGACACCATTTGGATTGATATATATATATATATTAGATTATGGAATCTAAATGGAATCTAAAGAACCTTATTTTGTTGACATGACGCAAAGCCAAAATAAAGAATCCAAAGAACAAGTGTTTACAGTGTTTTCATAGGTCACTTGAAAAATATTTGTAAATCAATTGTGGCAGCTTACCACTGTGCACACAGAACTATTTATATAATTCTAGGTTTAATGGCTCTCATTGGGATGCTGCTCAGGGCTAATAAATCACCTTATCCAATCACCAGATTTGGAAGTGTCAGTTTATCCTTCACATATACAAGCAGGGATGGTATAATATTATCAAGTCAACATTCATTATGCCAATCCATCAAGAGGAGCTACAAACATGAATCCAATTCATTTCAGGGAGATTTACTAGGCATCATTTCTTCTCTAAATTTGAAGGTCTGCAAGAATCAATATTGCTGCATTTAGAAATCTATCTCGTTGCTACTGACCATTTGTTTAGGGGAATTGAATATCCAAAACTGTAAATTATCTTTTGCAGTATGCTATGATCTGTAGTCACTTGTTTTGCCTGGTTTCCTTGTTGCTCAGAGAAGACTGCTCACCCTTAAATTAGGGCCAAATTGCACAATCGAGGTATAAGGTAATGTCAGAAAGAATGTTGCCATATCTTAGGGGAAAACAATATTAGAATAGGAGTCATTTACACAGAGCGAATACAGAAATGCATACAGAGAACGTTGGCTGCACAGTGCACCTGGTGCTGGATGAAAAAATCAGACACGGTGCAGAGCGCAGCATGGACGGGCACAAGTCTGCCCTGGCCTTAGTGCAAAAAACAGAGCTGCAGTTGGAACTGTTATAATGCTTGAATTGGCAACAGTAGAACAGACATCAGACTCTCAGTTGACAATTGCACAACCTCCGACTTGGGCAGGCTGATTTCTCAATATTTGTATTTGTGAATTCAAAAGAACTTGGAATTTTACCAAACTCTAATATTTGCTTATTGATTTAAAAATTGATAATAAAAAAAACTTAATAAAATTAAAACTTGATTTAAAAACCTTGAATGCATCAATTTCACATTCTTCACATCTTTGGGGGGGACTAAAAATTTGAAAAACAATCACTTCAGTTTTGCCCAGAACAACCCCCATTGACTTTTACATGAACTCGTAGGCTTTTAGATGCAGAAGTTTTAAATTGAGTTTTTCCAACTTTTTGTGCTTTATATATTTTGAACATTTAAGTTTTGGAAACCATCATTTGAACCTCTGAGTTTTTGCACGAGAAAATGTAATTTGCGGAACAAATCACATTCTTGTATAAATGTAAATAAATCAAGTAAGAATGTTCTGTGTACACAGTAACTTATGTCCCTCATAATTTTCTTATAAACAATAGCTACTTATAAAGAGTATATGTTCCACTCAAAGTGTAATGGTAATGCACAGGATAAAGAATAACTATTATCATTATTAAAAACAGGAAAGTTCTAACAGGAAGGCTCATCATGAAGCCGGTAGGGTTTGGGTGGGTGGGGACAGTGGCTGGACATAATTGTGCAAGGACAATCTGCAATACTCAGAGCTATGGGGGTCTAATATTTTTAAATAAAACCAACACAATTTTCTGGAGGAAAAATACTTTGCAAATGATATGTAGCAAAAAAGGGAGCAAACAGAAGGGTACCTTGGATGGTTTCATTCCTGTGTAAATCCCAGTAAAATCAATGTCTCTTTTAATCAGTTCTTTTGTAAGCCTTCCAATGAGTTTATCTGCAATTAAAACAGTAATTATAACATATAATATATACTTTGGCCTATCTTAACTATAGTGAAGGCATTTTCAGCCTGTTACTACATCAAGCAGGTTTTTATTTAAAGCTTAAGAATTTTACTTTTAACTATTTTATACAATGAATTAAAGGGAGAGTTTGATGCGTTTACAAAGGTTAGGAAAAGATGCATGCTAGGCATCATTTCTTGTGATTTGCTTCTATAGCTAAGTGGTTTGTTCAATATTGAAAAGGCACTACTGTTAAAATATTTATAGATAAAATGTTGATTTTTTTTTTACTAGCTGTTGTTTATTGAGTTATTATAAGTGAGATGACCTAACATTCACTAAAGGTGCCTATACACCTTCAGATCCACCTACGAGTGGGCGATATCGAGAGAATCCAGGGCCAAACAATCAAATTATAATGACCGGTATAGGCAAAGTTGGTCCGGGGACCGCATCAACGAGCCGATGTGGTCCCTGATCGGACTAGATTTTTTAACTTGCCCGATCGATATCTGGCCGATTTCAGGCTAGATATCGGTCGGGCAGGCCCGTCGGTAGTGCCCATACGAATCGTCTAAGGGACCAATATCGGCAGCTAGAATCGGCCTGTGTATGGGGACCTTAACACTGCTGGTGTTTGTATCACAAAGATTTGATTTTAGAATTATTACCTCTAAATTAATACAATCAGTCATAAAGCAGCAGAATAAAAGTACTATTGTACCAATTCTGTTTCTTTAAAATATACAAAATAGGAAAGTGAAATAACAAGATAAACACTTCAGGGCATTTGGTAAACTATCCCTTTATTAAGTTGTTGATTCCTTGTGGAATGTCCTTAGCAGAGGTCACTTCTCCCTTCTGTTTCCCTTATAAACTGATCACTTAGCCGGCAGCCTGACCAATTGAATCAGTGCAATCTGGCACAATTGTTTCTCAGATTTCTTTTTTAATATTGTGCTTAAAATGTTGAGAAGCGTGAAACAAAAACATATTTGTGCTTTTCATTAAGGTAGTCGAATGTCCTTCCAATCAGCAGCATGTTATTTGGCATTCCCTAGGAAGAAGGCTACAGCAGTAACTATAGCTACAAAGAATGCCAATGACCTTTGCTTCTCACAAAGCACAGTCACATTTGAAACTAAATTTATGCTTCCTTGTTGTCATGTGAACACTTTGCAGGACAAAGATACTTACTGGATTTCCATCTGCTTAATACAAAATACAGTATTATTATATTTAATGCTTATGTTTCAAGGACAACACTGTTAAGCAATTTTTCAAGTATTTGATTTTAGAGATAAGTAACAGCTTCACTATATCAGCTCTATTAAATTACATTTGCACACACAAACACACACCCCATGAGCACACAAATCATGTCTTTCATTTAAGTTGCCTGTGCACAACCCCAACTCAAATGTAATTAATAGGGAATACAGGTGGATTGAGAGGTTGGGATTTCCATTAGCTAATAAAACACCAAACTGAGGCATAAATAATAACTGCCATAAATAATCTGTAAAATATACTGTATCCTTATATAGGTTGCTACTTGATGTCATAAATTTTAAATAATTTTTAATGATTGCATATAAACACAACAAATTTAAATGTATATACAGTGGTGTGAAAAACTATTTGCCCCCTTCCTGATTTCTTATTCTTTTGCATGTTTGTCACACAAAATGTTTCTGATCATCAAACACATTTAACTATTAGTCAAAGATAACACAAGTAAACACAAAATGCAGTTTTTAAATGAGGGTTTTTATTATTTAGGGAGAAAAAAAATCCAAACCTACATGGCCCTTTGTGAAAAAGTAATTGCCCCCTGAACCTAATAACTGGTTGGGCCACCCTTAGCAGCAATAACTGCAATCAAGCGTTTGCGATAACTTGCAACGAGTCTTTTACAGCGCTCTGGAGGAATTTTGGCCCACTCATCTTTGCAGAATTGTTGTAATTCAGCTTTATTTGAGGGTTTTCTAGCATGAACCGTCTTTTTAAGGTCATGCCACAACATCTCAATAGGATTCAGGTCAGGACTTTGACTAGGCCACTCCAAAGTCTTCATTTTGTTTTTGGTGGATTTGCTGGTGTGTTTTGGGTCATTGTCCTGCTGCAGCACCCAAGATCGCTTCAGCTTGGGTTGACGAACAGATGGCCGGACATTCAGGATTTTTTGGTAGACAGTAGAATTCATGGTTCCATCTATCACAGCAAGCCTTCCAGGTCCTGAAGCAGCAAAACCACCCCAGACCATCACACTACCACCACCATATTTTACTGTTGGTATGATGTTCTTTTTCTGAAATGCTGTGTTACTTTTACGCCAGATGTAACGGGACATGCACCTTCCAAAAAGTTCAACTTTTGTCTCGTCGGTCCACAAGGTATTTTCCCAAAAGTCTTGGCAATCATTGAGATGTTTTTTAGCAAAATTGAGACGAGCCTTAATGTTCTTTTTGCTTAAAAGTGGTTTGCGCCTTGGAAATCTGCCATGCAGGCCGTTTTTGCCCAGTCTCTTTCTTATGGTGGAGTCGTGAACACTGACCTTAATTGAGGCAAGTGAGGCCTGCAGTTCTTTAGATGTTGTCCTGGGGTCTTTTGTGGCCTCTTGGATGAGTTGTCTCTGCGCTCTTGGGGTAATTTTGGTCGGTCGGCCACTCCTGGGAAGGTTCACCACTGTTCCATGTTTTTGCCATTTGTGGATAATGGCTCTCACTGTGGTTCGCTGGAGTCCCAAAGCTTTAGAAATGGCTTTATAACCTTTACCAGACTGATAGATCTCAATTACTTTTGTTCTCATTTGTTCCTGAATTTCTTTGGATCTTGGCATGATGTCTAGCTTTTGAGGTGCTTTTGGTCTACTTCTCTGTGTCAGGTAGCTCATATTTAAGTGAGTTCTTGATTGAAACAGGTGTGGCAGTAATCAGGCCTGGGGGTGACTACAGAAATTGATATTGAAATTGAAAATTGAAATTGATAAACCACAGTTAAGTTATTTTTTAACAAGGGGGGCAATCACTTTTTCACACAGGGCCATGTAGATTTGGAGTTTTTTTTCTCCCTTAATAACGTAAACCTTCATTTAAAAACTGCATTTTGTATTCAATTATGTTATCTTTGACTAATAGTTAACGGTTTTTGATGAGCAGAAACATTTAAGTGTGACAAACATGCAAAAGAATAAGAAATCAAGAAGGGGGCAAATAGTTTTTCACACCACTGTACAATGATAGAAACTATATCTATTGTTGACATATTTATGCAGCCTTTTTTCTTTATATAGACAATTAATGAATATGTAACTTCTAATATCTTTGAATTATGCAGCAGGGGTGAATATATACTATATAGATGGCAGACATGGTACATTATTCTTTTTTTACAGTTATATAAAACATACCACCCTAATTTCCAAAATCATTTTTTTCCCTGAAGTCTGTTCTCACTTTAACACTAATGATACAGGTATGGGATCTGTTATCCAGAATGCTCGGGACCTGGGGTTTTCCGGATAAGGGGTCTTTCCATAATTTGGATCTCCATACTATGTCTACTGAAAAATCATTTAATGGTTAAATAAACCACATAGGATTGTTTTGCCTCCAGTAAAGATCAGTTATATCTTTGTTGGGATCAAGTACAAGGTACTGTTTTATTATTACACAGAAAAAGGAAATCATTTTAAAAAATTAAACTTATTGCTTATAATGGAGTCTATGGGAGGTGGTCTTTCTGTAATTTCGAACTTTCTGGATAACAGATCCCATACCTGTAATGAGCTGGGGCTTTGTTATGATAGGGCAGCACTTGAAGGGACTAAGTAGATATGACAGAAAAGTGATTTTAGTAAAGTTTACATAAAGTTGATTACAAGTTGATTAGTGAAATGATGATGACCCTTTCAAGTCATACCCATATCTTCATAATTAAAGGCTCATATTTGTTTACACTGTAGATCTGTTTACAGAGATTAATGACTATATAGTGAATTATGTACTCCTTACTCGTAAAATATAAGGATAATATACGTCTCTGAGGAGTCCCATGACCTAGTAAAGACAAGACACCAAAGGCCAAGTGATTTTATACAGGTCATGGAACTCCAAGGTGACTTCCAATATCCTCTTATTTTACAACATGGGCTTATTATTTATTAAAATACACAAGTTCCATTAAGTCATGGTTCAGAAATTACACCACTAAATACCAATGATAACTGATTATATCACTAAGCACAATGTATAAGGATATACATTGTGCTTAGTGATATAATCAGTTATCATTGAGGATATTATTTACAAGCTTTTTATGTATGTGTATTATAGAGTTCTAATTTACATTTATATTATTACAATTTTCATATTACTACATTAACTACATAATTTAGTTACATATTAAGGCTGGTGGCAGAGACAGTGTTTTTTCCACTCGTGTACATACGCCAGTAGAAAACAAGGCCAATCTGCTTCCATCTGTGCTATCTTGTGTGCACACTGACACGGCATGCCAAAAATGCATAGTTTAGTGTTTCCATGCTGGTGGGTTAAGGCCATGTATTTAGACAGAGTTAATTACATGGAATTGTACAATATTGTCCAAATGTGTAATGAATTACTTATATAGATTGCTACGCACCATTTTCAGAGAAGGCTTTAGCAGCAGCTATGTTACTTGATCTGCAAGCAAAGGAGAAATAGCATGTCTATCAGTATCAGAATAAGGCTTTACTGCACATTTTAGTAATGTATTACTGCTCTTTGATAATTATAATCACCAGTTGTCTGTTTCCATTTGCAAACATTGAGCATTGTAAGAAGAGAAATAGTAACATATAACATCAACAGCATTAATAGACCTACAGACTGTTAAGGTAAAATTATTGTCAAAGAGCAGGGTGTACTGTGAAAAAGTGACCACATCATTTAGTCCCATGCCAGGATTATAGTTATGACCTTTTAAAGGGGAACTAAAGCATACAAAGGAAATGACTAGAAATGCTGTATTTTATATACTGTACCAGAGTAGCATCCCTATAATTATTAAGATTCAGGCCTTTAAAGTTGCCCATGGGAGCTCATTATCTTGGATCTCGTTAGGCCATCTTGTGATACCATCATTAGAAAGCATCAACACATTTCAGAAAGTGAGGTTATATCTGTCATACAAGCTGATGCTACAGCCTATTACTAGTATTAATTAATACTAGTATGCTGAATGCATTGGTGTCTATGCTGCCATGTAACATTAAGCTGAATTAATCAGTAAATTTATAGTAAATGGTATATTGTATATATTCGACTGTATATATTGTTTCACAGCAGCCTAGAGTAGACGGTCTGCTGTAAGTCTGCAGAAAAGTAGACGAGGAGCTACTGGGGAGGCACAGATCTTCATTACTAAAGGGCTGTGGTGGCCTTGAGCTGGTAGAGAAGCCAAACACATAAGGTGCTGCCTTTTAGCCTAATTCTTTGTGGAGTTTTAGTTATCTGATAGCATTGCAACATTGATAAAAGGGCCCATGAGTCTATGCAAGATATATTTACTGGTACATGCATGACAATTAAATATTTGTTATTTAACCATCGTTGTGCCCTAGGCAGTTGCCTCTTTTGCCTACTAATGTTCTGGCCCTGGCCTCTGTTTACTTGAAATGCCAAGGCCTACTTTGAATCCCAGTCTGGACATGCTTATTAATACTAAATACCCAGGCCTCACCCATTTAAAACAATCACTGACTTATAGATTTTGACCAAACTATTTAGGGATCATTTATAAGTGCAAAAAGCTAGAATGGACACCATATTGCACAGACATTGACAAAGGTAATTGTGTCTATACATACGCATGGCAACTTGCAATGTGCACGCATAATGCATGCTTGCTAGGGAATCAAAGATGCACTTGTGATAAAGGAATTGTGCAAGTGCAATTGTTGTGGATGCTACTTAGCAGGCATGTGTAATTATAAAGGAATTCTGCAGAGAAAGCTACATTGTGGGTGAAAATACATGACAATTTGCATCTGATAAGTGTACTTTGCTTTCCGTCCTAATTCATATAGTCGTATACAGTACCACATACATAAACATCATCTTTATACAGGAAAAAGAAATTACTATTGAGAAGAATTGACCCATTTTTTAAATGCTAAAACTCAATTTCTATACCTTGGTAATGGCTGTAATTTTACTATGATAAGGTTAGACTTCTCTGTCTTCAGCTCCACAGATGATATACTGAGGTTCTGATCAGCTCTGATTATGTTCCACTTTCCCCGGTTTTTAATGTAACCTGGGAGATGGTGAATAGTTTTCCAGTTCACTGCTGGTATAACTAAAGAAGATGGTGAGGAATTCATTAATACCTGCAATAAATATACAAGAAGACATTAGCTGACTGTTACTCTGATGTACAAAAAAGTATCTTAAAGGAGAAGGAAAGGCTAATGAAGAGTTAATCTCAAGCTGCAGGCATACCTTCAGTTCTCTCAATAGTGCCCTTAAGTCTCCCCATATTTCACCTGTTCAGATGATCAGAAGGCAAACAGGAAAGAAAAACGCTGAGCTCTGTAAAGAAAGTTCCCATAATGCCTCATTCCTGCACCAAGACCAAGACAAAGACCAGTGTACATGTGCAGTTTGTAAGACTGAGGAATGAGGAAGCTTCCTGCTGATTGGCTCACATCACACATTCCTAAGGGGGGAAGTTCTTAACATTCTTGAGGGAGGTGGGAGCAAGAGAGGGGAGAGAGGAGAGAGCTGCGAACACTCTGACACAGGAAAACAAGAAAGGCAAGAAATCCTGTTTCTATTGACAGAGAACTCAGTGCAGCGTTTCTGTGAGTGCTTATGGCTGTATTTACATAGACCTTTCTGATGAAGCTTACTTTGTTTTTACCTTTCCTTCTCCTTTAACTCAAACATAAATATCATTCCAATGCATAGACCCCAAGGTTTGCAATTATTAAGCTAAGATCAGATCATGTTTAACAGTGTAGCAGACAATATAATGATGGCTTTAATGTGTATTAGTGCTAACCTCCCTGAAAACAAAATTTGTATCTAAATACCATTGAACAACTAAGCCTACAACAAACAGGAATTCAAATGCATTGTAGTATATTTTCCATGTATAGTGATAGAACAAAAGCCTGCTATGCCACAACAGCCATTATTCATCCATCACTGCAACAATCAACATGTTTATTCATTTGTCTGTCTCATATGTTATTATTTACGGGACATTTTCACTGAAAGCAGTAGCAATTAGATTTTATTTAACCTTTAACTGCTGTCTGTCCCATTGCCTAGCAATAAGCTTTTCCCATTCATTTGAATAAAAGCTGGATACGTAGAATACCTTCCCAGCACTCTTCAACATATTCTTTAGCATATTCACATACAATATAATAAAAAAAAAAACTTGCCTTCACATTATGCATTGTGCCCTCAGATCCGCTGAGAGAACTGTAATAAGTGAAGTCTTCCATACTCAACTACAAATAAAAAAGAAGAGGCAAAATCACAAGATATTAAAAGGAACAGTTATTCTATAAAATGAAAATTATCACAGTAATAATGTACTGTTGCCCTAAACTGGTAAAACTGGTTTAAAACTGGTTTTAAATACTTTAAAGGACATGTAAACCCTACACACAAATATCTAATCAGTGAACAGCCTCTTTGAAATCTTTCAATACCTGCCACACTGGTTGCCCAGAGGTTAATAGTAAGGCTGCAACATCTCCTTAATCACTTAGATTTCCTTCTCCTCCACTCGGCCCCTCCCTTAGGAATTTACTTTGGCTGTTGGCTTGTGGGCATGCTCAGTTGTTCTAAGCTCAAATTAGTAAACACGCCCTCCAGTCTAGCAGCCAGTGAAGAAATGGCATTGCTGGTTCCCTGCCTGTGTGAGACTGTACTCTTGATGAAATGTATACTGAATAAGGGTCTTTGTGTGTCTTTGTGCTGTTTGCAGATGTAAATGTATCTGATTATGTATCAGAGGAAAAATGGCCGCCGGGTGAAATCTGCTATTTGCTTTAGGAAAATGTGATGGTGCTGGCAAATGAAGGGGATATATGCAGTACAAATGATGCCTTTTGGGGATGGGGAGACGTGCCCAACTGATATACATTGTAGGCAAATGTAATTACAGTGCTTTAAGCAGTTTCATTTTTGGTGTTACTGTTCCTTTAAGTTATTAGATGTATCTTAAACATCAGCGATATTTAGAGTTCCAGATCCATGAAGTGTACTTATTTAATTCTGAAGAGCCAGCAAACCTGTGTAGGGAGACACGCAACATGCATTTGCCCATACACACAATACCATGTAATAAATATTAATATAATCATGTCATATTATAATATTATATATTGATTATGATATTGATATATTTTGTCATATTAGAGCATCTGTTACACTCCAAATCTTCTGTTTTGTTGTTAATTTCAATAGAGTTATTTGGCTATATTTCTTTCATTTATAAATCATAATTGTTGATATTAATATGTATTCATATAATGTTTGTTAAATTGCATGCAAAGCACATAAGAGGTAATTTACAAAGTGCATTGCAGGGTGCAAAGTGCAAAAGAAATTATGTAAACTGTCCTGTTTTTTTAGACCTTTCTACCTAACTTCACACTTTGCACCTGGGGCGCAGGTTTTGTACTCCTGGTAATAGATAGATGATAGATAGATAGATAGATAGATAGATAGATAGATAGATAGATAGATGATGGATAGATAGATAGATAGATAGATAGATAGATAGATAGATAGATGATGGATAGATAGAGATAGACAGAGATAGATAGAGATAGATAGAGATAGATAGAGATAGATAGATAGATAGATAGATAGATAGATAGATAGATAGATAGATAGATGATGGATAGATAGAGATAGACAGAGATAGATAGAGATAGATAGAGATAGATAGATAGATAGATAGATAGATAGATGATAGATAGATAGATAGATAGATAGATAGATAGATAGATAGATAGATAGATGATAGATAGATAGATAGATAATTACATACTGTTTCTTGGAGGAACAGGATGATAGTCTTTGGTGTTGCTGTAAATTCTGGATCAAGCAGCTTGTGGAATTCATGTTCTGACGTGATGTGCCCGCCATGTACTGTTGGTTTAACTTTCAAAAAAGACCTGAAAATAAGAACAACTAGATTTTATTTGGAAACACCTTTTTAAGTGTATTACAATTAGCAAATTATTGGTGTCCTTGGCTACGTAGTTCAAAAGGAATAGTTTTAGCTTTAGCTTTTATAATCAAAATGATTCAAAATTCCATAATGTACTGGACTGCTATTCACCATATTTTCCCTACATTCTTCAATGAATGCCCCATACTCTTTATAGCACAAAGATTTTTATAGACACAAAGAATAGCTGCCAGGGGGCAACTAGGCAATTCTTCAGTAGGCCCATGCTGCTGTCATATCTGCTCTGTGCACATAGCTGCAGTAATTGGCATCTGGTTAATACAGATGTAATTTGTGGTTTTACAAGTCACAAAGATGTGAAGTTCTACAAACTAAGCTACCCTTCATCAAAATCTTGTAAAGCAACTTTTTATACTTCCCCCTTCCTCATGTATGTAATACTTGAATAGACACAGTATCTTGCCTGTACAGCTATAGTGAAGAAACCTCAAAGCTAGCCAGTTTAAAGGGATTCTGTCAGGGTAAAACATTTTTTTGTACAAAAAATACATCAGTTAAAGGGGTGGTTCACCTTCAGGTTTACTTTTAGTATGTTATAGAATTGCCTATTATTAGCAACTTTTCAACTGCTCTTCATTTTGTATTTTGAATTATTTTTCCTCTTCTGAACTAATCAGCTTTTAAATGGAGGTCACTGACCCCAGCAATAAAAAAAACTGTTGCTCTATGAGGCTACAATTTTATTGTTACTTTTTATTACTTATCTTTCTATTTATATTTCTCTCGCTCTTTGAAACCACTGCCTAGTTGCTAGGTTAAATTGGACCCTAACAGCCAGATAGCTGCTGAAATTCCAAATTGGAGAACTGCTGAACTAAAAGACTATGAAGTTTTCCATTATTCGAGGTCATGGTATATCTAGTATAAATAAATCTAAAATAACTGGACTTGTTAAGTAATCATTGAAGACGTTTCACTACTCATCTCAGTGTGTTGGCTAGGTTTGAAAAACAGAGGGATGTGGTGTTTGTGATTTTCAAACCTAGCAACACACTGCGACAAAAACTTATACACCCAAAGGATCCAAAACCCAAGGAAAAACAAAGCAATGTTGTATACGCAGTCCAGTGTAGCGAGGAGTGCACAGACCTTTATATTGGGGAGACAAAGCAACTGCTCTCGAAGCGAATGGCTCAACATAGGAGGGCAAACGCTACGCTTCTGTATTTCTACACCTAAAAGACAAGGGACACTCCTTTGAAAATATCTATGTCCTAATTTTGGACAAAGAAGGCCGCTGGTTTGAAAGAGGTGTAAAAGAGTCTATTCATGTTAAAGTGGAGAAACCATCCCTAAACAGAGGTGGGGGCCTTCAACACCATCTCTCTGCTACATACAATGCTGTTCTAACATCTGTACCCCGGCACTTTCAGAACTCTTCACACATGCATTCATGCAACTCTAACAAGTAAAACCTTTTTCGAAGAGTTGCTTTAGATTTATTTATACTAGATATGCTGAAATAAAAGCTAAATCAGTAAAAAAAACGCAAATTGCAAATTGTCTCAGAATAGCCCTTTCTATGCCCTTTCTATGCTATACTATGGGGCAGATTTATCAAAACACGAGATCGAATTCCGAATATGAAAAATTCAGATTGGAAACGAAAAATTTCTGAAGATCACAAATATCCCGAAAATGCTTATGATAATATCGTATTGGCGATCCGAAAGTCACGAAATTTTCGTACAGAACTGTAAGGTATCCCGGTAGTCCGATGAATACTAGCTTTCCCCTGCGCTTCCCACCGGACCTGAACACTGGAAGTGGAACAGTAACAAGCCCAGCTACAGAATAGCAGAGGTGCCGTGAGTACCCGAGTTTGGAGAGTACACGATGGTAGCACCAGATGCTGAGCGAAAATCCCAAAACAAGCCGAAGTCAAGCCGGAAGTCAGAGTCCGAAGTCGATGCCAAGGGGTGAGACGAAGAATGGTCAAAACGAGCCGAAGTCAAGCCAGGAGTCAGAGTCCGAAGTCGAAGCCGAAGGGTGAGACGAAGAATGGTCGAGAACAAGCCGGAATCAAGGATCAGAGGTCGAAATCAGAGGAACTGGAACGCGTAGTGTCAGGATGCAAGGAAACGATCACCTCGCACAGAGTCTAGGCCTGAGCGTCCTTAAAACAGCATTGCGCATGCTCGCGGCGTCAGTTGCGGCGCGCACGGCACCCGTCGCGGCGCACGCACGTACACGCGGCGTGCGTAAAGCCGCGCGCACGTGCGGCGCGCGCTTAGTCGTGCGCACAACGCCAATTCCGGCGTGCGTCCGTACGCGGCACCCGGCCTGTCGTGCACCCGCACCGGCGCGCATTCGGCCGGATGCGCGCATCGTTAGAGGAGCGCACCGGATCCCGACATTGCCCCTCCCCAACACGCGACCTCCGGACGCGTGAAGGTGTCGGTTTATCTGGATGGTCATTATGGAATAACCTTGTGAGTTGTGGGGCATGAATATTAGACATTGGTTCCCAAGAGTTCTCTTCAGGCGGATATCCCTTCCATTGGACCAAATACTGAAGTCGACCCCTGTTGATTCTAGAGTCTAAAATAGCTTCTACTTCGAATTCTTCGGATCCCTCCACAACCACTGGAGAGGGAGGGACAATAGTTCTTCCCGGGAAGGAGTTCTTAGTTACTGGTTTCAAAAGTGCAGAATGAAACACCGGATGAATCTTGTAAGAGGCTGGTAACTTAAGTTTGAAAGCAACATCATTTATTTGTTGGATAATAGGAAAAGGACCCAGAAACTTCTGCCCCAATTTCTTTGAAGGACAATGCAGTTTAATATGACGGGTAGAGAGCCACACTAGGTCCCCCACCTGAAATTCTGGATCTTTCCTACGCCTTCGGTCGGCAAAAGTCTTAAAATTCTTTTGAGCTTGAGTCATGGCTTGCTGTATGGCTTGAGTATTTATATCAATAAATGAAAGATGATCTTGAACGGCTGGAACTTGGATCTCTTTAGGAAGATCGGGGAGAACATGTGGATGAAAACCATAATTGGCAAAAAATGGAGTTTGTTTGGTGGATGAGTGACGAGCATTATTGTAAGAAAATTCGGCCAAAGGCAACAGCTTACTCCAATTATCTTGCAAAAAGGAAGAAAAACAACGGAGATATTGTTCTAATGTTTGGTTAGTTCTTTCTGTCTGCCCATTTGACTCCGGATGGAAAGCAGTAGAGAAGGCCAGTTTGATTTGTAATGACTTACAGAGGGCTCTCCAAAATCTAGAAGTAAATTGCACTCCTCGGTCGGACACAATTTCATCAGGGATTCCGTGGAGGCGAACTACTGTATATACTCGAGTATAAGCCTAGTTTTTCAGCACCCAAAATGTGCTGAAAAAGTCACCCTCGGTTTATACTCAAGTCATCTTCATCTTCCATCGCAACTGCCCCATTCTGCACTAGATATTGAACTTTATATTCTATATAAACTATATATGGTTTTGAAGGATTTTAACTCTTTGTGTTTTAGCTTGGTTGAGCTAAGGTGGTAGTACTTTTAAGGTATTATTGTTGATACCATATTGTTTTTGTTGACCCTTTTCTCCACTTACAGAGTTAGTTTACTGTCTTTGAAATAAATATTTAAAAACATATACCCCACTGATGCCTCAATTAATGTAATTTTGTTGGTATTTATTTTGATTAATTAAACTTAGCAGTAGCTGCTGCATTTCCCCCCCCCTAGGCTTATACTCAAGTCAATAAGTTTTTGCAGTTTTTTTAAGGTAAAATTAAGTACCTCGGCTTATATTCGGATCGGCTTATACTCGAGTATATACGGTACTTCTTTAATAAAAACTTCAGCAGTTGAAGAAGCGGATGGAGTTCCAGGCAGAGAAATAAAGTGAGCCATCTTGGACAGACGATCCACAACAACGAAAATGGTATTGAATCCATGAGAAGGTGGAAGATCAACAATAAAGTCAATGGAAATAGACCCCCAGAGTCTAGAAGGCACAGGTAGAGGATGTAATAACCCCAAAGGTTTAGTATGAGAGTTCTTGAACCGAGCACAGATTTCGCAAGAGGAAACATAAGCCTTACAGTCCTTGGCCATATGAGGCCAGTGAAAAAATCTCCTGGCCAGATCCAATGTTTTGGAAATTCCCATATGTCCTGCTAAAGGGTGATCATGCACAAAACGTAACGTCTCCAATCTAAGAGACTCAGGAATAAAAATCTTGTCACTTAAAAAGTACAGACCGTCATGGCCTTGTAGTCCGTCAGGTGGCGAAAGTGAAGAGGATACTTCTTTAATCTTGGAGATAAACTCACTCTGTAATAGGAGAAAGTTCCGTGGAAAAAGAATTGTGTCAGGAGGACCAGGCTCTTCTTCTTCCAAAAACATTCGAGACAGGGCATCAGCTTTCTTATTCTTACA
Organism: Xenopus tropicalis; assembly: GCF_000004195.4. NCBI lineage: Eukaryota > Metazoa > Chordata > Amphibia > Anura > Pipidae > Xenopus > Xenopus tropicalis. The sequence goes on from NC_030679.2 coordinate 70,212,470, forward strand.
TCCAGGTCTGAAAGTAATGTGAAAATTAAAACGTGAAAAAAACAAAGACCACCTTGCCTGACGAGGTTTAAGACGCTTGGCTGTACGGAGATATTCCAAGTTCTTGTGATCAGAAAAAATCATGATAGGCTGAACTGTCCCTTCAAGAAGATGACGCCATTCTTCAAATGCTGCCTTAATGGCCAATAATTCTCTATCAGACACGTCATAGTTTCTTTCAGAAAGAGTAAGTTTCTTGGAGAAAAAAGCAACAGGGTGGAGAAAATCTTTACCAATGTCTCTTTGTGAAAGAATCGCTCCAACCGCGGTCTCTGAAGCATCAACCTCCAAGATGAACGGTAAGGTAGGGTCGGGATGTTTCAGAATTGGTGCTGAGACAAATGACTTCTTCAACAGATCGAAAGCGGATTGGGCTTGGTCAGTCCAACAAAAAGGTCTGGATGTGCAAGTCAAGTCAGTAATAGGTGCTATGACTTTGGAAAAGTCTTTAATAAATTTCCTGTAAAAGTTAGCAAAACCAACAAAACTTTGTACCGCCTTCCGGGAAGTAGGAGCTGGCCAATCAATAATGGTAGAAACCTTTTTCTGATCCATCTGAACTCCATCCGTGGAAATTATGAACCCTAAAAACTCAATTGAGGATTTATGAAATTCGCATTTCTCTATCTTAGCAAATAGACGATGAAGACGTAAACGCTAGAAAACCTTCCTTAAATGACATCAATGTTCCTCTTCAGAGGTGGAAAAGATGAGTATGTCATCTAAATATACAATGAGAAATTGATCCAGAAAGTCTCTAAAGATGTCATTAATAAAATGTTGGAAAGTCGCTGGTGCATTGCATAATCCAAAGGGCATTACTAGATACTCAAAATGACCATAACGAGAACGGAAGGCCGTCTTCCACTCGTCACCTTCACGTATACGTACCAGGTTATATGCTCCACGTAAATCTAACTTGGAAAAAATATTGGCACCACGAAAAATTTGGAATAGTTCAGGGACAAGAGGAAGCGGGTAACGATTCTTAATCGTAATTTGATTTAAATGTCTGTAGTCTATGCATGGCCGTAAGGAATGATCTTTCTTTTCTACGAAAAAAAATCCCCGCTCCGGCAGGAGAGGTAGAAGGACGAATAAACCCCTTCTCCAAATTTTCATCAATATATTTCTTTAAGACAACAAGTTCTGGTTCTGACAAAGGATAAATTCGCCCGAACGGAATAGGAGCTCCGGGTAAGAGTTCAATGGGGCAATCATAAATTCTATGAGGAGGAAGAGTGTCTGCCCCTTTTGCATCAAAGACATCGGCAAAATCATGGAGATAATGAGGTAAAACCTGAAAACGAGAATCTGGTAGAGGACACAAAGTCATCAATTTTGTTTCAGAGACGTCTGATATGGTATGAGAAATGCAACACTCAGCGGAGAATCTTATGATGCCAGTGCTCCAATTTATTGATGGGTTATGTGACTTTAACCAAGGAAAACCGAGAATTAATGGGAAAAGGGGGGAAGAAACAATATCAAAGTGGCAGAGTTTCCATTGTTACTGGTCCGGACGAAATCTGAGAGCCATCTGCTGTCCTCACCAGAAGGGGATGCTGCTTCGGACGAGTTGGAATATTGTTGGTCTTAACAAAGCTAGCGTCCATGAAACAGCCACAGGCTCCGGAATCAACAATGACTTGATCCTTTAGGGACCCTTGGGACCATCGCGGGGCGGGTAGGACAATCTCTTAAAAAATGACCGGGAAGACCACAGTAGAGACAGAGATTATGTTGTCGTCTACGAATTCTTTCTTCAGGAGAAATGGCTGATCTGATGAGGCCGATCTGCATAGGCTCAGGAGGCTCAACCTGTGTCTCAGGGCCGAGAGGTCGAGGAACGAAAAGAGCCTTAGGAAGAACCCAAGATGTGGAAGGTGTATTTGTCCTTTCAGCACGCCTTTCTCTTAGACGACGATCGATTTGAATTGCGAGTTCAATGAGATCCTCCAAACTTTCAGGAATGCCCACACGAGCCAGTTCATCCTTTAGAGAACCACTCAGCCCCAAACGAAACTGATGTTTAAGAGCTTTGTCGTTCCATTCAGTGTCAGTGGCATAAATACGGAACTCTGTCACGTAATCCTCAACTGGGCGTCTTCCCTGCTGGAGTGACGTAATCATAGCTTCCACAGTAGAAGTTCTCTTAGGGTCATCATAAAGTTGCCCCATGGCACCAAAAAAAGCATTAGAGTCACTTAACAGAGGGCTCTGGATCTCCAGCAGCCGATGTGCCCAGGTCTTAGGCTCCCCGGACAATAAAGAAATTGCTACCCCAACTTTAGTCTGTTCAGAGGCATACATCTGTGGCTTAAGGAGAAATAACAAACGGCAGTCATTAAGAAAAGCACGAAATTTCTTTCTATCACCAGAAAATCTCTCAGGCAGGGGCATCTTAGGCTCGAGAACCGGTGGGTATGCAGCCGCAGCACCCGCAGCCATAGGGGGGCTCACTGAAACCGGATTAGATGTTGCTCCAAATCCCTGGATCTGAGCCTGTAGTTGCTGATAACCCCCTTGTAAGTCTTGCACTGCTTGGGTAAGGGCCGCCAATTGCTGGGAAAGCGTATCGGAAGGAGCTTCGTGATCACCAGACTCCATGGCGAGGTGATACTGTAAGGTATCCCGGTAGTCCGATGAATACTAGCTTTCCCCTGCGCTTCCCACCGGACCTGAACACTGGAAGTGGAACAGTAACAAGCCCAGCTACAGAATAGCAGAGGTGCCGTGAGTACCCGAGTTTGGAGAGTACACGATGGTAGCACCAGATGCTGAGCGAAAATCCCAAAACAAGCCGAAGTCAAGCCGGAAGTCAGAGTCCGAAGTCGATGCCAAGGGGTGAGACGAAGAATGGTCAAAACGAGCCGAAGTCAAGCCAGGAGTCAGAGTCCGAAGTCGAAGCCGAAGGGTGAGACGAAGAATGGTCGAGAACAAGCCGGAATCAAGGATCAGAGGTCGAAATCAGAGGAACTGGAACGCTTAGTGTCAGGATGCAAGCAAACGATCACCTCGCACAGAGTCTAGGCCTGAGCGTCCTTAAAACAGCATTGCGCATGCTCGCGGCGTCAGTTGCGGCGCGCACGGCACCCGTCGCGGCGCACGCACGTACACGCGGCGTGCGTAAAGTCGCGTGCACGTGCGGCACGCGCTTAGTCGTGCGCACAACGCCAATTCCGGCGTGCGTCCGTACGCGGCACCCGGCCTGTCGTGCACCCGCGCGCATTCGGCCGGATGCGTGCATCGTTAGAGGAGCGCACCGGATCCCGACAGAACTGTTGTAAACAGCGGCAAAACCAATTAGATTTTTCGCGCTAAAAATACGAGAAAATCGTGCAAGCATGGAAAAAGTTGCGAAAGCGCAGTAAAATTCACGCAAGCATCAAAAAAGTTGCCCAAGTTATGAAAAAGTTGCGAAAAATACGATTGAGCCGATTGAACGAACACTCGGAGCATTCATGGATAAGTAAATGTGCCCCTAAAAGTTAAAAGTAGGTGAACAACCCCTTTAATAGAGCTTTTCCAACAGAATCCTGCATTGAAATCCATTTTGCAAAAGAGAGATTTTTTTTTTTTATAATTAATTTTGAAAGTTGACATGGGGCTAGCCATATTCTTAGTTTCCCAGGTGCCCTCAGTCATGTGACTTGTGCTCTGATAAACTTCTATCTCTTTTTACCGCTGACCTGCAAATTGGAGTGATATCACCCTCCTCCTTCCAGCAGCTGATCAGCAGAACAATGGGAAGGTAGCAAGGTAGCAAATACCTGACATCTGTTTTGCTAAAAATTCTCCCCACCTAGTGGTAGATTTTAGAATAGCATTCAATAGTAAATAGTAAAAAAAAAAAAAAATAGTAGGAGAAACAATAGGTTATCTAAAAGCAGTTCTAATTTGTAGCACTGGCTCCTTCTGAAAGCTCAAACTCAGGCCCAGCGCACTGAGATGGCTGCCTACACACCAATATTATGTTATTATTAATATAGTAATAAAAACTATACCTAAAAATCATGACAGAATCCCTTTAATTACTTTTGACCAGACTAGCTGTCCATTGAACTGTTAGAAACAACTGATCAATGGTGTGGATATGTACTAATCAGGTAACTACACAAGCAAGATTTTCCAGTGTTTTGTTGGCCCCGTGCACAGAACACATTGCTACAAAAGCACATTTATAACTAGCTTTGACTTGTATTGAATAGTATGGAAAATGTTACATAATCAATAAAAACGTAGGGATTATTAAGGGATGAATGCATGGTTTGATTTAACACAATGACCCTTGTATTATTTTAAGTTATACTCTTAAGGCTTTCATCCAACATTATGCTGATGAATATTGGAATGATCTCCTGTATTTTGATTGCCAAATGGAACAACCAGTGGGAAGCAAAGATAAGATCAAAAAAGGTTTAAATTAGGTTATTAATGCATTAAATGGCATTTTAAAGTAGCAATAGTTCCTTAAATATGGTGAATTAAGAGAAGCTAGGCTTAAGACAAGAAAGCTGTAAATTGTGCTGTAAATAGTTCAGCTTTCCACTTCAAACTAAATAGTAGTTCTTGTCTGAAACATTAAGAAATGCAGTTTAATGCCTTATGATACTTTGAAAATGTTACAAACTAAAAAAAGCTGTAGCTGAAAGGAAATATGAAATAAATATGTATCTGTAGTATTTATTATTAAGAGAAACAGAATGGAATTTCAGAAGTCTCATGGAAACAGTTGAAGACTAAAATGTTTTTCTAGAATGGAAGAACTGCATAGTAGCTTTTAATATATGAAAGCCAAAGGCAATTCTATTGGTTGTTTTATAACACAACAGGTACCCTCATTATGCCTGGCAAATGTTTTTTTTTAAGTCTTCTGAGTGATGTTCAGCCAATTACTGGCAACAAATACATGTTAGGAACATTTTTCCCTAGGTAGCAAGCTGTATAAACCACGTAGCTTGTACATGATACTACACCAACCTGTCAAATGTTAAAAACAGAACAAATGTATGGAGAAGGTCAAGCTTTACCAAAAAATCAGCAATTAGTATAAAATGTAAACAAGTGGCTGGCCAGCCTACGTACTGTATAATGTTCTTAAAATCAACAATTAACAGTTACATAGATATCTGTATGTTCTTAAATAAGGTGCTTACACATCACTGAAAACCACTATAAAGCACTTATCAATATTCCTCGGTTTTATTAGGTGACATAATCATGTAAAAACAAATCCATGCATCTAGTACAGCTCTAGCATCTATTATTCAAAATGGCCAATGAAATATATATAATGAAATATATATATGACATTTCCCCATAATTTCCTATTTGAACAATTTTTTTTTTATGTTAACTGATCTGCCTTTTCAATGTAATACTAAAACTGTACTGATCTGGCCCCAAAAACCTGAATTTTTTATTCTACAAAAGTAGATATTAATAATACCAATTTACTAAGTGGTTAAAAACCAGGTTTTTGGGTCACAAGCTGATTTGTTAATATATTTTGGTCCCCTTGGAAAAGGCTATGAAGCACTGCTTTGGAAGGAAACACATTACAGCAGCAGTACTGGTGTTTTTTTAAAGCTGAAAAATCACAAGAGGTATCACTCACAAACACTTACCACTCAAGACAATTGGAAGCAGTAGGGTGGGGGGCAATTACAGCTGCTTTTCAGCCAGTTGAACAAGGCCATCAGTCTTATAAGCTGGACCCTACTAACTACTCTGCTGTATTATGCTGTTCCTTATTTTATCCTGTTAACTGTAAGTTCTGTGGGGCAAGCACTTCTTCCAATTGTGTCTGGTACACAACCTATGTGTGTTTATACTAATTTACTGATTTATTTATTATACTTTTCTCTCTCCTGTGTGTACTTGTCTATATTGTAAACTTGTACAGCATTGCATATCCTTGTAGCACTTTATAAATAATGCATACATATTGCTGTCCTACGGACATGAAGCGCTGTCTTTTGTTTCCATTGTTATACTGTTGTTTTGTAAACTTAAATATAAATGGTATGGGATCTTTTATCTGCTAAGGTAGGGACCTGAGCTTTCCTGAACAAGAAGCAGAATTACCACAATTGTTTTACTGAAAACAATTAAACATAAATAAAACAATAGTAAAGACACGTCAGTGCAAAATATAGTTTGTTTTGTTCAAACAGGACTTATGGAAAATGGTATTTCTGTATTGCAGAGCTCTCTGTATAACTTGTTTCTAAACAATAGATTCCAAACCTGAGCAATTAAGTCTCCCAGAAATGGCATATTCCCTCATTCACCCATAAAAGTACAAGGCATACACTGCCAAACTTTAATATAATTCACCTGGGGAAAAAGAAGAATGTGAACATTTTAGTTTAGTATTTGAATACCTGCTTAATGTGTTCCCTGGTGTTGACATAACAGCTCTAGCACAATAAGAACACATAAAAGCAATACTAAGCTTTTGTCTGGGTTACACAACTCATAACACAGCTTACTGTTTGGAGCATACACATACTTATTTTTTTGTTGTTGATATAAGAAACATCAAGTTCTGTAAGTTCCTGGGAACCTTGAAACCACCTTTTACCATTGAAAAGGCAGGTCCTTGTTGGCAAAATAACAATTGTTTATCAGGAAATCTGCTATGTTCTTGCTTTGCATTTTTAAATGTGTGTTTAGTATTTTTAACTCTTTTCTACTAGGGAAAAAAATACCAGGTCTACTAAAATGCAATCATTTTTTCTTGCTATGTCTGCTTGGGTACAATGAAACTGTAAGGGGCGACATTGTAATGCTATTTTTTGTATTATAATTAGCTTTGCACCACCTTAACAAAAGTTAAACATTACATATTTATATAGTAGAAGCATGTCATTTTTATGATGCCACCTTATTTATTGCTTGCCCATCAAGATGAAGGGCATTTTTACTTAGTATTTGCACATGAGGGATAATGGAATGGGCAGTGCAGCAACTATAGCCCAGTGTGGCTATACCAGTCATAAACATCTCTTATGATCTAGATCAGTGCTGTCTAACTTCTGTGGTGCCGAGGGACGGAATTTCTCTTGCATACATGGTGGAGGGCCGCTAATGGAAACCAGTTTGACCACTCCCCACTTTTAAACACCACCCACTTCAAACCACACCCATTTTATCACAATGGTGGTAGTGCAGCAAAAACCCAAATGCTTGGTCCTCACTGCAGGGATATCAACCATCATTCATATGTGAAAGAATTATATTACTCTGCCCTACCCTGCCTTTGTGTGCCATACTCTGCCTGCCCTACCCTGCATGTGTGTGCCATACCCTCCCTGACCTATGCTGCCTGTGTGTGCCATACCCTCCCTGCCCTATGCTGCCTATGTGCCATACTCTGCCTGCCCTATGCTGCCTACACACAGGCAGCATAGGCCAGGCAGTACATACAATGTCTGAGGTGTGAACAGGTGAACAATGTTGGTGATTACAGCCTGAGCCTGGGGTGTGAACAATGCATGAAGGGGGCCTGTTAAACTCAGTACTGATACCATTTAAAGCTAACACAAAGTTAAGCCAAAACAGCCAGACAGGTGGGGGGCCACACAGAAGGGGGTCGCGGGCCACACTGATCTAGATAATGTAATAAAACTTGCAAGAAATGCCAGCAAAAAGCAAGCAAAGGGTTAAAAAGGGATAAAAAGTATAAAGTCTGCATTAGCTTTCAAATAATTGATCATCCAACCAGGTGGTTCAAGGCAGCATTTATAATTTTTTAAGGTAAGAGTATCTTATGAGGGTGGGACTTTGTAATAGAGTATAATGCAGGAGTCTCTGCAGACCCCCAACCTTCCCCAACTGAAAGAGGGAGGGGAACATTTTCAATATATTTTGAATACAGATGCAGAAAAAGTTAATTGTGCAGTATCACGGGACGGCCACCCTTTATGAGCAGCTCATAAAACAATATTTTGCACTGACCTTTATTTTCCTGATGATAATTTTGCAGCTTAAGTCTTGGGTCAATGACATGCAGATCTTTCCTTGTTATTCATCTTATAACTAGAAACCACACTAATAAAATATTAATATATAACTAGCATTGAATATATCAATAGTACAGTTTCTCCTAAAAGATCCACTAACATAAGTTATTGTATTGAATCATATATATATTATAAGCCTAATTTACAATTGCAAGTGCGGTCACATTAAAATGGACCCAAATGGTGTGTATTAAAGGTGTGTATTAAAGGTATTTGTGCCCAAACATGGACCCTGCACTTCTGTATAGTTGCAATAAGTGCAATTGTGGCCTATCTAGTTTGCTCTAAACAACTGTATGCAAGTGTACCTATTTAGGCTGGGAAACTTTTGTGCCACCTTCACCCAGAACGTGGCAGTAATTCCAGGCTTCCCACAGTGGGTTGCATCAATAGCTGCAACTGACTTGTGCCAAAAGAATGCACAAGTATAACTGGATTTGTTTTGTCTTATCTGGTGCAATAATATCAGACTGAGCTCAGCCACAATGACGCTTGTATTCTGGGGAAAAACACTGCTATTTGCATCTGAAAATTGCACATTTTTTTGCCATAACTTGGGCCTTGGGTAACTCTCCGCTCTGTTCCTCCATAAAACTTTGCATAAAGCTGTTAACATTGCCATTTAAAGAGTAGGCCACCAAGCAGACAGGCTCAAAACTAGACAGCTAGATCTTCTTGCTGCTGAGGGAACACATCCATTTGTAAGCTACAGCATGCATTAAATAGCATAGAGATAAGAAATAGACCTATTTGAAATATTTGACATATTGCAATCAGCCTTCCAACAATCTAAGCAATAGCTTACAATGCAAACTATGCCCCTGAACAGGACAGGCTCATATAAATAAAGCCCTTTCACAGAAAATAGACTTTCTAGTAATATATGCCACTGTATAATCCCTTTTAGACAAACTGCCATTTGAAGTATTAAAGTCCACCTTCTGGCTTGTATGAGGCACTGTTCTCACACAAACAAGGCACACTTACATGCTAGAGTACATGAGCCAATGAATAGACAGAGCTCTGTCTGTTACTCCCACATGTCTTCCTGTTAAACTTGGAACCTGCATTATTTCCTGCCAGGTGATCAGCAAGTAACACAGAGACCATCACAAAGGTCATCACAAGTTTTTGTTCAGGACATACAGTTTTCCTTTAAGAGGACCCTTGTATTGATAGAAACCATGCATTCCCAGCAGATGAATCCTTTGTACACTGTTCAGAGAGTATCTGTCTATTTACTGATGATTAGACAGAGTCACGCCAAGCAACTTCTAACATAATGGAATTCTCTAGCCACCTGCACAGCATGCAGTGACTTGGCTCTGCCTTTGACATGCTTTTCTGCATTCAGACGCTTTACTGGAATAGCCAGCAACCTGTTGCTATGGAATCATAAAACCATATAAATATACCAAATAATAAAAAACAACTACCTTGCCTCTTTATTAAGCAAAGCAAATATTATTAATTATTAATATTTGAATAGGGTAGAACAGTTAAGAAAGCATTTGTTTTTTAAATATGCTCTTTAAATTGTGCTGTCGCTACCATCAATCACCTTTGCCCTATTACAAGGCTGTGCAGAATTGCAATTAAAGTGACTAACACCACAGTTTATACACAAATTACAGATTGTACCTGCTTCCTTGATCCAGACAGCTCTGTAGTTGGACTTAATTATTTATTATGGAATATTTCTTTCTTTCTGCCCTGCAGCATAATTCTATGTAAGTGCGATTCTGTGGCACTGTGTAAATGTCACTAGGCACAGCATGTCTTGCAGATGATGTAAACGATTAAAAGACTGTGCCTGCTTTTTGTATGCATAAAGGTCTTCAGCATACTGCAGAGTAATATACTACAGGAGGTCCCTTCGATAATGAAAGGGCCGATGTGAGAATAAAGAAGCTCTTGCATAACTTCTAGCTTCTTGGCAGGCACAATATAGAGAAGTCTCTCTTTCTATAGGTCTCTATCAGTTTGCTGTGGTGACCTTTTATAAAATCTCATTAACACCTAAGGGGGTGTCTCCTACTGCTACCATCAAATATTTAAGATGTTTTTGTATCCTGCCGTTTATTGTATTTATATATTTATGTTTAAATCAATGGTATTAACATTTTAAGTAAACCATCAGGACTGGAAGTTAATGAAAACAATGAAAATGCAAAGCCTGAAACCGTAGGCAATAATTCAGGATTTGCAATTACCAAAAAGCTCTTAGATTTCTTTATTTCTTCATAATTTGAACTTCTCACTGATATAAAGATACAAAAGACATGGGCTCTAAATCTTGGATTTGTTTTTATTTTTTCCTTCTCACAAAGTGTGAAACAAGTATTCTACAGACATGCGCAGCAATGGTATACATAGAATGTGGAAAGGGAAAGAGTACTTCATATATAATCATAATACATGTTTCAGTCTAATGGCACACAGGCGTTTAGACTGCTGCTGCTACTGTACAGCCAATAACTGCAATAGGGTTGCTAATGCTACTGAATTAAAAGTGGCGCGTCATACATATAAAGTGCCCACCACCACTCAAAATGCTCATGTGAGATTTATGGAACAAAGGTCCATTTGTCACCACATGAAGATAATCCAAATACATTAAAGCTTTGATTTATCTGTATTTCATAATACTGCTGATTTTTCTCTACATGAAGGATTCTACCTTCATGTAGAATGAATGTATTCACATTCTGCCATGAGCAAAGTGTACGGAAAACAAAATGTATGTGTACAGTAAATAACACAAGTTCTAAACATAAAATAGACCTACCGTACACTGCTGGCCAGATCTGGTTACCTACAGTGCTAGAGCACTTCTCTAGCTTGAGCTTTAATTACTTATAGCTATGTATCAACGTGCCGTTAGACACCACAGCGTTACTTTCTGGTGACTACTTTAATTTTGGTGTCCTTTATTATTTAAAAGGCCTGTTTCAGTTTAGCACACTTGATCAAGCACTTCCGTATATTTGCGTTTGGAACTGCTCAGTCCCTTCTGCCTTCTATTCTAAATTAAGTGCTGCTGCACCTAGTGATGCACGGAACCTTAGAGTTACTGCCACCTCCTGGCCAGGTGGTAGCTGCAGGGTTCCCTTCATGGCCAGCATCAATAGGTGCAGCATACTTGCACCTGGGCAATAGGGGCACAGACGTCACTCACACTCAGAACATTGGAAATGATGCTGGATGGTCTTCTGCGCAATTGTGTCTGATTTGCATTGAAATGTGTGCAGTTGAGGTAACTGGTTGATTCAGAGCAACTGCAGTAGGCGCAGAGCAACTGTGCCAAGCACAGCACACCCTTGCAACTACAATGATGATGAAATTCTGGTGGAAAATGGCTCTTTGCTTGCTGCATTTGTAAAAGTAAATGAGTAGATAAGGTTGAAAAAAGAAAAGCATGCATCAGGTTCGGCCATCTAACCAGATTGTTACACACTTTCAACATTATTTGACCACGGGGGACAGTGTTCAGTTGGAGTTTACAGAAGGTTTTCTTTGGTTGAGAAAAACATTATGTGGCCCCCATATGTTTTACTAAATATAGATATGCAGATACATTTAGCTTTATGTATAGCATAATCTATGATTATTCTTTTAGATTGTAAAGATTTACCCTAATTTTTGTATCAGTCTATATTTATATATAACCTTTATGTCTGATGTATGCACCCATCTGTTGAACACCACTGCAGAATATGCTGGCCCTTTATAAATATGTGTTACTAAAAACAATAATAATTATAATCCAGTACATTTATTGAACATTTAATGCTAAATGTATTCATGTTTTGTATGCAATTGTGTGTATGTTGTAATATTAGTTGTAATATTAGTTGTTTTGCTTACAGTTTGTTGTACTTGGATTCAGCTTGGTTGTGCTGTTGGATGTTAAGTTTTAGGAATATGTATTCCTGGGAATGTAGTATTTCCAGATTCACTTTGGCTGGGGGAAGGGCTGTCAGATCAATCACAGCATAAGTAAAGGAAATGGTTTTTCTTTTTTTCTTTCACATTTCCCTTTAATCATACCTCTCTCTCGGCTTGTCCACAGGTGATCAGTGATGTTCATAAAAAATCAACTGAATAATGCTTGCATGTATGCTCATAGTGTAAAATTATTCACATTGCCCTAAATATACTTTTATCTAAGCAATGCAGACTGATCTCATTTAGTAATTGCTCACTCACATTGAAGAAATAAATATGAATATTAACAGAAAAAGAGTTAACATTCCGTTTGCAAACTATATTCTTCCTCTCACAACTGTGCCCCCCCCATGCTGCCCGGGCCCCCCAAGACCAACGGGTCTGCTATGTATATATGCAGATCACCACTAGTTTAGGTGGGAGCCGGTAATAGGATGGCTAAGCACTTGAGTCTCCTGAATTTGCAACAAACCCTGTTTAACTAGCTATATTCTACTGTTTATCTTCTAACAGTTGCTTTCCGTTTTTTTCTATCAACAATACAGCTTAATAAATATTTAAAGAATTGAACCACCCCCTCCACCAAAAATCAGTGTTTACACATGCCTTTTTAAACCCTAGCTCCTTACACAGCGTAGGACAAAGGCAAGTGAAAATGTATGATGTTGAAATAACGTATTAGCACATATTAATCATGCAAATTGTTTATTAAAATGTTCTTTACTGAGAGAACAAATTACTGTTTTTAACATCATTACATCACGGCCCATTCACAGTTTTTTTTTTTTTTCAACACATTTTCTAAATGACTTGCACTGAATCTATATCAAACACTGTTGCCTCAGAGCTGCCACTCTGACTCTGAGTTATGAAACAAGGTTGCAGACCTATAAAAATGTGTGCAACACTACTTATTGGGCTAATGGCAAATAGCTCAGTGTTTTTGCAGGTATATCTGCTGCCTTCCTTTTACTAAATGTGTGTGCACTGATAGGCACAGGATAAGACCGTCATGGCACACATAAAGGGGATATCCACACATAAATGTTAAATATGCTGATCCCATGCCCGTCAGAACATACACATTCAAGAAGTTGAAGGGTACCTGATATGCCAGCAAAGAAACTGACATCCACCCTTAATTTTTCTTACAATAGCATATCTACTGCTTCGGTCCCCCCTAGTGGGACCAGAAACGCAGTTTGTATACCTACCCCTTAGAGGGCAAAAGAAATCCAATTAATCCAACAAGCTACATTTATTTTACCTTTAGTTTCTTTTATCACCTTTAACATACAGATATTGGTTATTTTGCACCAAGATATCAGTCTGCATTGCTTAGATAAAATAAAAGTTCATCTTTAGACTTCAATAAAGTAAAATTACCATTCAATAATTCCTGACTGAGAAAGACATTTTAGTGACCTTGGTTTTTCTTAGCTAATAAAGCTACAGATGAAATATTGCTTTAAAAATGTTATAACTACATGCTCTAATGTCCTACTAATGTAATGTCATGCTACTAATGCTTTATTAGTCATTTTCAGCATTTTCTATCCTATCTCATTAGATATACGCTATATTAAAAAAAACAAAAACCTTTAATTTAAGTTCCTACCTTTCTGTTGACCATATTAGTACAGGAACATGACTCATAGGCATCACTGCAGAGATAAAGGCAAAGCAAAGGCAGAGAAGAAGCCAAAAAGGCAGCAACATGTTGGCAAAAAGGCAGCACACAACTGTGCTTGGATTTCACTCTGCTCTTCTGCTGTTTCACAGAGATAAAGAGAAACCAGTCCAATCAGATGCACCTGTTTTACCCAAAACACTTTTTGTTTTATGTAAACAAACACATGTGAAGCATGTGATTAACTACAGCATTGTCTAAATGCTGTTGTAAATTCTTATGGGCTGTAAAGGGGAAGATTCTGTAGAAAATGATCTGTGTCTTACTGTGGTTGCTAAAGAATAGATGGTGTAATAACAGCTGCCATTGTTATTAAAAATACATTGAATATATTTCAAAATATTTGATACAGGTACAGGTATATTTCATTTATATAGTTCATTGCACCTATTTAAATGCTGCTCTTGCCTGTTGCTCCCCAAGCTGGCCTTAGCATTTCTAGAAACTGGTAAAGCTCTGTACAGGTATGGGATCCTTTATCTGGAAACCCTTTATCCAGAAAGTTCTGAATTACGGGAAGGCCATCTCCCTTTGACTCCATTATAAGCAAATAATTCCAATTTTTAAAAATTATTTCCATTTTCTTGTAATAATAAAACTGTACCTTGTACTTAATTCCAACTAATATACAATTAATCCTTACTGGAAGCAAAACAAGCCTATTGGGTTTATTTCATATTTAAATAATGTTTAAGTAGACTTAAGGTATGGAGATCCAAATTACGGAAAGATCCCTTATCGAGAAAACCCCAGGTCTCGAGTATTCTGGATAATGGGCCCCATACCTGTACGATTTTTATGCTCCAGTATCTATTTGACTGTTTACATTCTCTGCACTATTGACTCTGACTCCTGAAACAGTGTTGCAAACCACTTGATAAAAGCAGATTAAAAGACCTGGAGTAGACTACTGTTACACTGTGTTACATCAGACCCAGCGAACAGAAAGGGAACAAATACTGCTATCAACAGCAATTTAATTTGCAAATAACACAAAAGCCATGAAATTATTTAATCAGTGTATATTGAAAAGCTGCTTAGAGTTACATATTATATAATTATTGGGTGGAGATCCCCAATAAAGATGTATAAAACTATTTTGTTTGCATGTCTTACTTAAGTTGCAACTATAACATTTTTTAGAATTATTTAATGGCATCTTTAACAGAAGAATTCACAGTGTTGTGTCAAAAACAAGCTATAGCAGTAAAAATGGCACACTTAGGCAGAAAGAAGAACTGCCAGCATTCTGTCAGATACCACCAAGTCATATTCCACTGAGAGAAGCAGACAAACTGCTCCGTGTGCCCAGGGCCTCAGATGTAAAACCTAAACACAGGAAAGTGTTGAAATGGTTTAATTAATTAATAAGATCATTTTTTGCAGGATTCTTATTAGACATCTCTGCATTCAGAAATGGTGCCATCTCTGGGATCTGGGAAAAATAGTTCTTGGCAAGGGTGTGCCTGTGCTTCATCTTGCGAATAAAACCAATTCCATAAGCCTGAAAAAGAAAAGACATATTTAACAAGCAGTCTGGAGATGCTATTCGCTATTAGGGCTGCGGCACACGGAGTGATTAGTCGCCCGTGACAAATCTCCCTTTTCGCGGGTGACTAATCTCCCCGAAATGCCATCCCACCGGCAAAAAGGGAGATTTATCGCAGGAAGCAATTACCGGAAATTGTGGAAGTTGCCTTGAGAGGATTTACATTTTCGCCGGTGGGATGGCATTTCGGGGAGATTAGTCGCCCGCGACAAGGGAGATTTGTCATGGCGACTAATCTTCCCATGTGCCACAGCCCTAAGTGTATGGCAATCTGATTTCAGTTCAATCAGCAGGCATAGTTAATATGCAAATGATGTAACTGTTTAGGATATTTTGTGTCACACATTTTGCCTACATACACAATCTACCTGCATTGTTGTACTTAATATGACCCAACCCCCTAATAAGCTTTTGTTTAATTAATAAAAGGCAAATATATAAAATATTATTTACAAATAATAAATAAACTAGACTGCAATTAGCTTCTAAACATGTTTGGAAAGATATTCTTTTTGTCTGGCCAAAATCCTTTGTGTGAGGATTTGCTAATAATCTTATCATACTCAGGTGCTCAGAGATTATAAATCCCATTGGAGCAAGTGGAGCCCTAATGGATTCAACACTGCATCACTTAGGAGAAATCCATAGAGCACTTGTGTCTGTGGGAAGTGCAGGTTTTGTTTGCAAATTGTGCCAAATCTGTGGGTAAGTGAGGGCTCTCCTGGGCCTTACTCCTACTAGCAGGAGCGGGCCAAGCAGACCGGGAGCCCCAGGAAACCTGGTCGGCCACCTTGCCCTTGCACCTTCCCACCACTTGCGTGTGCTGTGGCGCGCATGCGCAGTTACGGGTGGGGTGGGTCATTGCCCTCACCTGACAAGTGGCAGGGGCAATGACAAAGGAGCGCACACTAGGATTAGGCAGGAGAGGCTCCTGCTTGGCGCCCCCCAATCATTGCGCCCTAGGCAGCTGCCATTTCTGCCTACCCCTAGTTCTGGCCCTGCCTACTGCTTCCTAGCTTGCATGTCTGAAGAATTCCTAAGCTAAGTGGCATCCAAAGTCAAACCCAGGACTATGAACCATTCCCATTCTCACCGCTTATGAATACAACATCACAGAATGCAGGAAGAACTGTATTTTTTTGAAAGGGTCAAATCTTTGCAGTCTGTACTGAAGGTCAAAGATGTAAGACGTAGGGCATAGGCATATGCCCTTTGCATTTTTAGAAGTGTATTTGTAAAATGTTAAACTGTAACTTTCAACCATTGTCAAATAAACTTCTAAAAATCACATTGTAATAAATAGAAAGTTGGTGAGTTTCTCACGCTTTGATAAATTTGCCCCTCAGTGTGATAAAAGCCTACAGCAACAATTGTGGCCAAGAAATGTTTTGATCCAAATTTGATATTACTTTAATGTGATAACATCACTGACATTAGAAGTTATTACACTGCAGAACACAGTGTGGAAAGTTCAAAAAAGGCTGCAACGGGCCATTTTTGCACCTTGCACGCTGAGTTCTGTATTGTGCAAATTGCTGCAAGCCTCTGTGCTCTGTCTTGGCATGCACAAACCAGCTGCTGGCCCCTAGAATATGTTATTAGTGTTAGTATGTTAGTCAGTGCTTTATTGTCATTCAGACAGTATGGGAGCAGCATGAGGCAGCAGGCAAGGACAGGGCTTGGTTGCACCTCCTGAGGCTTTGCTCTGCTCCTTGCGCCAGATTCCTTGCACACAGACAAGCAGACGTCCAATATGCAGGGAAATTCTCTGTCCAAGGTCCCCACATGGAGTAGCTTGTTTGCCTTGCTAAGCTCAAGAAATAGCAAAAAAAAGTATGTTCAGCACAAGCCCAATTCATTGAATTTATGTTGAACATGGGGTATATGAGAAAAATGAGACGACAATATATACTGAATATACACTAAGGGGCACATTTACTAACCCACGAACGGGCCGAATGCGTCCGATTGCGTTTTTTTCATAATGATCGGTAATTTTGCGATTTTTTTCGGCATCTTTACGATTTTTGCGTAAAAACGCGAGTTTTTCGGCGTCTTTACGATTTTTGCGTAAAAACGTGAGTTTTTCGTAGCCATTACGAAAGTTGCGCAAAGTCGCGAATTTTTCGTAGCGTTAAAACTTGCAAGAAACGTCGCGCCTTTTAAGTTTTAACGCTACAAAAAAGGCGCGACTTTGCGCGCAAGTGTTAACGCTACGAAAAAATCGCGACTTTGCGCAACTTTCGTAATGGCTACGAAAAACTCACGTAAAGACGCTGAAAAACTCGCGTTTTTACGCAAAAATCGTAAAGACGCCGAAAAAATCGCAAAAAATACGAAAAAGACGCAAAATGTTCGTTTCCAATCGGAATTTTTCCAATTCGGATTCGAAATCGTGTCTTAGTAAATCAGCCCCTAAAAGTACCTCTTGTTATGTATGAAAAGACTTTTGCTGCTGTTCCACTTACTGGAGACACCAGCACCCTGAGTATTGGATATTTAATGTGCCTAGTTTGTCAGCTGCCTAAAGGTGGCCATACACGCACCGATATTATCGTACGAAACCTCGTTTCGTACGATAATCGGTGCGTGTATGGTATGTCAGCGAGCCGACCGATGTCGCAGGAAGCTGCTGAAATCGGTCGGCTCGTCGATCGGCCAGGTTAGAAAATTTTGATCGGGCGCCATAGAAGGCGCCTGACCAAAATTCTCCCTTCAGAGCTGAATCGGCAGAAGGAGGTAGAAATCCTATTGTTTCTACCTCCTTACCTGCCGATTCAGCCCTGAATGGTGTGTGGCGGATCTGACGATGTTTCGTGCGACCGATGGTCGTACGAAACATCGTCGGATCGCCACGTGTATGGCCAGCTTAAAGTAGAGGAGGTGGTCAGCAGTGGTGGACCCCAAAAGTTAACTGGAAGTTTTAAGATGCACAATACTGCTGTTTTTGTAAAGTGGTAGTGTAACCCAATCCTTTAGTTTTACTAAAATAACAAAGGTGGCTTTTCTTAAACCTTTAGTTGTTCTTTAAAGACAAAACCTTAATGGGTTTTAGTATTACCTTTTCAGCATTGGCAAGTTTTAGATGAGCAGTTGCTTCATCTTTAGTAAGAAGAATGCAATTCCAAGGAGACCATTCAAAGTATTTATCCCACCTCACCACAGCCAAATCATAGAGGTCATCGCAAGCACTGAGTGCTGAGTGTGCAGCCCAGATATTCTCAACTAAATATTTCAGGTCTTGTTGCTGAAAAAAAAATCATTAGGATATTATATATGGTAATTTTTTATTACTGGGTTAATTTGGGTGTTTAAATATATGATCGCAGAAAATGAATACCTGATAAGATTACCTTCTCTTGAAACAGAGATTGGAATTGGTACTTTGAGTGGGAGACACCGTTTACAATTAATTGGGTCCTATCACCCTAAGAAATAATTCCAAACGCTATGCTATCATGTTAGTCAAGCGTAATAACTTTACTCACACTATCTACTTTATTTTTTCAAATAAAACAAGACAAGTCTTGCATTTATTAAATGTCCCAATAATAATGTTAAGGACGAACAAAAGTATCGAGTTTATTGCCCGAAATCGCGATTTTTTCAAGCTGAAAAATTTAAGAAATTCATGAAATTTAAATGCCCGTTTTCCATGAATTCTCTTTATTTTTCCCAAACAGGAATTGCTCCAGTAGCCATTTTAGGAGCACTGGCACTCATTCTTGGAAAACAATAATGTGTTAAAGTTTCACTTGAAACTGGGTGAAATAGAAAACAATGATGGGATTAAATTCACATTGAAAATGTGTGAAACAGAAAACAATGAAGATGTTAACTTCCCCTTGAAAGTGGGTGAAACAGAAAACAATAATGGGATAAACTTCCCCTTGAAACTGAGTAAAACAGAAAACAATGATGGGATTAACTTTCCCTTGAAAACGTGGACAGCCGGTCACAGACTATTCTATTCCTCTACTATTCTAAGCCTCCATATGACTCAATAGGGCTGATTCACTAAAGTGCGTTATTTTTTATCTCACGCTTTCTTGGGTTAAAATAGATGAGAAAATTAACGCGCAATTCACTACAGTATTACGGCGCGCGTTAAGTCGCACATCGCATGCGTTAATTTGCGTGCAACGCATGCGTTAATTTGCGCGCCGAAATAACACTAACACATGATTCACAAACACTTAGACGCGCTAAATATCGCATTAGTCTGTGCTAAAATTAACACTTACTTGAGGCAGGCGGTAATTATAGAAAAAGTACAGTTAATGAGCTTTTGGCAACACAATATGGACTTTGCAGTGGGATTTATTCAAGTATGTGTTGGCCCTAGAGTGATGCAGCCTCCAGTTTGCAGGGAAATGGGCATTTTCAGTACAGTAATTTTCCGCAAGTATTGGCATATATGGCTAACATGGCGTGCATTTATTCGCACGACTATTTATATGCGGCTACTATTTATATGCTACTATTTATATGCGGCTACTATTTATATGCGGATACTATTTATTTATATGTGGCTACTATTTATATGCGGCTACTATTTATATGTGGCGACTATTTATACGCGGCAACTATTTATACGTGGCGACTATTTATACGCGGTGCGTTGATTAGCGCATGTACCACCAAATACCGCACGAAAATAGTCTTCGCAACTAAAATAACGCATGCAGTATCGCGCGTAAATTAACGCAAGTATGCTTTTAGTGAATCCTGCGTTAAGTCTCGAAAATTTAGACGTGATAAAAATTTTACCGCATGCTATAAATAGCACACGTTTTAACACACTTTAGAGAATCGGCCCTAATTGTTCTTGCCATCTTAAATGTGGCGTACTTTTTTTCAGTCAAAAAAAGTGACAGTTTTATAAATCTCCAACCTTCCTGGTTTTTAAAAATAATCTCAAATCTCAGGTTTTGCTTCTGGGAAATCTGAGCAAGAACTACAGTACATGTTTTCAAAAGCTGACTGAACATCAGTAAATGTGGGTGACTTTGTTTGTGGTTATCAATTCTAAGTTTAAAATCATATAGAAAAATGATATAAAAAGTTCTGCTGAGACAGGATTATAAGAATGGCATTTATTAACATGGCTTACCTGAAGCAAAAATGCAATTCTACTTCCATCACCATATTCTGCCTCAGATCTTTTTAGTTGTTTCAATAAAATCTTATATTTTGAAAGTTCTTCTCTGTCTCTGGCTTCATTGTCTAATTTGGAACATTTGCGACACCGTCCCACAGTACGTGCGATGGAGGAAAGGGAAAACTCAGTGGATGGCAAATAGCTTTTGCAGCTGGGGCAGAAGTATATGTTTTTACGCAGAGCTGTAGAATCTTCAGGAACCTTTCAAAAAAATGCAAGTGTATTTTTAGTTAAACTGCCTTCTATATTTTTCTGTATTCTGTTATGACAACATGTTTTGCATCAGATGTATATATATAATTGTAGCTTTTCTGACAGAATAAAAATAATAAAACATTATACCAATATCTGCATCTGACAAGCCACTTAGCATAATTTATTATGTTTACTACTGTATAGATAGAAATATGTCTATTGACCTCCCATTATTAAATGCAGGACTGCAATTATTTTGAATTATGTCTTGCAATTGCCTTTACAGTATAAAATATAAAAGTAGATATTTATAACAGAATTAAGAAAAGATAAATATCTGTTGTCATTGGAAATCTTTGGAACAATGTACATATTTACAATACCTTGAGCAGTCTGGCAACCTCAGGATTAAAAGTTGGTATTTTTATGTATTGCAAGAAGAGAGTGGATATCCTTTTCCTCAGTCCCTCCAAGTTGGAGTTCTGCACCCCACGCATTAAAAGATCAGCTTCTCTGTCAATAAGCTCAACAATCTCTTGGGTTAATTTACAGTCATGCTCCTAAAACAAAGCACAACAGCCACAAAAATACATATATATATATATATATATATATATATATATATATATATATATATATATATATATTGAATAAGAACACTGAATTATCAAATGATAGGATACGGTGGGAGTGGGAGTCATGCATAAAAACCAGATATAAAAACCAGATGAGTTAAGCAATATAGCAGTTTATACAGTTATGACCAAATAGATTGCCCCAAGTGGATCTGTTGGATAAGATTTAGCAATTTAGCCTTTAGTACATATAGCAAATTGCACTATAACATCACACATGTTTATCTGTTGGCTATCCCATAATATTGTCTGTGTCATTGTGCCCAGCAAAAATGCTATACGTTTTATATTTCTGCACAAAAGTATCATTATTTCCCTCAAAGTAATACAATCAACAAAAACATTGTAGCTGTCTATAAACCTTGTCATTAGAAATGTATGCAACCAAAAATGAGTTACCTTCACAGTAAGTTTAAGAGTTAAAAGTGCATCCAGTCTTTCATCAGCATTAAAGTATGGTGTGTTTATGCTGGTATAGATATCACGAAGCTGTCTTGCACGGATTGTGTACTGAGTATCCATTTCAGTCGTCTTTCCATCAAATGCTTTCCACCTTTTTGGTTCAGAGCACTTAAATAAAAAAAACTATTATTAATAATAATCATCAGGGTACTGTTTCTAGGCTCTACAGAATATCAAGAATGACACATTAATTTACAAAGATATTCCTACAGTGACACATAAATAGTAAGTCAAATCTAAGGGAAGTTATGTGCTTTACGTGGGTGCCTGGACTGAGAAACAGGGCAACATTTTGCTGGTTATGGTCAGGTGTGGGTTAAGGTTTTGTGGGCTAAGATCAGGTCAAAACTATAGAACCATTCAAGGTAAATATATGCACTTTAACAAATCTTGTTTCCCCGCTTATTAAAGGCTGATACATTTGTGTCACTTTAATTTTCTGTATAAAGTGACAGTAAATGAATGCACAGCCGTTTTTGTTTTCTGAAAGAAAAAACATTTTCAGAGTCTCCACACTGTGCACCATATGCCTAAAAGAGAACAAATGGTATTTTTCTATATGTCCATGTGGCCTGTATAAACCTGGTTGTGGAACAGTGCATATTATCAATACCTTGGGTATAAATTGTGTTTACTTACCTTATTCAAGAGGACCTGTATGGACTGTTGCTGGTTTTCTTCATTGGCATTTAGCTTATGCCTGCCTATAGAGGCTATTAATTGTGTTTCCTGCTCTAGAAGTTCACAGAGAGCTGCTTTCCTTTCAGCACCGGTGTATGTTTGGTTAATTCGCTCCAGCTCTTCCTTCCTCCAGGCTAAAGAAATTAATATACTCATTGTCAAATTATACTTTAAAATGGGTGTTAAAGGACCCCCCACCCCTATTTCGGGGGGGTGCCAAAATGTTAGATGCGCAGAACGCCAAGTGCCAAGCTTTAAGAAACAAGTATGTAAGGATATGTTGGCATGGCAAGCTTTAAGAAACTAGTATGTAAGGAGATGTCGGCATGGCACTCAGACACTTTTTTCCACGGGCTTGGGGGAAAATTTCGGAATCTATTTCTATTTCTATTTACAATTCTTTAGTAATTGGAACCTAGCTTCCCACCATAATCTAATGTCCCTGGAACAATTTTGCTGGCTCAGAGAAGCCTCAGCAAAAAGTTTATCAATACATATAGTGCTACAAATACATTTACAGACATATTTAGGGAAGGCACTCCAAGCCAAGAGTCTAAATAACATACCTAGTGATTTCAATCACTTACACCTTTACAGACACCAAGAAAGTTATAGCAAAACCCTGGCTTTTTTAATTCCAGGTTGAAAAGTATTTAAGCACTTTAAATATAGATTTTACACTGTTCTTTTGTTACATGATACATCTGTGAGTAAAATATATTTTTATTTGTATTGACCAGGTAACAACACTTGAGAAGAATAATCCACATTACCATATTCAACTGCACTTGGTTACCGTTGAATAATTTCATATTGCAAAAAAATGCTTGCGTAATCTGGCCAACATTTATTTGAAAATTATTACATTAAGTAACTTTTTTTTAACTTTTTTTCCATTAACTTGAGTCAATACCTTATTTTCAAACAACTAAACTGTCCTATAGTTAAACTTGGTTGCAAGAAAAAATACTGATCCAGTAACAAACCTCACGATAAAGTAAAACATGCCATTTTGCTTACTTACACCTTATTTGAGAGGCCCAGGTAATTCCCAAGTTGAACAGACATTCTGTCAAATATGCTGTTGCTGATTGTAAAAGGAAAATCTAAAGGTGGCCATACACGCACCGATATTATCGTACGAAACCTCGTTTCGTACGATAATCGGTGCGTGTATGGCATGTCAGCGAGCCGACCGATATCGCAGGAAGCTGCTGATATCGGTCGACTCGCCGATCGGCCAGGTTAGAAAATTTTGATCGGGCGCCATAGAAGGCGCCTGACCAAAATTCTCCCTTCAGAGCTGAATCGGCAGAAGGAGGTAGAAATCCTATTGTTTCTACCTCCTTACCTGCCGATTCAGCCCTGAATGGTGTGTGGCGGATCTGACGATGTTTCGTGCGACCGACGGTCGTACGAAACATCGTGAGATCGCCACGTGTATGGCCAGCTTAAGGGGCAACCTGAGACTGACCTGCTGCTATATTTCCGATATCAGATATGACTTTTAGCTGGGATTTTGTTGAGGAAGGAATATGTGCCCATGCCACCCATTAGGAGGGCAAATAGGATTGTAAAATTAAACATCTGGCCATACATGGTCTGCTAGATTTAACATCAACGTGTATAAATATGGGGCTGCTCAGATACCTACATTCAAGGGCATGATACAAAAGGTCAAAATCATCTTTTGTTTTCGGATTCATCCGACGTTCATAATCTTTTCTCAGTTGATCTTCCTTTTCTTTTTTTCTCCTTAAATCTTCCCTTCCTTCCCATTCCAGCCTAAGCTTTTTTTCCTCCCTCAGTTGCTGAACAACTTTTCTGGCATGAAAACGTCGAAAGTATGTCTGGATCACTATAATCTGCATGAGAAACACATCCATATGAATACATCAATAAAGGAAAATATCCATGCTTATACGCTAATAAAGAAAATCCCAGTATCTGTAATTGTTAGCACCATCACGGACCATAATTGCTAAGCTATTACTGCGAATTGAGCACATATTATTTATAAAAAAACAAACCTGGGGTTTTACTTTAAAAATACTTCATGTTGTATCTTTGAAAACTGGGGAAGCAATGATCACTTTTTTACACAGAAATAATGACAACTACAAGAAATGAAACTTTATTGAAGACTACACAAAGAAAATATAATTGCATAGAAAAATGAATAAAGAAATCCATCTTTGTTAAACTATACTATATTAAATATTGAACTATATTTAACAAAATTATTTCATCATCAGAATCTATATGCTTCAGTTTACAAATGCTAATAAAAATTTAAAAAAACATTATGCAGATACTAACTGCTTTAAGTTGTCGAGCATGAAGTTCCTCAGCTGTCACATATCTCTTTGGTGTAATTAATTTATCAGTTATATTTGATACATAGCAACCAATCTTCGTCATCTGTGTCGACATTGTATTCCTAGACTGCTGGTTCTTGTTCTTGTGCTGTACAGTCTGTAATTATGAAAATAACATATGTCATTGTTTTTCATTTACCTAATACAGTCTCTTTTTCTTTTATATTAATACTCCAACTGTAAGGAGCTGTGAAACAATACATGAAAAGTACAGTGCACATTCAATAATATGCAAATGTTACATGCATTATATGTAAATGATGGAGTTTGGAGGAATATTTAGATATACAGTACATTGCATACACAAGTTTTGGGTCTGCAAAGCCTGAGAACACTAGAATAATCTCTGGCAAATAGATTAAATGATCCTGCCTACAAATGCCCACACTGCATTTCCACTCACTAATTTTCTTGACCCAATGACCCCTTAAACTAAAAACAGCGCACTAGTCAAAACATTAGAATACATTTCATTTTGAAAAGATGATCTTTTAAAAAAAATAGTAAATGCATTATACTGTAACTGAACATCCAGCAGTCCTGTAAAAACTGCCTGACAAGGCATATCTGGTAATTTTATCTTGCAAATTCCTGGAGACTCATCCAGTACTTGAAGCATCTGAGAGCCACAGAAAGGGAATGATTGTTATACCAGGGAGAAAATTAAAGTTTGCAAAGTACTAGTGATAAGCAAATCAGTCACATTTCGATTCTCTGAAAAATTCACAAAACTGCTAAAAAAATAAGCAAAACTGCAAAATTTGCGAAATGCATTGAAGTCAATGGCCAAATTTTTCACACACAACTTTTTTTCTTACTCTAAATGCATCAAAGTCAATGGCTATTTTTTCTTACTCCAAATGCATTAAAGTCAATGGGTGTTTTTTCTCACTCCAAATGCATTAAAGTCAATGGGCATTTTTTGGGGGGGGGCAACTTTTTTGTCTGTGACATTTTCTTAAAAAAATTTGCCGAAATTCGGAATTTTGCTGCGAGTCCATGCCTGGAAAAAGTTTGCTAATCACTACAAAGAACTTCTTTAAAAATGTAAAGTGGACATCTAAAATAGCTGCCGGTTGAAAGTAAAATGGACCCAATCCTGCTCAAATAAATACTCAGACTCCCTTCACCACTTACAGCTCTACATTGCAGTCAGCGCATAAGCATTCTGTTTTATTCTTCTGTTGAGTCATTTGCACCTAGAACTTATGGAGCCAGCTGGTAAGAGACACCAAACACAGATCTGTCAGGAAATGGGACAGAATACTGGTGCATGGAGCTATAGTGCTGCTTGTTTACCACTTTATTTAATATGAAGAAGGACAGACCACCAAAATGTAGTTAGCAGTTGGCAACTGCGCATGTACAAGCAGGGTCCGTGTCGGCGGTGTGACCCGAAGAGTCGTCAGTTGGTAAGAAGAAGAAGGGTTAGCGATAGGGACAGCGTTTAAACTTAAGAACTATGCTATAAGGGAGAGGTGAGGGGGGGACTAGGCAGTGATAGTTAAGGGGGCTTTTAGTGCCCAGGGGTATAGTTCTCCTTTAATCATTCTTTCTTACAATTTTTTTTTCTTATCATTTTCGCAGTATAAACAATATATTTGTGTGTTTCCTTAACCTAACATTTCTCATGCTGTGAAAAATTTAACCATGATATTTGGCAAATAATAACTGAAAATCAATGACTGGAATCAGGTTATGAAAGAGTTTATTGTCTCACAGCAGGAGGTTGCTGTTTGCAGCTAGAAAAATGTTAAGGAACTCACAAATAAATCCTTATATACAGCTGAAATAAAAAAATATATGAAACAGATTAATAAAAATTAAATTCAGCTGAACTTATTCTTAAAAATCATATAACTTCATTACACAATTTTTATAAAATATTTTTTTCATAGTAGATATTAAATTACATACCTGTGTTTCTCTACAGAACACAACAGTTTCTCGATCTGGTCTCTTTTTTGGTACTGTTTGTGTCCCAGCATGATGAAAGACCACTCCAGTTGCTTTATGCCGATATCCACCAAGATATGGTTTACGGTAATTTAACCTTTCAATTTCCACCACTAAATCTCTATACGATCCTTCATCTTAATGTAGGGTGGGAAAAGACAATTACATCATTGTACAGTTCATAATAAATAGCACACACACACATATGTCTATAAAAAACAAAAATGATGCAGCACCTAAAATTTAAAAAATTCAAGTTGATTCTTTCAACAAACAAGGTAATTTGAGTTAGAAAACTTCTTCCCAACTTCAAGGGTTCTCACCTTGCCATGGGGCATGAGTGGCCCTGCTGGCAATTGATGCAGGCTGCCGTGGGAAGCTGGGAGCTACTGCCAGGTTTGGAGGTCATTGGGCACACCTGAACAAATGAGCACTCAGCTTCACTATTGGGATGCGCAAGGAACAGCTTTTGATAACCAGCAAACCAATTTGATCACTTAAAATAATAAAGCAGTAACTGCAAATGTAAAGTAACCACACTGGTAGCCATCTTAAATAGTCTACATCTGCAAAAAAAATCCCCAAAAACTGCAGCTCTTTGGCCTATTATACACAGGTGTGTCATATATATGACAAGATGAATGTTTTCCTGTTTGTGGTTGACCAGTTTCTAAGTATGGCAGGGAAAAGTAAGGAAGGAGGGAAAGCCTATGTATAGTGATGCATTTATAAGGTATTTCTATTTCAGGTTAACAATCTGAGACATAGACAAATAAATGGCATTATATTAGTTTATTGTCTGACGATACCTGTTTGAACTCTGACAGTTATGACATCTGGCATGTTGTTTTCTTGTTGAAGTTTTAATGCTTTGACTGAAAAATTTTCTGGATCCAAAGAAATCATTTCAAGTTGAATGGTTCCGTGAGGTGTGACCCCAAGATCGACCAATGTCTCATGATCCTTTACCACACGTCCTAAATACATGAGAAAGTACATTAAGTTTGGTGTTGAATAGACTGCAGCAACTACTATGCACAGAAATGGTAAACTATACTTTGGACTCACACATGCATACAAAGACATATTAGTACAATAAAAAGGCAGGTTAATTACTCTTTAAATAATGTTAGACATGTATCTAATGCATTTCATTTTGCCAAGCTTAAACAATTTCATATTCCAAGAACTGTTGCAACTAGTCGCTAAATAACCACTGGTTATTATTTGCATTTATTTATAGGAGGTGAAGCCACAATTGCTCTGACAGTGAACGTTTAAGGCTTAAAAAAAAAGAAATGCCTTTGAGTGGCAAAATACTTGGTTTCACAAGGCAGTAACAGTTACACTAAGAGGACCACTTATCAACAATCTGATTTTAGTAGCTTAAGTAACCATGAAAAAAATAATTTTTACTAAAACCACGAATGCCAAGTAATTATTAAAAGCAAAAACAAAAAAAACCACAATAAGAATCCGAATAAGAATGTGAAAACCTGGAAATCCTCATGGAAATTTTCATGTACAGGTATAGGACTCATTATCCAGAATGCTCGGGACCAAGGGTATTCCGGATAAGGGGTCTTTCCGTAATTTGGATCTCAATAGCTTAAGTCTACTAAAAAATCAATAAAACATTATTTAAACCCAATAGGATTGTTTTGCATCCAATAAGGATTATTTATATCTTACTTGGGATCAATTACAAGGTACGGTTTTATTCCTATATAGAAAAAGGAAATCCGTTTTAAAATTCTGAATTATTTTCTTATAATGGAGTCTATGGGAGACGGGCTTTCCGTAATTCGTAGCTTTCTGGATAACGGGTTTCCGGATAAGGGGTCCGATACCTGTACTTATAAATGAAAAAAAAACACAAAAACTTTGAAAACCACAATTTAAATAAAGAATGTTAGAATCTGCCTAGGATAGCTCCCATTGACTTCTACTTGACCGTGACAGCTTTTAAATGGCAAAGTTTTGTATAAGTGATTTAGTGTTTTTTAGTTATAAATTACGTATTTTTCATGGTTTTAAGTGATTAGTATGATCCATAATTTTTAGCGCTAAAAATATGATTTGTGAAAAGGAACAATATATAAACATTAGTAAAAAGGCCCCTAAGCATCATCCATACATGGGAGTTTCACTATACAGATATGTACACTATATAGGTCTATACAGAGCATGTATCAACATTTACAAATCAAACAGTTCAAATTAATAGAACAATCTTTGCTTTATACATAGTTAATGCTAATCTAATATAACAGAATGTTAGATTTGTGATCTGTTAAGTCTGTTTGCCAAGGCAGAAATGAACCAATGCCCTTTCAATTTATATAACTGGTTAGAGTGCAGAAGCAACCAATGAATTGGTGCAATAGGAAAAAAGTGAGGGCAAAGCCTGGATGTGATAATGTAAATATAGGAAGTTCTCAGTGTGTCAGGTTCAAAATAGGCCACTCCCATCCCTTCAGAAAACTGATCAAGAGAGACAGACAAAGGACTGATTTACCAGGCATAAAAAGTAGCTTTTACAGTGGCCTTTTTACTTTTTTTTATGGAAAATGGATTTTCTGACACACAGAGCATTTTCGCTAATTGCTGATCTTGGACATTGAAGATGAACAACCCCTTTAATTTCTAAATCCTTTATTAGTCAATATAATGTCTCTTTAAATAAAACTATGAAATGCGACTAATGGAAAATGGGAATTAAAAAGATTTTGATTGTGTTATTATACCTAAAAGCAACATTATAGTTTTAAATAAACACCAATCCAAACTTGCAAGCATAGGACTACTACTGAATGGCTCTGCTACCCCCTACCCCACCAGAAAGGCCAGAGCTACCCAGCAGGGTTGGTGGTCACCATGTATGGCTGCATCGATTGATGAACTAATAAAGCATCTTTACTGAAAGTTGATCTGATACTGGATTTCAGTGCACATGCTTCAGGTCGGCAATTGCAGGAGTAATTATGAATGAGTCTGATTCTACTTAAAATTTTTAAAGGAAAAATACCTGCAATGACATAACAAATGCTACTGCAAATTAAGGGCAAGAAAAGCAAAACAATACAAAGGTTATAGTTACCCTCAAACAGTATCTGAATTATTGTTTCAGGTATCTTCAGTTGTGAAGCAAAGTAATTTTTCAAGTCTCTTATAGAATTGCTAATTGAAAATGCCATAGTAACCACATCACCATCCGGAGCCAGTATAATTTTGACTGAAAGTGAAAAAATATTATATATTAAAATACACACATCTATGTATAAATGCTATATATAGTTTATGTATAGTTTATAGTTTTATGAAAAATAGTAACCTTTGTAGATATTGAAATACACAAATATAAAGACTAGCAATAATTCGAAGCGTTCGTGCCTTAGTAAATTTCCCCCTATGTGTGTAGCTGCAGCTTTAAATAATGTGACATTTGATTACACATCTAATAGTGGATTTACCAATTTCCAATCAAGGTTGGAAAAACAAATGCTGAACTATACATTACAGTGTATTCCCCAGTCATTACTGGAATATGAATTATCTTTCAGACTCCAGGCAGGACTAACAGAGAAACTTCTAAGTCTGAATTATTCTTTCACTAGAGCAGGGGTCTCAAACTCGCGGCCCGCGGGCCATTTGCGGCCCTCGGTACAATATTTTGTGGCCCGCACCAACGCCTTCTCAAAAGCAATGAATGGATCGCGATTTTAATTGCGATTCAAGGGATAATGCAAGGCATGGCGGGCGGGAGCTGCTGATTGCGGAAATGACGTTATGCCATCATAACAGTTATTATGGGAAGACGTTCTGTGTGCACAATTAGCTGCTAAGGAGCTAATTGTGCACACAGAACGTCTTCCCATAATAACTGTTATGATGGCATAACGTCATTTCCCCAATCAGCAGCTCCCGCCCGCCGTGCCTTGCATTATCCCTTGAAAACCAATTTTTTGTGAAATCCCTTATGTGGCCCAGCCTCATCCTGACTTTGCCTCCTGCGGCCCCCAGGTAAATTGAGTTTGAGCCCCCTGCACTAGAGCTACCAACTAGAATATTATCCCAGATAAAATTTGCTTGTGCATACATTTAAAGTTTTTGAGTGTACTTTCTCACTTATATGTGTACCAGTGTGTATTTGCAACATACCTGTAGCTGTAGTACTAGACATATTTGTAAGAGTAGTATTTTCTAGTCTACCTTCACCAAAAGAGTTTGCTTCTGGGTTAACTTTATGATCCTCTACATCAGTTTCTTCTTCTATTGACATGTTACCAGTTGCCAAATCCTCTTCTTGTTTAACATCAAGCACATGTTCTTGTCTTGACTTGCTTGAGCATTGATCTATTGCAGTGTCCATTTGTATACAGACTCCCACTTCCTCTGTTCTTTCTTCATCTGTATTTAACTTGTCAGTTGAATGTGAAACTATATGGCCATGTTCCTGAGCATTTAGTCCCACCCCGAGAGATGAATTCGCCACATCGGTGGCTGTGCTCTCCAGATAATTAATTTCCTCTTCATTTTGTGGTTCTATGCATTCCATATCCATCTGAGTCCCTGTCTCAGAAAATGATTGTTGCTTCATTTCTGCATGTCCTTCAGTATGGGTTTGTTCCTTCAGTATGTTCTGGGCTCGTTTTGTTAAAATGTTTTCACTATTTACAATATCTTTTTCAGAAAGTTCTTGTGCCAGTTCATCATCTGGTTTTGTCTCTACATCAGTTTGCTGTGCTACATCTATACTTTGGTTAGTTTCTTCAGCTGACATCTTTTTCTTCTTCGTTCAGTTAGACAGGATGGTATTTCTTAATATGTATTAAAGTTGCATAAATACAAAATAAACAGTTAAAATTGTGTATGAGAATTGAATAATTCACACATAATTCACACAATATTCGATCTCTGCAAATTAGCTGGAGCAAATTATTAGGAGTTGCCATGGCTTTGTAGTTGGCTTAGGAAGTTCCAAGCAGAACTGACTGCAAGATACTAGATGGTATAAAAGCACCAGTGTGAGCTTACAAGGCGCACAAGCAATGGCCCACAGCAGTCTTTGCACATCACCCCATATACTGTTTTGTATAACACTATGAGTATAATACAAGCATTTACTCTTTGGATTGCTCTGCAGATCTATCCATCCAACCTTTGATCTACACCCTTGAAGTAGGGTTGCCACCTTTGCTGGAGGCTAAAACCGAACAAAGAGGGTCGGACAGATGGCATTGGGGGTGGGGCAGTGATGTTGGACCTGGGCATGATGACATCAGAGGCGGTCACAATGGGATTATGATGCCAAAGTGGTGGATTAATGCCCTCTGAAAAATTGAGATGTCTTGTTCAAAACCACATGGGTGGCAGTCCTGTCTCTATCTATATTCTGCCTGATGAGTAAAGCCAGTCCTTTAGTTAACAGTATTGGATTTATTATACAGACATCAGTTATCCAGAAAGCTTTGAAATACAGCAATGCTATGTTTTAAAAATACTTATTAATTGATTTCCTTTTTTTGTTTCTGTAATAATAAGAAATTAACTGTACTTGATGATAACTAAGCCATGTTGAAGTGAGTAACTTAATATTTGTTTTTCATTTATTGGCCAGATTATTGTTCAGGTTTCACAAGGCTGAAAACCGAACAGACAGTTGAGACCCAAACAGGCTTTAGAAAAACCTGTTTGAGTCAAAACCAAACAGGTGGCAACCCTACCTTGAAGCCCTCAAAAAATAACTTGAATAATTAGTTTAAGGACCCTAAGAAGCTGGTCTGTTTTAGGGTTACCAGATTACTTGAAAATTCAGGGACATGTCTAAAAAAATCCAGCTAGAATACCTGCACTGATTGCAATTTCATTTAAATACGAGTGCATCCCTCCAACATGCATTTATTAGACATGTCACTGAATTCAAGAGATCTGGTTACCCTAGTCTTTCTGCTTCATGTACCACTGTTCGTACCTTGGTAAGTTGCGAGGGGGTATAACAGAATGGGAGTTATTAACATGGTGTTCTCTTTGGAAGTGACCCCAGTTTTATTTTTCTGTACTACCAAACTATACTACAGAAAATATGAACTTGAAATTACAACACCAACATCTTCTGTACAATGTTCAAAGAAATTAGCAAAAAAGAAAACTCAATTATTCAAATTACAAAAAGCACAGGAGGAAACTCTTTGCAATATAATGCATACTATATAAACTACTCTGACTCTGAACTAGATTATTGTCTGACTCTGCATTACTCTCTCTCTCTCTCTCTCTCTCTCTCTCTATATATATATTTCTTAAATGCAATGAAGGTGGGACGTTAAAGGAAACAGGACAAGGACTGTCCTTAACAAAACAGAAGTTACTAGGTGTTGCCTATGCTGTGTGTTTGCATTTTACTACAAATCAACTTCAGATTAATATTAAATATAAAGTTTGCCCCTTTCCGGTAATGTGGTAGAATTTACGAATTTGGTTACCTAAGGCTGTCACTATTGCTCTTGCTCACCGTGGGAATGCTCTGCTCTCCCAGCGCCTAGAAATACAGTCATGGAAGATTTGTTGTCCCGGCGTCTCCATGGTTACAAGTCAGCTGTGGGGTGCGCGCTTTCCGTGACGCAAAGCAACATGGGTAGCAAACAGTGCAACGGGTGCGCGCATAATGCGGACATTTGTTGAGGTGATACTATTTTTGAGGAGTATGAGCTGATAGGGACAGCCACAACTCGCTGGTGTTTTGCATTTCCATTTTCCAATCTAATAACCTGTAAATGAAATGGAATCGTCGCCACAGCTACTGATTCCTTATAAGACGTGTATGTTTGTACTTTAACCTGCTAAGTGCCCAATCAACTCTGAAAATCTCAAAAGTTTACATATTTATATTTGCTTATAAGATTATTAGGGCACGCCCCTGCCAAAAAAATATTATTATTGACGTTCGTACATTCGATACTGCTCCTGTTGCCCAGTAAGGTAATTACCTGAAACCAATGGTGGGGACACATGTCAGGGGACTGGCGAATTGCAGCACTGCCCCTCCCAGCTGACAAAATGAATTCTCTAAATCCAGTACAGCAAAAAAGTTCACTTTCCATTCCACATAGGATAGATTATTATGATTTGGAATTAAAAAAAGAAAAATAGGTATAGTAATACAATAGTTTCCCTTGAAATATTCTTGTTCCATTGATTTTAAGGACGGGTATGTGCCTTGAAACAGCTGTCCCCAACCTTTTTTGTGCCACAGACCGTTCTTAATTAAGAAAATTTTCCCATGGACCAGAGGGAGGGGGGCGGGGCACGCATTTCTGTAACTGGGGGGTTGTAATAAGCATGCAAAGCCATCACTGTATGACATGTATGCACATCTTCCAAACACCACTTTGTAAGCAGGGGTCAGAGGTGGCCCATTGTAACACAGCCCACGGCCGCCACTGGTCCGCAGCCTGGTGGTTGGGGATCCCTGCTTTACCTTATGCTCTCTCATGCTCCCTCTAGCAGTAAATCTGGCCATATACATTAAGATCCTCTCGTTTGGCGAGGACACCGGATGGGTGGATCTTCTTCCCATATGCCCACCTTAGGGACATTTCGGGATGATCGTTTGGCCCAAGGGCCCCTGCGGTCCCTGATCATAAGGGACAATCAAACCTAACTGATTTGCAGCCTATGATTTGTAATGCAATAATATTGCACCAGGGTGCGTGTGTGGGTGCTTGTGTGAGAGGGTGGATGCGTGTTGATGGTCGCACGAAAGATCGCAGATCGCCACGTGTGTGGCCACCTTTAGATGTGCTGTACATACATACAGTAGTTTATGCTGCACACACAGCAACACAGCAACACATGATGCTGTGTTTGAGAGAAGAGTCTTGTGCAATATGGCTCTGCCTTAGTGTGGACAAATATTATGTATATAATATATACAAATAATAGTATTAAAAGGTAAAAATAACAATAAAATTATAGCCTTACAGAAAAATAGATTATAGCTGCCGGGGTTAGTAACCCCCATTTGAAACGCCCTTAAAAGGAATTCTTTTGGGCATCACAAGCATGCATTAGGGGGTCAAAAACTAATGACCACAGTCGTCTGCTTATATTGCCCACTGGCAAGGTTGTAGCACTGGATTCACTAATGGTCAGAAATGCTCACATTGTTACCAATTAGGCCACACATGTGGCTGGACAAATTCTGATATGATTATTCAGCATGTTGGCCAGTCATTATGCAGTGATAGCTGGTGTGATGGAGTTTGATCTACCAAATTGCTCAATAAGGGATCAGCACAATGGCCCATGATCGTACAGCCTTGATACAAATCAAATTGTATAAAAAAGTAGTTGATGGGGTCCTCTCATTGCAATCCAATTTCCCCTTCTGCACAAACATGGAACGTCCCATTGAAGATAACAAACAGCATGTTTCCCATTCACAGGAATGTAACATTGGCCTAAGGCAGCGCTGTCCAACTTGCGGCCCCCCTATGTGTGGCCCCCAACCTGGGGCCACATCTGGCTGCTGTGACTGCTTACCTTTGCTTAAATGATATCAGTACTGAGATTAACTGGCCCCCTGCATTGTTCACACCTCAAATTCAGTCTGTAATCCCCCTGTATTGTTTAAACATGTAATCCCCTGTACTGTTCACACCATTTAATCCTCTGTATTGTTCACCCCCTGCATTGTTCACACCTCAGGCTCAGATTGTAAACCGCTACATTGTTCACCTGTTCACACCTCAGACTGTAAGAGCAGTTCCAGCATTGTGTCACTGTGTGTACTGCCTGTCCTATGCTACTTTTGTGTATGGCACAGGGGCGTTTCTGCCCCTCAGCCACCCAAGGCGGCTCCTCTGATGCCGCCCCCTCCCCCCCCCCATGCTTACCTTTACAGGGCCGCATTGCTAGAGACCACAATAGCGCTCTCTGCATTAGCAGAACTGAATTTCAGTTTTAAAAAACCAAACCCTGGTAATTTCGGGGGCACTGCCACCTGAGGTGAATGTCTCAACTCGCCTCATGGCTGCAGTGCCCCTGGTATGGCACACACAGGCAGTGTAGGGCAGGCAGAGTATGGCACACACAGGCAGTGTAGGGCAGTGTGTGCCATACTCTGCCTACCCTATGCTGCCTGTGTGTGTCATATTCTGCCTGCCATACCCTGCCTCTGTGTGCCATACTCTGCCTGCCCTATGCTGCCTGTGTGTTCCATACTCTGCCTGCCCTATGCTGCCTGTGGGATGTGAACA
This sequence comes from Xenopus tropicalis, assembly GCF_000004195.4. Classification (NCBI taxonomy): domain Eukaryota; kingdom Metazoa; phylum Chordata; class Amphibia; order Anura; family Pipidae; genus Xenopus; species Xenopus tropicalis. Next base: position 70,248,454 of record NC_030679.2, read on the forward strand.
TGGCACAGGTTTGTACTGGGAGATTGTTAGCATTTGGAAATAGTTATTATATGGTCCCTACCATGTTTTTGTGCTTGATGTTACTGTGATATACACAGGGGAGGCAGAGGCATATAGATTTAAGGACATAATTAGTTCTTTCACATACGAATGAAGGGTGATATGCCTACAGTGAGCACCAACCATTTGGGTTTTTGCTGGGCTACCACAATTAATGTGGATTTGGTCTTAAAAAAGCTCTTGTGCTAACATGGGTCTGGTTTGAAGTAGGTGAGGTTTAAAAAAAGGGGGGGTGGTCAAAACTGACCAGGAATTGAATCATAATAGAGCCCTATGCAGTTTTCGTCCAACAACGACTTTCAAACCTGCCCAATAGATATCGGACCAATTTTGCAGAAGGCCCATACATAGATTTAATCTGCTGGTTTGTCTCTTTGCAGATTATCTGCCCGTGAATGGACCCTTCTCCAAATGCCTAGTAAAATATGCTATACCTCAGCGGCCCAACCTTTTTTGCGCCACAGACCGTCCTTAATTAAGAAAATTTTCCCATGGACCAGAGGGGGGGCGGGCATTTCTATTACTGGGGGGGGGGTAATAAGCATGCAAAGCAATCACTGTATGACATGTATGACTCACTGACATGGTGTGCACTATACGCATTGGCAAATCATCATGTCATACGCAGCACATCTACCACTTTGTAAGCAGGGATCAGAGACCCCTGCCTTAAAAGATATATTTACACTGGTTTTTACTGGTTAAAACTGGTGGCAAGGCTCAGAATTCTGTAGTTATTATTTTGTAACTGAGGAAGGAAGAAGAAGTCATAAACCACAGGCTGAATTGTTCCCTGTGCAGTAAAGCCATTTCACATTTGTTTCTCTACACATGTGTTACCTGCCTGCACATTGCATAAGAAAGGATCAGTCTTCATTGTAATGGACAGATTCATGGAAATTTTAGATGTCTGGCTATTACCGGATAGAATCTATCTATAGATCTATGATCTATTCTATCATATGGTATTGGTGTGACTCAGTGTTTTTACAACTTATTAACAAATATGTGAAGATTTATTACAGCAATGAATTATTTCTCATTATAAAGGATGCAGCCTGCTCGAAGCCACATAATCTCTTGGCTTATTAAAGCAGAGGTAAAAGTAGCCCACTACAATTAGTTTTATTTGCAGGAGCAATATAACCTTATATTTTTCCTTAAATGTGTGATAACCAACATTCTATCTAGACTAAGCATGTTACATAAAACACGTCATGAGATATTGTGTGGGTTTGGAAGTCAACCCCTGTAGTGAAGTAATTATTCTAGTGACTAAACAGCTCCTTCTAATTGGTGAATCTCAACATGTGGCAAAATGCATATGATTGGCCCAACAATTATACTGCCAGTCAATGTTGCAATGATTGAGTTGCTTCTATAACTTATCTTATGCTTAATCTAATTTTAACTACAATATTTAACACATTTCAGTATCATTAGCGCCCTTGAGTACAAGAGATAAATTGATATTTATTATCTTCTTTGTAATATTACTTTCGATGTGTTTTAACTTAATGGCATGGTTACTTCACTGTATGTGTTTGGTTCCTGCACACAAACTGCAATCTTTTTTCAGGGGTATGTTCTCTTCCTAGATGCCTGCCATAGCATGAAATAGAACAAACACATAATAGCAGGAGTTGCACACACTGTATGAAGGCAATTAATCCATTTATTTCCACACACAGAAAGTTACAAAAGTAAAATGATGTTTTGAGCCTTCCTTCATATTAACATTTCGTAATTTTTTTTTCTCTTTTTTTGCAGTTTTTAAAATTTTGTTCTGCTTCTAGCATCCCAAAAAAGTTACAATTTTTATTTCACTATTTATAGAGAAGCGAGGTGCAGGGATCAGATCGGAGCGGGGGTGGGGGGACTGGCTTGTGCAGCAATACCCCATACAGACAGAGAAACAAGGTGCGGGGATTGGAGCGGAGCGGGGGGGATTGGCTTGTGCAGCAATACCCCATACAGACAGAGAAGCGAGTCCTGGGATTGGAGCGGGGGTGGGGGCTGGCTTGTGCTTGTGCAGCAATACCCCATACAGAGAAGCGAGGTGCGGGGATCAGAGGGGGGGGCGGATGGCGGTCGGTTGTGGCGAGTTGGTTTGTGAGCCAACAGGCAGCAGGTGTGGGGAGCACACAGGATGGGGGGGTGGCGTGGTTTATGAGCCGGACAAAGACACAGGATGTTGGGGACACATGCACAGTAGAGACGGTGAGGGAAAGGAAATGGGCATCCCTTTTTAAAGATGGCGGCGGCGTTCACTGAAACAAGTATGTAGTTTCTAGTATGTGTATCTCTGTAAATCAGTGAGAGCCATTATCCACAAATGGCAAAAACATGGAACAGTGGTGAACCTTCCCAGGAGTGGCTGGCCGACCAAAATTACCCCAAGAGCGCAGAGACAACTCATCCGAGAGGCCACAAAAGACCCCAGGACAACATCTAAAGAACTGCCTCACTTGCCTCAATTTAGGTCAGTGTTCACGACTCCACCATAAGAAAGAGACTGGGCAAAAACGGCCTGCATGGCAGATTTCCAAGGCGCAAACCACTTTTAAGCAAAAATAACATTAAGGCTCGTCTCAATTTTGCTAAAAAACATCTCAATGATTGCCAAGACTTTTGGGAAAATACCTTGTGGACCGACGAGACAAAAGTTGAACTTTTTGGAAGGTGCGTGTCCCGTTACATATGGCGTAAAAGTAACACAGCATTTCAGAAAAAAAACATCATACCAACAGTAAAATATGGTGGTGGTAGTGTGATGGTCTGGGGTTGTTTTGCTGCTTCAGGACCTGGAAGGCTTGCTGTGATAGATGGAACCATGAATTCTACTGTCTACCAAAAAATCCTGAAGGAGAATGTCCGGCCATCTGTTCGTCAACTCAAGCTGAAGCGATCTTGGGTGCTGCAGCAGGACAATGACCCAAAACACACCAGCAAATCCACCTCTGAATGGCTGAAGAAAAACAAAATGAAGACTTTGGAGTGGCCTAGTCAAAGTCCTGACCTGAATCCTATTGAGATGTTGTGGCATGACCTTAAAAAGGTGGTTCATGCTAGAAAACCCTCAAATAAAGCTGAATTACAACAATTCTGCAAAGATGAGTGGGCCAAAATTCCTCCAGAGCGCTGTAAAAGACTCGTTGCAAGTTATCGCAAACGCTTGATTGCAGTTATTGCTGCTAAGGGTGGCCCAACCAGTTATTAGGTTCAGGGGGAAATTACTTTTTCACACAGGGCCATGTAGGTTTGGATTTTTTTTCTCCCTAAATAATAAAAACCCTCATTTAAAAAATGCATTTTGTGTTTACTTGTGTTATCTTTGACTAATAGTTAAATGTGTTTGATGATCAGAAACATTTTGTGTGACAAACATGCAAAAGAATAAGAAATCAGGAAGGGGGCAAATAGTTTTTCACACCACTGTATATCTTTAAAATGGGTTTAGGTATCGAAGAGTTTTCAATATAAAAGCTAGAGCAGGGGAGGATCGGCCTATGAGATCGATACTTTTGTCAGGAGAAATGTAGCCAACCAGGTAGGTTCCAGCCTATGAATAATATGACCAGAGGTAAATAGCCATATGGGGTTTACCTTGATGTGGTATGGTAACTTGGTACTTTGACATTCAAAATAAACTTGTGTTTTTGAATATGTATGAGCTTGTGTGGAATAAAATATTAAAAATACATAGTCTAGTCTAGTGTGATAGGAGAACACACTATATGCTGTAGTCTGTGTAGTTAATATTATATGGAAATGGCACATAAAAAGAACACATTTACCGAAGGGGCAAAATCACTTTTCTCTGCACCTTACACTGATTTTAAAAAATGGCTAGAGGTGTAAAGCACAGTACTAGCAGTAAGGTTGCCAACTGGCCTGTTAAAATGATGCTTGATGCCAATGTTAATTATGGACAGTATTTTTTTCCAGAAAAGGTGGCAAGCCTAACTAGCAAGCACAAAGCAGCCCTTTCCTTACTGTCTGCAACAGGACAGGCCACCAAGGACACGCATCAATACATGTTAAGTTAAATCACCCAATGATTGGACAGAGCTGCACTTTTACTCCCATACTTCACAAAATAGTGGCTCAAGGTAAAAGATGTAAAAGATCAATATGCACTGTGTATATATATATATATATATATATCATTTTGCTAAGATTCTAATAGGTTACTTGCAGTGATGTAATACACAAGACCCATCAATATCCTGTAAATTATATCCTTATAAACAGTGCTTAGTAATGTCATCAAGCATGGCGAGGCCACACAGGCCTTTTTCTTTTATATGGACATGAAACTCCTCAGGAAATATAATATTTGACAAAAGTTGGGTCCATTAATTACCATGTAAATTATTTGCTGGTTAAGTATTCTTTCCGAATGTATAGTTTGCCCTTAATTCTCTTGAAACATGTCTAGAATACAAAGTGAAAAAATATCAAATGTTTGAATTGTTTTAGATAGTTTAAAAAAATTATAATCAACCAGGTATTTTAGGTACTCAATCTGTATGATTGTTGTGATTGCCTGTTATGTGGGTCAGTGCCATAGGTTAAGATAAATAATTTAACAAAGACTAAAATAGTAAAGAAAGAACATTAGCAAGTAGAACCTATATAACCAATCCTGAGCACTTAACCATACAAAAATACAGTATCAGGTTTGCTGTGTATGTGCTCATATCTATTACAGTGACAGGTAATCAGCTGAACACAAATGCATCTCAGGATCGCATTAATTTTACAGCTATTCATATTTTTTTTATTATATTCTTATATGTAATTTCTTATCATTCTTTTCAGGATCTCTTCTGTTGATCTTTTGTTCTTACTGCCTGGTTGCTAGTATAATTAATCCTTACACAAATAGCAAGTTCTAATTTCAAACCTCTGTTGTAGAATAAAAAATATAATAGCTCTAAAATCAGTATAAAATTTATGTGACCCTGATATTGAAGCTTCAAGAAAACATTTAAAAAAATAAATAAATAAATAAATAACCGCAAATTGTCTTACACTAATGCTGGTTGGTGCATTTTTCTCTAAAAGGAGCTTAGGGCCCAGGGAAAAAACTTACAATTCGATAAACTGGAGCAAAAAAAAAAAAAAAAATGAGCAATTCAATAGACCGGAGTAAGTGCTCACCACTAAAAAAAAGGCAGTTCTTTTTCTAATTGTGTTACTTGACTGAATAATAATTGGGTACATTGGGATTTAGTGTATTGGGTATAATAAATATACATATTTACATAATTATAGCCAGTGATGTTTACAACTGAGATCACGTTTTGTGACACTTCCAGTGTGTACCAAGTTGCACTGACATGCAGGACCCTAATAATAGGCCCTTAATAGGGGGCCTGGGCAGAGGACCTTGGTGTCTATATAATTATTTTTCTTTAAAAAAAAAAGAAAAAACCCTAGCCCCAGTTAGAAATTTTCTACAGAAATATGGTGCTGGAGTTGGGGGGGGGGGGGGGGGGGGAATCTTTGATACAGCACCTGTGACATCACACATAATATTGGAATTCTGACACACAACCCTGATTTGCAATAAAAATACACTGGATTATGACATTTTTACATTACACATTGCAAATTGAGCTGTGGCGATTTCATTATATTAATGCAGAGCAGGTAGATATTGTTGTAATGTTGACTTTTTCTTAACACATAGAAGGCTATGTTTATGTGATCTGTAATGCAACTTGTAAATGTCATTGAAGACAGGATTAAATTAAAAGTTGACTTGCTTTCATATTATGTTTCTCTAAAGGTTGCTTCATTTGATATATGCCAACTGTCAGAAACACTAGAAAGCAATCAAAGCAGGTGAAATTTGGATTACAATATACAAGTATCAATTACCGCTGAATGTGAGTGGTAGCTTTGCCTACTCTGAACTCATAAGAGATGTCATGATTCACAGGCTCTGTAGAGGCAAGGTAGAAATAGATCAAAATATCAGCCTGCATTTAATAAAACATAAAAGCACATTTACCAGTAGCACAGTTTATTATTTTTTTTTTTTACTTTGGGAACACTGCCCTACTGAAATGTAAACTTTCTTCTAAGTTTCAATTTTTTAGCAGACTGAACCAGATGCTCAGTATTCCCCTTTATTTGCTTCATCTATACTTCCTATTGTTTCGCCCAGGCCCTACAAGATTATTACCACTGAGCTCACTTTAGGTATGTTAACAATATTAACTCTGCATAACATTAGCTTGTATGTGATGGTACCACAATGCAATTACTTAAAATTAATTCCAAAAAGAACTATTTAGAAGGATGTCCAGAAGCTTAAAGGAAAGTCATTTTGGCATTTTATTGCCAATAGATTTGCCACATTAGTGCCACCTAGAATTCTATATTTATTCTGCAGAAAGATTTATCATATTGAGTAAAGATCCCTAGAAGCTTTCTCTGTTTGTTTAAGATTGCAGCTGCCATTTTAGCTTGGTCTTCATAGCTTCCTGCTTGAAGCGCTAGCCCTCATAGCTCAGATTACACATTCCTAAGGGTTGGGGGAGTGAGTTTTATGAATTCTTATGGGAGGGGGGAGCAGGAGAGAACTGCAAAGACTCTGGCCCAAGGAATTAAATACCATATGAACATGTTTACAAAAAAGGAGACAAGACATCCTGTGTTTCTTTTGATAGGGGGCTCAATGCAGCTTTTCTGTGAGTGCTTATGGCTGTATTTACATAAACCTTTCTGATGCAGTTTACTTAGTTTTTACCTTTCCTTCTCCTCTAAAGGAGCACTATACCCCCGGGCGCTAAAAGCCCCCTTAATGATCACTGCCTAGACCCCCCTCACCTCTCCCTTATCACATAGTTTTTTAAGACATGGACCCTGCTTGCACATGCGCAATTGAAGCTGATTTCCTGCTACCTCCAACTGCTCATGCGCAAGCAGGTTTGTATTGGCGGAGAGACCCAAAGAGTCTTCAGTTGGTAAGAAGATGTCAGCCAGGCACACTGCTGCGCTACTCTGCATTTTTAGCTAGGGGTTAGCGATAGGGACAGAGTTTAAACTTAAAAACTATGTGATAAGGGAGAAGTGAGGGGGGGTATAGAGCATGATAGTTAAGGGGGCTTTTAGAACCCTGGGAGTGACCCAGTTGCAATGCATGAATATGTTTTATGGTTACCACAAATATACCTACACCTAAAAAAAACACAATTCCTACAGGTACTTGCTTAAAAATAAGGAAGTATGAATGCTGCTTAATACAGGGTAATACTGAAAAATATCTGGTTACAGTCTGTCTGGTCTTAAGACTGATCAAAATGTATCATTATGACAATATCCCAAACAGGAATCCAAAGTAACATTCAGTACAACCCACTCAAAATCCTGATCTCAGACTAATTGAGAACCAGTGACACAGTTGACAATTGAGGTACACATAAGTCATCTGACTAATCCTAATGTGCATTTGCATCAAAAACAAATATAAGCCAACATGGGTGGTTTTGGGCACCCCTCTGTTGGCTAAAGTATGCTTGTTTTGAAAAGCCCCCTGTCATAAAAGTTCTTCCAACTGAACAAAATAAGAACAAGAGCTCCACAGATATTAGTGCACTGAATGTAAATGAGTTTAGACTGCTGCTTTTTGCCAGAAAGGAAGTACAACAAACCACATGAGCCCCAGGAGCCATGTCACTAAAAGTTACCAAAAGTTTTTTCAAAAAGTACAATGACATTTTGGTTTCAGCTATGAGTCAAGTCATTAATTCTGATGACTGTATCCTTTTAAGGAGAAATTTCTCCAGTTCTGTGAAGGATAAATACATTTAGACTCTATAATTATATTCCAGAACAGAAGTTTGCTCATTTATTCTGTTTGGCTTTGGTATAGTACTTTCTTAAAATATTTCCTTTTTTACATTATCCTACCTCAGTACTCCATCATCAGTCTTTCACTAAATCCATTCATAATAAAGTCCTTTTGTACCTCGCAATTTGCTTCTCTTCAGAATTCACTTTTAATTCCCCTCAGATCTCTGTGTGAAGCATTTCATTACCATGGAGGATAATGATTTCTTTGATTTTGGCACAATTCTCCTTACCTTTTAAAGTGAATTTTGGTCTGTATATTAATGAAGATAAAGTACATCTAAAATAGCACACTTAAAAATAAGGGCTATGTCTTGTATTCTCATGTAAAAAAAAAAAGCTTTTACAACTTAGTGAGAGCTCTTTGCCTTTAGTTATTCATTCCACCTGCAAATAAAATACATTATCACTGACCAAAAGTTCTTTACAATTCTGTCATTTGGTCATTGGTTTATCTGTGGACCCTACATGCTGGGAGCCAAAGTACTGTTCTCTACTGGAGCCACAGTGTAAATTTATGCTTCTGGTTGCTGGAGTCACAGTACCATATGCTGAAGTATACTGAGAGTTACTGCTCTATTCTAGTATAGTTGTCATAGGTTTAGTTTATGTTGAGGGCTGCTGGCAGTCATATCATTGTTCTATAATGATGACTGAATGATGATTGATGAAAGTCATGATGCTGTTCTATGCTGGGGTTTATAGTACAATTTTATGCTGAGGTTTTCTAGCAGGTACAGCTATATCTTGTGCTGCGGGTGGTTCTGTGGTTACTAATGTAATTTTATGTTAGGGGCTTCTGGGAGTCATAGCATCATTCAATTTACTTGACCACAAATTACTGTGCCATTTATTGTTGTGGGTCACTGTGCTATTTTACAACAGGGGGCCCTGTATCATACTATAGTGCAGAGAAAATAGAGCATGTACACAGTTTTACAAGAGTCAAGAATAAATACAAAAGTGTGATCTTAAAGATTGCAGGGATTTGTTAAAAAAGTAGTATTGCCTAAAAAATGGGCCTGTCCTATTCATAATTTTGGCAGCAAGCTATGTGTGCCATAGAGTTGCTTTTATTTTTGAAATGCTGAACGCCGCTTTAAAGTAGGTAGTCTCAATTATGACTGTGGCTAAAAAAAAAATTCACACCATTCCCTGAATTGTTAAGCTACTTCAACCACAGTATGTATGTATGAGTTTGTGTGTGTTTGACATATTTGTACTTTGTGTTGCTTACTGAATAGAATGCAATCAGTGAATACTGAATGGAAGTTATTGAAAGAACAATAAAAGTATGATATCACAATACCTATGAATTTATAAAGGAAACTGAGAGATCATTTATGTGAGGTTACCATGGAAACTAGAAATAAGAATCAAAATGTCTAAAACACAGGGATATTAATATGAACACAGATCAGCAGCTAATATTATACTACTGTTAGTAGTATAGTGATTTTATGCTTGCATAGATGCAGAGGTAAAATAAGGCACACAAAATGGGGTTTGCCAGGTAATTTTATTCCAAAATATATATTGCATGTATATTTAGCATATAATGCCAAAGCTTCAACCTAGTATTTAGCCACATTCCTTGAGCTTTACTATTATGATTTTGGCCATAAAGGAAAAAGCTTTATATGCACTTATGCAATGTAAAATCGTAACAGAGGGGTGAAAGTTTATGATTGGGATTCTATCGATTTACATATATGGTCCATCTAAGCATGCTTCTTGCTTTAGGATTAAATGTAACAATGCAGCAATGTAGACACCATCAGATTACATAGTTACATGGTTAATTGTGGTTGTCAAAATACCACAGTCCATTAAGTTCAACCCTTCCAAGCAAACCCCAGAGCATACTCATAGACCCATAAAGACCTATCTATACACTCACGTACCTAAACTATATATACCAACATCAATAGTAAGGGGCACATTTACTAATCCACGAACATCCGAAAAGCGTCCGAATGCGTTTTTTTCGTAATGATCGGTATTTTGCGATTTTTTCGTAAATTGTTGCGACTTTTTCATAGCCATTAAGACTTTTTTGCAAATTGTTGTGACTTTTTCGTAGCCATTGCGCCAAGTATGAAAGTTTCGGATTCATTCAAGCTTCAGTATCGTGACTTTCCTTGGGCCAGGTTGGAGCTGCAGAGTGCCATTGAGTCCTATGGGAGGCTTCCAAAATCATGCAAAGTCTGAAAGTTTTGCCCGCCGTTTACGAGCGCTCAATACGAAAAAGTCGTGACAATATACGAGCAAATCGTAATGGCTACGAAAAAGTCGCGACTTTTTGCACAAGTCGTAACGGCTACGAAAAAGTCGTAACGGCGACAAAAAATCGCAAATAATACGAAAATGTCACAAAATGTTCGTTTCCAATCCAAATTTTTCCCATTCGGATTCGTGGATTAGTAAATCAGCCCCTAATTGTAGGTTTTAGTATCACAATCACCTTGGATTTTCTGTTTGTTCATGAAATTATTTAATGCATTCTTAAGGGCATAAACAGAATCTGCCATCACAACATCACTAGGAAGGACATTCCCCAACCTCACTGCCCTCACCGTGAAAAACTTAAGCTGCTTTAAATGAAAGTTCCGTTCCTATAATCTAAAGGGGGTGGCCTCTGGTGTGCTGATTTTTATGTTGTTTTTATGGTAAAAAAAGAACACCCCCTATCTGTCTATAACCCCCTCTAATGTACTTGTACAGAGTAATCATGTCCCCTCGCAAGTACCTTTTTCCAGAGAAAACAACCCCAACCTTGACAGTCTAACCTCATAGTTTAAATCTTCCATCCACTTTACCAGTTTAGTTGCAGTCTCTGCACTCTCTCCAGCTCATTAATATCCTTCTTAAGGACTGGAGCCCAAAACTGCACTGCATACTCAAGGTGAGGCCTTACCAGGGACCTATAAAGAGGCAAAATTATATTTTCATCCCTTGAGTCAATGCCGTTTTTTATACAAGACAGCACTTTATTTGCTTAAGTAGCCATTGAATGACATTGCCTGGAATTAGACAACTTGTTATCTACAAAAAATCCCCAGATCCTTCTCAATTAAAGATACCCCGAAAACACTACCATTTATTGCATTTATATTATTTCTCTCAAACTCTGTACTTTCAACATTGAACCTCATTTTCCATTTTGCTGCCCAGTTTTCCAATTTTGTCAAATTGCTCTGCAAAGCGGCAGCATCCTGCATGGAACTTATAGTTTTCACAATTTAGTATCATCAGTACAAATACAAACAGTACTCTCTATGCCCACCTCCAGGTCATTAATAAACAAGTTAAAAAGCAAAGGACCAAGGACTAGCTCCGGATTTCAAATTCAGGTGCCCCTTGGCTGCCCCCTATTCGCGTCCCGCCCCCCGCGCTCTAGATCCTATCAGGTCTCTCTGGCAGGGACCTGATAGGATCTAGAGGGAACTCCCATAAAGGGGACATTTTTACAGATAGGAATCATTTTTAGCCCAGAGTGAAACCGGCACCATATATTATTCATAACTGCCTACAAAATTAGGGGTTTTCCTATTTATCCAATATGTCTTCTTTAACATCTATTAATTTTCTAGATTGTTTATGCTCACTGCCATTCTTTATGTATGTGTATGCTAAACTATGTCTGTGTATTGTAAAATGCTATTGTGACTGCTTTGAACCTTGTGATTGAAAATGGAGCTCTTTCACCAGTACTTGTGCTACAGTGGGGAAATCCCATCTTTTATTAGGGTAAATGGCATGCATTATATATTTCAGGATTCAATGTCATTTTCCTCAATTAAATTAAGCTAATTTAAAGTTGGAATTAAGGTAATGAAAACATTTGGTAGGAATCAACTATGGTTTTTCTCTATTTCATTTTTGTGTGTTGTTTTGTCCTTTTATTTTTTCCCAAGGAGAACCAGTTTAGCAGGTGTCTAGTGTTACTAGGGGTGTGTGAGTTCTTTGTAAGAACACCAGCCTCTGAAAGTTAAACTCCTATCTATTACTGATTGTACTGTGATTAAGAGTTTAAATAGATTAGAGTAGCTTTGGTGTATATCTGTTTATTTTTGTCATTGTTATGCTGTTGTTTATAGTAGTACGTTGTTAAGATGGCAAGTCATACAGCATATGAAGTTAAAACATCATCCATACCCTTGTAACGACAAGGGTAGTTTTACACCAGTTTGAGTTTGAGCTGCACTGTCCTTTCAGAGACAACTGCATTAAACTGGAAAAGCTGTGCCATTACTGGCAGTGTGTTATCACATCAATTATTAACCAAGCGATATTATACAACCCCATTATACATATTGATATACCTATATCAGTACAAAAAAAGTACATCCTGCTAAGGGCATAAAAAATGCTAGCTGTAACTACTTCCTAGTGCAACATCTGACAATCTAACAGGTTACTCTGCCTGTGGTGTCATGCCTTTATATGGTCTAAGGCTAATGTCAGACGAAGCGTCTGGCGTATGCAGTATTTTCGGCAAGCTGAAAAATGCTTGCCGAAAATACCGCCATATGCCTCCTACCTGTGCCTGCACCCGAATGAATGGAATACGCTCGGGTGCAGGCACATTTAGTAGATATCCGCCAAAAAACGCAAGACTTTGTATCTTCGGCGGATATTGGCTACATGTGCCTGCACCCGAGCGCATTCCATATAAAACCATTTTTATTAAAGACACTACCATATAGTTGTGCTCAGCACCACTCAGTCTTTCCTGCCTTCCACTTTAAATCAGGTGTTTCTGCAAACATTGAGGCATAAGAACCTCTGAAGCTACCACCACTTCTGGACCAGGTAGGTAGCTCCAGGGTTCTCTCAGCACCCTACGCAATGGGCACAGCATGCACGCTTTGCTTGTCAGTCACACTGCGAACACAGAATTCTGGGGAAGACGCTGCATTGTTTTAAAAAACATGGCAGTTGTGCTCAAAATTGCAGTTTGCACGCTGTGTCAAGGTACATGAAAGTGCCCTTATATCACTTTTTAAATCTTTATTTTCCAAAGAGCTCAAAATCTGTGGGAAAATCTGTAACTGAATATGAGACGTTTTTCAGTTTTAACAGCATCTGTACTAATATGATCAGTGGCCATTGTAATATATTGTATATTACTCTACTAACTTGATTTTCTTTCAATTCAATTACCCTCTGTCATCACTTCTTTAGATTAAAGCAGCTGCCTTTTTCTCCTGACCTCTGCTTGGATATATTCTCTGGAATCTGTAACAAACCATGTTCATACAATCATCAATTCTATAACTGTCACTGCCTTTCACCCCTCATATAATACTGCCACATGTAGTACAATCCAAAATCCTATCCAGCATTTTAAGGAACTTGATGTACAGTATCAAAACTTGCCATAAGTACATATATACATGGGAAACTATTTTAAAATATTTGAAACCAAAAAATACATCTAGCCAAACTTCTGCACCCTCTTCTGCTGTGCTTGTGTCCATTTGGACTTTGGCCGGTGCTTCTGTCTGGACTAAGAGTACCTCACAGTTCCACTCTCAGTAAAGAGGCCCATTTGGGTTGCTCTAGGGGTAACCCTGCTGTCAGGAACTCCCTCTACTTAAACTTGGCACCTGAGAGTCGCTGCTTCTTCTGCTTGAGCCAGAGGTAGAGCATGTTGAAATTGGCAAATTATCATGATGACTCTTTCCCCCTGTCAGTAACCCCTTTGTCCACACACCTAATCCAGCTGCAGGCAATAGCCCAATTAAGGGGCTATTTAAGTATATTCCCTGCTACACTCGGTGCTGGATCATTGGCCCTTGCTGCTGTATCTAAGCCCTGTATCTGAATCCTGTTTGAGTTCCTGTCCTGTATACTGCCTTGTAAATTCTGCCTTGTCTTATCCTGCCTAATCTCACAAGATTATTAGTTGATTTCTGTCCACTATAACATTTTTATATTGATACATCCAATTTAAGGGACATTGCTTTGGAGGATCCACATCAACAAAAGCTGCTCCAAGACATCTTTACATCTTTTCAGCACTGAGCAGGCCTTTGCTTGTTCTGACATTAAAGGCACAAGCATGTCAGAAGGGGAATGCAGTTATGTGGCTGTGGTGGTAAAATACATTTTTCCCTCATATCAAGAAGGCTGTTGCTAGGTGGCAATCCTATTTCAAGAACAACTGTAGTTTGCAGGTAAATGATTCCTGCAAACATTTTTTTTTCAAAATTAATCGTGGTGTTGGAAGACAATGTGCTTTATCATTTTATGAGTCTCAGCATCATTTTTTGACTGCAGATTAACAGATTCATTAGCCATGGTCAGAATTTTGTTTCTTCACAGGAGGGAAACAGAAATCATCTCCCCACCAAGGTCTGTTGCTATGTACTCTCTATTCTAAATTATTAAAAGGTTGATTTCCTGAGACTTTCAGAAAAAAGTACCGCAGTTATAGATGTTACAGAATGCTGCATGAGATTGTTTATAAATTATTTCAGTCCAATCATCTCTCTTATCCTCTGTGCCAAAGGTTTTCAATGTTTTAGCCAGCCATTCTATTCTTTATCAGTAAACACACAGGCCTTGGCTGCATATTACAATTACAGTGGCAGGTGTCTGCAACAGACTCATTATAGAATTTGTATATTACTTTCACAGAAAATAGAACACTGCATTTGTAGCATTATCACCAAAATGCTGAATTTGTTTAGGTTTAAAAAAAGGGTTTTAACAAATGTGAAAGAATTAAAAAAAAAACAATCCATCAGTAGCAGCCAAAGCCATTAATACAGGGCCAGGAATTCCCTTGTACCACAAGCATGGCTCAAAATTGAGGCTGATGACTCGGATTAAAAAACCCAGTCATATTATTCATAGCTCAGCACACATAAATATCTTTTAGAATAGTTCTTGTCTGTTCCCACGTTTAGAAACTGTTTACAGTCACATTTACAAAAGCCCTGTAATTGTAATATTAAAATATATCAAAACCCACCTACTTGTTAAACCAAGAGAATTATAATTTCAGGCAGATGCACAATGCTTTGAGTTTCTCTGGGGTCCCCCTGATATTTCTGGTTTTCAGTGCTGTGCATGTAGCTCTAAGCATCACATAACATTTTGCTGTGAGTACCCCAAAGTATTTTTCCTAAAACTGATACAGCTAGGTAACTTTTCTACTAGATCAGTGTATGCATTGTGCTACTTTTCCAGCTATGCTTTACCTCTCCTTTACCTAAGGAAACTGTAAAGAGCTATTCTGATATCAATAGAAGCAGGCAATTTCTTAAGGGCAGCATATCTCCTTGTTCAGCACTAGCATACCTCCCAACATTTGAAAAACAAAAATAGGGACAAAAAGATTTGGTGCGCGAAGCGCGGCAATTTTTTTTGGACACACCCACTTTTGTGACCACACCCCAATTAACACACCCCATTTTTTTCTAAAAATACTCCTTTTACATAGTTGAAATGGTGGGATCAGATGCAAATGTGCTATACCCTCATACTGTACTACCTAAGGAAGCCCACAGAGCCCCCCATATACAGTACCCCCCATATACAGTACCCCCCATACACAGTACCCTTTATATACAGTACCCTTTATACACAGTGCCCCCCAAACACAGAGGCCCCCCCAAACACAGAGGCCCCCCATACACAGAGCCCCCATACACGCTCCGACTCCTTCCGCTGCTTCTCTCTTGTGGCTCCTTCGCCGGCAGTCCCTGGCCCTTTTATAAGGTTGCGCCCCGTGTGTACGTGTGACGTCATTACGCATCGGCGCAACCTTATAAAGGGGCCAGGGACCGCCGGAGAAGGAGCCACAAGAGAGAAGCAGCGCAAGGAGTCGGATCGCTCATCCTGCTGTCACGGATCCTTCTATGAATGTCCCGCATTTCCGTAATCTATTACGAAAATGCGGGACATTCAGGGAACTATCCGGGACAGCGGGATGAGCTATAGAAAGCAGGACTGTCCCGCTTAAAGCGGGACAGTTGGGGGGTATGCATTAGTTCTAGTACTAATTAGTACTTGTACTAAACATATGTTTTGCCTTTGGTTTTTAAAAGAGAACCAAACACTGAAAATGAATATGGCTTAAAATGCCAGATTTTATATACTGAACAAGTCAAAAGTTTCAACATCTCTATAGCTGCAATGATCCAGGTCACAGTTGTCACAGGAGTTCCCCATCTTAGATTGTTTGAAGTGTCAGTGACACTCACATGTGTTCTGAGCAGCTGTTGAGAAGCTAAGCTTAGGGGTTGTTGCAAATTATCAAACAGAAAATAAGGTTGGCCTGTAATATAAGCTGATGCTATGGGGCTGATTTGCTAATTGCACTGGTTTCAGAGCTGAGCACATGTAATGGGAACCCGAATCAGCCTTATGCTGTGACATTTATATTCTGTATATGCAGTATATTGGGAGTTGGTCCCCAAGCTCAGTAAGTGACAGCAGCACAGAGCATGTGCAGTGAATTAACAGAAAAGAATATGGGGGGCTACTGGGAGCATCTTTGGAGGTACAGATCTTCCCTGTTAAAGGGCTCTGGTTGTCTTGGGCTGGTACAGAAGCGCTAAACATAATGTACAATATTTGTAGCTTACTTTTTTACTTAAGGTTTAGTTCTCCTTTAAAGGAGAAGGAAAGGCTAATAAAGAGTTAATCCCAAGCTGCAGGCATACCTTCAGTTGTCTCAATAGTGCCCTTAAGTCTCCCCATATTTCACCCGTTCAGAAGATCAGAAGCCAAACAGAAAAAAAAAACGCTGAGCTGGGTAGAGAAGATTCCCATAATGCAACACTCCTTCAAGACTTGGCGACTTGTTACTGCAGGCGGCGCATGTGCACAGGGAAGGAGTGTCCGGTTGCCATGGTGACACAGCGTCGCCGAACTGTGACAAGCAGGAGGGGGAAGCGGGGGGGCAGGTGCTGCGAGTGGTGGAGGGTTTGTGGCAGGAGCGGGGGGGGTTTGTGGAGCTTGGGGGGGTTTGTGGCAGGAGCGGGGAGCTGCAGAATCTTTGTGACAGGAGCGGGGAGCTGGCTTGTGCTTTTCAGCCCATACAGACACGCTGGACAAGATGGCGCAGTTCACTGAAACAAGTATGTAAGTTCTAGTATGTGTATCTCTGTAAATCTTTCATTAGGCAAGCCAGGAATATAGCGTTTTTACACAGCAATAGTAGTACTATTTAATAGTGTGCTTAATAGATTTTGACTTTCCTTCTCCTTTAATTACTAAAAATCCATGTTTTTTATTTCTTGAGCTAAACAGGGCAGCCTAGAAAAATGAAGCCACCTCCATGTGTGGTCCTGTTGAAGGGAGATAAATAGATTACCAGCAAACAACTCAATCCTTCATTTTGCTGTATCTGTTTAGTTATGCAATCTGTTTACTGTGCATCAACCTCAGCACTATTTCTCCTCTTATGTATTCTGAAACTTAATATTATCAGTTATTTCTCAATTATGTTTATTGAAGTGTTCTAAACAGATTACAGAAAGGAAATACACGTTTAGCATGTCATGGTTTGCATTTCAAATATCGCAAAGATCTTCAGTTTTGCCTAAGCTTGTGCTTGTGTCAGTTGTCTAGTTTTCTCATTTGTATTCCTATGTTTCACTAAATCCTAGGGCTGATTTATTAATGTTCATGATTGTATGCAGTCAGCGGTTATCTAAGTGATTCCATCTCCAAACAACCTTTTCAAGATTCTATAATACAACTAATGATCGAGGGCTAGATAAGAGGCTTAAGATACATCTTCATGCTTGTTACAGTTCTAAGAGCAAGGAGACTGCATGCTATATGGCAAACCCTTGCAGCCTCTGTTTAAGTCATTGCACATTTTCTATAACAATTTTCCCATGCACAAAGTAAAACTAATGTTAGTTTACCCTCTAGTGTTGATACATGGGAAATACAAATTCTTGCCATCATACAACTATCTGATAATTGAAGTTGGTATTTCCCCTGTGTGTTCAGGATTAAAGGGGATGTAAACAAAAAACAATATAATTATACTTGTTGAACAAAAATGTAAGTTATCAAGTAAACAACTACTCAATAAGTTGTTGAGATTTATATTTTTCAATGGTTTTTAACTTATTTGTAATTGGAACTGAAAAGTATTTTTCTGTGTCTTTCTGACCTGCTGGTTCAATTAATTTAGTAGATGTAAGCCTTGCAAGCTTCTTTACAGGACTATTAATTAGCTGGCTTCAGCTACACTCAAAGTCAACTCACTAGGGAAGAGAATAGAAGGGACAAATACTTTAATAATTGAATACAATTACAAATTGTATTAAGTTACAGTTACAAATAATTTCAAAAACAGAAAAATTTGTAATGAATGCATATTGGAAAAACAATGTCCTTAGTTAGGCAAAATGTTATTTTTGAGTTTATGTTCTTACTTTGTCAGTAAAAGACAACTAGACAGATAAATCCAACTTGCTGTTGTATAAGAGGTGTAAATAGCAGAGAGCATAAGGTTATATTTACTAGCACATGATGATCACTGGAACAAATATAGGTACAAAAGTAATACATTGGTCACGCAGTCAGAAACAAAATATGTGGAATCAAACTCAATACACCAAGCCCAATTACACGTGGACATGTTCAGCCACACTTGGGAATCACACATGCTGAAACCTTGTGTGTTTCCAGGAAAGGCTTGTTCACCACCCTAAGCAAACAAACAATCTTGTTGTGTAATTGTAACAGCATGTTTATTGACATAAAAGTACAATGTAGCAGGAAAACAATCACTCATCAAAAAGTCCTTTGTTGTCAGTGTCCTGACTTTCTCAAGTTGTAGAATGCTGGTAGCCCACAATGGGAACGTGCCCCTTCATTCATGTTTGTTTACAGATCTTTGCCTTCTTGGGACCAGCAGATTATGGAGGCAGAACCCCACCTTGAATATTCAATGGAGCCATCAAATTATTTGGAGTGTTTGTACTTTGTCATTTATGTACTTTTATTTCTACATAAGGCTATTTATAATACCAGTAAGCACCCCTTTTTATATACATAGCACCACCCTGTCGGAATGTAGCAGGTCTGTGAATCTGAACATATGGCAAGAACAGTACAGTACAAGGATACCTAAAGTGAGCTAAAAGGGAGTATTTCAATGAAAATGGTCTGTTTGGTAAAGCAGTGTTTCATTTAACACTTTTTATATTTTGAATGAAAGACATATGGCAAACTATACAACAACTACTGGGAACTAAAACACCATAGAAAGTTGCTCAGAGGGAAATGCTACAGTTGCTTGTTGTACCAATATGCATCATGTATCCAAGTGGGCGCTTCTGTTCTCATTAGGTTGGACTGAGAGCAGGTTAATAGATATGCAGTATCATCACTAGTGACTAGTTGTTACTTCAAGTGTGTCTGCAAAAACCAAGCCAATGGGCTTATTTTTTTTTAAAAAAATCATTTTTTAAGCAGTCTGGTGACTGTTGTAATGATATTACTGGGAAAACTGAAGTTAAGGTATACTGTAGGGACTTTGTTATAGATTGGCCTATTAGCAACTTTTAAATCAGTCTTTACTTTTCTAGTTTTGTAAATTATTCTGTAACATTCAAGATTTAAATGTAAAAACTGGTTTCCAGTACTGCTTACTAGGAAACACAGACAAACCAAAATCATTTTACCAGTGCTCTGCAAATAAGTCTGAAAGGAAAAATGTGCCCAATATAGTTCAGTTTCCACTGTATTCTTCTTACCTGTATTGCATTATAAAGTAGCATAGTTGAGAGTTACATAGAGAATTCTTTCTTCTGCCACAGGGCTTATCCTACTGAGGTATTTAACTATACTGTTATGACAGTTTATAGGCATTGGCTGCATCAATGAGAGCAATATGACATCTGACAGTCAATTTAATATTCCTATAATACAATGTATAATGCAAGAAGGTCATAAACAAAGAAACTTCTAGGAGTGTGTGCCTTATCCCTACACAAAGGTTCTGTATGCAAACAGAATTGCATTCTTCTGAAAGTATGCAAAAAACATTAGAAATAAAAGATCAGTACATGAACATTTAATAAACACAGGAGATAAGTACTTTTTTTTGTTTTGTTTTAATTATATTATTGTACTCAAGCAAGACCGCAAAATGTTTATTACTTTCCAATATATATACATTTAGAGAACTGGAATATTAGATTGGCCACTTCCACTGGTTAGCAGGTGGTTCTTCAATTAAAGGTTCCCAAGGCTTCCATTCCAACATTTTTCTTGCTAGGTGCAATTCATTCTCAGCCTATTAAAAAGAAGGAAAGATCCAATAGATCCATACTCATAGTAACAGTTCTTAAATACATGTAGATCTTTCTAGCTATTAACATTTAGAGCAATGGCAGATAAGGAGAGTTGTCACCTGCAGGAAAACTGCACTACTTGCGGGTGACAAATCTTCTGGAAATAACTTTCCCTTAAACAACATTAAGATTCAGTGTAATTGCATAAACATGTGAAAGGCAGCATTTACCCAGGATAACACTGGATTGCACAATGTAAGCATGTAAAGTGTTTTACATGTGGCAAACACAATGTTAATTAAGGAAAATGCATTTTCAGAAGGTTTATCTCATAGAGCAGATTCCACAAGAGTGATAAATCTCCTTGTTTGCCATAGCCCTTACTGAGGCCTGTCAACTTTTGGGTTTCAATAATAGCAAATCTGTTTAAAACTACATGGACATTGTAAAATACTTTGTATATGGAGAAGCCATGCCTAGGCTTATGTAATAAAGCACAATTTTATTGGTTACAAAGAGCCTTCCAACAGACACAGCATAGTTAAAAACAGTTTGAATGACACAACCCAGCACTATTGCATCCTACCACTACCCCAATACTCCGTATGAATAGTTACATAGGGTTGAAAAAAGACCATCAAGTTCAACCCTTCCAAGTAAATCCAGCACGCACAACCTATACTGACCTATCTACACACTCACATACATAAACCCTATATACCAACATCAATACTAACTGTATTAGTATCACAATAGCCTTGGATCCTATGCTTGTTCAAGAACTAATTCAGGCCTCTCTTAAAGGCATTAACAGGATCTGCCATTACAACATCACTAGGAAGGGCATTCCCCAACCTCACTGCCCTCACCGTTAAATACCACTTACGCTGCTCGAGATTAAAGTTCCATTCCTAGTGATTCCTCATCTAAAGGAGTGGCCTCGGATGCGCTTCTGCCTATAATCCCCTCTAATATACTAGTACAGAGTAATCATGTCTCCTCGCAAGCGCCTTTTTTTGTTTTTTTACAGAGAAAACAACCCCAACCTTGACGGTCTAACCTCATAGCTTAAATCTTCCATCCCCTTTACCAGTTTAGTTGCATGTCTCTGTACTCTTTCCAGCTCATTAATATCCTTCTTAAGGACTGGAGCCCAAAACTGCACCGCATACTCAAGGTGAGGCCTTACTAGAGACCTATAAAGAGGTAAAATTATGTTTTCATCCCTTGAGTCAATGCCCTTTTTTATACAAGACAGCACTTTATTTGCTTTATTAACCACCTAATGACATTGCCTGGAATTAGATAACTTGTTATCTACAAAAATCCCCAGATCCTTCTCAATTAAGGATACCCCCAACACACTACCATTTAGTGTGTAACTCAAATTTATATTATTTCTACCAAAGTGCATAACTTTGCACTTGTCCCTCATTTTCCATTTCGCTGCCCAGTTTTCCCATTTTGTCAAATCGCTCTGCAAAGTGGCAGCATCCTGCATGGAACTTATAATTTTGCACAATTTAGTATCGTCAGCAAAAATAGAAACAGTACTTTCTATACCCACCTCCAGGTCATTAATAAACAAGCAAAGGACCAAGGACTGACCCCTGCGGTACTCCACTAACAACACCGGCCCAATTAGAAAATGTTCCATTTACCACCACTTTTTGTACTCTATCCTTCAGCCAGTTCTCTATCTCTATGTACAAATATTATGTTCTAAGCCAATATTCCTCAATTTTATCATTAACTTTCTGTTAGGTACTGTATCAAATGCTTTAGCAAAGTCTAAGTAGATGACATCAACTGCCATTCCAGCATTGAGGTTCCTGCTCACCTCCTCATAAAAGGGGAATAAATTAGTCTGGCAAAATCTGTTACGCATAAAATCATGTTGGCACAAACTTATATTCTTGTGATTTGCAATGTATTCAAGTATCCTATCCCTTATGACCCCTTCCAAAAGCTTTCCAACTACTGATGTCAGACTAACAGGTCTATAGTTTTCAGGCTGAGAACTGGATCCTTTTTTAAATAACGCCACCACATTAGCAATTCGCCAGTCTCTCAACAACATGCCAGACCTCAATGAATCCTGAAAAATTAAGTGAAGAGGTTTGGCAATCACAGTGCTCAGCTTGTTTAATACTCTGGGATGAATACCAAGAGGGTTCTTAACAAATGAATATAATAAATCATGCAGATACCATTTCCAGGAAGCGAAAGGTACATTAAATTATCCTGATGACAACTGCACCCAAATTATATAATCAAAGTTATTAAAGTATCTATATTGATCAGCGGGTGATCCCCACAATGTGGCTTAGGAGCAATATGTTGCTTACCAACCACTTGGATGTTGCTCCCAGTGGCCTCAAATAATTTTTGAATTTCTGGCTTGCAGGCAAGTTTTGGTTGCATAAAAACCATGTGAACCGCCAAACAGAGCCTCCTATAGGCTGCCAGTCCACAAAGGGGCTACTAAATAGCCAATCACAGCCCTTAATTGGCACCCTCTGGAATTTTTTTCATTCTTGTGTTGCTCCCCAACTCTTTTTACATTTGATAGTGGCTCAATGTTAAAAAAGGCTTGGGGACCCCTACCCTAAAGCAGTGGTTCATAAACTGGTTCCCCTGGGGGTTGGCAGGTGTTGCTCTGAAGGCCAGTTAGGGAGAGAAAGGCAATTCCTAGATATAAATGAATGTCCAGCTTGAAAGTCAGTTAAGGTGACATTTGGGGTGATTATGTGTTGTCCTCAGTATTCTTAAAACTATAATGGAATAACTGATATACAAATGTTTTCTGTTATATGTGCTCATTTCTTGAGCTAAACTGTGCCCTGACCAAAGGATGATCCGAGAAGGGGAACCCTTACCAATGGTTGGATCTTCAAGTGGATATCTTGAACTGAAAAAGTCTGACATTACTGGGTTTATTAAACTGTTTATTTGTGTTTATATTGGATCATATAGAATTATTATAATTGAGTATCCATGCTACCCCTCCTAAAGCTTGCACATGAACATTTCTGCTAAAATCTTTGGAAAATGGCGTTACTGTAAAGGCTCCAGACAAAAGGACTTTTAGCATTGTTGTCACATCTCTCTACTCCAGGTAAGCTGCAATGCTTTGGAGCAGATTTCCTTCACAGCCACATGGGGTGGATTCCTATGCTTGAAGTATCTGAAAGTTGTGCCTTCACCTGGAAGCATTGCTGTGGCCCAGGTGCAGGCACATGCAGCATATTTCAGCAAGAAACTGCCCAACTATGCAGTTTTGGCCTCACCAAACAAGCAATTTTTAGCATGTATGGCCAGCTTTAGACTAAAGGTGGCCATACACGCACCGATATTATCGTGATAATCGGTGCATGTATGGCATGTCGGCGAGTCGACCGATATCGCAGGAAGCTGCTGATATCGGACGACTCGCCGATCGGACCAGTTTGAAAATTTTGATCGGGCGCCATAGAAGGCGCCTGACCAAAATTCTCCTTTCAGAGCTGAATCGGCAGAAGGAGGTAGAAATCCTATTGTTTCTACCTCCTTACCTGCCGATTCAGCCCTGAATGGTGTGTGGCGGATCTTACGATGTTTCGCGCGACCGATGGTCGTACGAAACATCGTCAGATCGCCACGTGTATGGCCACCTTAACCTGATGGAACCTATGCCAGGTGAAGGCAGATAAGAAGCCTCCCTTACAGACAGCTGCACTTAACTGACTGTAAAGATAAGGACACACACACTTGAAAAATCTTTTAATTGTACCTGCACCCAGGAGCACTGAATCCGCCCGGTTGCAGGCATGCGCAGCCGCAATACGCCAACTCTTATGGGCCCTTACCCTTAAAATGCACCCACAAATTGCAAGTATTTTTGAAGAAATGCTAATGTCTTTTACCTGCGCAATTACTTCTTCTATCTGTCCACAGTTAATTTTTCCCTCCAGTTTCTCAATATTCTTTTCCTATGGGAAAAAAAAACACATAAGTTGAAAGAATATTATAACTTAACATTACAGTTCTAACCTCTTTGAATTATGTTTTCTCTCTGCTTATGTTAAATGGCACAATGTTCACAAAACATACATGTGCTGTTTATTTTCGATGTGAGTTTCCATCATGTTTTGCACAGATGTTTTTACCATACACAGCAAATAGTGCCAAAGCATCCATAATCACTCTGTAAGATGGTGCCTAATGCAGAGAGGGCAGGGTGAATATCTGTGTAATTATATAGCAGGAAACCCTAACAGTCCAGTCTGGGAACACTTGGATAATGTTTGTTTAGGTTTTCAAGTGATATTTTTTTTGCAATAACAGCGATAAACATTTGTTTGCCCCAGACCTCAAAGGGCTGCATTTGCAAATTAAGGTCATAAACTCAGCAGGCCTTACAATATATTCAATCAACATGCTAGGCAATAAAACAAAAAAATCAAACAACAGCAGCACAATGAACTATATAAGCAGTGCATACTTTACATTATTTTCTTTAAATCAGTAGATTAGAAGGAGCTGTTCTGTACTGTGTGTTGGATTTGGGTGCAGTTAATCTTTAATACACATGCCAGCACTAATACCTTACAGGCCAGCTATTCTGTTGGCATCTGTGACAACATGGCTTTAACCTAGAATGCATTCTCTATTAAAATAGTTTGCAAAGCTCCAGGCTGCTGGAAGACCAGGGACAGAATACTTGAAAAGTAAATGTAAATTTTTTTTTATAAGTTTATTAAATGTACTTAATGTAATTTGTATTTTTTAATTTAAACTGTCTTTATGTAACATCCCATGAGATCTATTAACATTATGTATTAACATTATCATCCATATCCATACCATATCCACATTTTCTAGCTATGCTAGATTGTTTACTCACGGATAGTTTCCTAGCTACTACTTGCACATTTTTGGCATTATTATCAAGGGGAGGGGCATAGGGCTTGAATTTTTTTCAACAATGTTATTACCTTGACAAAGGTCTCAAGGAATAATAAAATATTAAATAAAGGTGATATTAAATAAATGTCACTTCTTTCACTATATTATAAAGTCATTTACTGAAACTCTTAAAGTATGCAGTAAATCAGTAAAGATACCCAGTTGGAGGTTTAACAACTTATTTATATAAATTATATTTAGATGTCATAAACTTTAAAACTGTGAGAGTTTTTTTGTAATTGTCTTATCTTGCTTGTGTTGCCCCTACAAAGAGAATCCTTTAGTGATGTAAAAGATGAGTTTCAGAGTCTGGATGCTCTGTTATAGTTAGCTATAAGATTAATAGAACAGAGCTTTACTTCTACCCAGAAAAATCACAGCTGTCAAAATACCCATAATGGCATAATGATGGGAAAAACTCTACCTATACAAGTGCTGTCCAGCAGGAATCAACAAAATCACACAGCCTAAAGCATGGCAAAAACACTTCTTTTTGAAGGAAAGAGAATAAAATATAGTTTTTAAAACACAAATACGAATTCTACAAAATATCAGATCATCTTAGCATGTCTGCTACTTCATGCCAAGAAAGTATTTTGCTTCCGACGTTTATATTTAATAATGTTATAAAGAATACAGTGCTGAACACCTGAATGCAGACTTAAAAATGAATTGCAACTGCACTCGATTTGCAACAATGTACATACTGTACACAGCAGTTGTGGTAATTTTGCTGAACTGGGCGCAGATGCCCCAGGCACAGCACAATTATGTCCAGTGCATTGCATTATTGGAAAATAACTTCCAACTTTTCTTACTGCACTTGCAGACAAACATGCGCCCTACATTCTAACAGCATGCTCTTCCAAAGAGCACATTTCTGCTTAGTTGATAAAGGAGGAATGAACAAGTATTGAATTCAATAAAAGTGCCAATTCATTAAAACTTTCCTAGCTGTCAAAATTTAGCATTTCTAAAAAAAAATTGAAAACCAAATTGAACTGCTGGGAATCCTTCTGTACTCCCTTTTTCACACCTTGAGAATTCATTCCCTAATTTAATTTTATAGTTTAAAATTGTTGTGGCAAAATCAAAGCCTGTGTTTTAGCTTTGTGTGTCTTACAGCCCTCCTTGTAGGTGCCGAGAATGAGCCATTGTGTAAAATTAAATGCATTAGCATTTAATTTTACACAATGGCTCATTCTCAGCTGTAGTGAGAGTAGAAATGAAAAGTGATAACTGCATTAGAGCCGCAGCATGGCAGAATTATATAAAATGTATTATAACATACAATGCAGCATGCAAACTTAATAGCTTCTAGACATCCCCAATACAACAAGCAGAATCATTTGGACATAATTAAACCTGTTTAACTGCGGCCTTTACTGTTTACTCACAGACAAGAGAAGATATTAATTTTATGAATTGGCACCTTATAAATATTTAACAAGTAAAATAAAATAAATTCTGATCAACAAAGTACTTACTGTCTGTACTGCATTAAAGCGCTCATTTACTATCTGCTCAGTGTATTTTCTATACGCTGCATCATTAGGTATGGTCTGTAGTGTAGCAAGGATTTTTGTGTACAATATCCTTAAACGCTGGAGAAAGGAAAGAAAGTCGGGTAATTAAAATGACCAGAAATAACAATAAACCCCTAAATATTCACACTTCCCATCACGCAAACTTGCTCCAATGTATATTTTCTCAAAAAATATATTTTACTTATTTTATCATGTATTAGAAACATAAGTATTTCAGAAGAGAGAAAGAAAATATACATACCTCATGTGGATTTTGCGAAACGGCTAAGCCAACCAAACCAGTAGTCTAAAAAGATGAAATATCAGTTACTCAGACCTGAACATTTACAGCCAACATACTTCATTTTTGTAGGTAAATCATGCAAATCCCCCCAACCTGTGAAAAAACAGCTCATATAAACTGCTAACTGAATGTTTGAATATGTACCAAGTAAATATACTTTTTATAATCAGATTTACAAACATATTTAGAAAAACAACCTGAAATAGAGTGCTTTCTCTTAATAGCCTGTGCTGGGACACTATGTGCAACATATCTGTATTTTTTCCTTGGGTGGGTTTCCTCCAGGTTAAGAGTGTCCCAATATAATTGACAACAGCCTGAATGTAATTGGGACCTTGCATTTTATGTAACCATCAAAGAAATTGAGCTTTGTTGAATGCGTAGACTCTGTTAAAAAATCATTCTTTATTATCCATATAAAAAGTGTTAGTGCACACAGACACTTGAACTACCAACTTTAGCTGGTAGGTGCTCCATCTTGGTTTATAAGCTCCACTATAACGTAAAAATAATGCATAATCTTAGTAAAATGCTGTGTACTATATTGTCGCTATAAAAATGAAGGACTTTCCAATATACACATAAGAATTAAATGGTTTTCCGATTGTAATTACAAACGTAATCAGTATTTGTTTTTCCCTGTCTGCACTGCTGGTTCTGACTGCTGAAACAATGTAGCAGTTACAAATAACGCTAATAATCAATCACACGTTTAGTTAACATGTTTATTTAAAATTAAATTTATGATTGTTGTTTTATAATTTTATGACAAAGTCAACTCTAAAGAAGTAGGATTTCCGGATATATTAAATAGAAATTTCAGTGTAGGAAAAGTATAAAATCTAATGACACCATAGACGGGCAAACTAAGAGCTTTACCATATGCGCGGAATTGTGACATCCATAACTTGGGACGAATTATGCCAATACTTCGCGAAATCAATAAACACACGAAAAGGTAATGTGCTGCAGAACATGCATTGTAACACGCTAACGTTTAAAGTGACCTTTATGCAGCAGCAAACGGCGCATATTTTTAATTGACCTCGGGAATCTCACCTTCTTTAGTACACCGGCCATGACTGTAGACGCAGTGCACTATGGGTCCTGGACGGCAGAGTTTAGGTTATGCTAAGACCAAAGCGATTCATTTCCGAGCAATCGAGATTTGGAACGCAGGGGAAATGGAACGCATCTACCAAACTTCCTTTTCTATAGCAGTATTTGCGTGGTTTTGTCTAAACGTAGAGTAAAATGCAAGGCGTTTACATGTTTCAATATAAATTTCAGCAATATGGAAAAAAATGTACATTAAAAACTGAGCAGGAATCTGATGTAATTGAACCAGCTTCTGGAAAAATCTTAAAGAAGGCACCTGTAAAATACACCAGCAATATAAGAGAGACGATATGTTGATGTGCAAATATAACAATTTACATTAATAGGAACAGTAGAGAAATTGAGTTCTGGGAAAACAAGAAGACTTCAGTGTAGTGCTTGTGGGTGCTAGCGACATAGGAACGCTTTAGAGCTACATTTGTATTTTGTATTGAAGGGTGGAATAGGGAAATCAGCTTTGTGACCTCAAAAAATGTTTTTTTCAAACATGTGTGTACCTGCTGGGATTTACTATTTGTTATTGTAGCAATAAGGTTAATTTTAAAGGGAATAATGGAGATGCCCTAATCATTGCTGGAACCAATTTTTTAGTCCTCACGTATATGGTAGAAATCACTGTTTCATAGGTGGACAACATGTAAATTACAGAAATTCTCATGTTTTTTTTTTTTAATTAATTATGTAATGGAATCCAATTGTTTCCAGATAAAATATAATATGCTACACTGTAAAATAAAGTATGTATGTAATCAGAAGTAGGTAACTGGCATTGAAGCAGTGGATGTCATGCCTGTGAAGGGTTAAATATCCTTCAAGAGGCAAAGTCTAACCAGTTTTTAAAGTTCAGTGGATTCCACATGCTTTGAAAATGGTTGTGAATAACAAAAACAAATTCTTTATTAGTCAGATCTAATAAAGAATTTTTAGATCTCCCTGAAAAGGGAAAACATAAAGAATATATGATGAATAATAAAAGATAACTGCCGTACCATTTAATAGTAGGACTATAATTCTATCAATAGGTTAATGTACTACAATAAATAATGTTCTTGCCTCTCTGTTTAGTTGCACGTCTCTGCACTCTCTTCAGCTCATTAATATCCTTCTTAAAGGAAAAAGAAAGTCAAAGTCACTTGGGGGTGCCAAAATGTTAGGCACCCCCAAGTGACTTTGACCACCTACCTTTTACCCCGGGCTGGTGCCCCTGTGAGGAGGGAACAGCACCAGCCCGGGGTAGCTGCCGGCGCTTCCTTCTTCCTGATTCGCTGCGCGCGCATGCGCAGTAGAGTGAAAAGCCAAACTTAAACATTAAAGTCGGCTTTTCACTCTACTGCGCATGCGCCCACCGCTGGCATTTCAGCAACGGAAGCAGGAAGAAGGAAGCGATCCGCTCCAGGTACCCCGGGCTGGTGCTGTTTTCTCCTAACAGGGGCACCAGCCCGGGGTACGAGGTAAGCGGTTAAAGTCACTTGGGGGTGCCTAACATTTTGGCACCCCCAAGTGATTTTGCCTTTCGTTTTCCTTTAAGGACTGGAGCCCAAAACTGCACCGCATACTCAAGGTGAGGCCTTACCAGGGACCTATAAAGAGGCAAAATTATCTTTTCATCCCTTGAGTCAATGCCCTTTTTTATACAAGACAGCACTTTATTTGCTTTAGTAGCCACAGAATGACACTGCCTGGAATTAGACAACTTGTTATCTACAAAATCCTCTAGATCCTTCTCCATTAAGGAAACCGCCAACACACTACCATTGATTAGATAGTTCGCGTTTATATTATTTCTACCAAAGTGCATAACTTTGCACTTGTCAACATTGATGATGTTAGAATTAACTGATGTTAAATTGTTTCAAATAAAGACTTTTTATGGTATATGGGCTCACTACTTAGATAGTGAACTTTACTAACACATTCATCGAAGCAATGTGTTTGCAGCATCCCTCTATGCTCCTTGGCCCTTAGCAGTTTGTCAGAATGTGTTCAACTGCTTTGAGCAGTAACACTATTTGGTTTTCTGGGGTTGTTAACTGAGCCGCAACACTGAGCTGTATAACTCTTCTGAATTCCTCATCCCCATACAAGTGAATATGAAAATTAAAAGAAGAATAATTTCCTGGGAAAATCCCTAAGCCCCCTCAAGAGGCTTCCTTCCCCTTCTCCCAAAACACACCACCAGGGACTTAAAAAACAGCAGGAACTGATTTTACTGGAAAAAAAATGCAGAGCAAAGTGGGATCCTATTTATTACAATCTCCCCACAGCAGCATGTGCAGCCGAGGCTGATCTGGACCTTGCTGCAACTGCACACGCTCCATTTCGACAATTACAGTGTAATGACCTAAAGGGGCATAAGCTGGCACTCGCCAACTGTGTTGTTCTACTCAACATTCACACCTCACTGTTTAGAGTGGGTCTAGAGTTGTCCTCAGGGTTTTATTCTCTATTACTGATTTAGACAAAATAATTTGAATTGTCCCATCATGGGAAAGATTTTGGTAAATGTGAAATCATCAATATAAAATACTAATGCTTAGCAAACCAGCCCCTTTATTTGTGAATTGCAGACCAGCACAACTCTGCATAATTTTCAGTGATTCTTACCAGCATTTCATAAAGAAACAAAATTACTGTATGTTCTTCTCCTTTGATTCTATAACTTTTAAATACAAAACAACATTTTGCTACTTGCTGCTGCACCTTTACATTGTTTTCTTCAGCTAAGCCTGTTTTTGACAAGTACTCTGTCAGTGGGTAACCCATTTTAATTTTGACGTATATTTTTAAACCTCAAATGCAAAATCTTGCGTTTATCAACACTGAATCTCATTTTCTGCATAGACACACAAAGGTGTTCAGTTCTTCTCCAAACCTCACACATCTTTCACACAATCTTTTGTTCTACAATGTTATATTGCTTTTAGTGCCTGCTTTTAAGTCATTAAAGGATAATTATAACTTTAGTCCAATTAAACAGCAAGCTATTAACAAGTACTGTTATTTCTTTACATAAACCTTAAGGGCTCTGGCACATGGGGAGATTAGTCGCCTGCGACAAATCTCCCGTGTCTCGGGTGACTAATCTCCCCGGATTACCATCCCACCGGCGAAAATGTAAATCGCCAGTGGGATGGCATACGCGGCAGTGCCTCTCGAGGCAACTTGCGCGATTTACATTTTCGCCGGTGGGATGGCAATCCGGGGAGATTAGTCGTCCGCGAACAGGGAGTTTTGTCGCGGGCGACTAATCTCCTCCGTGTGCCAGAGCCCTAAGCCAACTTTCTATCAGTTACATAATTATATAGATACTGTAATAACTAGGTTAAAAAACACCTATGTTTCCACCTAACGTCTAGCTGCTCTAGAGGATGGTGACCATTGTAGATATTGGGTTCTAGAGACCACTAGACCTTAGTTTATACAATAACTGTTCATGTGGTTCTTTATTGTTGAATGAGCCTGGGCATAAATGACCTGTCTTGGTACATTCTAATGACAGATGGAGGCCTTAAATGTTAGAAAGCTTGAATCTAAACTTAAAAAAAAGGTCTGCCAGTATAATTTTTGCAAAATTAGGAAGACAGTGAGATCTTAGGGAGGTAAAACTAAAACTCAAATTTATCTTGTTTTTTTTTTTTGTTTTTTTTTAAACCACAAATAAACTAATTTTCACAAATGTCAGAAATTTCTAAAAAAAATCTGAACTGAAAAAGCATGTGCAGGAAAAAGTTGTTGAAAAGTCTCAAACTACTTTTTTGACTTGTCGCACAAAAACTAGCGTCAAAAATCTGCAATCCTCGAAAGTTTAAAAATAAAGAGGGTCCTCCAGGGAAGGGAAGGGACACCTGCCACTGACTTCTACATGATCTTGACAAGTTTTATCTGGCAAATTGTTGGATTCGGAATTGTCATGGAAAAGACACATAATAAATCTTTTCTGAAACTATTATTAAGTACAAAGTGGCCAATAAAGCATGCAAAAAAGCAATCAGACAAGCTATAGATAATGAAAATTGCATTGAATCAAAGAGTAAAACAAATCTCAAGTATCTCAAGTATTTTTTAAATATATAAATAGTAAAAAAAAATAAAGCAAGGGGGGTGACAGCAGGCTATTTTAAGCTGAAATGTTTCTCTTACTTACACATCTGAGAAACCATTGAATTAATTTATTTAGTATTGGGCTAGTACTTTCAAAATAGCAGAGAGGTCCTTCCTTGTTAATGATGCTGAGCCCATTTATAAAGCTGTGTAAAAGTCACCATAAAAAACTGTTAATTATGTGTCTGATGCCACTTGAGGCACTTGTGTTGGCCACCATGAAGGCTGTAGTAGCTCCAGGGTTCCCACAGTGGCTCCCATCAATAAACACAGCATAATTGTGCCTAAATAATCAGGCACATAAGTCCTTTTGACACTCCTAGCTGGATGTCCATCCTAGTTCAGTGTAAAAATGAAAATGGGCAAAATAGATAGACTGTGCAAAATAAAAAATGTTTTCAATAAAGTTAATTAGGCAAAAATGTAATCAATAAAGGCTGGAGTGAGCAGATGTCTAATATAATGGCCAGAACTCTGCTTCCTCCTTTTCAGCTCTCTAAACTCTTAACAGTCAGTAGCCAATCAGTGACTTGAGGGGGGGCATATGGAAAAATAACTCTTCAGCATGCTCACAAACTAACTGAACAGTTATGTCCCATGTGGCTTCCCCTAAAGTCACTGACTAACTAAGAGGTTAGAGAGCTGAAAGCAGGAAGTAGAGTTCTGGCATCTGCTTACCCCAGCCTTTATAGATTACATTTTAGGCTAACTAACTATATTACAAATATTTTTTATTTTGTGCAGTCTGCCTATTTTACCCAGTTTCATTTGTACACTGCTGTTGCTTTAAAGAACACGTAAAGCATACATTTTACTACAGTCTATATCAGTTGTGCACATCACCCCCACCAAAATGGCATCGTGTGTACTGTATATATCCCCTCTGTTCACCAGCACCAGCACTTTCCTATAACAAGCAGCAGCTTTCACCCTGTGGCCATTTTCCCTCTGATAAATCATTTACATTTAAATCTGCAAACAGCATACATGCACAAAGACCCCTATTTTGTCAAGAATGCATGCGCACACAGGCAGAACTTACTTTGATAAAAAGTTCTGCTTGGATTGAGCACTGTGGTAGTTAAGCTAATCTCAGGAGAGGAGGTTAGAAGAAAAAATAGGAGCAGACATCTAAAGCAGAGTTTCTATGGAAACCAGCAATGCTATCTCTTCATTGGCTGCTAGACTGGAGGTTGTGTTTAATAATCTGAGCTGGGAAGAACTGAGCATGCCCAGGAGCCAACAACCAAAGCAAATTCCTGAGGGAGGGGGCCAAGTGGGTTACAGGAGGAGAAGGAAATCTAAGTGATTAAGGAGATGTTGCAGCCTTACTATTAACCTCTGGACAACCAGTGTGGCAGGTATTGAAAGATTTCAAAGAGGCTGTTCACTGATTACATTTTTGTTTGTGGGGTTTACATGTCCTTTAAGCACCACTGGAGATGCTGAAAAAGATGTGCAGGTGAGACATTACACTGCAGAAATGTTTCTGTGCCTGCACTCAGGGCCACTGCCTCCACCAATGGCATACTTATTCAGCCCAATCCTGCCTGCAGGTTACAGTCCGAACATAACTAATTGCATTTGCTCAAAAATAGCAACTACTTAAAGCACCAAAATAGTAGCTTAATTTTATGTTGCTAAAAACATTTCTATTCAGAGCAACAAGCTGAACTGTATTAGCCTTTACACAAATAGTACTGTAATGTTAAAAATAATTCTAATAATCCTATGCATTTAACTTTTCCATGAACTAATTTAGCTTTGAATGCAAGTATAATTAATATAATCCATTTTACTGCCTAGGTTTTACATTGATTCATAAATATTTGAATGTATTAAATGCAGCACAGCAGGTCAGGGAATTTAACATCCCCAGCCATATGTTCTAAAGCAATTCTCTGCATGTGGCTTATTTTCCTACCAGGGTATTCTGGAGTAACTGCTTCACAAGGTCAGAGCTTAAATTACCCTGCTACCTCATGTTTAATTTTAGAAATGCTGTGTGACCCATGTACTGCTAGCAACCGCTGCTGTGACAA
Organism: Xenopus tropicalis; assembly: GCF_000004195.4. Lineage (NCBI taxonomy): Eukaryota > Metazoa > Chordata > Amphibia > Anura > Pipidae > Xenopus > Xenopus tropicalis. The sequence goes on from NC_030679.2 coordinate 70,282,694, forward strand.
ATAAAGGCCTGTCTGTAACAATGTGGATTGGAAAAGGTGAGAAAATGCTTTATTTGTAGACAACTAAATACCTATACTTCAACAAACAAGTGTTAACCAGCCAATTTTAATTTGTTATTTTTGTCTCCTGGTTAACTAACAGCACCATGCTAGCTGGTTGGCACAGTACAGACTATTGCAATAGAGTGATAACTAGTTTTAGAAACCAGGTAATCTAGGGGCAGATTTATCAAAATGTAAGATTAGCATTCACCACAGAAGAATTTACCTACTTTCTATTCATTCTTATGGGATTTTTAAAAACGTATTTATCAATGGTTGCAAGTTAGAGTTCACCATTTGATACATATGCCCTTAAACATCCCCTAGGAATGAATAGAAAATGGGTTAGTTTGTAGTAGTTTGCTCTAATCTCACATTTTGATAAATCTGCCCCTTAGTTTACATATCTGGTTTAGCTATTATGCTGACTTCAGGCTGGAGGTTTAGCTGCTATTCATACAAATATGAAAACATTCGGTTGGAAGGCATCTGTAAAATATTTGAAGCAGTATGATATAATATAGCTTTCTGTTGACTAATAAATTATTTTCTAAGAGGGAAATAATAGTGCATACATAGTTCTATTATAAGTTATAAGAGGTTATTATAGAGACTGTATCACAATATTCTGTAAAATCTAATTAACTTTACCAAGCCTCTTGGAGGATGTCTATCAAATATATAGTCCAGTGTTATTATTATTATTTATATTTATAAAGTGCCAACATATCCTGTTCACTTTAATACAATAGTTCAGTTTGTCATCATGTTTTATAAAGTTTGAAGTTGGCCAATCCTCCTACTAGGCGCCTATTAAAAATATAGGGTTGCAAATCATTGTGAGTAACCCTGCAAACATGCATTTATAGCTTTAGGATCTGTTATCCAGAAAGTTCCGAATTATGGGAAGACCATCTCCCATAGACTTCATTCTAATCAAATAATTCAGGTTTACAAAAATGATTTCCAATTTTTCTGTACTAATAAAACAGTACCTTATACTTGATCCAAGACATAAGTAATCCTTATTGCTGGCAAGAGATTTATCACGGGTAACTAATCTCTCTGTGGTATTTTTGGTAATTTGTTATTACAGGTATGGGACCTGTTATCCAGAATGCTCGGGACCAGGGGTTTTCTGAGTAAGGGATCTTTCTGTAGTTTGGATCTCCATAACTTAAGTCTGCCAAAAATCATTTAAATATTAAACTAAAAAGGGAAGTTTGAGAACATACTTCATGTTGGGTTGAAAAACGTGAAGTCACTGAATGAAATCTGATCTGTTGTTGGCTCTGCCCACTTTTTCTAACCTTGGACCACAGTTATATAGTAAAAACCACTGTGCAAAGTTTGGGGACCCTGGTTTTAATAATGTCTAAATGGCAGCAATTTAAATTTCTCCACTGAAAGTCGAGTGACATCTGATTGGTGGCTCCGCCCACTTTTTCTAACCTGGAACTGCAGTTACCCAGTGACTAACTCTGCAAAGTTTAGGGACCCTAGGATTAATAGTTAAAGAACGGCAGCAGTTTAAATTTAAACCAATAAAAGTCAATAGGTAAATTGTGATTGGTGGGTGTGCCCACTTTTTCTAACCTTGTCAAAGTCACCCAGTAACAAAAAGTGGGCACCCTGGCATAAATAGTGTGAGAATGACAGCATTCTAAATTTAAACCAAAAAATTAAATGGATGGAATCTGATTGGCTGTTAGTGGCCCAACCCACTTTTCCTATTTTTGAAGTGCAGTCCCCCAGTGACAAACTGTGCAAAGTTTGGGGATTTAGGCATAAAAATTGTGAGACTGACAGCATTTTACACTTCACCATTGAAAGTAAATAGGTGAAATGTGATTAGCTGTTGGTGTCTCCGCCCACTTTTTTCTAACTTTGAATGGCAAATAAAGTTTAACAACTCTGGAAATTTTAAGTATCTGGAATTAATACTTAAATAATGGCATCAGTTAAATATAAACCAATGAAATTTAATGGGTGGAAATGGATTGGCTGTTGGTGGCTCCGCCCACTTGTCCTAACCCTGAATATGTAGTCAGCCAGTGACTGACTGTGCAAAGTTTGGGAACCCTGACATAAATAGTGTGAGAAAGGCAGCATTTTAAATTTAAACCAAAAAAAATCAATAGGTGAAGTTTGATTGGCTGTTGGTGGCTCCACCCACTTTTTAAAACCTAAAAATGCAGTCCCCTAGTGGCCCTGGTGTTAATACTGTGAGAATGGCATCAGGTTGAATTTCCCCATTGAAAACCAATAGTTAAAATCTGATTGGCTGCTGGTGGCTCCACCCACTTTTTCCAACTCTGAACCGCAGTTACCTGGTGACTAGCTCTGCAAAGTTTGGGGACCCTAGTATTAATATTTAAAGGATGGCAGCAGTTTAAATTTAAACATATGAAGTCTATAGGTGGCCCCGCTCACTTTTCTAAACTTGGAACATAGTCACCCAGTGACAAACTGTGCAAAGTTTGGGGACCCTGACATTAAACATGTGAGAATGGCAACACTTAAAATTTCCCCACTGAAAACAATGAAAGATATGTGATTGGCTTTTGGCGGCTCTGCCCACTTTTTCTAACCTTGAGTACAAAGTCACCCAGTGACTGAATGTGCAAAGTTTGGGAACCCTGACACCTAACCAATAAAATTTAATAGGTGAAATCTGATTGGCTGTTGGTGGCTCCGCCCACTTTTTCAAACCTTAAACTGCAGTCCTCTAGTGACCAACTGTAAAAAGTTTGGGGACCCTGGTTTTAATTCTGTGAGAATGGCAGCAGGTTGGATTTCCCATTAAAAGTCTCTGATTGGCTGTTGGTGGCCCCAACCCCTTTAAAAAAGTAGAAAAAAACCTTAAATGCGTAGTCACCCAGTGACTGACTATTGGGACCAAGTGTAAAAAGTTTGGGGACCCTGGGGTTATTACTGTGAGAATGGAAGCAGGTTGAATTTCCGCCAAGTCAATAGATAAAATCTGATTGGCTGTTCACTGCTCCGCCCACTTTTGGGCATCCAGCAATCATCATATTTTCATTCAGGCTGACCCCATGAGTATGAGATTCAAGTTTGGGGAGTGAAGCCTCAAAGCTGTAAGATTGGCAGCAGTTTCAATTTCCCCATAAAAGTCAATGGGTAAAAGTTGATTGGCTGTTGTTTGCCCCTCCCACTTTGGGGGTCATCCAACAAACGTTGCTGTTTCATTCGGGGTGACCCCATGATTATGTTAGTCAAGTTTGGGGGCTGTAGCTTCAAAACTGTAAGTGTGGCAGCAGTTTGAAAATCTTCCCTGTCAAAGTCAATGGAAAAATTGGGGTGTTCGGAGGGGCGCCACAAAAGGACGGGGGATGGGATTGCTTAGAAAAGCACAAGCAACCTGCTCCGCTATTGGGCGAAGAAGTGTGGAGAGTTTGGGTGTTGTACCCCTAAAACTGTAGGAGGAGTAGCATTTAGAAAATGGGGGGGCGCTAAGAATAAGAATAAGAAGTGGAAGAATAAGCCAAAGTCGAAGAACAGTATGTTGGGGTTTTCAACCCAACATAATAACCCAAAAGACTTGTTTACCCTCCAATAAGGATTAATTATACAGTATTAGTTGGGATCAAGTACAAGGTACTGTCAGGGGCGCTTCTGCCATGAGGCGAGTTGAGAAACTCGCCTCAGGCGGCAGAAGCCCCCCAGTTACAAGGGGCGGCAAAAAGCCACTCCTGGTAACTTTAAGAGCCGAATTTCCGGTTTTTAAACCGGAAATTCGGCTCTTCTAGTGCAGAGAGCGCAATTTCGCTCTCTGCGCTAGCGATCAGACAGCCCCCGGACCCGCTCCTGCGCTGGAGAGGTAAGCGCTGGGGAGCGGGAGGGGGGCGGCATCCAGGAGCCGCCTCAGGCGGCAAGAGGGGCCCAAACGACCCTGGGTACTGTTTTATTATTACAGAGAAAAAAAGGTTTACAGGCTAAATATATATATTAATATAAATGGTTCTTATGTATTTTATAGTATATTCATGACTGTGGATTTAAAACGGAATCACTCTGCATTGTGGCCGTGTATTATCTAAACACCTCCACTCTATAGGCTTGCTTGTGCACCCTCATTGTATAGCCACTGGGAATATGTCATTGTTGTTCAGAGCTTAAAATGAAAGGAGAGGAAAGGGGATCCAAAAAGATAAATAGGGCAGCTTTAGGTGGGCAGAAAAAGCAGCGCAGTGACTGAAATATCTGATTAAAAACTATCACATGTTACACATAGTTCTGCAAACTCCCAAAAATATCTTTTGTGCGAAAAACATTTTTCACATTTAGTTTTGTTTTTAGTCTTTTAGTCACATCTAGTCTTGTTTACCAAAGTGATAGTCACATTTTATTACATTGATTGTTTTCCATATACTGGTGTCAGGCATGATTTATGATATTTATGTGCATACAGAAATCCTATAAATGAAGGCAGTGTTGTTATTAAAATTAGAGCAAGAGCAAACCTTCTATTACATTAACAGTATCTGCACTTTATCTCTGGACAGCTGCATGAACAATACCAGCAGTATGTTTATTCTTCATACCTGGATAGTTATGGTTTAAGAGCGGCATTTCATTTTGTGAAAACACTGTAAGTTACCCTTTTATATTGTAGGTGCCATTTCATTTATATATTTACTGTGGGGGCAAAGTATGTACATGTGTATATGGGTGTACCTAGCAACAGTTGCCTAATCCTACGATAAATGTATATTGTATTGAAAAGAAATATGTATTTGTAGTTGTTATAAACAATAACCATTGCAATTTTTATTGTACAGTTTTTGTTTGCATTTTGTTACCCATGGTTTTGGTGTTTTAAGATTTAAAATAATTATTATTTTGATTATCTAACTAATTATTGTTCTAAAATATTGCTTTCCTGACAGAATTTCTTTTAATGATATCTTAGTAATGATCTTGTATAGGGTATGATTTTCAGGATTTCAGGTGCTCTTGCAGCACCCAAAACAATTAAACACATTAAAACATGAATGAACACAGCTTTACAATATATGCTCATGAGTATTTTAGGGGAGGCTATGCCTTGTGACCCTGTTCTGTACCCTGTGCAGTGATACAGTGTGCAGTTATACTCAGTCCAGGCATCCAGGTAAAACAACTGGTTATGGTGTGCACCCTACATTTAAATTCAAAAAGTTGTACTAAAACCTAAATGAAGAGCTGCACTCATTGTTACTGTCATATATATGTATGGGGTGTGATATTCAAAGTACATATATACATAAAATAGAAGAAAAAACCCTGTCAGAGCACAATTCTATTCATAAAGATAATTACAGCGCTTATGTGTTATAGCTGTTTAAAAATATTACTTTATATTGATAACAAAGCAATCAGTTTTTTTTCCAATGTGTATTTTTTGTACTCTGTAAGATAGATAGATAGATAGATAGATAGATAGATAGATAGATAGATAGATACGCAGCACTGTACAATCTTACAAAATACACAATTACACACAGGGAGGACAAGTGTTATAATAAATACAATAAATAAGTAAAAATACAAAGAGATTAAGTGCCATGTGGTATGAGACACAGTAGGAAGGAAGTCCCTGCCCCGTAGAGCTTACAATCTAAGTGGTCTGGAAACATACAGGCACAAATTGGAAGGTAGGAGTATGTACAAGATATGGGTCAAGACTAAATAAAATAGCATTTTAGTGCTCCAGAAGGTAGCTGTCAGCTCCGTGTGCTCCGTGGCGCGTGTGTCCGCACGGGCGCGCGGCAGCGCCGGCGTAGATATGCGCCGGAACGATGCCGCACATGGGCGCGCGTCTGGGCGTGCGTTACGCGCAGGCGCGCGACTAAACGCGCGTCATGCGCGGGCGTGCGACTAGGCGCGCGCGCACGGGGGCGCGAGATTACGCACGCCGCGTATTGACGCACGTTGCGTATTGACGTTGCGCGCATGCTCCCTGCGGATTTAAGGACGCCCAGGCCTAACACACTTTGCGAAGTGATCTTTTGCCTGCAAATTGACACTAAGCGTTCCTGAATCCTCCTGACTGTTCTTCTGACTTCTGATTTTGGCTCGGCTTCTGGTTATTCTTCTGATCATCCCCTGGCTTGTTTTCGGACTCTGATTCTCGGTTTGACCTCGGCTTGTTTCTCGACTACCCCTGCTTCATAGTGCCTGTTTGCGTTACTACTGTACAAAGACTGTTGTTACCGGCTTTCTCATCAACGGCACTACTGCTATTCTTCAGCTGGGCCTGTTACTGTCTCCACATCCGGTATTCAGGTCCAGTGGGAAGCGCAGGAGAGGCTACTAATCATCAGACTACCGTGATACCTGATAGTAGCATTGGAGTTGTTCCTTAAAGGAACAGTAACATTAAAAAATGAAAGAGCTTTAAAGTAATAGAAATATAATGCACTGTTGCCCTGCACTGGTAAAACTGGGGTGTTTGCTACAGTAACACTACTATAATTTATATAATAAGCTGCTGTGTAGCCACAGGGGCAGCCATTCAAGCTGGAAAAAAGGAGAAAAGGCACAGGTTACGTAGCAGATAACAGATAAGTTCTGTAGAATACAATAGTGTTTTATCTGTTATCTGCTATGTGCCTGTGCCTTTTCTCCTTTGAATGGCTGCCCCCATGGCTATATAGCAGCTTATTTATATAAATTATAGTAGACTTTCTGAAGTAAACACACAACTTTTACCAGTGCAGGGCAGCAGCACATAATATTTTAGTTACTTTTATACACTTTCATTTTTTGGTGTTACTGTTCCTTTAAAGAGAGTGTTCCCTACGGAGGGATTCAGGATAAAATAAGGGGCAGTGAGATAGAAAGGTTTAAGATGAGATGGATAGAGTAAAAAGGCGGAGGCTCTGAGAGGAGTGGAAAAGACGACCAGGAACGTGCAGGGAGACCAGTGAAGAAATGTAGTGAGGAGCAGAGGAGTGAAGGGCTTTGAATGTTAGCAGAAGGATTTTATATGCTATCCTTTGCTTAACAGGTAACCATGCTAGAGAGCTTACATAGGGCTAAACAGGTTCCCTCTTAGGAGAGAGCAGGAGGATCGTGGCAGCAGAGTTTAATGTTGATTGCAGGGGAGAGAGGTGGGAGTCTGGGAGGCCGGTTAGTAGGAGATTGCAGTAATCTTTTTTTTATTATTACAGAGAAAAAGAAAATCATCACATTTAATAAGACTCCCATAATCCCTTATTTTAGAGTTTTGCAATGCCTTTCATGCCCCTCTCCCGTCTAAGTTCCTGGCTCAGCTCTTACTTAGCATGGTGCTATTGTCCTGTCATTCCGTCTTAGCTACGGCCTCTGTTTAGGTCTCATTCTCCCTGCCCCTCCATATCTGATTCACCTGCCCCCCCCCCTCGCATGATGCCGATCCTGTCTCCCTTTCCCTGTTCCCTCTCCGGTCTTTCTCCCCCTATCAACAACAGTCTCATATATTCGCTCCCTGGCACTCAGTGTCTGCTCCGTCTGCACTCCCCCTTGCATGACTCCTCTCAGGTCTCAAACAGTGTCTCCCTGGTCTCACTTCCCCCTCCCTTCCACCCACTGTCTCAAGTTTAGTTCAACCTTGCTCTCAAGTCTAGCTCCCCCTCCCACATAAATCCTCGGTGACTTATAATATCTTTATAAATTACAGTAGGGGGTACATTATCCACTATATATGTGTTTGTTCATACACACACATATATATTAATCTGATTTAATTTCACCCTTCACCCTGCATGCACGCCCTCCTGTTTTTATGTGTAGAGGCCAAAGGGGAATTATATTTTATAAAATCAATGAGAAGAGTAAGCGAAAGGAGATTTATGTTAAATTCCATATAGTTAACAGCATGCTGTGTAATATAATATTGTACTGAGTAAAATAAATTGCTCTACACTGCTCACATGGCACAATATCTGTGATATGGACAGGTTTATTGATGTTTCAGTTTAATAAACTCAATAAACTATTTTATTTTTAAGACCATATGGATTCCTAAGAAATAAGAGAATGGAGGAAGCTGAAGAAGATCAGTTAAGTAACTATGAAATCCAATACGCTATTCAAGAATCCTTGGGATCCAATGTACCTTCATGTTACCAAGACAGGTTGGAGGCATTAATATTACTCTTGCTTTTTTTTTATAAAGGTTTTCCCTGATAATACTGATTTGTACCAAAGTCAGATTTATGGCCCATTTATTTGGAAAGTAAATACATTTGTGAAGAGGAAACTATTAAATCTTATTCCAAAGCCCCACTTTTTAGCTGGTCATGCCCCTAGTGACACCAGATGCCAAATCCATGGTTTAAAGATGTTGTGTGCTTGAACTGACTAAAGTTCAGTTCTAACTTACAGCTGATCTCACACTAGCTTCCATAAGTAAATAATATGTATTTGCTAATGGGTATTTACATTAGCAATCAAGAGTTATACATTTGAGATCAGAAATAGACTGATTAGATTTAATAATTTAAGAATCTGTTTTTTTTTTCTTTTAAGAAATATGTGAGACACGCCACTTTAAGAAAGACTGTTTGGCATTTTCTGCATGTAGTTGAACTTAAACTACACACAAATCAAAATAATTAACAAGGGATACCTTTTTATATCTATTTTTACTTACACAGGCTGCTAAAAATCATTCCTGTGCTTTGTATTAGTAACCCTAGGAGAAGCTTAATTATGCTGGTGACATTTAAAGTGGTTACCATGTCACACTTGACATTTTTAATTCTCCCAAGTAGTTCACTGTCATTTTCTTCATACTCATTTTGCATTATATTAATTAAATGACAGTTTAATAGCTGAACACTATTATTGTACAGCATGCCAGTTACTTATTCCATTAGAAAAATCATGACAAAGGTCAAATGGATTACTTCTTGTCAGATAAACACTGAGAAACGTGAACCAAAGGGTGACCAAATATCTCATTAAGGAAGTAGGCATGTATCTTTTAAGAGACTCTTACTTGGCAGTTGTAAAGTTAGTCCTGCACATGCCACTTTTAGTTGCCAGATTATACATATATTCAGATTAAACGTTACTTAAGTAAATATTAATATATTTAATTACATCTCTTAATGGGCACTTTACAGAGTCATGGCAGTGTGCAAAGTACAAAAAATGGGTACAAACTACAACCACACTTTACGCTGAGAGACAGAGGGTTCATTTGGCAGCTCTGTATTTATAAAGTTTGGGCTAGGGGAGGCATGACCGCCCTCTAGGCCAATAATTCAATCTTTCTCAATAAAATTGACTATTGCTATTGCTATATAACATTGCTCACCACTGCATCCACTGTATCTATAACTGTGCTAAAGTTCTTTTTTTGGTAAATGCACTATTTCAGTATTTTGTTGATTTTGCATGTAGCTATGAAGTATTTTTTATGAAGTTTTTATGAAGTAGTAGCTATGAAGTGTGAAGTGAAGTGTATGTTGTTCTTTGTTGTGGATCCTATGGCACACATGCCTTACATTTTTTTTCCTTTTATTTTAAATAGATTTGTGCCTACAAGTGAAATAAACAAAAAAATTGTATCCGCAATTAAACAAGGTAACGTACAACTGTTAGATTAAAATATTTCCAGGTACAAGGTGCAATGTTACAATGCATTTGTTTTTATTTTCAGGAGAAATTACTGAATTACAGAAATATATGAGCTATAAATATGCACTCGATGAAGCTGATGAAAAAGGCTGGTTTCCCTTGCATGAAGCCTGCGTTCAACCAATTCGGCAAATCACTGAAGTTATTCTTGATGGTGAGTTTGCTTATGATTCACAATAGAACAACAGATGTAATACTGTCTTTTCATCTGTTGTACATATAGATTTTTTTAGGCATGTGTAGAATTGATTTCATATACATTTGCATGTGTTAAAAATTGTTAGGGTCAGTGAAATCACTAATACAATATTAAAAAATATTTATAAGACAAAAAAAAACATTTTTTAGTCCCCTTTACCACTGTTTGTGTTATCATGTTGTACATAACAGTGCTGGGCTTAGGCAAGGAGGCATCCACGGCAAGGAGTTCTATATCACATACCCTTCCCAGGCTCGCCAGAGAAAACATCCTCTCTGGACCTCCAGTTCCCTCACCCAAGCCCCAAACCCTGAACTAGGGGTAGGTAGATGTATGTGGGGTAATGTGCATAGCACCCCCACCGCTGCACCCTGGGCACGTACTTCTTCTGTCTACCCATAGTTCCAGCCCTAGGATATACATGAACTAAAAACAGAACAAAAATCACAAGTAGTGTACCGCTAGTATGGCACATTAACATTTCATATATGTCTACCTTTCATAAATTGATACTGACACATTCCTCTGTTTTTACAGAAACGATACTAGAATTGTTAAAACCCTGCCTCGCACAATGTTTTCTTAAAGGAAGCGTAAAATCTGGCATGGGCCAATATTTTAGACACTTTATTTTTAATCTTGATTACTAACCTCCTATCACCAGCCAATTACTTTTTTTGTCTCTAAATCTCTGTAGCAGTATAGCCTTTTTTTCAGTCAGTGTTGCATTGTGCACCAAAAACAGCATTAGTGTGTAATTCGTTGGGTACAGGTTGCATGTAAGAAGAAGAACACACAATAGGAGCCCTGCAACTGACACCTCATTCAGGCTTGTACCAATGCACTCTGCAGTTTATTAAAGCAGGCTGAATCATCTGACTGGCCCTAGCTTGGCACAAATCAAAGAGTGTGTATAGGAACAAATACCTTTGTTAACAGGGTTTAAGTTCACACAATTTTCTGAACGATTCTTTACTTTTCACTTGCATGTACATTTGGAAATGTTTCATATAATGGGACAGGGATCAGTCCAAGGTTCTTATAATTTGCAGCACCAAAGTAAACAGTAACCTATCAGAGCCTTACATAGCCCCATCATTCTAGATGTTTGCCAACCAATGGGGGCCATTTTGGATGTTTCTGTATGAGCTCAGTCCCTCTCACTTCATTAAACACAGTTTAGAAGAGAAATCAGTAACATAGATAGCATAGCACAATTCATCTGTGAAGATGTATTTTAGTAAGATGTTTTGGTCGCTTTTTTTTGTTTCTGTTATTAATACAGCAGTCTATAAGACTTCATGGGAGCAGAAGACTAATGATGGAGAAACACCACTGACCCTTGCTGCAAAAGCTGGCCTGCTTGAAAATGTGAAAGCCCTTCTAGAAAAAGGGGTCTGGCCAATCACCAAGAACAGCAGAGGGGAATCTCCTCTTCTTTTAGGTGTGTTAAAGGTTAAATAACAGTTTTTTCCATATCTATTCAGCTTTTAGGATGTCAGTTTTATTCAAATGTCAATTACCTTGAGAATTAGGTTCCTGTTTTAGGTAAAACCTAACTACCGGTGACTAGACATTGGGGAGCTAGACCCCTGCACCAACAGAACACCAGAACAAATGTTGACAGCTTGTTACCTTACAATTCAGTTGCACAGCTGACACTGATTACCTCCTTCTAATAGGGTACAACCTGTGCAGCTTTTTATTTGCTGATAATAAGAGCTCATCAGATGTACGAAATTAATCTGGGAGATACAGTATATATCTAATTTCCACAACCTTCCCTTATATTACATTACAGTGTATATACATATACATTTGTGAATGTAGCTAGGTCACCCTTTTATATAAGAGCAACTATAATTGTTTAGATTCAGTTTTAACATAAATTATGCAGCTTGTTTATTGGTTCTGATTTTATATTATTATAGATTATATGAAGCATTGTTTGACTGAGGGTCAAGGCCAAGCATTTCTAGGGTGTGCTCTTGGCAACACTGGTTGGCACAGCATATTGAACAAAGCAATAAACCGATTCTTTAGGAATTTTGTAGCCTGTATAGTAAAGGTGAAATTTTAAATAGCAACAAAACATATTAAAAAGCCAAGTCTTTCATCTGATTTATGGCTTTAACAGAGACTGAAGGAAATCTATCTTTATGGAAAACGATTTCAAATAGGTATACACGTTTACACAAGTGGGAATCTAATGAACCCTTTTGTTAACCATGCAGAAAATGGAGCAGTGTGTGAGACAGTACCTCTGAGTTTATACACTGGAAACTAAGTGATTTGATAGTTTTTCTTTTTTTACTGCATTGCTAGCAGGGCCATCAGATCCTATTTTTATTCTGTAACCATGTTTGTTGACCCATGTTTGCTACAAATTATTGTTGTGTGATGTAACTTGTTGTCTTTATATACATAAATGATGATGAGGATGATATACATACCTTACCAGTACTGGCAGTGACAAACGGCCAGATGAGAAGTACTTAAAAGTAGTCACAACATAACATACTTTCCTCTCTATTTTGCTTGACCTTTTCAGCAATTAGGATTGGGAATTATGACATGGCAGCCACTCTAATTGATTACAACTGCACAATTAATCAGCCATGTGTAAAACGATGGTCGGCTATGCATGAAGCAGCCAAACAAGGGCGCAGAGATCTTGTATCTTTATTACTAAAAAATGGAGGCAATGTCAGTCTGGAAGATGGCTTTGGTGTGACACCCTTAGGAGTTGCTGCTGAATATGGGCACTGTGATATACTGGAACAACTCATTCATAAAGGTATTTTCCATGCACACACACACATCTTCTTATTTTTCCTTTTCCCTCACAGTGTCTTAAATACCCTTGGGATATTAATGAAATATTTAATCCTATCAAGTGTTGGGTTGTAGTGTGCATTACCTGCCACTGTACTTGGCCATAGGGCCTTATTAAAGGTATTTCCTGTGCTGAGTTCCTTGCATATCTCAAATGCAGACCACTGTTCCACCTCTTTAAATGATAAAAACTGATCCAACATATATATATAGCAGTAAGCTAGGAAACTTTTACTATTTTACAGATATATTGTTTCATGTCTGTGTAGTTATTGCATCAGGATCTGCTATTTTAGATGTCACAGTGCCATGGATGTTGTAATTTCATTGCATTATACTTAACAATTGTTACATCTAGTATAAATAAATTTAAAGCAACTGGACTTGTTTAGTAATCATTGAATTGTTTAGTAATTTCAATGATTACTAAACAAGTCCAGTTGCTTTAAATTTATTTATACTAGATATACCATGACCTGGATGAATGAAAATCTTCATAGACAAAACAATTGTTACGTTTAAATACAAAGGGATTTCACAAGAATTCACAAGAATTTGAGAGAAGCTGTCAACAAGGAATTTTTTTAAGAGGAGGCCTCTCACTTGGTTACAAACCAAACATACAGCAATAAAAATTATATTTTGTTCAGAAATTGCACCTTGAGACCCAAAGACAACTTTTACTCCTGACCAATAGAATGCTTCATTTGATGCTCCATGGAAGCATAGCCACATGGAAATAGCTAGGAATATATTACTTCACTGGAATCTAACATATAAATGTCAGTCAATTTACAAACTCCTTTTAAATAAGTGTTAAATAGGCTGCCTGCAAAACAGATCTGTGCCACATATATGATGGGAGTGTCCTGCTATTCAGTCACTATGGAGTACAGCACTCTTCCACAGATATCCTTAAGAAACAGAAGGAATTATACATCACATCATCTTTGCATTGAGAGCAGACAATCCCTCCTTTTCTACTCTAATTTACATAATTAATGAGATTATGACTACAGATCATCCCAAGTGTTTTTGGCTCAATGCACAAATTCATTAAAACCTAGGACTGTGTATGGGACCATACCTCCAGATTAGTAAATACTTATATAGAAAAGAATAGTACTGTCATGGCACTGTAATAACCTTTCATTGATAGCTTATATAGGTTGTTAAAAGCAAATCTTGCATAATTGTTTAGATATAACATAATCTGTGCCACACAATGTTTTTATACTACTAACCAGTGTGCTTTTCCTTACCCCTATAATAGACATGTAATACATGTAAACTGTGTATTGTGATCAATGGGAAACCCAATGAAACTTAAAATTAAAAAAGAAACCCTGGCTAATGGAAAGTACCAAGAAGAGAGATCTAATGGGCTGTTTATGGACAATGCTGGACTGCTGTAATTTACTGGTCACTAACTCAAAGAAAACCATAATCTATTGTTTCCAAATTGTTGTATGAAGAAACCAAAAGCCACATTCCTCCATTCAGTAAAGGTTGAGGATCTCTTATCTGGATGTCTTATCTGAGGAGAACTGTATTTCCATTTTTAAGCGATCTTAGTTTTTATTTTTGCCACTATTTTCAAGACCTAAATACATTTTCTGTTTTACTATACTCCTTTTCTAAGCACTTTTTAAATAGGAAGCCTTGCAAATATAAAAGTGAAGAATGGGATGATTTTACAGAAAAATTATGGTATACTTACCATACTTGTAACTCCATACTATAATTAGGTGTTTTTAAAACATATAACATACTGTATGCCTGCAGCAAATGCTTTTCTACATTGCTTATGCTATTCTACATTTACATCCAGTATAAGTAACCATTTCCTATGATATTAGGTGGGGATGTCAACTTTCAAGCACATGATGGATCTTCAGTGCTGTCTGATGCAGCTACTGGGGGAGACCCAGATTGTATAGCTCTGCTTTTGGAATATGGAGCAAGTGGCAATATTCCTGACAAAGAAGGATATCTTCCCATACACAAGGCCGCTTATGGAGGACATTACCTGTGAGTACAGCTTACTAATAGGAATTATGAATGTAAAAAAATGTATGTTTCAGTTACACTATGTGACACATTCATTCTAAATGGTATGATATAGGCAAGCCTGCATAAAAACATTCTGACTTGTTTTTGGAATGAAACATAGAATAACATTAAATATTTTATGAAAGAAGGAACAGAAACAACCATAAGGCATAGTATGTATTAAAATACAGATTAGGAATGTCTGTAAGTACAGTTTAAACTAAACAGATAAGTAATAAATGAACTGCCAGTGCTGAAAATACACACACATGTATATATATATATATATATATATATATATATATATATATAGAAAAACAGAATGTCGGCACTCACAGGGTTTCCATGGGGATAATCACTGGCAGTCAGTCATATTTCAAGGTGCAATCAAAAAAGGAGTTTATTAGTCCAACGTTTCAGTTCCCTACTGGAACTTTCGTCAGGGAAACCTTCCCTGACGAAAGTTCCAGTAGGGAACTGAAACGTTGGACTAATAAACTCCTTTTTTGATTGCACCTTGAAATATGACTGACTGCCAGTGATTATCCCCATGGAAACCCTGTGAGTGCCGACATTCTGTTTTTCTATTTAAAATTTTGCTGCTCTGGCACCCAGGTATTGCATTTGAACTTTGGTGTGCTCTTCATCCTGCACTCTATATATATATATATATATATATATATCTATATATACATGTTTGTGTTATTGCTGCACAAGGGGGTCACACCAAACATTTTCTCAATAAATGCATGGCCAAATATAATTATATTTGCTTCATTTGTTTAATTAAGGGTTTCTTCATCTGTTTTTAGAGCTTGTTTGAAAATCAGATGATGTTTTAGGTCACATTCATATTAATATAGAAAATGTTAAAGGGTTCACAAACTTTTGAGAACCATTGTATAAATAAACACACGTGTGTTCCCTTTTTCCTGTGTATTAATGATTACTTACAACAACACTTCTGTTTAGAGCACTGAAATACCTTATTCCTGCAACATCAAAAAATGCAATTAAGAGAAGCGGATTAAGTCCAGTCCATTCGGCAACAGATGGTCAGAATTTACAGTGTCTGGAACTGCTTATTGAAAATGACTTTGATGTCAATGAAGTATTGGCTGAACATGTATCCGAAAACTATGGGGATAAAAGGAAAACTGCTTTATTCTTTGCAGTATCCAACAAAGATGTTTCCTGCACCGAGACACTTTTAAAATATGGTGCTTGTCCGAACAAAGACCCTTTAAATTGTCTATTAGTGGCTGTAAGAGATGGAAGTCATGAAATAGTGAGACTGCTCTTGGCACATAAAGCTGATGTTAACTGCTATTTCATGCTGGTGAATGACACTCATTTCCCAAGTGCAATCCAATACGCTCTCAGTGATGAGATTATGTTAAGGATGCTGGCAAATAATGGTTATCGCGTTGATCTTTGTTTTGATTGCATGCATGGGGATATGTTTGGAGGCTCTTTCACTTGGCCAGCCTTAGAAGAGGATACATTGCCTGGATGGACATCATGTGTTATAAAAGATATACCTGTAAGTATAAAATATGTCCTTATTCCTTGGTTTTTGCTTTATTAATACACAAAATGTGATATTGTCAGACAAAAACTACTGTACCTAGTCAGCTGCTTTTTTAAATGCAAGGTACAATGAACACTGTGTATAAAAAAAAAACAAAGAATGTGAAAAACATGTACCATAATTTTCAACCCCATCATATACTCATATTTAAATAACATGACTTTAGAACCACTTTAGAAGCCATGATTATTACTGATCCTTTCAACAGCAGTTTCTGGTGCATTCATTGGTAGAATTCCTGCTGAAGCATTGAGAGAAACACAGCTATGCAGTTGGGAGAAGTGCTCTTGTTTATTGTTTCTCAACAACATAATATGATTTGAAAGCACATGCGTCATATTTGAAAAGCGCAGCTTGTCACCTAGCCTTTACAGCTCTGACATTGCTATGATGAGCTTTTAAATTGTTGTTATATAAAGTATTTTGTTAAAGAAATGATTGATTCTAAAAGGAAAACTTGGGTAACTAAACTGATACTGAACTGAACTGGCACAGATTTGGTTATTGTTTGTGCTTTTAAAAAGGAGGGTCGTACCTTGACTTCTTGCTTTCAGAACCAGAACAAAAAAGGTTAATCAGAAAAGGGATTCTGGGGAATGAAGTCTGCCCTCTATCAATGTTCCTCTAAGCCGAGACCTCATGTGGCACACACACATTTTAAGGCCAGGGAATGCAACAAATTGTAGCATGTACAAAGAATTGCGAGCAAACACACCATTTAACCACCTCACCAGCTTTAAAAGTGCACATGAAAGATATTTCTTATGGACTAGAGCAGTGATCCCCAACCAGTGGTTCATGAGCAACATGTTACTCACCAACCCCTTGGATGTTGCTCGCAGGGGCCTCAAAGTAGGTGTTTATTTTTGAATTTCTGGCTTGGTGGCAAGTTTGCCAAACAGAGTTTAAAGTTTAAACCCAAACAGAGCCTTCCATAGGCTCTTGGCTTCTTGAAGTGCAAACATCAAAGGGCTGATAAAGAAAGCCCAGCAAAGACTACTTTTCTGAGGATTTTGAGGAAAAACCATCTACCTATAAATCTGCTTCTTGCCTTTTATCATTGTTCCATCGAAAGCATACTTACGTATGGATTATGTGTGTGGTTTGGTGGCTGCACTACTAAAGATGCAAAAGCACTCCATAGGGTTGTTAGGTCAGCAGAGGATATAACTGATTGCTCGCTCCCCACCCTGGAACACATTTACAGCTTCCGTTGTCGAAAACAAGCTATGGACATTGTACATGATTCGACTCATCCTGGCCACTGTCTCTTGCCATCGGGGAAGAGATATAGAGTAATGAAAGCTAGAACAAATAGGTTGAGAAATAGCATCTATTCAAAAGAAATTATGGCCCTGAATATGAAATATTGAAGTACAGCCGGTATTGTTGCTAAAAGGTTTTGCTTTGAGTTGTTCTTTGCCTCTTTTAAATTTTGTTGTTTATGTGACAAGGACAATAAAGATATATTCTATTCAAATATCCAATTATAGCTCTTATTTGGCACCCCATGAACTTTTTCCATGCATGTGTTGCTCCCCAACATGTTTTCCATTTGAATGTGGCTCACGGGTAAAAAAGGTTGGGGATCCCTGGACTAGAGTGAACATTACCCCCATCTACACCTTGTTTGCAGGCACAGCTATGACACCAATCATGTTTGGCAAAAAAAAGATTGATATGGATTTCATTTTAGAGTTTGCAACTCCAACCTGTGGGCCAGTACAGTGAAAACAATGTTGGCATGTATGGATACTGTAGGGTTATTTAAACTAGATTAATGTAAAATCCACACGCTGCATGGCTAATCAGCAATGAACTTAGAGGTACACTGCAAACTGCACTGTAGTGGGGTATGTACCCATTAAGCACCCCTGTATTTAGATGTTATTATAAAATATATTTATACAGGGCTACAGTAGCACAACCCAACAACCAAAAACACAAGGGAAGAACTGACAACCCTTTAACTCACAACCCAGAATCTAACGAGGTGAACCTATATGGAGGGTAAACTACATTCACCTTAATTCCCTTTCCTCAATAAGATGGTTCTTTTGCAGGCAACCTGACTTAAAGTAGAGTGCCCTTCCCCATAGATATACTGATGCAGCAAGACCCTGCTTTTTATTAGCCACAAACAAACACAGTATCACCATACAATAATAAGGAAAAAAGAAGGGTATCAGTTTTAAATATGTCACAATTTAGGTTAGACTAATTTGGTCATGTTCATTTTCTATTCTATTATTAGACTTAATTTGCCTTGCTCATTTGTAATTTAAATTAAATAATGGAATAACTTGTATTTTCACATGCCTAACATCCTTTTTTCTTCCTCAGTTTTGTGATTTTGTTACTGTATCCTGGATGAGACATTTGGTGGGAAAAGTAGTCAGAATATTGGTGGATTACATGGATTATGTTCCAATCTGCACAAAATTGAAAGCAGCATTGGAAATACAGAAAGAATGGGCAGAAATACAGGAGATTATCGGTATGTTAAAATTCTATGAGTTGTATCTGTTCTATCTTTGCATGCTGACATATAAACAATAACTATAATACTTACCATTATTCCCAAGGTAACAGGCTAATCCTATAAAACTACAATTTTCCAGTTTATACTATTTGTGTAAAACTCCACGTAGCTTAACTGATTAAGCATACACCGCTGAATAATACATTTTTCAAATGTTACATGACATAAAAAGCTCGAAAACAATGACCAGTGCAAGCCTGGGTCCTGCCTCCTATCCAGTTACCCTTCCAAGTTTATATACTTTCCCCAATGACCCCACTCTACCCAGTTAGCCCCTCAACTTACTAACTGCACCTTTTTATTACCTCTGGAGCTCTGAGACAAGCCACCCCCACCAAAAATGACTATACAAACCTTCCAGCAACTAGGGAGGGAATAAGGCCCTTAATAAGCCTAAGGGCATGGCCATAATCAACCTACAAGTCTAGGTGCTATTGCAGTGCCACTTTCCATTAATGCAAGTAAAATAATGAAAGCAAACACTTGGTTAGTTGTAATGGACTTTTGGCTTTGTGCAGATATAGCAGTTATTGCCCAATATAGTAGTTATTTTACTTAGGGAAAGAAATATGTTGGATGCCTGTGTTTCACAATTCATATGTATGTATGTATATTTTTATTTATAAAGCGCTACTTATGTACGCAGCGCTGTACAGTAGAATACATTAATACAAACAGGGGGTTAATAAGATAATAGATAAATACAAAGTATAACAATAAATACAAATAAATACAAGATACAGTAACAGTTGCAATAAGTTAAGAGTCATAGGCAACAAGAGGATGGAGGTCCCTGCCCCGTAGAGCTTACAATCTATATGGGAGGGTAACTTACAGACACAATTAGGCAAATATAAGTGCTGTAGGTCACAGTGGGTGACAGTACAATATAAGTGCTGATTCCCAGATCAGGTGCTGGGCGAGTGCTCCAAAAGGTAGTCTTTTAGTTTAGTTTGTATTCATATGCAATAATCAAAGCAATTAATGTAATGCATTCATGAGACACTTCTGGGCTTTAATCTACTGCCTAGGTTTTTGGTTTTTTTAAAAATATTTTTAAACCACAGGAATAAAATAATACCTCAAAATAGAATAATCTTAACTGTGCCTATAGTAAATATATTGACAAAGAAATAAAGTTAAATTCAAGTAATTCCAGAAACCACATCTTTTTTAATGATTAGATGTCTTGGCCTCCAAAATCAAAGCATGTATGTAAAGAGGGGAAGAGGTTGAAGGAAAGAAGGGTGGTGGAGGGTGGACTCTTTCCTGTCTTATATACACTGGATCAAGGTAAAAGGAGAATGCAAGTCAAAATTTAAAAAGCATACTGCCCAATAGTCCTCCTATTGTTTAGTAAAAACGCCACACTTTTGGCTCACCTAATCAAATATTTACTCAGTCACACTTACTTCACATTTTCTAGAACAGGCAGCCATCTCTAAAAAGGTATTCTCCCTTCCTTTCCCTCCTTGCTTCATACTGCACACGTGTTTCATTCCCTCCCCCCCCCCTCTGCCAGATCTACTTCTGATTGGCTGGTGGGCATGTGTAGCTCAGAACAGGGGACAGGATCAAGTTACACACATGCTCAGAGAATAGGAAGGCTGCCACTGGCAGTCTACAGGAAGGGGAGAGAGATTTCAGTGATATCACTGTAGTCTTCACACTGCTGTAGGCTGCCAGCACCATATCTCAGAGAAGCAAGCAGGGATCTGGGAATTTAGATATGCAGTAAGTACTTAAAAAGAATGCCTTCAGACTTACTTTTAATTTATATTAACCTTTCATTGTCCTTTAAATCACAGAAACACTCCATGACAAGAAACACTCCTTAGAAACACATATCCTAAGACCTATGTTAAACCTCTTAATTCCTAAGAACACTTATAGGGGCGCTATTGAATCTAATTTGTATAGCCATTTGACATTAACTACACACTAACTTACCTTGTCAAGATACAACTGGCTCCTAGCAATCTTAGACTGGATTAACTTATACCACCAACTGAACCTAACAAAAACTGAACTGATTATCTTTCCACCTAAAGCTGGCCATACATGCACCAATAATATCTTTCGTACGATGTTCGGTGCGTGTGTGGCAACTTGGTGAGGCGACTGATATCGTTGGAGGCTACAGATATTACAGAGATGAAGGCGCCCAAGCAAAATCTATGTTCAGGGCTGAATCGGCAAAAGGAGGTAGAAATCCTATTGTTTCTACCTCCATATCTGACGATTCAGCCCTGAACATCAGTGGAGGGTTGGAACGATCTTTTGTGTGACCGATGGTCGCACGAAAGATCGAAAATCGCCACGTGTGTGCCCAGCTTAAGCCTGGTCCTACTCCCTCTTTTCCTATCTCTATTGATGGCATGCTCATTAACCCTGTCAACTCAGCACTTGTCTGGTGGTGATCTTTGACTCCTCTTTCACCTTCTCTGATCATATTAACCACTGTCAAAACCTGTTACTTACACAGTAAAGCCGTCCCTTTCTTTCACCTGCAACAGCTAAGACGCTCATAAATGCTCTCATATTATCCCAACTAGACTACTGTGACCTTATCATGGCTTCCCATTTAACTAAGAATAACTTTC
Source organism: Xenopus tropicalis (assembly GCF_000004195.4). Taxonomy (NCBI): domain Eukaryota; kingdom Metazoa; phylum Chordata; class Amphibia; order Anura; family Pipidae; genus Xenopus; species Xenopus tropicalis. The sequence goes on from NC_030679.2 coordinate 70,304,188, forward strand.
AAACTCCTTCTCACAACCTTTAAGGGCTGTGGCACACGGGGAGATTAGTCGACCGCGACAAATCTCCCTTGTAACGGGCGACTAATCTCCCCGATATGACATCCCACCGGCGAGAATGTAAATCGGCGGTGGGATGGCATACGCCGTGCCAGCGATTTGCCGAAATCGACGAAGTTGCCTCGGAAGGCATCTTCCGTGATCGCGGCGCTGCGTATGCCATCCCACTGGCGATTTGCATTCTCGCCAGTGGGATGACATATCGGGGAGATTAGTCGCCCACGACAAGGGAGATTTGTCACGGGTGACTAATCTCCCCGTGTTACTGGCCGACTCCTCCGTTCCTCTTAGAGCAACCACAAGCGCCACTACTACTGCCGTTTCCCGACGTAAACCTTTCTGCCTTGCTTTACCTTACATTTGGAATGCCCTCCCTGAATTCCTCCGGAGAGAATCCTCCCTCAGTTTCTTCAGAACTAAACTCTAAAATGAATACTTTTGTGGCACTCACTTAGCACCTGAGAAGCTGGGAACTGGCACTTATATAGCAGTGTCACCCACTGTAACCTGCAGCACTAAATACCCTCCCCCATTATAAACTCTATAGGGCAGGGACCTCCATCCTCTTGTCTCTTTGACACTTAACTCTGTGGAATCTTTAATGCAACTGTACTTTTTATTTATTTGTATTTATCATACTTTTAATTTTAAAGCACAAGGAAAGGCAAAGTCACTTGGGGGGTGACCTAGGTAATTGCTTACCTTGTACCCCGGGCTGGTGCCCCTGTTAGGAGAAAACAGCACCAGCCCGGGGCACCTGGGGCAATGCGATTCCTGCTTCGTTAAGATGTGATGTTAAGCGCATGCACAGTAGAGTGAAAAGCTGACTTTTCTGTTAAAGTTCGGCTTTTCACTCTACTGCGCATGCACACGCGGCGATACAGGAAGGAGGAAGCACTGCAGGGACCCCGGGCTGGTGCGGTTTTCTCCTAACAGGGGCACCAGCCGGGGTAAAAGGTAGGTGATTAAAGTCACTTGGGGGTGCCTAACATTTTGGCACCCCCAAGTGACTTTGCCTTTCCATGTCCTTTAAAGGGTAGAATGAATTATTTGCAATGTAAACAGTGCAACAAATGACAAAATCCCTTTATATGAGTTTATACAAAACTAAGCACAATTCAATGAGCAGGGTTCAATTCAGTGAGAAAAACTCATGGACGTGACATTTAAGTTGCAGTTGAATTCAGAAAAACCTATCTCACTGCTTATGAATTGAATTAGGAGAAGTTTTTTCTCCTCGAATTGAATTGCGTCCATAAGTTTTTGTGTAATAAACCATTAGATAACTTTTTCTCACTGAACTGAATCAGGCCCAGTATGTAATGAACTGGCACCATGAGTAACGTAATTAATAAATAACTATTCAAAGTAATAATTCAATTTTGTAATTTATTTAATTTATGTAATTTATTATAATTTTCTTCACTTCAGGAAATCCTCGTCCCTTAAAGCATTTGTGTCGGTTAAAATTACGAAAATTAATTGGCCTGGAGGATCTGCACAGACCATCTTCAATGAAGAAATTCTTGATTCCACCTTTGCTTAAATCGTATATAATGTATAAAGAATATGATTTATATGGTAAAGGACTGAGCTTAGACACATGATACAGACAAACAAAAATAATCCATTCATGTTATACCATACCATTTGCCCTTTTTTTTATACATACAGTGGTGTGAAAAACTATTTGCCCCCTTCCTGATTTCTTATTCTTTGGCATGTTTGTCACACTTAAATGTTTCTGCTCATCAAAAACCGTTAATTATTAGTCAAAGATAACATAATTGAACACAAAATGCAGTTTTTAAATGAAGGTTTACGTTATTAAGGGAGAAAAAAAAACTCCAAATCTACATGGCCCTGTGTGAAAAAGTGATTGCCCCCCTTGTTAAAAAATAACTTAACTGTGGTTTATCACACCTGAGTTCAATTTCTGTAGTCACCCCCAGGCGTGTTTATTGCCACACCTGTTTCAATCAAGAAATCACTTAAATAGGAGCTACCTGACACAGAGAAGTAGACCAAAAGCACCTCAAAAGCTAGACATCATGCCAAGATTACCCCAAGAGCGCAGAGACAACTCATCCGAGAGGCCACAAAAGACCCCAGGACAACATCTAAAGAACTGCAGGCCTCACTTGCCTCAATTAAGGTCAGTGTTCACGACTCCCCCATAAGAAAGAGACTGGGCAAAAACGGCCTGCATGGCAGATTTCCAAGGCGCAAACCACTTTTAAGCAAAAAGAACATTAAGGCTCGTCTCAATTTTGCTAAAAAACATCTCTTTTGGGAAAATACCTTGTGGACCGACGAGACAAAAGTTGAACTTTTTGGAAGGTGCGTGTCCCGTTACATCTGGCGTAAAAGTAACACAGCATTTCAGAAAAAGAACATCATACCAACAGTAAAATATGGTGGTGGTAGTGTGATGGTCTGGAGTTGTTTTGCTGCTTCAGGACCTGGAAGGCTTGCTGTGATAGATGGAACCATGAATTCTACTGTCTACCAAAAAATCCTGAAGGAGAATGTCCGGCCATCTGTTCGTCAACTCAAGCTGAAGCGATCTTGGGTGCTGCAGCAGGACAATGACCCAAAACACACCAGCAAATCCACCTCTGAATGGCTGAAGAAAAACAAAATGAAGACTTTGGAGTGGCCTAGTCAAAGTCCTGACCTGAATCCTATTGAGATGTTGTGGCATGACCTTAAAAAGGCGGTTCATGCTAGAAAACCCTCAAATAAAGCTGAATTACAACAATTCTGCAAAGATGAGTGGGCCAAAATTCCTCCAGAGCGCTGTAAAAGACTCGTTGCAAGTTATCGCAAACGCTTGATTGCAGTTATTGCTGCTAAGGGTGGCCCAACCAGTTATTAGGTTCAGGGGGCAATTACTTTTTCACACAGGGCCATGTAGGTTTGGATTTTTTTTCTCCCTAAATAATAAAAACCCTCATTTAAAAACTGCATTTTGTGTTTACTTGTGTTATCTTTGACTAATAGTTAAATGTGTTTGATGATCAGAAACATTTTGTGTGACAAACATGCAAAAGAATAAGAAATCAGGAAGGGGGTAAATAGTTTTTCACACCACTGTATATGTATAAGCTTTAGGATGTTTTTCTTATTCATTTTATAAACATATGTAATACTTTTCTTCATTTCTATGCCAAATAAAAATAATATCTGGCAATGGGACCTGCCAATCAGCTGAATTGGAGGTTAGAAGGGAATGTCATCCGATGGCTGGACCAAAGTGGCACCATAAAATAGGTAGAACAGTCATGTAGTAATCATTTATATAGAAGCCAATGTACTGTATTTCTCATTACTACTACAGGTATGGGACCTGTTATCCAGAATGCTCACGACCTGGGGTTTTCTGGATAAGGGGTCTTCCAGATCTCCTACCTTAAGTCTACTGAAAAAAATATTTAAACAGTAATTAAACCCAATAGGATTGTTTTTGATCCAATAAGGATTAATTACATCTTAGTTGGGATCAAGTACTAGGTACTGGAAATAATTTTTAAAAATGTGAATTATTTGATTAAAAAGGAGTCTATGGGGGATGACCTTTCTGTAATTTGGAACTTTCTGGATAATGGGTTTCTGGATAAGTGATCCAATACCTGTATAAGTTTCTCGATAGTAGCAGGCACCAAACAGTAGTTATTTAAAGAACATATGTTAACAGATGGTTACAGTTGATTCTCCAGGAATAAAAGATTTCCAGAAGGGAATCGTGAGAACATGCAAAAATTCACACCTTATAATAGCAATTATAAAGAGTGCGTACAGGTTTCTTAAAATAATGTTGGGATTTAACTCTATCCTAGACCATAAATGATAATGGTTTTTAGACCATCTGATAAACATCCAACTGTCCAGGTGTAAAAGCCTACTATGATCACTGTTCTACATGAGACATAGCCAATCATTATATGTCTAGGTAAAGACAAAGTATATGTATTGCTGTAATTATGGGAATAGTTCATACCCAGTCCTTATAAACAGTCAACTGTACTTATTTACTAACACTTTGGGGCAGATTTATCAAAGTGTGAATTTAGAGCTTACCATGGAAAAATTCACCCACTTTGTATTCATTCCCATGGGATGTTAGAAGTGTATTTATCAATGGGTGAAAGTTAAGAGTTCACTATTTAATAAATATGCTACTAAACATCCCATAAGTCTACTGTGAGTAGAATACTGGAAGAAAATATGTTATTGGTTTTTAGAGGTTACCTCATTAAAGTGATACATCAGTTAAAAAAAAAATATACATCAGTTAAAAAATATGCAGCCTTTTCATGATTTTTTTAATGTTTGGAACAGTTACCTGAGCCTGGCCCCCTGTTCTCCTGCTGATCTGGCTGACTACTTTGAGACTCAAAAACAATGTAACAGTAGTCCACAATAAGGAAAGGAACATCACAGTGTATGTATGTATGTATGTATGTATAACTTTATTTATAAAGCGCCACAAGGGTACGCAGCGCTGTAAAATCTTACAATATACACAATTACACACAGGGAGGACAAGTGATATAATAAATAAATACAATATATATATATATATAAGTGCCATGTGGTATGAGACACAGTAGGAAGGAGGTCCCTGCCCCGTAGAGCTTACAATCTGAGTGCAACGCATTGTGGGTTATGTAGTTCCTGCAAGTGGTCTGTAAGCTGCAGGAAGTTGTTAAAAAAATTTTTACTGTCAATATTCGAAATGCAGAATAAGAAGAACTGTTTTGCAGCTGGATTTTAGCATATAAAAATGCTATATAATTTAATTCTGAGCCCAAGGTACAATAAATATACAAAGGACAAGCGTATAAAGTGGGCATTTGTTTTCTGATTTTTTTTTCCAGAAATGGATTTTTCAAGTTCTGTGTTAATTACATATATTAAAATAAATGAGCAATAATAAATAGAAATGCATCATTATTATTCAAATCTTCGTTCTACACAAAGTACATTGATTTTAGGTTGCGTTAAATAAATGTAAAATCTCCTGGTAAAATTGCAGTTTAACCCCTGATGCTGATGTGACAAGCACTTTGAATGTGGGTGACTAACCAGCTTCAGAATAAGGCATGGCAAGTGCTTTTGGTTTTGATTTGGCTTTAACCTACAATATCAATTTGAATGTTAGTTTTAGATTGTTGCATTTAACAATCCAATTGTTGCATTGGTTTGTTCCATTTAATACATGCATTTATGTGGTCTGCCTGTTTTATATCAGTACAGAGTACAGCTGTTGGGTTATTACTGAGTGATATATAAGCCTGCTGGTGGTATTCTGTGTCTGCGATAGAAGTAAGATAAAAACAAGAGACTCTATAAATAATTGAATAAGTTTCCAGAAATCAGACACCTTCCCAGAGCAGTCACTGGCTGTAATACATTATTCAGCTGGTATAGGATCTCTGAGAGCATTGTTTTCCTATAATCTACAATTGTCCATAAAGCAAAAGGTAATGATATATTTGAAAATGGAATTTGCAGTGGTATTTGCTCTTCACTACGAGTTACATGCTACATTGTGCTTCAAGATGTATTATACTGAGACAACGAATTCAGACAGAGCAAATACAGGGAAAGATTTCTGTTTCTGGCATATGTTTACTAGTTAAGTGTTCCTTAATTAATGAGAGCTAACAATAATAACAAATAATGTGAGTTAACAATTCCACTTATGAATATATACTGTATATTTATTCTGAACATTTTATTTTCTTTTTTTTGTGTTATTCTGCTAGATAAGGAATGATTTAGCAGATTGCTTTGACTGCTGTATAGTCACAAAAAAAATCATTTGTACGTTATTTAATCTTATCCAGCACATGCCAGTTCTGTTTTAAACAGGCTGAACTTTATATGGTAACATCCAGCGTGTCAATAATCCCTCAATCTGACCCTGGAACTCACTTGTGATGTCACATACTTTGTGTGTCTGTGTCCAGCTGACGTGTGAGGCTGAAATAGAGTATGCTTTCATCCTTCAATGGAACACCCATTGAGCCTTTCTTAAAAGGCTGCCTATTCTCCTCTTTCTAACCAGTTGCTGTACACACAAGACCCAGAAAACTTATAACAGAACAGTTCCTTTCTCCTAAGATACTTGTTAGTCAGGTCTGGTTTTTCCAGAACCTTGAACTGTATAAGGGACCATGTCTTCTTTTGGATACCGCAGAGAAATCAGTAAATATGAAGATATTGATGAAGACGAGCTACTGGCCTCATTAACGGCAGAGGAGTTGCAGGAATTAGAGAGGGAGCTGGAGGATATTGAGCCGAACCGGAACCTCCCTGTCGGAATGAGGCAAAAAAGTCTAACGGAAAAATCTCCAACAGCGAATTTTAGCAGAGAAGCACTAATGGCTTATTGGGAAAAGGAGACCAAAAAGTTAATGGAGAAGGAGCAGCTTGGTGCATGTGATAAGGTAAACTTCTTATATACTTATATATATATATACATATATACCATATAGGATCTATTATCAAGAACCCTGGGGTTTTCCAGATAAGGGAGCTTTCTGCTTTATTATTACAGAGAAAAAGGTAATCATTTTTAACATTTAGAATTATTTGCTTATAATAGGCTCTATAGAAGATGTCCTTACTGTATTTGAGAGCTTTCTAGATAAGGGATCCCATAACTATGTGTATGGGTGTGTTGTATTGATTGTATTGTCTCCTAGTTTTAACATATTGTATATTGTTAACTGATATCGGTGTTATAATTAGGGTTTTACTGCTATGGAGAAAGCATCTGTAAGGATTAGGAGATACACTTTGTAACTGTTAGACTGTTAGCAAAGGTCTTCATCTTGGTATAAAACATATTACTGCAGAAAATCAATGGTAATTCCTGTCCTCCTGCTTCAGTGCAAAAACTTATTCTGTAATTATGTAGCCATTAAAGTATTCTGAAACTTTCAGGCATCAGGCATTGTTTGTTCTGCACTTATGTCTGGTATTTTATTATGTTCAACTGTGTTGGTTATCAGTATCCATTATCCTGTTTCTATATTTAACCATCTCATCACACTCAGCCTGATAGACAGAGGAGAATGGCAGTGTGCTGGATGAGTGACTTGTGCAGTAGTCATTGGACCTTGAATGTCCTTGAGAATATAACTGCTACATAACAATGTATAAACAAACCAGACAATGGTTTCTACCTTTCCCTAAGTATAACTGTAAAACTGCAACTTATCCATACATTTTATATACTAAACAGATAAAAAAAAACTGTACTCAGGAAATATGGCTTGTTTTTGTTATCTAAAACTATAAGTAACATGAAAAATTGCATTTGCATATGAAAAAGCCTGTATAGAGAAGAAACTAATGGTTGTCACCTGCTTCTTTCACAAAACCACACTTTTGTCATGCTTTATGGTTAAAATTACAGCTATCTGAATAATACATTGGCCAAAGTTTCTGTTAGAAACACAGTGTTTCTATAACTGCAGGATTTTGAGCCCTTAAAAGGTTAAGAGGTTAAAAAAAATGTTTACTCAGCCCCTATGTCAGTAGGCACAGCATACTTGCATCTAAATAACCAGAGCACCCATTGCTCTAGTGCCAAACACCAGACCTTGCACTAACTGGACATGGAAAATTGCACTTTTCTTACTTCACTTGTGGCCACATGTAAGCCCTAGAGGGTCCCACCAAGTCAAAAGGTAAAATATTAATAATTTTTAAGGACACATAGGTAAGGTGCAAAGTCTTACATGTTCTATACTTCCTTTGTACTCAACTGCGCTGCATCTGGCATAACTAGATGTGATTGGTCAAAATGGCCAGAACTGCACATGCACTTTGCTGTAAATCAGATGCAGGTGCATTGAATATTTTCATATTTTGCCTGGTGTGAATTCTGGTGTTTGCTTGTGTTTACACAGCAACATACATCAAAAGCTGCAGCAGCGCAAAATTCGGAGTAAAAGAAAGGAAGGACTGATTAGCGCCGTATGTAACTATATAGGTGTGCACAGAGCGCATTTGGATGCAAGTACCTTTAAAGAAAATGGGTTTAGACACAACTCACTGTGTGGAAAATCTCAAGTTGCACACTGCATCTGCAGATGTAAATGAACCTTACTGGGTTTTATAAAAGACAAAATACTAGCAGAACATAGCATCTGCACGCTGCAAGACACACCCTCTCTCTTGTTTAATTGGTTTAATCTATAAATTGCTTTTTACAGATTATACACATTGTGTTCTCCCCACTTGTAGATGCTCTGTTGTGCCAGAACATTTGGAGCATACCAACCCTCCATACTGAGCACTGAGCTAATGGTTCAAAGAGACATGGGCGTTCTGGTGGTAATTTTTTTTTTAATTTCTGTTTTTAGAATTATAAGGAGGAAGAAGATGGAAGTGATGAAGAGGATTTTGTAGGAACCAACAGTGAGGTTTCTGAAGAGATTTACACAGAAGAGGAAGAAGAGGATGAAGACGAAGAAGAGGAGGAGGTGGAAACAGAAAGTGATGAAGAAGAAGGTAACCAGGAAGAAGATAAGGATACTATCTGTGGTATCGCTGACAACACTGAAGCTACAAAAAGTTCTGATAACATCCCAACAATAAAAATCAATGGACTGAGTGATAATAAAACATTGTCCAATGGTTACAATGGCATTGGTGCAAAATACAGCAAACAAGCCAATGAGCTTTCAGTCAATAAAGCATCTTCTGGCCTTGCTGGCTCCAATCCAACAGTTATAGATGATGCTCTAGAAAATATAAAAAACAATGACCCAGACACTTTGGAAGTCAATCTAAATAACATAGAGAACATCACACCAGAAACACTTATATCCTTTGCACTTGCCCTAAAAGAAAACACAAATGTTAAAGTATTTAGCTTGGCTAACACTCATGCTGATGACAACGTTGCAATGGCAATTTCTAATATGCTTCGTGTCAATCAAAATATTACAAGTCTAAATATAGAATCTAACTTCATCACAGGAAAAGGCATACTAGCTATTATGAGGGCTTTGCAGTACAGCAATAAAGTGCTGACAGAACTGAGATTCCATAATCAGAGACATATTATGGGAAGTCAGGTGGAGATGGAAATAGCAAAATTGCTCAAAGACAATACTAGCATTATAAAATTAGGATATCATTTTGAGCTGCCAGGACCACGTATGTCCATGACAAGTATTCTGACCAGAAATATGGATAAACAAAGACAGAGAAGAATGCAGGAGCAAAAAGAATCTGGTTATGATCCCACAACTAACCTCACAACCAAAACTCTGCAAAGAGGAACACCAGGGGCCTCACCATATTCTTCCCCTAGAGGTTCACCATGGTCATCTCCAAAAATAACTAGAAAGGTTCAGCCTGGAAACACATCAACACCTTCACCTCCACCCCCTCCACCACCCCCACCCCCACCCCCTCCTCCTCCTTCAATTCTTCCAACACTTCAGCAAGAGAAGAAAGTTCCCACCAGAAATATTGCAGAAGTTATCAAACAACATGAATTATCTGCAAAAAAACAGCAGAATGGGCATAAAAAAACAAAAGGGAAAAAAAGTAAAAAGGAACAAAATAATATTTTGAAAGAGATAAAAAATTCTTTAAGATCAATCTCTGAAATGAAAACAGAAGAGGTGTCCAGGCCCTCAACACCCCAGAGATCTCTGCATGATAATCTTATGGATGCTATTAAAGGGAGCAGCATAAAACAACTGAAGAAGGTAAGTTGGCAGAGTTAGCAGCAAGGTTAATAAATATCTGCGGAGAGTGACAGGCCCAGCAGCTACAACTGGCATGATGCATTGCCTAACAATGCAGATTCCCTTCGGAAGAAAAGAACCCCAAACCATACAAAGGAAATTAATAAATTTGCTACTAGTAACTCATAGCAACCAATCAGCAGGTAGCATAGACTGGTCATCTGTTTGATAAAGAATCTACTCAACTGGCACACAAGGCTATTGCCTTATCTTCATTATTTGTCCATTAACTCTGGATTTCTGCACGTCTATTAGAAATTGTTAAGGAACAACAATAAGGAAACAATTAAGTATTAGTTTTATTCATTAGCAGTATTGAAAAATAAAATAACAAAGAAAAAGTTAGAATAAAAAAAGTAAGTAAATAGGGACTCTCTCACATAACAAACCTCAGTCCAGGTCACAGGCGGAGCCATATAAACAGCCCAACAGCAGCAAAGTAAAAGTTAAAAAGTGAACTTTTATTAGGAAATATGAGGCCTAACATGTTTTGTGCCTAAAATGGCACTTACTCATAGGCTGGCAATTTTTAGTTTTATTCATACTGTATAATTAATGCTAGTAACTTTTACTTTACTGAATACTGTTCCATAACCATAGCAATAATTGTTAGTACAGGACAGAGAGTCACTTTAATTTAGTCACTTAAAGGGATACTGTCATGATTTTTATTGTGTACTTTTTATTTCTAAATTACACTGTTTACATAGCAAATAATTCACTCTACCATTTAAAATTGTATTCTTGAACCAACAAATATATTTTTTTAGTTGCAATATTGGTGTGTAGGCAGCCATCTTAGTGCATTGTGCCTGAGGCTGAGCTTTCAGAGGGAGCCAGCGCTACACATTAGAACTGCTTTCAGATAATCTATTGTTTCTCCTACTCCCATGTAACTGGAGGAGTCCCAAGTCGGACTTGGATTTCTTACTACTGAATGCTATTCTTATATCTACTGGGAGCTGCTATCTTTCTCCCTTCCCATTGTTCTGCTGATTGGCTGCAGGGGGATAGGGCAGAAGTGATATCACTCCAACTTGCAGCTGAGCAGTAAAGTGTGACTGAAGTTTACCAGAGCACAGGTCACATGGCTGTGGCAACTAGGGAAATGTAGAATATGGCTAGCCCCATGTGAAATTTCAGAATTAAATATAGAAAAATCTGTTTGTGTTTTTGAATAACAGATTTTAATGCAGGATTCTGCTGAAGAAGCTCTATTAACTGATCTGTTTTAAAAACACATTAACATTACAAAAAGGAACCCATGTAATTATTTTGAATAGCTAATTTGCACCTCTGGATTGGATGGCCAGTTGCCAACCCCAGAAAAGTTTGCATGAGTTCCTATGTAATGGTTCAGTTCTAAGAGTGTAGAAAGATACAGTAGATCTACTCCACGACAGTATAGCCCTACTGTGTATGTCACTGCAGAGACTTCAGAAGGGGCAGCATGGATTTGGTCAGTTATTGTACTTCCAGTTGGAAGAATAGCCAATATTGCCCCATTGTTTGGAAGATTACCCAAAAAATGTTCTTTTGTCTGAGATGTGCTAGGCATGTAATGGAATCATTCAGGAAGTGCCTGTTAATAATCCATCAAAGTGGATAGATGATCCTACCTGAGACTGTGCTACCTGTAATTCTACAAGGATAGCATATAGTGCATAGATGGAACAGGTCATGTGAGTCACACACATATGTGGCCAAATTAAATTAGAGCATAGTGGAACACAATACAAAAACACACCACAAGTGATAGGGTCAAAATGGAGTATCTCTTTTCTTTAAATTATTCAAGCAAACAGTATCCTTAGAGCAGTGTTTTTAACAACTGGGTCACCAGATACTACAGAACTACAGAGTCCAGAATCTTCCATCTTGGACTTGGCAAAACAGGTGTTAAAGTATTATGCTTTCTAGAAAAGGTGCCACATTTTCTTAAAGTGCAGTCTAAATAAACATTATGGGGCTGATTTATAAAATCAAACTAAAAGATTTACAGAACACGTGTTCCTGTAATGATTCAGGTTCAGAGTGCCTGTTACCTATATGCAACCTATACACATATATCCCTGTTCAAATGCTGCAAAAATGATTATTAGTTGATAATTAAGGCTAATGGAATCATTACCCAGTTTGAGGTGCACAATCAGAAATGTGTTCTCAACTCTAATACACTAAAATTCTCTTTTTGAAACTTCATTAACATGATTTAGTAAACCTTTAACAATGCCAATGTTGTGACTCTTCTTTTTAATGTTAATGGAAGAATATACAAGGCATTGTGGGTACTGGAGCTGACAACTGCAACATTGTTATAATTATACATAATAATCAGAATTACTGAGAGTAGCAAAGGACACACAGCAACTGCTTTTAATAGCAATTATATTTAATTACATTTTCAATAGCAATTCTGTTTACAATTAATTACAGTTATTAAACACTTTTAATCGATGACTATTGGAAAGATTAAATTTTTTTTCATTATGCAACATTTGGGTTTACATTCCTTTAAGTTGGAATGCTGAGTAAAACAAGTACTGTTCTTCATTATATCCTTTGTGTTGTTCCTTAACAACATTTATTACCTAGGTTTTATCAATGGTTAAAGGAACAGTAACACCAAAAAAATGAAAGAGCTTTAAAGTAATAAAAATATAATGCACTGTTGCCCTGCACAGGTAAAACTGGGGTGTTTGCTACAGTAACACTACTATAATTTATATAATAAGCTGCTGTGTAGCCACGGGGGCAGCCATTCAAGCTGGAAAAAAGGAGAAAAGGCACAGGCACATAGCAGATAACAGATAAGTTCTGTAGAATACAATAGTGTTTTATCTGTTATCTGCTATGTGCCTGTGCCTTTTCTCCTTTGAATGGCTGCCTCCATGGCTACATAGCAACTTATTTATATAAATTATAGTAGACTTTCTGAAGTAAACACACAACTTTTACCAGTGCAGGGCAGCAGCACATTATATTTTAGTTACTTTTATACACTTTCATTTTTTGGTGTTACTGTTCCTTTAAGTTTGATTTTTTTTCTTGATTCAAGTTTCTTGGTGCTTAAAAAACTCGATTTTGAGTTATGTTTCGAAAACCCGAATGTCTGGTATTTATTAAGCACAAATAACCCCAAAAAGATGAATGTAAAACTATGTAATTTAAAATCTTACGAGTTTCTATAGAAGTCAATGGGAGTTGTCCCAGGCAAATTCAAATTCACGAGTTTTATTCGAGTTTCTTTCAAATTTGAAAATAGAATTATTCAAGTTTTTATTCACATGAGTTTACCTCTTTAATAAATAAGTGAGCATTCGATATGCGAGTTTCATTGATTTAGAAGAACAAACTCACATTCACAAATTTAAAAATTGATAAATAAGCCCCCTAATGTTTGAATATCTGTATTCTTTTTCATTACTCAGTCCTCAAGTTGCTCTCAGTTGTAGTGGGCAAATGTGGGCTATACAAACAATTGTAAGGCAACCTGTCAGGATCATCTTCCAGTCTCATTTATAACTATGGGTAACTTAAATAATAGACATAATAAACTCCTATGTTATAATGATATAATGGACTCCATTGTTTTTTAAACACGAGAAAGCTGTTGGATTTAAGCATGGTATGTTATTAAAATATGGCTTTGCTCACAGGAGTAAGAATATTGTGTTCATATTATTACCATATTAGAACAATAACACTCAAGAGTCATGAATATACTGTAAAATATAACCTTATAAATGTTAGTGATGTCATCAGTTATAATTGGTGTTTAGTGATGTCATTTTTGTCTCATGTTTCACCGAGGATATTAAAAGTGACATATAACAGAAAATTACAATACAGGTGCACTTTCAACAACAGAATTAGTGACTGAGAAAGGTGTGCTGACTTTCCTATTTTCCAACTGAAACCACACAATGTCCAGTCAAAAAGGACTAGGAAAATAGGACTTTATTGTTATACCACCTGTATAAGGTCTTTCTGTTGAACATAACTTTTATGTGATAGCTTGAAAACCTATAAACATAATAAAATCAAGTAACATCTTAAAAAACAAAGTCATAAAGTCTTTGAATGTGGTTTAAGCACATCAAACAAGGCAATCATCGAGGACTACTGCTCACAGATTACAAGCTTGTACAAGGCCACACTGCAATATATCCCTTCTAGCGTGTCAGTGCCTTATAACCCAGTGCCTGAAACTCAATGACTTCTAATAAAAGATGCACTGAATCTGTCATTTTTGGTTTTGACTGAATACAGATTCAAAAACAAATTGAATTTCTAATTTGCGTATTTAAATTTGAGAAAAAATTAAAAATTCCTCCAACTATAATAAAAAAAAATTGTCACATTAAGGGGGAGATTTATTAAGACACGAATGCTTGTAGCGTATTTTTGCCGATTTTTCCGCACTTGCATGACTTTTTCGTACGCCCGCAAGACTTTTCCGTGAAATATTCGGAAAGGAATACAAATTCCATCCATTCAAGCTTTTTTTTCATGGTTTAATTCAGGGATCCCCAACCTTTCTTACTCGTGAGCCACAGTCAAATGTAAAAAGACTTGGGGAGCAACACAAGCATCATAAAAGTTCATGGAGGTGCCAAATAAGGGCTAAGGCTGGCTATTAGGGAGCCTCTATGCACACTATCAGCTTACAGGGGCTTTATTTGGTAGTAAATGTTATTTTTATTCAACCAAAAGGCCACTGGGAGGAACATCCAAGAAGTTGGTGGGCAACATGTTGCTCACAAGCCACTGGTTGGACATCACTGGACTTTTAATCAAAATTTTTATATTTATAATTTATATAAATATTATATTCTAAAGTCCTATTCTATTATATTCATATTATATATGTGGCTTCCTATTAAACAAAGAATATCTTACAAACTCCTTCTCTCAACCTTCAAAGCCCTCCATTCCTCTGCTCCTCAATACATCTCTTCTCTTGTGTCTCTGTATGTTCCTGGCCGAGTCCTTCGTTCCTCGCAGAGCAACCGCTTGGTTGTGCCCCCCACTACTACTGCTGTTTCCCGCCTTAAACCTTTCTGCCTTGCTGCCCCTTACATTTGGAATGCCCTCCCTGATTTCCTCCGGAGAGAGTCCTCCCTCAGTCTTTTTAAAACTAAACTTAAAAACTACCTTTTAGAGCACTCACCCAGCACCTGATCTGGAAACTAACACTTTTATTGTAGTGTCACCCACTGTGACCTACAGCACTTATATTTGTCTATTTGTATCTGTAAAGGTGGCCATACACGTGGCGATCCGACGATGTTTCGTACGACCATCGGTCGCACGAAACATCGTAAGATCCGCCACACACCATTCAGGGCTGAATCGGCAGGTAAGGAGGTAGAAACAATAGGATTTCTACCTCCTTCTGCCGATTCAGCTCTGAAGGGAGAATTTTGGTCAGGCGCCTTCTATGGCGCCCGATCAAAATTTTCAAACTTGTCCGATCGGCGAGTCGTCCGATATCGGCAGCTTCCTGCGATATCGGTCGACTCGCCGACATGCCATACACGCACCGATTATCGTACGAAACGAGGTTTCGTACGATAATATCGGTGCGTGTATGGCCACCTTAAGTTACCCTCCCATATAGATTGTAAGCTCTACAGGGCAGGGACCTCCATCCTCTTGTGTTTTTGACTCTTATTGCAACTGTATCTTTTATTTATTTGTCTTTATTGTTATACTTTGTATTTATCTATTATCTTTATTACCTCCTGTTTGTATTAATGTATTCTACTGTACAGCGCTGCGTACATAAGTAGCACTTTATAAATAAACATATACTGTACATACATACATATATTTAACATTTTTAAAAAGCAAACATCCCAGTTTAGTAAAATCTCAAATGTATTCCAATTGAAAAAAAACAAAACTCTAAAATTCACATATTCAAAAATTGATAAAAAAGCCTTCCTGTTTTCCGGGTCTTTAAAGCCACATTCTTTTGTTGATTAATAGATTACTTGCAGCTTTACACTTATGATTCAGTGCATTCCTTATTCTTATAGTATATATATATAGTGTTATATAGCTGTGTAAATGATTGCAGTTTTCAAGTACAGGTATGGAACCCCTTATCCGGAAACCCATTATGCAGAAAGTTCCGAACTATGGAAAGGCCATCTCCCATAGACTCCATTATAAACAAATAACTTCTTCTCCTCTCTAGTAATAAAACAGTACCTTGTACATGATCCCAGCTAAGATATAATTAATCCTTATTGGAGGCAAAACAATCCTATTGGGTTTATTTAATGTTTAAATGATTTTTAGCAGACTTAAGTTATGGAGATCCAAATTACGGAAAGATCCCTTATCCGGAAAACCCCAAGTCCCAAGCATGCTAGATAACAGGTCCCATACCTGTACTTTAAGACTGTAATTTTCATTGTGTAATGTTCTTTCTGTAAATACTACAGTACAAAGCTGTTTAATCACCTCCTTCTTCAATTTTTTAGGTGGAAGTTCCCAAATCCCTTCAATAAGTTCCAAATGCTACAAGAAAACAAATCAACTGAACGCTGTTGCAGAGAATCTTTTTTTCCCATTAAGCATATCTACTCTGGCTAAATGAATTTTGGGGTTTAACACAGATATTTTAGTACAGCACATGTTTGTAAATATGGAGTACACTTTTTTAACAGATATATTTTCCCTTTTTTTGTGTACTATAAAATTGTTTTTTTATGTATGTGAAGTAATTGTCGCAAGATTTTTTTGCACTAAAAAATTTGTTTCCATGTTTTTTTTTTTAAATTTGATTTATGAGAATACTAAGGATGAATACAAAATGTGTTTTGTTTTGTTTCCTTCGTTTTTTGAAAACAGAAAACATGTAACAGTACGACGTTCCATAAAAAAAGCATTTCTTGCTTATATGTCTCAAATCATTTATGCGTAGCATTTTTGTTGCAAATAAGTTTTTTTTACTAAACGAATTAAAGAAATTAAAGTAAGTGGTATTTGTTGTATGTATGCGTTTATTTATTTAGGGGAAAAAAAACATTTATACTGATCTTAGTATATACTGAAGAAAAATATTAAGCCATGTTTGATTATATAAAAAATGGTCGTCAATATAATGAAAATGGAAGGAAATTGATAGTATAATGTCTTGGTATTTTACAGTTATATTTTCCATGGGATAGTACATTAGCCATTGAACTATAGGTCATAGAATTGGTTTATGTTTCCAAACAATTTCCCTTGCTGCTTTCCATTCATACTCTGACACAAGACACAAAACAAATTGCCACATTTAAAGGCAAAAGGCTCTGATAAGTGTACCAAGTCATTTGAACTGGATATCTATCAACATTCTGCAGTTCAGATTTTAATAAAGCATTCAAAATAATCCAGAAACAAAATGCTAAAAAGTATATATATATATATATATATATACAAAATATATCCCGTTAAGACATAGGACTCTTTCCCATGTTATTTATAACTGTATGGCACCATCCACTGTATGAATGATTAAAAAGCCTTTATTGAATAAGTAATGTCTTTGATCGGGCAGCAGAGTTGATGGTTAGCCTCATACCACCTTGCTGTGTTGGGGTTCTAGGTTTGATGCAATTCCAAGCACTATCTGCTACACATGTATCATAAGTACAAGATGAGAAGTGTAATTTTTGTTTCACATATTAAAATGCCTTTAAAGAAAATGAATTGTGCGTTCTCTAGCCTTACTTCTGGTTAGAAAGCATTACAATAAGCCCATTATCTTTGACTGCGCACAAAGTTAAACTTGGGTACACACGCTCAAATGAATGGCCCCATTACATTACATTAACATATTCCGCAGCGCTGTACAATAAGTGGGTTACATACATTGGACATACAGAGTAACATATAAAGCAATCAGTAACCGATACAAGAGGTGAAGAGGGCCCTGCCCAAAAGAGCTTACAATCTACAAGGAGAAAGGGTTGAGACACAAGGTGTGGGAATGGGCATGACCAGAGGAGGAGCGGTTGGAGAGGTGTATGAGCCTGGCAGCAGTATTCATTATGGACTGGAGAGGGGACAGTCTTTGGAGGGGAAGGCCAATTAATAGGGAGTTACAGTAGTCCAGGCGAGATATTATAAGAGAGTGAATAAGAATTTTGGCAGCATCTTGGGTGATAAATGATTGGATTTTGGAGATATTTCTTAGGTGAAAGTGACGATTTGATAAGTGATTGGATATGAGGGGTGAAGGACAGGGCAGAATCAAGGAGGACCCCAAGGCACCGGGCCTGGGAAGATGGGGTGATGGTAGAATTATTAACCGTTTAAAATACCTCGGGAACAATGTGGGCGTTGGATGGGGGAAAGAGAACCAGTTCAGTTTTAGAGAGGTTTAATTTAAGGTAACGTTGGGACATCCAAGTGGAGATAGCGGACAGGCAGGAAGAGACGCGAGTTAGAAGCCCATCTGCACATATCTCTGAGATGAGACAAAATCATTGCTGATACATTATAACTGACATGCTTGCTTTCTAGTGAATTCCCAGTGACAGGATCAGGAACTGAACTGGTTAGTTTGGCCTAAAATGTTGTCACTTATATGCCAACAGGCATGCTGCACACTGAAAGAACAGACAAAGGGCATTAGAACAACTTAGTTGAAAACTCACCAACGTGAAACTGTGATCCTGGTGGTCCAGCCCCGAACCCTCAGCTCAGAGAGCGGACAAACTACAATGAATGCAAAAACTGGAGTCAAGATCCACAAAATAGGCTATCATTAAAGTAATAAAAAAAAGTTTTATAAAACCCTTTATTTATACCATAATTTTTACAGTCTTATGCATTTCGTGCCCACATGGCACTTAATCATAGGCTTAATAATCAGAACTATTAATGACCACAAAACGTGTAAAAATTATGGTATAAATAATAGATTTTTTTAAGACTTTTTTAAAGGCCTATTTTGTGGTTCTTTGGAGTGCCCAAGGCCAATTTTGCATTGATAAGCTTGAAAACGATTCATTCATGCCTGTCTTTTTTTCTAGGTATTGAACTGTATAATTCAGCAAAATCATACAAATAATATAAAATGCGGAAATGACACCTATTTATAACTGGTGCAGATTATCACAAGGAGGTTATATTTCTCTGTGTGTGATTAGCAGATGTCTCCACCTGCTGTACCCTGCCTGCCTAAGCCTTCTCTGGGAAGCTACCAAATGCTTTTCCTGGTAGGAATGTATTGATGTGGTTTATTTTGAGCTTGCATTGCCATCAAAACTGAATGAGAGTTTTTAAAGTGACACTAAAAAACTACTTTTCAAAATATGAATGTACATTGAAAGTTCTCTATAAGTCATGTTGGTTGTTTTTCTACTTTTGGAAGTAATTGTTACTTGAAGTTCCTAAACCTGTTTTGCCAACCTGATTGTCCCTTCTCACCCTGTCAGTTATAGCTTCTAATGCTAACGGACTACTGCTGTACAAATATGGCAGCCCCCTCATAGAGGAACATGGGGGTTCTAATAAGTAATGTAAAAGCATCAACCAAATCCTTTTATGGCAAAATTATAAATAGCATGTAAAGACAAATGTAAAAAGGGCTTAATCAAGTATCTCATCAAGGCCAGTTATCAAGAAAAAACTTTAGCTTTAGCATCTTAATAGATAACAAGCAAGCAGTGTATATTCTTTGCACAGAACACTATGGGGCTGATTTACTTACCCACGAACGGGTCGAAATGAGTCCGATTGCATTTTTTTCGTAATGATCGGTATTTTGCGATTTTTTTCGTATTTTTTGCGATTTTTTCGGATTCTTTACGAATTTTTCTTTACCAATACGATTTTTGCGTAAAAACGCGAGTTTTTCGTAGCCATTATGAAAGTTGCGTAAAATCTGGCGATTTTTCGTAGCGTTAAAACTTACGCGAAACTTTGCACCTTTTAAGTTTTAACGCTACGAAAAATGCGCAACTTTTCGCGTAAGTTTTAACGCTACGAAAAAAGCGCAACTTTTTACGCAACTTTCGTAATGGATACGAAAAACTCGCGTTTTTACGCAAAAATCGTATTGGTAACGAAAAATTCGTAAAGAATCCGAAAAAATCGCAAAACATACGAAAAAGTCGCAAAATGTTCGTTTTCAAGTCGGAACTTTTCCAATTCGGGTCGGATTCGTGGGTTAGTAAATCAGCCCCTATGACTATACATTGGCATTTTTTGTGCAGCTAAGCATGCTCAAGCACCCCTGCTGCCCTTACACCTTAGGTCCCCATACACCATAAGATCCGCTCGTTTGGTGATGTCGCCAAGCGAGCAGATCTTCTCCCGATATCCCCCACCTACGGGAGAATCCAGGGTAATTCGATCGTTTGGCCCTGGGGCGGGTATAGGAA
The DNA here is from genome assembly GCF_000004195.4 of Xenopus tropicalis. Taxonomy (NCBI): domain Eukaryota; kingdom Metazoa; phylum Chordata; class Amphibia; order Anura; family Pipidae; genus Xenopus; species Xenopus tropicalis. Next base: position 70,324,415 of record NC_030679.2, read on the forward strand.
AAGTCGGTCAGGGGTCCGCATCAACAAGCTGATACCTTCAATACCTTCAATACATTATCTATTGCTATGTCATAAATATTTGGGCTAAATAAAAGTGCCCCCAGCTCAAATCCATAGCATAACTATTAAGAAACCTGATATATACTTATAGAAAACGCTAGAAAACTACAGGATGAAACCCTGACTGCAATCATCAGTTTTTTCCATCTGCTCAAAGTTTGAGAACAAATCTTACTGAAAAGAAACTATGGGGAAGAGAAGAAATCCTAAGCCAATTAAGCTAAAAATGTATTCACCTTTTTTTACAAAGTTTTCATGAAAGTGAAGACAATTCAATAAGCAGGAAAAAAAATTTAAATTTTAAACTCTAAATAAAAAAATAAAATAACCTTTGACAGTTCTGCTATTCATTGTACAATGTATTAAAAATATTAAACGGTTTGTTCACCTTGACATTTTAGCATGATATAGAGGGTGATATTCTGAGGAAAATTGTAATTGCCCATTATTTTTTATTATGTGTCATTCTTTAATTATTAAGCTTTTTGTTTAGTTGCTGTCAAGTTTGGAATTTCAACAGCTATCTGGTTGCTAGGGTTTAAATCACCCTAGTAACCAAGCAGTGCTCTGGGTAAGACATTGAAGTATGAATAGGAGAGGCCTGAAGTAATAAAATAAAATATATCGATATATAAGTAATAAAAATAAATAATAACAATAGAATTGTAGCCTAAGAGCAAAATTATCTTGGCTTCTGGGGTCAGTGACACCCATTTAAAAGCTTGAAAAAGATGCACATTTTACAACATACTAGAAGCTAAATGGAAGGTGGACCACCCCTTTAAAACCAGCACAGGACCGCAGGACTAATGTTGGATAACCCAATCAACCGGCAGTCTCATGCCCATGTGCCAAGTGTGCCCTTTATATGATATTACAGTCTGACTATTGTTGTAGTTCAAATAAAACTGCTGCCAACTCCATCTGTGTTTTTATATTTGTCATGGATGGTGGGCCAGAGCTTAGCAATTATTATTTTATTTATTTATTACTGGAAGACTTCAGGCTGAGCACCCTTTTCTTATATCACTGTACAGTTTAGTTGGGCTGCACTGTCCCCAATAATATACAATGGTAACATTTTGTTGAAATTGTCTGGTTAATATTAATTATATTAAATATAAATATATTATACAAACATACAGTTTGTGTAGGTATAACATAATTGTATCTGTGTGTGGTGTGTGGGGAATGCAGTTTTGCTTTGCTATTTTGTCTTCTGGTTGAATAGCAGGGAATGCAGAAAAGTTTGTGTAGATTTATTAATGTATTGTGATGCTTCTGTATGCAGCGACGTCACAAGCAGGATGTGCTAGCCAAGCAGTCAGTTATTAAGAGGCAAAATGTAATGTCACTGCAGTAGTTAACACGGTAGGATTCCAACAGCAGCTGCAAGTTCCATTCATATGATAATATCAAGTGCAACCTTATACTGTGCATCATCTGAAGATGGACTTGGCTAGGATGGTGATGGATAAAGGATCTTGGGATCATTTTATTCTGAAGTGCTTTGCTTCTGGTTGTTTTAACGCTGCTATGTGTCTGTTTCCTCTTCTCAGCTGTCACATGCTTGTCTTCCTTTTCATTTTAATAGCGTATGAGGATGACATGTAGTGATTAGTAAAATTATTTATGTTGTCATGTTTAGCTGGACCAGCCTTATGTAAATGGCAACAGGGAAACCCAGAAAATAAAGCTATTTTTTATAGGCCTTATGCAGGAACTAGAAATCTGTGGGCCTTAGAAATTGGATGATACTCCAGTCAGCTCATGGAAATCCATCCCCTGATCTACTCGTTGATGCTAGAACACTCCAAGAAAAGAAATGGCTAGGTCCAATGTCACATTTCATAATAAAATATAGAAAAATCAGTTTGCTCTTTTAAAAAATTGATTTCAGTGCATGATTCTGCTGAAGAAGCTCTATTAACTGATGTGTTTTTATAAATTACAAGTACTGTTAATAATATTTGCCCTTCTCTAACACTGCTCCTGCTTTTATGGAAATAATGGATGCTATACTGGGTGCATGTTTCTGAGCAGTTTATGTAGCTGCTCAGATTTACATTCTTTTTCTCAGTATCTGGCAGTATCTAGTAACTTGCTTCATGACTGCACATCCATCAATTTTCTCTGGTTGGCTGGACTTAACAGCTGTTCTGGTCACTTGGTATGGATTTCATAGTTACAAGTCAGTGGCCAGAAACTAGATAGCTTATCAGTAGACAGTGCTTGTAATGTCACCACAATCACTCATAGCCCATAGGACATAGACCTCAGGTTTTCAATCCTGTACTTATAAGTTCCTCCAATGTTCTCCTCTCACCAGTAAGTGCAGCAATCACTTCCTTCCAACTGTGTATTGGAATTCCTTCTCCTTAGCAACAGTATGGGAACTAAAAAAAGTGGGTATGTCCTTAATCCTGATATTATCATTTTCTAAAGACTAAAAATTAAACAAAAATATAAAGTAAAAAAAAAAAATTAAAACATAAAGTTATATACATTTTTAGAAGCCATGGGCAGCTATAATAGGGGAGGATTATCAGAGAAAAACTTGGGATCTGTATTGCAGCAATATATTTGTCCCATGGGGGATAATGTCAGCATTAACTAAATAGTACTGTATAAAGTGGAATATATTTCTTTAAGAGTTTAATAAATCTGGTTTAGCACTGCATGTCATTGTCTTAAGTTTGATAAACATGCTCATATGCAAATGGAGAGCAAGGAGAATGTTGCATTGTTTGTTGTTCTACATTTACAATCTTAACTTGGTGGTTAAACCTAAAGGTGGCCATACACGCACCAATATTAGCGTACAAAACAACGTTTGTCCGATAATTGGTTCCTGTATGGTGGCAGTCGAGGTGACCTATGATACTGGTAAGGGCTCTGGGATACGGGGAGATTAGTCGCCCGCGACAAATCTCCCTGTTCGCGGGTGACTAATCTCCCCGAATTGCCATCCCACCGGCAACAATGTAAGTCGCCGGTGGGATGGCACACGCGGCGGCGCGATTTGCTGAAATCGCCGAAAATGCCTCGCGAGGCAACTTCGCCGATTTGCTGAAATCGTCTGCGCAGCGTGTGCCATACCACCGACGACTTACATTGTTGCCGGTAGGATGGCAATTCGGGGAGATTAGTCACCCGCGAACAGGGAGATTTGTCGCGGGCGACTAATCTCCCCGTGTGCCAGAGCCCTAAAAACCTTAGATATCAGTAGTCTCATTGATCGGCAAGACTGAAAATTTGATTGGGTGCCTTTGAAGTTGCCCAGCAACAGCAAATGTTAAGCTGGCCATACACGTGGCGATCCGACGATGTTTCGTACGACCATCGGTCGCACGAAACATCGTCAGATCCGCCACACACCATTCAGGGCTGAATCGGCAGGTAAGGAGGTAGAAACAATAGGATTTCTACCTCCTTCTGCCGATTCAGCTCTGAAGGGAGAATTTTGGTCAGGCGCCTTCTATGGCGCCCGATCAAAATTTTCTAACCTGGCCGATCGACGAGCCGACCGATTTCAGCAGCTTCCTGCGATATCGGTCGGCTCGCTGACATACCATACATGCACCGATTATCGTACGAAACGAGGTTTCGTACGATAATATCGGTGCGTGTATGGCCACCTTTACAGCTAAATAGTCAGAACTTCTTTGTTTTTACCTGAATACCTGACGATTCAGCTCTTAACATTAGTGGGGTGGACCAACAATCTTTCCTGTGACCAATGGTCATTGGAAAGCTTCTAATTGTAACGTAACTAGCCACCTTAAAGTTACTGGTTTGGTCAAAAGCCTCTCCTCTAAATACACACCTTCCACCTAATGCAAGCTTCTTTCCCCAACAATTTCCATTTCAGCCCATACTTATTGCTTTGTCTGATTCAACACAAGATAGTTTAGGACAGATTGGATAAAGATGTATGCTTTTTTAAAACATTTTGTAAATTTATATTTTGGTTCCATGAAGTGACATTTTACTTTACACTAAGAACAAGTAACTACTTTTGTAAAAAAAATTAAAAAAAAATAGGAAAGCAAATCCATAAAAAATATACAGTTGCTTTTAGGATGCTGCTCTTTAAATTCAGTTCAGAAATAAATCTTGCATGTCTAATTTAAGCTTGGGATGTTTGCAAAGAACATCTAGATAATCCTGTGACTGTTATTTGATCCCAGGGTCACATAGCAATTATCATATCACAAAACACTGCAAGGCATTAAGATAACACTATGCTTTGTACAGGGCTGGCATCCATACCAGTCTTATCCAGAAATGGCTGTAGGTAGGATAAGCATAATGTTAAAATGTGTTTGCTTATATGAAGCAATTACTACATGCAGGACTACAAAATACTTAAAAAACACCGTTAGCTTAGAATGCTCTCAGTTCTAATGATGAATGACAGATTTCAATAACAGTGGCTGCTACCTGCACTGGCCTCACTGAATGCCCTATTCAATTGTTCAGCAAACTAAACAATAACTTCTGGACCACAACATGATGACAAAAGTGTTTACTCATACAAATGGTGTGAAACTGTAAATATAAATACATGGACAAAATACTAATCAGCATTTAAATAACAGCAGTATTATAAGCACGGCTAGCTACTATAAACAGCATCTCACTAGCTGGATGTACAATAAAACCTTTATAAAAAGTATAACGTTATTTCTCTATCAAGCTACAAAAATACAAAACAAGATAACTCACAGGGAATGCCTTCAATGGGCTAATGTAGGAAGTCATGAATGTCGTCAGTTAAATGTTGGCTACTGCAGGGAAACATCTCACTGAACAATGTGTTCTCATTGGCACTAAAGTGCATTTGTCACGCGAAGTTTCCTGCAGGAGGAAAACAAAGCAACGTATATGTGTATACCTTCCCACTGGCGATTCACTTTATTGCTGGTGGGAAGACATTTTGGCGAGATTAGTTGCTTGAAGTAGTAGAAATTAACCACAGGTGATTAATCTCACTGTGGGCCATGGCCGTAAAGGTTTGCAGATTAAAGAGATATTGAGACTAAACTTTTTTTTTTTTTTTTAATATCTAATTACATTGTCCTTGCTTAATTTTTTTTTTTTTTAAATGTGCATTAAAACTATTTGCCCAATGTTTTTTCCCCCATGTTCCTCTTTGAGGGGGCTGCCATATTTGTGCTGCAGGAGTCCGTTAGCATTAGAAGCTATAACTGACAGGTTGGGAAGGGACAGTCAGGTTTAGGAACTTCAAGTAACAATTACTTACAAAAGCAGCTCGATCAGCAAAAAAAAACAAACAAACAACATAACCTATAGTTGCCTTCTAATATACATTCATATTTTGAAGAGTAGTTTTTTTTTAGTGTATCACTTTAAGCCTTTAACTGCCAATGCTGACTTTACTTTCTATGAATCTCCCTTCCTGTTACAGTTCAGCACTGTGCTGGGAATCAATGTTTTAAGGTTACAGGTGAGGAGCTACAATGCCTAACTCATATTGCAGTGAAATTCATAGACTGACTTCAACGACACACGAGAATACAGCAAGAGAATTGGAGCAGAAAGTAATTTTGGGTAATGCTTGGTAGGTCTGATCCAGGAGGCCCATGGATTATAACACAACGTGATGCCTTGTGCAGGGATTAAGATTGGTTCTGTTGTCATGGAATGGCAAACCACACTGTTGGCTTTTTAGCAATCCCTGATGGCTGGGTAAAATCACAGCTTATTGTTTTGGCTTATAGCTCATTAAAAATATTGACTGTTTTATGAAATAGATTACATACCAATACTGATCAATACAAGAGGTAAAGGTCTCAATGTGCAAGGTTAAAAACATTGAAAAAAGAAAAGAAAAAGTGTGTTTAAAAGAAAAAGTCTATTTCATTCCTGTCTATATTTGTGTAACAAAAAATATAAGAATCATCAGTGATTTTTGTCGCAATCACTAATTTAACCTTGGAGCTGCGAGTCCAATCAAGTAGAGCTGTACCTGCATATTTACATGCATGCAACCTCTACACAATCTAACCTGCATGCCACTATAAAAACAGAAGCGACATCTTTTGGGATGTGCGAAAAAAAAGTGCAGAGGAGTAAAAGAAGCTGAATACTGTAACCTGCTGACCCATACCTGCATCCATGAAAGGATCAACACAGGCAGTCATTTCCACTTTCTTTAACTCTTACATTTAATGTTGCATACACCAATAAAAGATTATTTAAATGATCAAGTTTTCAAAAATATTTTCTGAAAAGGTTTTAGGACTCTTCTTACCTTCAACCTTCCTCTTAACACCTCCCCAGAACACATTAGGCTGGTGTGACTGAGCAAGCGTCACATAATTACAACCAATACAGGGCAGTTCTGCAAGGTAGTAGAACTTGTTCACAGTACATATGGGAGATACATTAATACCATGCCATTGTATGCATTCACCTGTACTAAAAGGTTAATGTAGTCTTAAATTTGCCCACATCTAGTAATCCATAGCCACCAACTGGATGTTGGTTTTTAAAACAGCTGACCAGTAAATGTTACCTGCTACTTTGTCACTATGGTTACTATACATAGCAAATTTACCTCCATTTTACCCCCCAAAGTGCAAAGTTTATTTTTAAAATTCAACACTTTTTTTCCCCCCAAATATAATTATTAACCTGATATTCTATTTGCTCTAGAACCTCTCACATGCATTATGATGCACTCATTAAATCTACTGCAGTAGTCCTTGGTTGTCTTGCTTTTTCAGACTGTTGAAAAGTCATGTTTCCTTGTTGTTATTTAATCTGAGCATCCCTTGTAACATAATATACATTACAAAGCTAAATAGAAGATTTCATACAAATTCATTTTATTTATTTGTCATTGTTATTGATGTTGGCAGACAATTTTAATTAATTTTTAATTGCCGAAAATGTAATTATTTATCTATTGCAGGGTGATCTAGCCAGGGGAAATTTGTAATGATTTAGAAGGGTGCAGAGCAAAAATCAAAAGGGACTACAATGGGTGCTCACTCATGATATAAATCTCTCTTTTTCATCAAGTTTATACACCTGAAAATACCCTAAATTCTGGGGATTTTACATTTTCTGACTTCAGTAAAACAGACTACTACATATCCCATTGCCTTGCCTCTATGAATCCTAGAAATACATTATTCTGATATTAAATTTAATTATAGAATATGGATGATAAAAACATAGGATAAACACTATGCCCTTCTTTGATCTGCAATGATAAAAAAAACCAAAAACAACAAAACAAAACACAGGGGTCAGAGTGCATGAAGTATGCTACAAAGTTTACATGATCACTTTAATGGCATGATTATTTGAGAATCCAAGACTTTGCAGGATTTCAGTATAACATGACACAGGGCCAGCCTGTTAGGTCTAAGCTGATACTGGTTACTGACAACCAGTTACTTAATAACAATTACAATAAAAGCATAACTAACAAGCAAAACAATAGAAACATTAAGTTAAACTCTGACAAGCACAGGTATGTTTCAAAGGTTTCCTCATTACCTTGTCCGCCTCTGTATTCCTCTATATACACACACCTTACAAGCACAAGAATAAATCATTTTGTATGGAAAAAAATGCACACATTGTTCTTTATTTGTTTCATTCTATCCTTCAAGTTTTCCAACCAATAACAGAATATTGCAATAGTCAGGTTTGTTACATAAGTGTTTATTTTCTCATACAGACTAATACTCATGTCATTCCAAATAGTGTTCCTATGATTGTATTTTAGTGTCTTACATTTGTAATGATTTAACCCACAGACTGCAAAAAAGCAGTACATTAAAGGGCACTGAATGAAAATATCAGTATCTGCAGCATGCCCTACATTCATTTCAGAATTTAGCCGACTTTATATAAGCAAGCACTTAGCATTCATCCTGTCAAAATGAACAAAAAAAAAAAAAAAAAAAAAAGAAATAGCAACTGAAATCAGCTTTAAAATTGGCGGCTGCATCTGAAATGTGAATATGTAATACATATAATATATGGAAAGGCATTCTAGTAGCAGAGATGGCGATAAAATAGTCTATGTGCTATACATCTCATTATCTCTGACATTTTAATGAATCATGTAACGACTGATTCCAAAAATTTATTGCAATGGGATAAAAAAAAAAACAACAGATTTCAACAGTCTAATATTGCGGTCCAACAACAGGTTGTGTTTGCTTGCTTATAAAGGACTTTTTCTTAATAGAAGTGTTGTCATGTTTGCACTTACATAAACGGATCTTCTGTAGTGTGAACCAAAACGTGCAAAGAAGGATTTAATACATACATACATACATAATCAACATACTTTTTGCATTCAAAATGAAATGGCTTAGTAAGCCAAGATCAGCGTCACTTAAAAAACAAATGTAGTGCTATTCTAGATTTTAATAAGAAATTTAGGTACAGAAAATTAGGGTAAGAAAATAGTGTTTCTTTTTTTTTTTCATTATAACAATTAAAAGGTTATTCAGTCACCGTTCCACTTCTGTCAGTTCAATGCTGTTTAGCCTCCAATGCAATGAGCAATTGGATGTGTTTGCGCACATTTAGAGGGAAGAAGCTGTGTGGAGCATTATGACTAAACCTTTGCATTTTGAGTGAGGTATTGCACAGATTAATAAAAAAAGCAAAAGGCAACAAAAATATACAGCAAATTGGTAGACAATTTACATGATAATTTTACAGAATCCATAGACAGAAAGTGTTTAGTATTCATTCTTAAAAAATATATATATATATTATATATATGTATTGATCAATCCTCCCATTCATCATCCTCATCATCAAAGTCTTCTTCTTCATCCTCATCTTCATCGCTATCTAAATACCAAAAAACATAATAGCCATAGTTAGAATCAATTTATGATGATCTGTTACTGTTAGAGCAGAAGTAGCCTTTAAAGAACATGTCAACCCAAAACATAATGTTTTGCCTAATAAAAGAAAACATAATTCTATGCAATGTGTTTATTAACCTATTTAGTGCTTTAAAATGTATTTGTAAATGATTACATTGAAAGCAGCATTCATGTAACTCCTGGTTATATCTTTAAACAATGTTGCAAATGTCAGTCTCTTCCAGCAAGGCAGGGCTGTTAATCTGCTGCCTTGTGTATAATTGTTTCGAAAGACAGAGCCACCAGGGCAGAGAATAGAAAAATACAGACAACCTCTGCTTTTAATAGCAGTTATATATACAAATAACCAATGCCAATAAATGCATGGTTATAATTAATAAGAAAGCATAATATATAAACTAGACATAGGAAACCCTACAGGCATGGAACAACATAGCTCAGAGCAACCTACAGCCTTTGTCTTCCCTAAAACAACAAAGAGCTAAATGTAGTACAGGTATCGCACCCCTTATCCGGAAACCCATTATCCAGAAATTTCCGAATTACGGAAAGCCCATATCCCATGGACTCCTTTTTATTCAAATAATTCACATTTTTAAAAATGATTTACTTTTTCTCTGTAATAATACAACAGTAGCTTGTTCATGATCCCAAAGATGATATTATTAATCCTTACTGGAGCCAAAACAATCCTATTGGGTTTAATTACTGTTTAAATAATTTTATTAGCAGACTTAAGGTAGCAGATCCGAATTACAGAAAGACTCCTTATTCTGAAAACTCCAGGTCCCGGGAATTGTGAATAACAGGTCCAATACCTGTATAGTAACTACAGAATCCCAATCTTACAAGTGTCTGGCATCTTTTAAATGGGTAGTTTACCTTTTCATTAACTCTTAGTATGTTCTAAAATGTTTCATTCCCTCCTAGTGATCAAAAGAGGGTAATGCATGTACTCCTGTATTACTCAAAAAATAATTAAAAATGTGTTTATTTCAATCCACTAAAAGCATCAACAACCCCATAAGGATAGGCTAACACGTTTTATGCTTAGCACTCCTATTGTTGCTGGTGGAAAGGCATTTCAGAGCGCCTTAAAGTCTGTTGCAAATAAAAGAGTTATGCTATTATATACACACCAAAATTGTAGCAGGTGTTAAACAATTATTTTTTCACAAATGGTTTATTAACATGCCTTCATTTGCAAGCATTCCACCAGTCCTGCTCGGCAGCTGGGAATTGCAAATTGCTGAATCATGCTGGAATCATCTTATCCGACCAGAGGCACTTACTAAAGGTTGTGTTGCATATGGATAAAATGGTTAGGTTGAGGAGCTCACAAATAAATAACTAAATATATAAAACAGTAAGCATAAAAGGCTTTAACCCTTTAACGAACAGCTGATTTGACACTAACATAAGTTGATCTGAAGTCATTTTTATACATGTTGTGTTCTTTTACTTTAGTGGCATTTACCAGGGGCAAGATTTAGTTCACCTAAGAAAACTACATTGTTTTTCCTCAAGATAACATTATAAATATCCCCCAAGTATGTGTAATTTAAGTTCTGCAAAAAAAATATGCCTAAAATAAATTTTTAAATTATATAAAAAGTACATTATTGTAATATAATTATAATATAGACAATCAGCCTTTTATAGGACAACCAGAAATCCATAAATTTTGGATTTGGCTAGATACCAAATCCTACACTAAATATCAGCCTGAATTCACAACCGAATCCATCCCCTAATTTGCCTCTTCAAATTTGAGATAAATATTAAAGTTGCATCATCTGCAAACAATAAATGTTGAATTTAGTTGTCCAGAGCCTAAAACATATATGGATTAAACCTTAATCCAAACCCTAAGGGCTCTGGCACACGGGGAGATTAGTCGCCCGCGGCAAAACTCCCTGTTCGCGGGCGACTAATCTCCCCGAGTGCCAGAGCCCTAAGAGTTTGGCCAACTTCTGCAAAAGGTGTTGGATTCTGCCTAATTACAAACCAAAGGAAAAAAAGTAAAAGATTCCCATTAAAAAAAAAAAATAAGGTGACACAGAAACGTCATACACCAAGTGCAGACAGTTTATATTCCTGAAGGCAATACCTGAAGAATGAATGGCTTTACTCCTTTTCTTCATAACTTCCATCAGTGCTCCTACAATTCCTGTGGTGGGTGCAGGTGCAGGGGTAGATGCCACTGTGTCCGACTCATCAGGTACCTGGAAATAGAGCCAAAAAGTCTTTGAGTAATGTGGTTTTAGAACAGCTACAATAAAAAAAAGTATGTTATCCATTAAACATGCCACATGCTTCATGTAGTGCCAAAAGGCTCCACATGTTAATAGTTATAGTGCCTTTTACTCAACATCAAATCCTTCATAGAATTTTTGTTTTGTGAATTAAAAACTAAACTAAAAAAACTAAAGCCGATACATGGGCCAATACAAATTTTAGGCTCAGCCCCTTAAGACCAAATGGTCAGCTTACAGGCCCATTTATAGTGCCAGTCGATCAGTTTGCCTGACAATTTGGGTTTCACAAATTGGCAAAGATCTGCATTAGTGCAACCGCATCAAATAGGCAGATATATTAATGAATGGCCATCTTAAAACTATTTGTGACATTGTTTTATATTAAAAATAAATCAATTAAAACAATGCTCACGGTGCGCATGCGCGAGCCAAGCAAGATGGTCGCACCTTGAGTTGGCTCTGCACCGCCCTTGCACTTAATAGCTAACGGTCGCTAAATATCCCCTTAGCCTGGCTGTTCCTGCCTATCCACGGCTTTGTTAACGACTGGGGACAGCACATGGCCTCTCAGAGATCCCGTCGCAACCGACATAAACGGACTAAAGCAGCTGCAACTCCACCCACGGGCAGTCGGCCGGTAACTGCGTACCTCAATAGGCCTGAAGCCTCAGCGTCATCTCCAGACCCTACACAGATGGCATCTCAAGGCAGCCTATTTTATGACACATCGGGCAGTTCGCCTCTACAGGGAGAGCAGTCTGGGTCCTCGGATGAGGTACTATTAAGTAAATTTAAAATTATGCTGCAACAAGATCTAGATGTAATAGCAACTAAGATATCTTCAGATCTTGCTAAACAAGTCGCGGATCTGGGCACGCGTATAGCCGATACTGAAGCTAAAATAGATGATATTATAACGGTCATTGACTCTCATGAACAGATATCAGTACACTCCAGGCCCAGCTAAAAGAGGCCATGGACAAAATCGAAGACGCAGACAACACGTCTAGACGCAATAATGTGAGAATTAGAGGCCTACCTGAAACCATTATAGATTTTCCAGCCACTATACAGAACCTGATTCAGGCCCTGGTCCCCGAAATCCCAACGGCTAGATTGGAGATGGACAGGGTTCATTGCGCCTTGCGGCCCAGACGGCCAGACGACCCACCCAGGGACATTATATTACGTTTACACTTTCACCAGACCCAGGTGGCGCTCTTGATGGCGGCTAGGAAAGCTACCAATTTAGTTTTTCAGGATCACCCTTACCAAATCTATGCGGACCTATCTCCTTCTACACTACAAAAAAGAAGAGCTATAGGGCCGATCTGCAAGATACTTCAGCAGCAAAATATCCAATACTGTTGGCTTTTCCCTTTTCTCTTGGCCTTTAACCACAACAACAGGCAGCACACAGTAGCTACCCTGGAGGAAGGCCAAGATCTGCTCGCGAAACTGGGAATTATAACTCATGGCCCCCGAGACTCGCCATCTTCGAAAGCGTCGCAACCACATCTGACTCCACTATGGAATAAAGTTAGATCCAGAGCTTCCAGACTGCGGTCATCCCAATCATCCTCCATTCCACCTTGATGGTTGCCGTTTCCAGATTGCATCAACTTAACTCCCATGGGTTAGGCCACACTGGGGCCCAGCATAAATCCGGACATCACCGTGACATTCTACAAAGTTAGACCGCCACTAATCATCTATAAGCACAGTTAATTTTTATTTTTAATTCCCCCCCCCCCCCCCTTTTTTTTTTACGTTTCCCTTCCTTCTCGCATATGGATATATACAAAATTGAGGCCATGCAAGTATCCTCGATCGGGACACTTACACAGGTACTTTTTGTCAGTTAGACTTTGAAACACGACCACTACGTTACAGGTACTATAGGAAATTATTAAATATGGCCACGTTTTTTTTTTTTTCTCCTGTGCATAATCACTATTGGGGATATTGAGTTAGGCTACATAAGTGCAGGCCGGATCATGTGTCTCCCCCTATCCGGTACTCCAAAGTCTCCCCTAACAGGGGTTTCATAGGTTTTTACCGGGACTCACAATTGTATTATTTGTACCTATGGTACAGTGTTTTATTTACGGTTATTTAGTTTTGTTTAGACGGGTTAAGCTAAGTTTTTATAGATGTATATATGTATGTAGGGTCGGCTGTGGGCAATTCCTGGAGGCACTGACACCAATTTATCATCATGGCCTTTAAAATCCTTAGCCTAAATGTTCAAGGCTTTAATTCACCAATCAAAAGAACTAAGGCCTTTACCTTTTTCAATTCTTTACAAGCTGATGTTATATGCCTCCAGGAAACGCATTTTTCTCATACTTCATTCCCTAAGTACTTTCACAGGAAATTTTCGAGGTTCATACTTTCTACGAGCTCTACTAAAACTAAAGGGGTTGGTATATTTTTTCATACCGCTTTAGCGTTGACAATTGATAAAACGCTTATAGATCCTGAAGGTCGCTACATAATTGCAAACGTTTGCATAGGAGACTCCCCGCTAACCATAGTAACTTACTATACCCCTAATATTGACCAGATCGAATTTTTTTCAAAATTATTTGACTTATGTTATAGTAACCAACAAGGTCCATTAATACTTTGTGGGGATTCCAATTTAGTTTGGAACGACAGACTTGACCGTTTATCACTATCTGGTAAACAAACATCCCTTAGCGCTCTCAAGGCAACTCGGTCCTTTAGCGAGCTCCTTAATTCTTTCTCCCTCATAGATGCATGGAGGGAAAAAAAAATCCAGAGGTTAAACAATTTTCTCACTATTCTGCCCCCCATAAAGTTTCCTCAAGAATAGATCATACATTTCTTTCTCCCTCTCTCGTTCCATTGCTCTACTCTTCTAGAATGCTAAATATCAGTTGGTCAGATCATTGCCCTATTTTAACCTCGTTATCTCAACTTCATGAACGCCCAAGAGTTAGATTCTGGAGGCTAAATGAATCATTATTAAGCTTTCCTGAAATAACAGAAAATATCAAAAAGGGCCTGTCACAATATTTCTCCGAAAACTCCCAGTCTGGGCTCACAGCCTCAACACTGTGGGAAGCACATAAACCAGTGATTAGGGGACAATTTATCCAAATTGGTTCCCAGCGGAAAAAGACGAGAGAAAAAGCAATTCAGCTTCTTTCTCAATCCTTAGACCAATTGGTTCTTAAGCAAATGGAAGATCCCCTGGTAGATTATCAGCCCCAAATATCTCAACTCCAAAAAGAATTAGACCTACTGTTGACAACAGCAGCCGAAAAGAAACTTAGATGGGCCAAACATAAACTATTTTACACCTTAGATAAACCGGGTAGGTCCTTAGCACGCAAACTAAATAATTATGATTCCTTTCCCTCCATCCACCGCATACGGACAGCTCAGGGCACCCAAACAGGGAACCCTCTTAAGATAGCAAACGAGTTTGCTTCATTTTACCAAAAATTGTATACCAATCCAGCGCCCATATCCCGTAACACATATGATAAATTTTTCCATGATCTTAACCTCCCCAAACATTCTCAAGAACAATTGGCTTTAACTGAACAAGAGATCACAGCTGAAGAAGTAACTAATGCTATCAGGAATCTCAAATCAGGTACCGCTCCCGGTATAGATGGGTTACCCAATATATACTATAAAAAATTTACTAAGGAACTTACCCCACATCTTACTGCAATGTTAAATAGCCTTAAGTCTGGAGGCACACTAAGACAGGAGTCCCTCCAAGCTAAAATTTCAGCCATACCTAAATCTAACTCAGATCTATTGGATGTTAAGAATTATAGACCCATCACAGTTTTGAACACAGATATTAAACTACTGGGCAAAATCATAGCGTATAGAATCAATACTTTCCTCCTGTCATTGATCCACAAAGATAAAGTGGGGTTCATACCGGGAAGACAGGCGTCCGATGCAATCAGACGACTTACTCTATTAACCCATTACGCTACACAATCTACTGTGCCCTCCATGCTCCTTAAATTGGATATTAGGAAAGCCTTTGATTCCCTATCATGGGACTATTTATACTACATGTTAAACAAATGGGGCTTTGGAACTAACTTGATCTTATGGGTTAAAGCGTTATATAGAGCCCCTACAGCACTGGTTAATATACTAGGCTTCTCTTCTCCCGCTTTCCCCATAGGCCGTGGGACCAGACAGGGATGCCCTCTCTCACCAATATTGTTTGATCTAGCTATCGAGGCCCTAGCAGCAGCGATCAGAGCCAACCCAAATATTATGGGCCTTGAAGTAGGAGAAACCCATCACAATGTTAGCCTTTTTGCAGACGACTTGACCCTGATTGTCTCTAGACCCCTTACCACACTTCCCAACCTATATAACATACTACAGAAATTCGGAACCATATCAGGTCGATATATCCATCATACAAAACTGAAGCACTCAATATTAATTTACCAGACCATGCAGTGAAGCTTTTAAAACTTAACTTTGACTTTCTTTGGCAGCCTCATTATATTTCTATACTAGGGGTAAAGTTAACCAAATCTTACGACTCCCTATATAAATTTAACTACCCGGCAATGTTCAAATCTCTAGTGTCTCTCTTCGAGAAGTGGAACTCTCATAATATCTCCTGGATAGGTCGTATAGATCTGTTAAGATTTGAAGCTCAAATTATTAAGTTTATATGGAATAAGAAACCCCCAAGAGTTAATAAGAGGACACTATCGCCCTCGAATTAAAGGTGGTTTGGGCCTACCAAATTTATTATACTATTACAAAGCAGCGCAACTAGCACAAATCCCCTTAATGCATGACCAAACGGATACACCCCATTGGGTTTCCCTAGAGTCCCATTTTTCCTATCCCCTTTCCCCAACGGGCTTGATATGGAGTCCAAAAGCAAGCAGGCCCCCTACATGTAGCCCTTGCCTTCGGGTGACCCTGAAAACTTGGGACTCGACAGTTAAAACTTTATCTCTCAGTTCACCCCATACCCCGGCCGCCCCAATCTTGGGCAACCCTAAGTTTATCCCAGGTCTCAACTACAATCGATATACATGGTGGACAGCTAACAAAAAATCGGCAATTGGTCATTTGTTAACCAGAACCGGTCCCTTTTTATTACAAACTTTCTTAGACACCTATAAGGTCCCCCTATCTGAATGGTTTCGCACTTTGTACACTCTCAATGGAGTTTATCTAACCAACATGACAAGTCAGAGACCTTTTTTGAGAAGTGGTGTCTAAAAAACCCTAAACATAGGAAATCGGTCTCCATATTATACAGTGCCTTTTTCCCAGATGATAAAGCTACAAGTCTATCATACGTTACGGCATGGCAAACTGACTTACAAACCAGCCTGTCATTAGAAGATTGGGAATCTATATGGTTAACGGTTAAAAGTTTTTCACGCAATGTTTCTCTCCTGGAGGCTAATTATAAAGTGCTCTTTAGGTGGTACCTAGTCCCAGCTCGTATAGCTAAATTTTTGCCCACAGCCGACCCAAGATGTTTCTGGGGATGTGATCAAACAGGCTCGATGTTCTATATATGGTGGTCTTGCCCTAAAGCCCAGAGATTCTGGATAAGAGTTTTTACCACGGTTCATTCTATTTTTGGGACCTCGGTCCCTAAACACCCAACTATTGCCCTATTATGTCACAAACCTGATGCTCTCACAGTAAAACAATTTCAACTTTTAACAGTTATCATGACGGTAGCCAAACGTATTATTGCAAAAGCGTGGAAAACGAAACAAATTCCGTTTGAAGCTCTCAAAAACAAAGTTCATGGATTCATGGCCATGGAAAAAATGTCTAGTATTTTATCAGACTCGCATAAGCAATTTATTAAAATCTGGGAGCCATGGCTCGTGTATAGATATGGAGAAGCCTATCCTACTTCTCTCCTATCTCTGTAACCTTAACATAAAATAACACTATCATAGATATCGCCCACAGACAACTAACAGTTTTTCTGTCTGGTCGGATCCCCGAGTAAAAATCGTAAAAGTCTTAAAATCATAGCTACTTACCCCGTCTATTGTATATAGTTCTAGTTATTCAGTTTTTAAAGATAACAAAGTGAGGGGATCCAGGGTGCCCCATAGAGAACCCCGACGGAAAAATTCAGACTACTTACTAAAGTATGTTTACTACCTGTATCTCATCATAAAGCTTTGGTACACTATGATATTGTAACTATGCTTGTATATACGGTGATATTTGGAAAGTAGCTTGTATGTCTTTTGCTTTTTCAAATAAAAAATATATTGAAATAAAAAAAAAAAACAATGCTCACAACTGACTCACTGACTAGGTGGTGTATTGGCCTGAACACACCAAACCTGCATTTCTCAGTTTTGGCCCTGACCCAGTCACTAAGCCACTGTGCTCATAAACATATATTGAAGAAAATTAAAAAAAAAAAAAAAGTGGGGGGGTAACATGGGAAAAACAGCAGCAATAAAAACTGGAAAGTGCTTGTTTATATGGTAGTAAAATGTGAAGACATATATTTTAAACAATTGTGGTTTATGTTGCTACCCACTGGTTCGGTAATGAATAATAGAGATTGTGCATTTAAAATTATTTGAATACCTTACTCACCACAAAGCATCTCTAATAATTGCCCTAACCTTTCCCCTCTTGTCTTTTTTAAATGCTTCACATAGAATTTTAGTTACAAACTGCTCCATAGCAGCAGGACGAAAAGGCGATGGATGCTTGAATTCCTGTGTGCACGGAACCAGCAGTTGGCTTCAAATCGAAGGACTTTCAGCATTTTAGCTTTTTATCAGTGCATGCAGTTTAAATTTATTATCACAACATTACTCCCCAACTGTCCAAAGAAATAGAAACACAAAATTAAACCACAAGCAATGATAAAAAGCTTAAGTAACGAAGGTCCTCCCATGCAAAGCCAAGACCCGGTTCAGTGCAAAATCCATAGGCACCTTATGCAGTCACCAAAGCTGGCAGCATTGGATGAATCCTTTTCAGTGTACCATCTTCCATTATTCATTTCTGAAACCAGTGGGCAACATGCCTGAAAGTGCTGAAAAACTTCAGAAGGTAGCAAATACGACAGGAATGGATGATAAGGGTGCATCCACTGAAGCCAGCTGCTAGGCCCACTCATGGCATGTATACTAGCATGGCTGCACACTGGTTTCATTAACACAAAAAAGGAAAAGCCTCAGTGCCTGTCATGCTGCCAAATTATTTTTAGAGCATAAAGCAGAAGGCATGTTGGCTCATTCACTACTTTTAGCAACAAACAGAAAACAATTGTTTCAAAATGTGTGCCACTCTAACCATTAAATTACATAGATCAAGGCAAGGGGGGTAAAGTCTGATAGTCTCCATCCCACACAAGCTGTTTGGAACTCTGTGACTTTCTCAAAAGTCCCAAATAACATACAGGCACATATTGGTGTTACTAATGAAGTTACTAACTAAAGATCTATGGTGTATGATTAAATATTCCAGCATTCTTTCCAGCAATAATGCCGGATTGAAGCCTATATTTGTTACAACTTTATTATTGCCTTCTACTAAGATAAATCAACGAATGTGCAGATGACAAAAGATTTGCTAAGGCTAAGCATATGCTGAGTTTGCACTTCAAATAAATAATGGCTACTTGTTCACTTACAGATTTCAGCTGTATGCCCTGTCGAATTTGATCTAGCAGGGCATCTCTTCCAGATGTGGACGTTGGTCGACTTTCTCTGTTGTCTACTTTCCTAAGTGTAGCGCCTCCTCTAATCTGATCCAGAAGTGCAGATTTGTTTGCACCAGAAACAGCAGAGTGATTATCATTTTCTGTAGAAAAATCAGGAGGGGGGCCAGGTGGTGGTGGTGGTGGTGGAGGAGGTGGGGCAGCGGCTCCAAAACCAGATGAAGGTGGAGGAGGTGGTGGAGGTGGGGGACTTGAGGGTGCAGAGGAGGTATGCCCTGGCGGTGGTGGTGGATACATTCTATTAGGAGGTGGTGGAGGCCCCGACTGCCCTGGCCTGATAGGTGGTGGAGGTGGAGGAGCTGTTGTTGGTGCCCTGGATGGAGGTGGTGGTGGGGCGCCTCTGCCCCTTGCAGGAGGTGGCGGTGGTGGTGGTCCTGAACTATGTGGAGGTGGTGGTGGTGGTGGACCTCCTCGAGATGGAGGAGGGGGTGGTGGTGCTAAAGGAAAAAAAAAAAGACAATGCAAGAGATCAAAAATCAATACCTATATTTTTTTTTAATTTTAAGATGTGGTTTAATATGCCAGTAGGCTAAATCAAAATTCTTCACACAAAAAGTCATTTTTAAGAATGAAAATGTAACAGACTACATGCACAAAAAAAATTCACACCAGGACTGGGTCCTTTTCTACACTATACCAAGCTAATAAAAGGGGACCTCCTTTCAAAAACTGGATATGATGAAATACATTTTAAGTAAGTTTTAATTTTCAGTTAATTACATTAATACAAATGTTCATGGTTTGAAAGTTATTTGTAAATGTAATTGCTGTCTGTCTGTTTATATTCTCAGTACTCCTGGTCCTACCTTCTTTACGCAATGTAGCAGAAGCAGCAGATTAACAGGACCTGAAGACTGACTTCTATTACATAGTATTAAGCCAGAACTGGAGAAGAGAAAGGGATAGGTAAGTACTGCTTTCAGTTAAAGTTACATTTCCAAATAACTTTCAAACCACTGAAAAATGGTAATGCTAAACTGATTTTGTATCGGCTCCCCTTTCACTTTATGAATATTAAAGTGGCACTTCCTTAACAACAATACTTATTTAAAATCTACACGTGCTTAAGTGCAAAGGCAAATGGGCGTTTTATTGCATGTGGGAAATCCCACTCTCCACATTCAACAAATCGGGTGAAAATACCTTGCTAAAGGATAATATTAGAGTCCAGAATCCAAACCAACTGAGTCGCAAAATCACATAAAAATGCTTCCTACTGCACTTTCTACAAATCCAACTGGTGATACCACAATTATTTTAGTCTTTAGGAAGATATTTTCACTTCTTTTGCGCTTGGGGAGAGCAATTTCCAGTGAGCTAGAAAACACCCATGTGCCAATACCCTAAAAGAATTTGCAGTGAGGAAAGTTCTACAGGCAGTTACACTTCACGCCATGCAATTTCACAGATGTTTTATATTGTATTCAGCTTCCTATACATACCACTCCATCGTGGTGGACCTAAGGAATAAATGTATTTATTGACGTAATTTATTGACATAATTTATTGATGTAAGACCTTCAAAAATACATACATTATTATTTTATACCAATTAAATGAACAAGCAGGATATATCTTCTGTACATGACTTACTGGTATGTGTTGGATTAAGGAATAAATTGCCTCTAAGAAACTACAAGATGTAACTAACTGTGCGGTGACTTCCTTCAAGCTTCAATAACTCCCTTCAGGTTTGAAGGGCCTCAGCATTGGCAGTAAATTTGCTGACTGGAAAAGGGCACAAAATGAACTGAATGTTCAGTTCAGTGCTGAATCGTCAGATATGGAGGTAGAAACAACAGAAATTCTACCTCCTTCTGCCAATTCAGCCAGGAAAGCAGATTTTGCTCGAGCACCATCTTTTAACCTGGCCGATCGACAAGTTGCCTCATCGAGCGAGGTTTTTTACAATATTATCGGTGTGTGTATGGCCAGCTTTATTGACTGTTTAATAAATTATTCCAATACACTAATTTTTCTTTTTTAAGGACCCTTTAAGACTTTGGTCTGCATCAATTATGGTTTTCATGTAAAATAGTTTCATAAATATTAATAAATGGCTGTAAAAGTTAGGCC
Organism: Xenopus tropicalis; assembly: GCF_000004195.4. Taxonomy (NCBI): domain Eukaryota; kingdom Metazoa; phylum Chordata; class Amphibia; order Anura; family Pipidae; genus Xenopus; species Xenopus tropicalis. The sequence continues at coordinate 70,345,447 of NC_030679.2, forward strand.
AAAAGATTCTTAAAACACTACACTTTTGCTGCTTACAACTAATGCTTTTTGAAACCACACCATGTGTTGGGCCAGTGACAATTACCAATATTCAGACCACCTAAAAACATGCCGGCTAAAAGAAGATTTATTTCTTATGAGGTAGTTATTCCTGAAAATATGAATAAATATTGGTTCTACATTCAGGTCTGACAGATGCAAACTCACCCTGCCTGCGCAACTCATTTTTGACAGCTTCGACACCTCCTGTTTTTTCAATGAAATCATAAATTACTTTTGATGTTTCTTTATCTTTCAGCTGAGCTTCTGATATGCCACATAAGTCAAACAACTTTTTAAGCTCCGGGTCCAAATTGTTGACCTAGGAATAAAGACATCATTTAAATAGATCATTTAAACCATTGTAACATTATTTAAGATTGATACTCGCTTTGGAATTTATGGAACTGCTTATATGGCCTGCTTATCTGCCAAAATTTAGTTTAAAATACAGTAAACATGGCATTGTGTTATTAACAGCAAGTTGAAAATGTGGTAAGAAGGAAATGTAGATACAGGATATTAGCACTGCCACAGATTACAGGTTTGTATAGAATACAGGAGAAGTCTGCATTACAAAATCATTAAAGGCAAAGAACAAACTGGAAAAAAAGTATTTCCTCCAGTATATTATAAAATACTTACATCAAAGCCTGTGTTTGGATCCCAACCCACATGTCCAATGTGTCTAAAAAAATTAAAAAAGCACGGTAAGGATAGCAAAATAAGCACACAGAAGGAATACAAATATAATAACGTAATGTGTACTGAAGTGCATAATTGACTATACTTACAGAACAAAGCAAAAATAAAATAAGAAATTAAGGGGCATAAAGCCGGTAATCAAAAAATCCAGTTTAAAACTATTGGTTACTACTCCTAAAGAAAACTTTACTCCTGTGTTATGCCTAAATTACTTTATTCTCTACTAAATGATGTAATTCAAGTGAAGTCAACACTGCACTTTCCAGGAAGGTCTTTGGACCTCTGCCCTCAGTGGTATGTTCCATGGCCTCAGGCAAATATAAAATCTCTGAAATTACCCCAAAAAATTGTTACCCAACACTCTAACTTGTCTATGGTTTATCATCTTAGTTCTTAGCTGATTTCTTACAAATAAGGGATCCCACAGCTGGTACCACAGGAATTGTACTAATTTATCAGGAAACACATTATCCAGAAATCTCCAAATTACAGGAAGGCCATGTCCCTTAGAGTCCATTTTAAGCAAATAAAACTAATAGTAAAAGAACTATTTCCCTTTTTTTCTGTAATAATAAAACAGTACCTTGTACTAAACTACATGAATCCATATTAGTGGCAAAACAATCCTACTGTGTTTATTTAATGTTTACATGATTTTTAGCAGGACTAACATACGGATATCTAAATTACAGAAAGATCCCTTATCCAGAAAACCCTAGGTCCCAAGCATTGTGCATAAGACTATTATACCCGTAGTGTAAAAGCAATTTAGTTACAAAGGCTATTTTACACATTTTATTCTACATTTAGATTACATACTGAAAGTTACTTGGAGTTCCAATATCAGCTTTTGTAAGTTTTTTCTTCTTAGTTTTTCCCTTTTTCTTGTCATTTTTGTATGGAATGTTGTTCACTTGTGCATTATATCTGTTTGTGATTTCTGGGTTTTTAATGTCAACGGTTGCCATTGGTAGACTTGGCCCTGGAAAGGAAAAAAGTATAATGTAAGTGAAACGATGGCTGGAACAAGAAAGGCAGCAATAAACAGTGCACAGAAGTTAACTGTGGCTTTCCATAGATTATATGCACATAAAGTGATTTTGGAGAGAATTCACTTGGCAGCCTTAAATACCCAGACAACCCTACAACAATCCATCAGAATATTTCATTAGTCTGAGGACAAAGCAGACAGATCATAACTAAGCACCGATTGATTGCTATGGGTTACTACTTCTCAGTACATATACTTCTACTTAAAATGTAAAGTATGACTACATTTAGGTGATTTGCCCTTCTGCCTCATAGTGCTCACTAACAAAATTTTTTAACTTGGTGTGCTCTTTTCTGTAACCAGTGTACTGCTGCTGAATACAAAGTTCATGTGATAAGACTATTATGAAGGCAAACAGATGGAGTGCAGCTAAAATACAAGCTAAATCTTTCTAATGAAATATTACTCACAAATAAACCATACCATTAAAAAATTAAAAGAAATGAAAAGAGCCTAAAATATTTTCACTTTCTTTGATAAGGGACACCTCTGTTTTCTGAGTGAAAAGCTTGCCTTTTGTGTTGATATTAGTGTCTGACTTGCTTCTCCACATCATTAACTTTCTGGCCATGTATGAAAACTGGTGAGATAGCAGAGTAGGTTTAAAAATTCTTTGGGCTTGTTGATGTGTTCTTCTGCAGGCTGGACCGATAACTATTATGCAATTGTTGACCTGGGGTCCAAACTAAAGAATCAGCCCAGAATGTGAATGGCCAAATTGGGTAAAGAACCATTCATTTGGCAAACTTATCAAAAGTTAATCTTCAGTATTCCCCTGTCAGGTTATTCCTTTGTCTGGGAACAGTACTTTTACTTTTTTTTTTTTTTTTAAATAACCAACGCTAACCCAAATCTCATCTTTCTACATGCAGGATTTGTGGCAGTTGATTATTTTTAAAGAAAGAGTTACTTATATTACATCTTCTGGACAAATGTATTAAATGTTCCAATGTACCAAAATTGAAATCCTTCATGTAGAGAGAATGTTAACATTGATTATATTTAGAAAGTTCCTTATTTGCATGAGATAAAGCTTATATTCAATTTTCATTCTAGTGTTAGTTCATCTTCAGGATAATAAAAAATAAAACATCTGATGCCTCGCAGTTGTTCAAGGACTACAACAACTAGCATTTTCATTTGTAAGCTGAAAAGAAGAAGAAAAGTAAGGTTTCTCACTCAAAAACCATAGAAACAAACAAACACCCGCTAAAAGGTTTCTTAGGTAAACCTATAACATACTAGAAGTACAGAATTCCTTAGAAACAAATTACACATTCTACACACCAACCAAGCTTGCAATTAAAGTTATTCAAAATGTGGAAAAGACCACATGACATAACTAGCAATTGTGTGTTAATTAAAAAAACAGCTAAAATTACACAGTTGACTAGGCAATCTAAAGAACAGTAAAATATCAAACTTTTATAAAAAAAGCTTATCTGAAATATGGGCACAGGGCCACAACTCTTCTGTTAGGACATTTTTAGAGCATGTTAAGGGAACAAGATACAAAGGGTTCATTGTTTTTCCAGGATAATATTTAAACTTTAAAATGAACACACTGCTTATAAATCTCTTCCCTAGAACATACAGCACAGTGACAAATTAAACATTTCCTAAAATGTAATGTAAAAGAGTAATGTCACCCTGATAATAAGTTTTAATGAAACTGCAGTGTGTACCCCCTATCTGTCCCACTCATAAGTATAGCTTCATTTATAACTGCCCAAAAAAGCCACAACACACAGGGTCAGACCTAATGTGAATTAAGTGATGGAGAGATGATAGATAGATAGATAGATAGATACAAGTGCATGTAGTGAAATGCACTTGAAAAAACAAAGTCAGCCTGAATGGAAGAATCAGGAAAGTGTCTGGACATAGCAGTGCCATCTTGGAAGTGCCACATGGCATAATATAGAATTTTGCTTAATTGCATCGTTGGGTAGTATGATGTGTGCTGTATATCTATATGCAAATGTGTATAGGTACGCTCAAGTGCAACAAAACATGTATATACGGGTTTATAAAGGTGCAGAAATTCAATCTGCCATCAGTTCTTGAAAGGATGAACTATGTATTAAGGTATTTTAAATTATCAAAACTCCACAGTTCAGCAGTGCACTCCAGGTAGTATAAAAGCCTTTGTGGTCTCTGAGGAAGTACGCTGACACGAAACGCATTAGACCTCGAGCTGTGTAGTAGAGATGTGCTAATAAAGATTGAACACGTTTAAACTTTAACTGTTGCGGCTTTTATACTACCTGGAGTGCGCTGCTGAATTGTGGAGTTTTGACAATTTTGTCTCCCCCTGGCTACGGACTCAGGGCAGGAGCACCCGGGTCAACAGGACTGTTCGGTAAGTAGATCATTTTTTTTTTGTGAGAGCGAGGGATCCGACCCAGTGAGGGACTTAAAGCTCAGATGCAGGGTCCGGAAAAGTTGCACCCGGACCACATCTTTTAACCAGCGAGAGCCCTGGGGGGATCCATAACTGCTGATACCGAATGGATGCCAAGAGTATACTGTATATATATATATTCAAAAATTAAGTGCTGTGAATTAAATGATTTGTTGGGGTTTTTAATGATACTGAGCTCCGATGCTATTTAACTTTAAACCTAATTGCTTTAGAACCAAATGCTGGGTGCAGGCCCATATACCTATCTGACAAATGACATTGTAGAATTAAATACCAATGCTGAAATTCTCAAATGTTTTGCAAGGCAAAAAACAAACAAAAACAATAAGATTTTAAAGCTGTAACTTTACAGCTGTAACTTTTCCCAGACAACACCAGGTAAATCAGCTCAAAACTAATATAGAGAATACGAAAAAAAACCAGTATTTTAAGAATAGTCTTGGAGAAAATACTAAACATTTATAGAGATTTTCAACTGTTTAAGCTGACACAGTGGCCATTTTAATAAGGTTAATATTTTGTTCCTGATTCTCTTTTAATAGGGAAATCACTAAAACAAACATTCTAGAGGCAGACACATGGGATGCTTTGTTGCCCACACTTAATCTTCTCCAGCACAGGCAACAAAACATCCAAAGGTCCCATCTCACCAGCATTAATGTAAATCACAGGTGGGAAAACATATGTATCACGTAGTAATCCTAAAATGCACTATAAGAAAGATTTTTTGGGACCTAAGTAGATGCGGTTATGACTAACATATAACCTATTCCCAAACACTGCTTAATTTAACTGGGATTTGACAATGCTTACCATTTGGAGGTTCTCGCTTCTTATCTGTAGGGGGGAAAAATAAAGCTTGTTTAAGAAATTGGTACAATAAATTACAAATATATTCCATATGTTTATTAACGGAGCCATAATATCCCAATAAAGGGCCCATGCCTCCGTACATAGGGTTTGGTTAAAACTAAAGCCTCAATGCATTCTTGATTTTTTGAATCGCCACATATGTCACATTCTGATATAACGTGGGAAAATATCTGTTATTGTAATCCAAGCAAACCTTAAGATTTTTGTAAGGCAAAGAGTAAAATGTAAGAGTAAAAATGTATTTGCTGTGTAAAATAGCTGGAAAATTACATTACTGTATAAAGGAAATAGTAAGTAAATATCACAGGGTCTAACCAGGTTTCCTTGGTCTTCTTGAAATTAAATCAGTCGTTGCTTTTCGGAATCTTTTTGCTTCTTCTTCACTTGCAAAGTTTAGACCAATCTGACATGTCTGAAAACAAAATATAATTTAGATGAGTTTAAACCCAGCTTTGCAGTGGCACAATAAAATCAAAAGTTTAGTCCACTGTATACAACTGCATTTTTAGCTGCTAGTAAGTCTGTTTCACCTTATTTAGTCATTAGACATTTCATGTGTTATATAAAGAGAAGTAAAAGGGGCAATATAAGTCATATGGGATGTTTGCATACTACTGCTAAGGGCTCTGGCACACGGGGGGGCAACTCGGCGACTTACACTTTCGCCGGTGGGATGGCAGGTGATGGCAACTCGGGGAGATTAGTCGTGTGCCAGAGCCCTAAAATGTTACTTGGGCTCTGATAAACTTCAGTCACACTTTACTCTTGCACTGCAAGTTAGAGTGATATCACCCCCACCTTCCTTTCCCACCCAGCAGCTAATCAGCAGGACAATGGAAGGTAGCAAGACAACAGCTCCCTGACAGCTGCATTGCTAAACATGCTCCCTATAAGAGTAGCACTCAATAGTAAAAATCTAAGTTGGCTCATGACACCTTTAGGGCCGTGGCAGACGGGGAGATTAGTCGCCCGCGACAAATCTCCCTTGTCGTGGGTGACTTATCTCCCCGAAATGCCATCCCACCGGTGAGAATGTTAATCACCGGTGGGATCGCATACGTGGCGCCTATATCGGCGAAGTTGCCTTGAGAGGAAACTTTGGCGATTTCCGCGCCACGTATGCGATCCCACCGGCGATTTGTGACTAATCTCCCCGTCTCTCACGGCCCTTAGTTTTTTAGTAGGAAAAAATAGTAGCTTATCTGAAAGCAGTTCTATTGTGTAGTGCTGGTTCCTTTTGAAAGCTCACCATGCACTGGTCTACACACCAATATCACAGCTAAAAATACATGTATTTGTTCAAGAATACAATTTTAAAATGATAGAAACAATTATTTGCAATGTGAACAGTGTAATATGTTAATAAAAACTATACCATAAAAATCATGACAGAATCCCTTTAAAATAAGGGCATTTAAAATACAGTTACACTGTAAAATGTAAAACTATAAAATTAGCACCACTCCCCATCAGAGTGATGTTAAATAAATTAGCCTTAAGCTGGCCATACACGCACCGATAATATCGTACGAAATCCCATTCCGTGCGATATTCGGTGCGTGTATGGCAAGTCGACGAGTTGACCGATATCGCAGGAGGCTGCTGATATCGGTCGACTCGCCGATCAGCCAGGTTAAAAAATTTTGATTGGGCGCCATAGAAGGTGCCTGATCAAAATCTGCCTTCAGGGCTGAATCGGCAGAAGAAGGAGGTAGAAATCCTATTGTTTCTACCTCCTTATCTGCTGTTTCAGCCGTGAAGGTTAGTGGCGGATTTGACGATCTTTCGTGCGACCGATGGTCGCACAAAAGATCGCAAATCGCCATGTGTGGCCACCTTAAGTAGGCTTGTTTTACTTCTTTAGTCGCCCGTGACAAATTTCCCTTGTTGTGGGCGACTAAACTCCCCGATATGACATCCCACCGGCGAAAAAGTAAATCGGCGGCGTATGCCATCCTACTGCCGATTTACATTCTAGCCGGTGGGATGTCATATCGGGGAGATTAGTCGCCTGCAACAAGGGAGATTTGTCGCGGGCGACTAATCTCCCCGTGTACCAGAGCCCTTACAATTCAGAATCAATTGAATCCGCAGATAAAATGGTGGAGAAATAAATGTGTTTGTTTGTTTCTTGTGAGAAAGGTCACTTGATGTGTTCAAATCTTTTTAAATTTATCATGCCAAGTCCTGTGCTCCCTCTCACAAACACGCACACTTTAATTACATGAGAGAAAGAATGTAAAATCTTCCCCTATCAAGATCATCCAAATGTGCCTAAACAAAATTACTTAGCGTATGACATTTAAATGTCCCCAACATGGGGTTTAAAAGGATGCATGCCAATACATAATTTCAACTTACATCTCCAGGAAAAGTGTGAAAATACGGTCTTGGGCTATTATATACAAAATTATAGTACAGTTCCTGTTCATGGAGTTGTCTACCTTCCTGTAAATAAACAATATAATTACAAAAGACAAATCACAACAGTGGAATATACATAGTTCTCAACTAATTAAGAGTGCAAACTAATGGGGATAAAGTATAATTTTCTCCACAGGCACCCTACTCCATTGGTTTGTGGTTTGGTAAAAATCAATGCAACTCTAAAATTGAGCATGTGTCAGTGAAAGTTGTCAGTAACAACTGTTACATTGATACATTAGTTGCTAACATTACTCTAATGCTTCTGAGAAATGTTACATCCAATGCAGTAAAATGTTACAGTTTAGAAAGTCGGCAACCAGGCTTACTGAGTTACTAATGGGAAACTGAAAATTCATTTTTTTAAAATAGAAAAAATGCAAAAAAAAAAAAATGAACAAACACACTATATCTGGTATAGTAGTTAAAAATAACTAAGAAATATGAGTGTTTGGAAGATGAACTGTGCTTTAAATGTTTTGCAAAAAAAAAATAGGAAAATGGTGCTAAAAATCATACACATCAGAACAAAACAGCAACTGCAATATCAACTGAATAAATCATTTACCAAACAAAAAAAAAAAAAAAAAAAAAACTTTTTTGCAAACCATTATACTGTCAGCCAACAAAATGTAGAAATCCAAAAAGTAGGAAAAAAGCTTCAACGGGTTTGCTGCAAAACATTTATTATGGGTAGTGGTAAGACGACATGTTTCAGGTCAATACCCTTTATCAACGAAATGTAATCATGTTTAAGTCAACATGATTAGTTAGAGAAGTACACGAAATGACAACATTCGTAAGACATGCTTTTAATAGCAAACTAATACAATACAAAGTACCTGAGAAATAACAGCAGACAGAATATATTTGCAATAATACAGAAAATTGCACTTACCTTGATATCATAAACTCTAATAAAATACGACCTTTGTGGATTGTCCTTTACCAGGCACACCACTCCACAGCATTTCTTAACCCACATAGAGTTGCGATCTGACAAAAATACCTGAACAACTGCTGAAGTCATGGTCTAAGGGGGAAAAATAAAGATGGTAAGTGGTCCAGTCATACAAGCAATAATCATTTTGACATTAACGAGTTACACATCGTTTGGGAAGAGACAATTTACTCTTCCTGCAACTGATAACATTTATGAAGAAATGAAAGATTTACCTACATTTATTCCTTATTGCTGTAAATAGTCTTGGTTAAAAAGTCTCCCTGTTTCCACATCTTTAAAAGTAAGCAATATACCTGAACAAAGGTAACGAAGGGATCCCTGCAGCTGCCAAACAGAATGTAATAGAGGGGCCTTTACACCCACAGAAACCATGCAGTGTGTTTTAGCAGCTTTCCAGGCCAGTGAACCCTTGGGAAATATTTCTAAAGGTCACTGAGATTTTGTCAATGGCATGTACCTGAGTAACACATAAAAAACGCATCAGCCAAATAGATTTGCAGACAATCCTATGGGAGTGACATGCTTTCTCCGAGGTCAATGATGATAAGTAGGTTCACTTATATAAGTGATATTGTGGTGTTTATTTAATTTTACTTTTTTTAACCACACCCTTACATTTTTCTTCAAATGCAAAAAAACCCCACAACATAACTACACAGGAGGGATCCCCAATGTGTATAGTAATTTATAAGCATGTTGGTACTGTCTCTTTACTCAGCAGCCCAAAGTGGCACTGGCCTGCAGGAAGATAACATTTAAATCTTGCCTTCATGTGATGATTAATAATATTTAGCTATTAGCTTACTTGTTGATCCATTTTGATATCCATTTTGTTTGTGGTATATATTTGCCTACACACTATAGGCAGCACCAATATCATTTTATTCCATAAAAGCTCAGTAATAAAGGTGGCCATACACGTTACAATAACAATCTTTTCTTGTGACCATTCGTCCACTCCACTAATATTGAGAGTTGAATTTTCAGATATGCAGGTAGAAGCAATAGAATGTGTGCCATTATTGCACACCCTTATCACTAAACATCAGAATATCCAGAAGTTCCCATGTTCAATGATAATTTTTCCTTTATGTGTACAAGAATCTGTATTATTGTCACTATCTCTTTAAGGGAAGTTCTTCACAATTTAAACATACAATGCCAAAACCTCATCAGCTAGTGCAGCACAGGGCATACCTAGTCGGAACGTAACAGGTAAAGGACACTTCAGTGGACTTCCACTTGCCTTCTAAACTTTCTGGCCAAGTTAGGGTTCTTATATAAGAGAGACTCAACTTGGCTGGATATGCACTGCAATGTTTATTAGTTACTGAAAAGAGCACTACAGAGAAATATTTTTCATTGTTTTAAAACTTGGATCACAAATTGATGTATATTAATGGTACAACAATTAGGGAAGTGTGCATCCTCCCAAATGGCCTTAGCAGTTCCCAGCCATTCCTAACTAGATATGGGCATGTACTTTTCCACGTAACATCAACATTCACTCTGATTATTGCAGAAAGAACGGATACAAAGGTATGCTTAAAAAACAAATCAATGTACTACAAAAGCTATGTTAAAGGGGTTCTTTATCTTTAAATTAACTTTTAGCATGGCGCAGAGAGTGCTATTCCATGACAATCTTCATGTTTGGAGTTTCAGCAGCTATCGAATTGCTAGGGTCCAAATTACCTTAGCAACCAGGGAGTGGTTTGATTGAAATATTAAAATATTAATAGGAGGAAACAAATAAAAAGATAAGGTTTAAAAGTAACAATAACAAACCGTATCCTCGCAGAGCTATAGTATTTTGGCTGCTGGGGTCAGTGACCCCCATTAGAAAGCTGCTACGAGTATAAAGAAGAAGGCAAATAATTCAAAAACTATAAAAAATAAATAACGAAGACCAACTGAAAAGTTGCTTAGAATTGGCCATTGTATAACATACTAAAATGTAACTCAAAGGTGAACAACAATTTAAAGTATAAAGTAGCTATCAACTAGTGTTCCGGAGTTGCTGTATACAAACTTCACAATTACTTCAGTAACAGTAAACCAAATAAAAATAAAAAAATATTGAAGAACTTGCTTGAAAAAACTCCTAGTATTGGCATACAAGGTGAGAATATGACCCTTCATGTAGTGAACTCAAATCCTCTTCTCATTGTGTCCTATAGCTAGCTCCCTTATCCTGCTTTAGAGAAGGACAGCCAGGCAGTAAAAAAAGAAAATAACAAAAAACACTAGATCAAAGCAGCCACTTTAAGCATGTCTCCAAATCCAGGATACAATAGCCAGCAGCAACTCTCTGGAGATCTGGAAGCTGGTCTGCAAGAATATATATTAGCTAATATAAATGGCACAAAATAGTTCAAGAATTGCATGTACAGACACATGGAATTATATGCATGTGTAAACACTTACTGCATTCTAAATGCAGCTATGCCCTGACATCCCAACACTGGATTGCCCTTCTCTTCAGATTAAAGAGAGTTAATAGGAAAGCATGCAGAAGGAACAGTACTAGGAGGAAGAAAAAAAGTAGGAAACCTTTACATATTCTACATGCTCTTCCCACTTGACAACTGCAAATTATATAAAACCCACAAGTAGAATACGGAGACCTCTGTTTTGATTTTGCAGAAGTATGCAGCACATGAATACATTCATTCATTTCCCACTGTAGATTGTATGCACTAATGCTTTGCAAGCAAATGCCAAAAGCAAAGTTTAGGACAATTCCAAGCAAAAATGACACAAAGAAAACCATGGAACAGTTGACAACAAAGCCAAAGATGAATATTATGGTGCTTTGACTCCTCCTTTGTAAAGTAAAGGAAATCTAGATTATTTAGCTGATTTACAAAATCTAGTATTTTATTAATTTTTTTTTTTTTTATTTCTTGTGTTTTTCACATACACCATAAACACCACTTAACACTGTTTTGTAAATGCATTTGCTATAAAACCAATATCTGCCTTACAACAAGAAATCATTGAAACAATATATCTCTCCTCTAGAAAAGATTGCAATTCCCACAATGCCCTGCATGTTCTGCAATTCACAGTCCTATAAAAAATAACCAAATGCATGCAAGGTGTTGTGTTAAGTGTTGGCAAAGAGCTGACTACTACAACATTATGACTACATGTACCAGTGAAATAATCAGCAGTGCATTAAAAAAAAACAAAAAAAAACCAAAAAAAAAAACAGATGCCTCTGCTTCAACAGCAATTACATTTATAAACCCCTGGTTCCCCCTATGTTAATGGCCACAGCTCTTAGCACCCTCCAATATAGACTCAATGCATTCTGGGTGTTACTGTTCTGCAACATCTGAAGGACCAAGTTTAAAGGAACAGTAACACCATAAAATGAAAGTGTATAAAAGTAATTAAAATATAATGTACTGTTGCTCTGCACTGGTAAAAGTTGTTTATTTGCTTCAGAAGGCTACTATAGTTTATATAAATACTCTGCTGTGTAGCCATGGGGGCAGCCATTCAATGGAGAAAAGGCACAGGCACATAGCAGATACCAAATAGAACACTATTATATTCTACAGAGCTTATCTGTTATCTGCTATGTAACCTGTGCCTTTTCTCCTTTTTTCAAGCTTGAATGGCTGCCCCCATGGCTACACAGCAGCTTATTATATAAACCAGTGCTGTCCAACTTCTACGGTGCCGAGGGCCGGAATTTCTCTAGCATACATAGTGGAGGGCCGCTAATGGAAGCCAGTTTTGACCACTCCCCTTTTTGAAACCACACCTACTTCAAACCAAACCTATTTTATCACAATGGTGGTAGCACAGCAAAATCCCAAATGCTTGGTCCTTACTGTGGGGATATCAACCATCATTCATATGTGAAAGAATTATGTCATATTAAGATATACCCTTAAATTCCATATGCCTTCTCCCCTGTGGATAGCAGAGCAACCCCCAGTACATAATTACACACCTTTGGGACCATTTAATGGCTATTTCCAACTGCTAAAAAACTCCCACAACAAACCCCTGCCAGGTTCACCTCCCACAAGCAGCATAGGGCAGGCAGAGTATGGCACACACAGGCAGCACTCTGCCTGTCCTATGCTGTCTGTGTGTGCCATACTCTGCCTGTCCTACCCTGCCTGTGTGTGCCATACTCTGCCTGCCCTACCCTGACTGTGTGTGCCATACTCTGCCTGCCCTACCCTTCCTGCCCTATGCTGGCTGTATGTGCCATACTCTGCCTACAGTACCTATGTCTGAGGTGTGAAGAAGTGAACAATGGGAGTGATTACAGTCTGAGCCTAAGGTGTGAACACTGCAGGGGGTGAACAATGCAGGTATTAAAAGGTGTGAAAAACACAGGGGATTACATTTTTAAACAATACAGAGGGATTACAGCCTGAATCTGAGGTGAGAACCATGCAGGGGGCCAGTTAATCTCAGTACTGATACCATTTAAAGTTTACTCAAAGGTAAGCCATCAAAGCAGCCAGACAGGTGCGGCCCGCGGGCCGCCAGTTGGACAGCACTGATATAAACTATAGTAGTGTTACTGTAGAAAACACACCAGTTTTACCAGTGCAGGACAACAGTACGTTATATTTTAATTACTTTAAAGCTCTTTCAATTTTTGGTGTTACTGTTCCTTTAAGAAACAGTGATATACTGGTAAGTTGCTTTGAATTCTATTTAATTTCATTACCGAAAATGTTATACAGGTATGGGACCTGTTATCCAGAATGCTCGGGACCTGAGGTTTTCCGCAATTTGGATCTCCATAACTTAAATCTGCTAAAAATCATTTAAAGATTAATGAAACCCAATAGGATTGTTTTGCCTCCAATATGGATTAATTATAGCTTAGTTGGGATCAAGTACAAGGTACTGTTTTATTATTACAGAGAAAAAAGAAATCATTTTTTAAAAGTAGAATTATTTGCTTATAATGGAGTCTATGGGAGATGGCCTTTTCATAATTCGGACCTTTCTGGATAACGGGTTTCTGGATAAGGGATCCCATACCTGTACTGGGGTTTACAATACTTTAAAGCTTTACTAAATTGTTACAAAGCAACTGTTACAATTTGACTGCTGCTGAAAAAAGACAGCAATTCAAGCAATACCGGGTATCAAATTTGTAACTAATGCAGAGGGACAATCCACAGGACGTGATATATTGGGAACGGCACTTTTGTCCAAATCCCTGTACATTAGGGCAGGGGAGTTTCTGCGTCCCATGCTGCCTGAGGTGTTCTTCCTGATACCACCTCTAGTAAACAGACAAGGTTCTCCCCTGGCCTCATGGGAGGAGTGCCACTGTGCTTGGGGCAGTCAATTTTTTTATTCTCTGCAGTATATCAACTGTAGCAAACCTATCAAAACTCAAATGCTCTTCCTTTGTTATACAAAGTGTAGTGAATGTCCAATATGCTGCCAGTATTTCAGATGTCTTCACTAATTAAATCATACTGTGGCTTGTGTGTGTGAACATGCTGTACATGCTTTAAAAGGTTTTGACATTCCAATCTTTTCTCCCCAAGGACGAAAATTAAAAATATATACTTCCTGTTTCAAATGCTGACTTGCAAATACATTTAATTTGTCCACAGCTTACAGCAGTGCTTTTACACCTTTTTTTATTATTAAGAAACACATATTAAGTGTGGGAGTAGGTTTCCAACCCGAAATCGGATTTAAAAGAAACTACTGACCTACTCTTTACCGAATAATTAAAGGGAAAGGCATAATAAAATAATGAAAGGGAAAACCATGAAGAATATTGAAAGGAAACCATTATAATTTGTCTGTGCTTTTTGAGATCAATTCCCCACCCACTTAGGCTAATAACTATAATTTATTTGAAGTATTATAAGGTCATTTGTGGTGTGCAGATTTCCCATATGACCAACGCATCATATCTGATCCAAAGTGTTGGGCAGCGATAGCCACAGTAGCACTTTGGTGTGGAGTGACAAGCATGCTCCATACTGAGCCTTAGAGATTTAACTTGAATGATGTCACATATCTGTCTCAAAAATATGAATGCTGGAAGCAAAGGTACATGGCAATTATTTAGGGGGCCATTTCTGTGGGAATTAATGTCATTTGCGGCTTAAAAACACATTAGATTTATTTTTATTGATATTTTGGTCACACCATTTAAACCAACTATCTTGTTGCCATTGTATGGGGATCCTAGCAACCAGTTACAATTAAAAAAAAAATCTGATGTTATAATGCCACTGTCTAGATCATAAAATTCATTTCTAAATTTACTAACATACATCCCTCTTAATTGTCCTCTCAAACAATATTCACAGAGAGGTATGAAAATGCTGTTGCAAAAATGTTGGATTGAAGAAATGAATTCCAAATGTTGCATCTCCGCTATTCTAGCTGTTTAAGGAATTCCTTGGAAAAGATTCTGGGAAAGAAGCTGTTTTTTAGAATATTATTGTAACTGAATAATTTCCTAACTTACACAGCTGGAGGAAATAGTCTGGTTTTAATACTTTAAATACATATATTAAAAAAAGAGTGTGTTCTAAAGAGAAAATGCCTTTCAGGAGGGATCTGTTCCACCTGGCAACAAAGGTTAACAAGTACTTGGTAAATGCATTGCTCCGTCAATTAACATTATTATTAACACATATGTATAAAATGCCAACATATTCCACACCTTTGTACAATAAAATATTTTAGACAGAACTGAAGGCCAATTAATTGGCATAACCCTCTATAAAGCTGCAGAAATGTGTAACATTATATAAAGGATACAATATGTAAAAGAAATAAAAACTAAAATATGAAGTAATGGGAGGAAATGGATGATCTTAAATCGTAGAAAGGAATAATCAAATTGGCTTTAAACACAGACCTGCCAACTAAACCATTCCCTTACCCCTATGCATGGTTGGCCATAGAATCTATAGTCACCTATCAAACATGTTGACATGAAAAAAAAAACAAAAAAACACTATATCCCCAAAACCCCTGGACAAAAAAAAAAAGCTTCTTTAAAGCTACATTTATAGTTATTAGCACAGGTATGGGATTTTTTTTTTTCCAAAATGCTTGAGACCTGAACTTTTTCAGATAAGGATTCTCATAACTGTCTAAAGTGTACTGTCACCTCTGTACATATTATACAGCACTTTACAGGGATTACTAATCACATCATTCCATGTTACAACTGAACTCCAAATATGAGTCATCTATCACATTTAAACAATATAAACATAATTAAAAAAAAAACAAACATTCAAACACCTTTTTTTATATAGTACCAACTAAAATAAAACAAACTTGGCACCCCACAAGGCAGCATCCCTATTCACTCTGTCTCTGAGTCAACTGGGACTACATTTCCCAATATTCCAAACGGCAATAAGATGATCAGAATAAAGGTTGGAAAGCACATTCGAATGAGTATTTAGCCTCAAAAGAATTTATTAAAGGAACAGTAACACCAAAAAATAAAAATGTTTTTAAGTAATCATAATACAATGCACTGTTGCTCTGCACTGGTAAAATTTGCACATTTGCTTCAGAAACACTTCTATAGTTTATATAATAAGCTGCTGTGTAGCCACGGGGGCAGCCATTCAAGCTGGAAAAAGGAGAAAAGGCACAGGTTACATAGCAGATAACAGATAAAACACCATTGTATTGTACAGAACTTATCTGTTATCTGCTATGTAATCTGTGCCTTTTCTCTTTTAAATGGCTGCCCCCATGGCTACACAGCGGCTTCATTTACTAAACTATAGTAATGTTTCTAAAGCAAATACACCAGTTGCACCAGTGCAGGGCAACAGTACATTATACTGTAGTTCCTTTTATACACTTTGATTTTTTGGTGTTACTGTTCCTTTAAGTTAAAATATGTGAAAGCGCTGAATGGTACAAGGGTACTAACATTCAAATTCAACAGAATGAAGCAACATGTATATAATCTATCACTCACCTAGCCAACCTAGATGAGGAAAAAATGCACCCTCTAAAATACAAAAGTGTATCAGCTCTCTTTGTCAAGCATTTTGTATTAAATACCCTGTATAACTGATGCCTATAGGGGCTCTTACACTTGGAGTTTTAACTGCATTCCAGAGTGATTGATCCTTGCAAAGCTTATTAGTGATACAAATACTATCAAGTTCAGCTCCTCAGGAAAATCAGGTAGTACGTGTTCCACACCCAGTATCAGCTGGTTGTGCAAGTATGCTGCAGTGAATATCAGGAGGAGGACTAGTAACTAGGTAGTGTGGGGGGGAGGAGCTGCAACATGACTGTTTAAAGTAAGAGCAGCCAGTGTTACATAATCTTTTGGTGCAAAACATTTACAAATTATTCTTTTAAAATTTTTAGCAGGTATTCAATTTACAAGAGTTTTCCTGTTAAGTGTGTCAAAAGAAATGCAGTCTAAAGTGAAAGGATTAATGCAAAGCTTATATAGTTTTGAAAGAACAAATGGCTCCTTGCTGTACTATATGGATGAAACTGTATTTGCAAATGTAAGCATTTAGTAATGCTTTAATGTATTTATTTAACCAGTTATTAAAGAGACATGTAATTGTTGCCTCTGCTGAACTACAGCTCAGAATGACACCTCCAAACAATAAAAAATGTATTACTGTACTAGTTCTGCAACATCAGTAATCTCCCTATACCAGAAATGGAATAGTAATAGTCATGTAACTAAGAGCCACCTTTTAATCCTGTCTCCAAAGATGAAGTGTTACGACACACAGGCATTTTGATAACAGCATAAAAAAAGGCTTACCAAAAGTGCACTAGGCCCAGCACTCTGAATGCACTGCCAAAGCTTCCTTTAAGAATCTTAGATATGAGTTAAGGTGGCCATACACGGAAGGTCGAGGTCAAAATAAAACAGCGGGCATAGGCCCCTTCAGATCAGATACCACATTGGATTGGTTCCCCGATCCGTAGAAAAATCAAACCTAACTGATCGAGATCTGGTTAATTTTAGGCCAGATACCGGTCACGTAGGCCTACTGGGGGGGTGCCTACTGGGGGTTGACTCTACTGCGCATGCGCAAACAGGAATTGCCTTGGACGCAATTCTTTCCTAATTGAAGCAATGGCATGGGGAAGAAACTTAGCGGTTTATCTCAATGGGGGGGCGGGGGGTGTCCTCCACAGGGATTATATATCGTTTAAAGCCTCTGATTATTTACCTACGCCTGTCACAGACTTTACAATGAGATTCTTATTAGAAATTTCATATATGAAAACAAAAAGTGTTATACTGTCCAAAGATGTCTGGAAGTATCATAAGGGGGAATGTGACCACTGCCTGAAATGAACCATATATAAATTTTGTGAAGAAGGAAAGACTGCAGAAGCCTTTACGGCAGGGATACCCTACCTTTTTTTACCCGTGAGCCACACTCAAATGTAAAAAGGGTTGAGGAGCAACACAAGCATTAAAAAATGTTCATGAGGGTGCCAAATAAGGGCTGTGAATAGCTGTTTGGTAGTCTTTATGTGGACTGGCAGCCTAAATGTGGCTCTGTACAACTGGTTTTTATGCAACCAGAGCTTGCATCCAAGCCAGAAATTCAAAAATAAGCACCTGCTTTGAGGCCACTGGGAGCAATATCCAAGGGCTTGGGGGTGCAACATGTTGCTCCTGAACCACTGGTTGGGGATCACTGCTTTACGGTAACTGTAAAACAATGCTAAAAAGAACAAAACAGACAGGTAACAATACCACCAATCAAAAGCATCCTTCTGAATTTCAGCTGCTTTGGACCTACAATATCCAGCATCCTTCTGAAAGCAAAGCCAACCTAGGAATACTGAGTGTATGAGTTCTTTAAAGGAGAACGAAAGGCAAAGTCACTTGGGGGTGCCAAAATGTTAGGCACTCCCAAGTGACTTAAATCGCCTACCTTGTACCCTGGGATGGTGCCCCTGTTCGGAGAGAACAGCACTAGCCTGGGGTAGCTGCAGCGCTTCCTCCTTGCTGCTTCGCGTGCGCAGTAGAGCGAAAAGCCGAACTTTAACAGAAAAGTCGGCTTTTCACTCTACTGCACATGGGCCGACCACTGGCATTTGCCGGAAAAGGAAGCAGGAAGCGCTTGCTACAGGTACCCCGGGCTGTTTTCTCCTAAAAGGGGCACCAGCCCAGGGTACAAGGTAGGTGATTAAAGTCACTTGGGGATGCCTAACATTTTAAGCAATGGAAAGCTAGCTTTCTGTTCCTACAGTAACAGCACTACAGCATCAGATACTGTCAAAGAAACTAGGAAGCAAATCTTTAAAAGATATAATAAAATATAAGTATAATGAAAAAAAAAGCTCCAAGGATTCATTTAATGTGCCATAACTTTTCACAACAACATTGCTGTAAAAATGTCCCAGCATTATCTTCTATCAGAGAAAATGGAATGAATAAATGTCGGTCAAGCTATCACTATTGTACAATGTGGGGGAGATTCACCAGTATAGTGTGCTTTCCAAAAAACTGAGATTCACTGTGATTATTCTGAGACAAATTTCCATGTAGTATTAACTTCCATACAGCTGCCAAGGCTAACACAACAAACACAAAGTTCTGATACAACTAAACAAACATTTATTCAGTGCTAGAACCTTTGTGGGCAACCTACAGTACCATATGAATGCATCCATATTTAGCAATCGGGCAAGACAAAGACAATAAAAGATGTATCATTACTATTTATTATTAACAAGCATCTATAAACAGCCATACATCAAACATACAAAATTTAGAAACAATTACTGAGTGATACAGGAGGTAAAGAGGGACCTGCTCAGTACAGCTACCGAACTGAACCGAAAAGGGGATATGAGATGCAAAGTGATATATACAGAAAATGCCATTAATTACTATATAAAAACTGAGTTTAATAGTACTTAGTACAGAGTTTTAAAAATTCTTAATAGAGTCTTAAATAAAAAAAAATTCTATACCATTCACATTATATTCACACACTAAAGTCAATTCAGTCAGTAGTCAATGAACCTGTATCTATATATTTGTTTATTTTTAAATGATTAAATGGGCACCACAAAAATATGCTACATACAAACAAGAAAAATATCAAAAGAGTAACAAACATTCATTGTCATTTACTGTAATTACCACACATCAATACTATAGCAGAATATCAAAAAACAGCAAATTCGCACTAATGTATCTTGTACAATACAGCACTTTTAACACATTTAGGAACTTTTGCTGTAGTTGTAGTTATAACTTCCTGTGTCTGGCTAGCTAAGAATGCTGGTTATAGCTGGTCAACAGCAGGGCAATTAGGTTATATGTATATCTGGCTACTGAGGAATTCAAACCAAACCATAATTGTGGTTATCAGTAACTCTAAGGTAATAGTTCAACAAGCAGGAAGGGCTTTAGCTAAAGAAAGGGCAATACCTTGGTTAGTAATGGCACCCCAAGCACTGTGTACAGCCAATGGAAATAGGGCAGAAATATATTAGCCGAGTTGCCCTATGCCTGGTATATACCAAACCAGCAAGCTGCCACTTTCAACCTGTTAAATAAAATGACCATCATTCGGCAGCCACTGACTGCTGGGGGGTAAAAGTAGCAGCTGGACAACCGGAGTACTACAGGTTAGAAAAATATCCTAGAATAAAAAGCAGCCCAGGAGGTTTAGACACGGAGGGCAGTAGCCACCCTTGCCCAGCATACAAGGAAACATAAAATAAGACTTGGCACCCTGCGGCCCTCCAGCTGCTAAACTACAATTCCCTGTACCAATCAGCCTACTAGGGGTGGGAGTTGTAGTCCTAAAACAACTGGCGAACTGCCCCCATTTGAATAAAAGACAACCGGGCCGCACTCACCACACACTTCTTGCCCAGGTAACTAAAGAGACTTTCATTTTCCTGCGCGGTGAGCAGTATGGAGCCGCTGTTTGTCACCCTTTTGGTCTGCCTGTTGTTGTTATTATTAGGGCCGATATTGTTACTCATGATTAGTGTTGGCAGGGAATCTCTCCCTTCGGTCCCTGCAGAGATTCTATAAGTCAGTATCGCCCCTCAGCGCAGGATCAGGGCCGCTTCATATCCCGGCCGCTTGTCGTCGTGTTGTGGGAGGATCCGGATGACCAGGCTGGCGCTGCTACTGCCTGTGCAGGAGGTGCTCGGCCCCGTAAAGCACTGCGCGCCCTTACAGTAAACTAGGAAGTGCTCGGCGCATGCGTGTGCGGAGGCCTTCGCAATTATCATTATTTAGCCCTTACAAAGCTTCCGCCAGGCTTCGGAGGCCGTGCGGAGCCGCAAGACATCATGGGAGAATGTTTACTCTGCAGTGTAGGCAATGCAGTTCTGTTCTGCTGTTCAGATGCGGAATAATGTGGAACAGGGCTGACTCTAGTTAACCAATAGTTTTACTCTTCTTACATTAATTGACTTGCATAATGTAACGTCTTACTGTCTAACTGCTTGTCTATAGGAACAAATATAGCAGCCAATTCGTATTTCCTCCATTCCCCTTGTCCATCTACCTAGTGTTCCTTCTTCCCCTGACAGATACATTTTATTAATAAAGTAGCTTCTATTTATTTTCCTTATATGTTTATATTTTTATCCCTTGGCACTCACATGCTCGCACCTGCGGAATTTTAGAGGGTGAAGACACACAGAGCTACTAGAAGCAGCTACTTGTCACTGCTACAAAACTAGACAGTGCTGACCATTACTGATAATTGTCTCTACTTGTGTTTTAGCAGAGGCAATTCTCTGTATTGTCTAAGGCGGGGTATTTTATGCCATTTAGTAGCCCTGACAAGTAGCTGCTACTAAGTAGCTCTGTGTGTCTGTGTAATTCACTTTAAAATTAACGTTTACCTTTACTCAGTGCTATTCTTAGACAATTTGCAATAAGTCTTAGTTTGTTTTTTGTTTTTTTTTTTTGCAGTTTTTGAATTATTTAGTTTTTTGTTGAGCAGCTCTCCAGTTTGGAATTTCAGAAGCTATCTGGTTTGTAGGGTTCAATTTACCCTAGCAAACAGGTAGTAGTTGCTGCAGGGGTATTGGTGCCATCTGTTCTGGAAAAAATGATAACCCTTCTCATGTATTTATCTTTCTTCCCTAATAATAACATGGGGATCAAGCATGATTTTTACCCCTTGGTGCTGCTTTTCAGAAAAAAATACACCACTTTAGGAAACTTTCTTAAGCAGTGCTGCTCCTCCATCTTACTCGATTTTCGAAAGTGTCCCTTCCATAGACTTGGCAGATTGGACTAAGTAATAGGAAGCAAACCAATGCTTAACCTGACCAAAAACAAAAGCTTTACATACATTAGAATTGTTAATGTCAATCAATGTGATATATGTAAATAGTGGTACAGAAATAATCCATAATTGTATATCTTAACTAAAGCTGCTCATTTTTATTAACAGACATATGCTATGCTATACAGTATTTAAAATGATATTTAACATGCATTTATTGCTTTGTTAGTTTATTGCGAGAAATTAGATTGCTCTCAGTTTCAGAACATGGCATATTTGCATGGCAAATGACTAAAACTTTTCACTATTTGTGTGCCAATTTCTGTATTCCAATGTTAGCACTTTTTGTATCAAATCTGATGAGTTTGTTGTAGAAACTTTTAATAGGTTCAGTGATGTCCATAACGCTGAAACGTTTTTGCTTCTGTGATTTGCCAGGGATTACAAGATGTAGCTCTTTGTTGCCATCAACATAAATAAAAATAATCTTTTGGCACAAGTCACAGTAGCAAACAGCCAATGGCATTTAAAGCCATGTTTATGTAATTATAGTTTGTGTTAAGAATGTGGGTACAATACATATTGAATACATATTGAAAACAGACAGAAGAGCTAATCATTCATATAGGCTGATAGATAGACTTACATACACTCATTATTGTGTTTCACTTAATTCTATATCTGTGGGAAGAAGTTGCAACAGCTACTTAAAGTGCCACAATTAGTTCTGCATCACTAACTAAAACAGTATCCTTCCAGTATAATTTATTCCAGTATAATTCATGAATTACAGCAGTTTTGTGGGCCAAATATTGGTGTGGAGGAAGGTACAACTCTGGAAATGTTACATGGGTAGTAAATGGGATCTTGGAGACCCATTGCAAACAACATGGGGACCTATTTTTGAGTCCTAGCCCACTCAGAATACTGGAACTGGAAGTGGTGATCTCCTGTTCTACATGCAATTCTTGATAAGCTTTCATCTGCAGTATCTATGGTAATAAAATTAGGTATTTAATATACTGCTGTTTTACTACAGAGTTCTGTGTAAATTAGGCAAAGGCCATGGGACCAATATATATTAAAATACTGTAGGTGCTGAATTAGAACAGTGCAGTAAGCAATCAATCAGTAATTAGTTTTAATCAGTCTACAGTATGGTATAAAATGAAACATTCTAAAATAAATGCACCTAAACAATATGCACAGTTTGCTTAGTGAAGGGGAAAATGATGAACTTATTGGAAGAAAATTATGGTTACCTATGTTCTTTGTGCATTTTCACATTCTTATGGGTCTTTTCTACTTTATGCCTTAGAAGAAAAGTATGATATACAGTTCTGCCATATTCAAGTTATCTTTATAAAGATGGCTATACATACTCATATTTGGTTAGGCAGCTCGGCTTATTTCTGCTATGTCCACAACAAAAATGTAACCTGCTAATGCCTCTTAGTGCTAATTAGTTACGTATGAGGGATTAAAACACAGAATATTCTACTTTTAGTAGTTTCTGAGATATAAGCAGTTTTAGGGGTGTGTTTACCAGAGATAAATATTGCTGGTGATGTTTCACATGATAACCAATCAACAATTAGATTTGTACAGTCACCTACAAGTTAGAAAACATAACTACATATCTGATTGATTTCTCTGGGCAACATCACTGGTGATATAGATCTCTGGTGTTACATATTTATATAGTCCAAGTGAACCCAGCACACACAAACCTATACTGACCTATCTATACACTCACATACATAAACCTTATATATCAACATCAATACTAAAGGGTAGATTTATCATGCTGTGTAAAAAGTGGAGTAAAGCATTACCGGTGATGTTGCCTAGGGACACCAATCAGCAATTAGATTTCAACAGTTAGAAAACCAAAGCAAAGCATTTGATTGGCTGCTATGAGCAACATCACCGGTAATGTTTTACTTCACTTTTTACACAGCATGATAAATATACCCCTAATTGTATATTTCAGTATCACAATAGCCTTGTATACTATGCTTGTTCAAGAACTCATCCAAGCCCCTCTTAAAACCATTAACAGAATCTGCCATTACAACATCACTAGGAAGGGCATTCCACAACCTCACTGTGAAAAACCAGCTACGCTGCTTCAAATGAAAGTTCCATTCCATGGCCTCTGGTGTGCTTATCCATTTTATGGGAAAAAGAACATCCCCTATCTACTTATAATCCCCTCTAGTATTAGTAAATATTTCCCTTAGACTGCTACCAGGCTTTCGACTTAACAGCAGTCTAAGCCCTAACTGTGCTGCCTGCATAGTCAGTTATTATTAGGGTTACTGCTTTTCTGACTTTTTTTTCCGGTACAGACATCCATGTTGGGGCATATGTATGCGCATAATGAGTGAGTGCCGAAACTAGCTCATTATGTGTGTGACGTAGGAGGGTCATTTACATGCACCGCTCCTACGTCAAGTGCATGCGCAGAGTAATTGAGGGGGGGTAGCCCAGCACTGGAAGCAGTAGTTCTTTTTTTTACAAAAACTATTGTTTCCCCCAACCAAAGTGCAGGCTCTATTATCCCACACCTCTGGTGGGTCAAACAATATAGGGGTGATTGGTGCATTTTAAGAGATTAGACTTACATTAATTCATATTTTTGGGTTTAGCTTCCCTTACATGAAATCTTTAAATCAATAGGCAACCTCCTGCACTAGGCCAACACTCCTCGTCTTTAAAAAGTGCACTGGCTCAGGGTAGTTTTGCACAGAACAGGCAGCCCTCATCTTGGACCAGGCTTCAAAATGTATGCACAGAACAGAAGAAAACTTCTCTAAAATTAGGTGAAATTGTATCTTATTATACTAGGATTGCCCCCTGCCTGTAATTTTACTGGCCTTGCTGGTAAAAGAGATAATTGATGCCAATGTTATTTATAGGGAAAAGGCATAAAAATATAGCAAGGATGGTATTTTTTTTCCAGAAAAGCTGGCAACCTTATATTATGCACATCTTCCCTCTGTGCTTTTGGTTTAACATATTTTTCTTTATTATTTGTACTTAAACAGAGAAATCCTTGCAACTTCCTGATAATTGATTCCTATATAATTCCTTACTGTGTTCATGTGAAAATAATTATTGTTGGGCTGAGAAGATGACTGTTGACCTTTAAATGGCTGTCATGAAATTCCTTGAATGTCCCAAAGGCTAAATGTCTGTGTGTGTGAAAGTAAAGCCTCTTGATACAAAATAAATTAGACAGTGTATTTACTGCTGACATAGAAGTAAGGGAAACATAAACATACATTTCCTGGCATCTTTTAACACTGAAATGGAGTATGGGCGCTATGGGACACAATTAAGAGAGAGGGTGTAATAATATTTATATTAGGTAGATGAAAAAGAGCTAATCAAATGGTATAGTTTTAAGGTATAGATTTGTCTATTAGCTGTGTCTGTTCATCTGTCTTTACTAAAAAAACCTCTTAGACTCATGTATATCTTAGAAAGAATACAAGCAGGCCTGGAAAACATATGGCTTACTTTCTAAAGAACAGGATATAGAGTTTAGGGACCGACTTACATTATACTGTATACAGTGTATACAGTGGATATTAAAAGTCTACAAAAATGAGACAAAGATAAATCATTTCAGAACTTTTTCCACCTTTAATGTGACCTATAAACGGTACCACTCAATTGAAAAACAAACTGAAATCTTTTAGGTGGAGGGAAGAAAACCAAAAAAATTAAAATAATGTGGTTGCATAAGTGTGCACACCCTCTTCTAACTGGGGATGTAGCTGTGTTCAGAATTAAGCTATCACATTCAAAATCATGTTAAATAGGAGTCAGCATACACCTGCCATCATTTAAAGTGCCTCTGATTAACCCCAAATAAAGTTCAGCTACTCTAGTTGGTCTTTCCTGACATTTTTTTAGTCGCATCCCACAGCAAAAGCCATGGTCCACAGAGAGCTTCCAAAGCATCACAGGGATCTCATTGTTAAAAGATATCAGTCAGGAGAAGGGTACAAAAGAATTTCCAAGGCATTAGCTATACAATGGAACACAGTGAAGACAGTCATCATCAAGTGGAGAAAATATGGCACAACAGTGACATTACCAAGAACTGGACGTCCCTCCAAAATTGATGAAAAGACGAGAAGAAAACTGGTCAGGGAGGCTACCAAGAGGCCTACAGCAACATTAAAGGAGCTGCAGGAATATCTGGCAAGTACTGGCTGTGGGGTACATGTGACAACAATCTCCCGTATTCTTCATATGTCTGGGCTATGGGGTAGAGTGGCAAGACGAAAGCCTTTTCTTACGAAGAAAAACATCCAAGCCAGGCTACATTTTGCAAAAACACATCTGAAGTCTCCCAAAAGCATGTGGGAAAAGGTGTTATGGTCTGATGAAACCAAGGTTGAACTTTTTGGCCATAATTTCAAAAAATATGTTTGGCGCAAAAACAATACTGCACATCACCAAAAAAACACCATACCCACAGTGAAGCATGGTGGTGGCAGCATCATGCTTTGGGGCTGTTTTTCTTCAGCTGGAACTGGGGCCTTAGTTAAGATAGAGGGAATTATGAACTGTTACAAATACCAGTCAATATTGGCAATATTCTGCTAGAAAGCTGAACATGAGGAGGAATTTCATCGTTCAGCATGACAACGACCCAAAGCATACATCCAAATCAACAAAGGAATGGTTTCACCAGAAGAAGATTAAAGTTTTGTAATGGCCCAGCCAGAGCCCAGACCTGAATCCGATTGAAAATCTGTGGGTTGATCTGAAGAGGGCTGTGCACAGGAGATGCCCTCGCAATCTGACAGATTTGTAGTGTTTCTGCAAAGTAGAGTGGGCAAATCTTGCAAAGTCAAAATGTGCCACGATAATAGACTCATACCCAAAAAGACTGAGTGCTGTAATAAAATCAAAAGGTGCTTCAACAAAGTATTAGTTTAAGGGTGTGCACACTTATGCAACCACATTATTTTAGTTTTTTTGGTTTTCTTCCCTCCACCTAAAAGATTTCAGTTTGTTTTTCAATTGATTGAAAGATTGATTGATTAATACAGTTTATAGGTCACATTAAAGGTGGAAAAAGTTCTGAAATTATTTATCTTTGTCTCATTTTTATACAGCACAGGAACCTGACATTTTACCAGGGGTGTGTAGACTTTTTATATCCACTGTATATAGAATATAATAATGTCATAATACAAGGCTGATTAGTAAGTAATTTAAATTCTCATTACATGGCAGTTGTGAAACCAATTCAATTAGCATCAGAATTTTATAA
Organism: Xenopus tropicalis; assembly: GCF_000004195.4. Classification (NCBI taxonomy): domain Eukaryota; kingdom Metazoa; phylum Chordata; class Amphibia; order Anura; family Pipidae; genus Xenopus; species Xenopus tropicalis. The sequence goes on from NC_030679.2 coordinate 70,372,474, forward strand.
TCAACCCCGTAGCATCAACTTATATGACAGGCAAACCTAACTTTCTGCTTGGTAATTTGCGACAACCCCTAAGCTCAACGGCTGCAGAGCACAGTGAACATGTGCATGTCCCTGACACTCCTAGCAAAAATCAAAGATGGTGAGGTCCTGGATCATTGCTGTTATCACGATGCTGAATCTTTAGGCAGGTGCCTCAGTATAGGAAATATGGCCTTTCTAGCCATTATTTTGTTTTTTAGGGTTTATTATTATTGTTATTATTATTAACATTTATTTATAAAGCACCAACATATTCCGCAGCGCTGTAAAATAAGTGGGTTTCATATATTGGACATACAGAGTAACATGTTAAGCAACCAATAACTGATGAGGTAAAGAGGTTTTAGTTCTCTTTTAATATTATGGTAGTGCTCCTGTTATTAACTACTGTCTTTTTCCTAAGTACTAATCCACCAACAAAGTTACTTATGCTTAGAACTGCATATGTCTAAGATAGAATAACTATGAACTAGTTCTACATGGTATGATAATTGTAACCCTCCTCACCTTCTTGCTTTCTGTACCTCCCTAAAATATCCTCTTAGAATAGGGCAAATTTACAAAAAAATGATTATGGAAGTGCATACCTTGATGAATTTTGGTGCTCATTTACGATCACCAGTACTAGGTGGAAAGGCACACAGTCAATGGACTGTTAGTGAGTTTAGAATACAATAGAGGGTAAGAGACCATGCATTATTAATTGGATTGTTTCCATCACCTTCCAAACCTCCAAGTTTGTGTATTTGAATAAGGGGAGCTTTCTATGCCCCTGTGTGTGTAACTAGGGTTGCCATATAGAACTGTGGGGCCCAATTGCCCTTATTGCCATACCCCCAACCCAGTCCCAAATTTGCCCAAGCTCTGCCTCTCTCAAAACCATATAGGCACCATAAAATTACTAGGCTCCTGACAGGACTGCCTTCCATCCCCCCGTATGGGGCCCTGTGCATAATCAGTCAAAAAGATTCAACCACAGAGGAAAGCATAACTGTAACGAGAAAGGGAAGTTTGAGAACAAACTTCATGGTGGGTTGAAAAACGTAAAGTCACTGAATGAAATCTGATCTGTTGGGCCGGGCCACTTTTCCTAACCTTGGACCACAGTTATATAGTAAAAGCCACTGTGCAAAGTTTGTGGCCCTGGTTTTAATAGTGTCTAAATGGCAGAAATTTAAATTTCCCGACTGAAATGAGTGAGATATAATTGGCGGTTGGTGTCTCTGCCCATTTTTTCTAACCTGGAACTGCAGTTACCCTGTGACTAACTCTGCAAAGTTTAGGGACCCTAGGATTAATAGTTAAATAACGGCAGCAGTTTAAATTTAAACCAACAAAAGTCAATAGGTAAATTGTGATTGGTGGGTGTGCCCACTTTTTCTAACCTTGAGTCGAAGTCACCCAGCGCGCATATAATAAAACACCAGGTGAAAGAGTGCACCAAAAAGAACGGGACACAAAAAACTTCACAAGCAAAGAGTCTGCGGGGACAAAACGGCAACAGCTGAAAATCGGAAACGGATCAGAAGAGGAAAGAAATCAAGAACAGCCAAATTCTGAACCTTTCAGACAAGGAACTAACTGATAATGAGAAACGATTGTTATCTAAGGGACTCACTTTCTGCCCAACCACAAACTTTAACCTGTTTGAAACACTAATTGATGTGAATAGGTTTGTAAGAAAACTTGTTCTCAAAATGTTTTTTCTTAATAATCAAGAATCTGAAAGTAATACCATTGTAAGCCAAATAGCACCTCTTAGAGAAAATAGCGATGAGATGCACACACTGAGAGAAATGAGAGGCTTACAGTTCAGTTTTAGAGAGGAGGTAACAATTAACCAATTAGAAACTTTAATGAGTGAAAAACAATAACCACAGGTATTACTGAAGCCGACTTGGTCAGAATAAAAGAGAAATCTGATTTCAACAGTTCACTTTAGAGGGAGTGCAGTAGAAACCTTTCAGGAGGTGATAGAATTGGAACTTATGAAATTAGCACAAAAAGTGAATAAACATAAAAATAAAATATCACTTAATTTAACTGAGGGAGAACAACAAGCTTTATCTACTTTAAAAAAAGATACAAATATCACTATCAAAAGAGCCGATAAAGGCCGTCTGATAGTGATATTAAATACAGAAGATTACGTTAAAGAAGTGGAACGGCAGTTAAAAGATCCCCTAACCTATGATACATTAAAAAGAAATCCAACAGAAGTTTTTAAAAAACGACTAACACAATTAGTCCAGAAGGGCTTTCAGATGGGAGTATATAATGAAGAAATCAAACTAGCACTTGTTCCAGAATACCCCGTAATGCCAGTATTCTATCACCTACCTAAAGTGAATAAAGGGTTAATCCCACCTAAAGGACAGCCAATCGTCTCTGGTATAAATTCACTGAATGAACTATCAGAACTAATTGATATGTATTTACAACCTCTTGTATTAAGACTTACATCATATTTGAGAGATATGAAACATGTGATTCAGATATTTAAGGATTTTAAGTGGAGATCTGACTACGTCTGGGCAACAGCCGACGTAACCAGTCTCTACTCTTGTATACCCCATAGAAAGGGTTTGCGTGCTATAGCATATTATTTAGACAAATATAGCGACTATCAAATTGGCACAAAAGAATTTATTTTGGAAGCAATTGAATATTTATTGCATCACAACTTTTTTCAATTTGATGGCATCTACTACCTTCAGAGGTGTGGGACCTCAATGGGTGCGAAATTTGCACCCACAAACGCCAACCTCTACATGGGTTGGTGGGATGAGAACCACATCTATGAGGGTAGCGATGCCTACACTGAATCTATTATTGTCTATAAACGTTATATAGACAATCTTATGTTTGTGCAGAAAGGTGAGGGATCTACTTTTAACTGATTTTTAGAAAGCCTTAATCACAATTATTTAAATCTTAATTTCACGGGTCACTCTAATGAGACACGTATTTCTTTTTTAGATTTAACACTATCACATGTAGAATCAAAAGTGGTCACTGCTATTTTTAAGAAAGAATGCACCGGCAACACGCTGTTACATGCAGCCTCTTGTTATCCAAAGCACATATTTAAAGGCATTCCCACAGGACAATTTTGTAGACTAAAACGCAATTGTAGCTCAGAGTCTGACTTTATAGACAAAGCACATGGATTAAGAAAACTATTTTTGGCGAGAGGTTACTCTAAAAACAATTTAAACAGGGCCTTTAATAAAGCACTGGACAGGAATAGAGGGGATCTACTCAACAACAAAATAACAAGAAAGGATAAAAATAAAAATACTGTTTTGTTCATTACTCCATACAGTAGCCAATTTAATTCGATAAAACACATTATCAAGAAACATCTCCCAATTTTGTACAATGTTCCAAAGTTGCGGCATGATTTGGGAGATGGATGTGAATTTGTAAGTAGGCGATATTTTGCAATTGGGCAATATTTTGTTGCCAAGTGAATTTAAAAGAGATAAATCAGACCGTAACTGGCTACAAGAAAAAGGAATCAAGATGTATCACTTGCTCGAGAGTATATGTATCAAAATGTTTCACAAGCACAGGGAAAAATTACAAAATAAATAGTTACATTAATTGTAACACAACAGCTTCAGTATACTTATTAACTTGTATGAGCTGTAACATCCAGTATGTGGGATGTACAGCTCGACCTTTAAAAAATCGTATACGAGAACATATAAATCAGGTTAATTCCCAAAGTGAGGCAACAGTTGCACAACACTTCACATGTTGTAATAGGGGAAATGTATTGATGCTACGAGTTCAGGGCATAGATAAGGTGACTATACAGAATAGAGGAGGTGACAAACTAAAAAAAACTTTTAAAACTTGAAGCCAAATGGATTTTTATTCTTAATACACGGGAACCACAAGGACTTAATGTCAAATGGGACCTGAGTTGTCATGTATAATAATGTTGGAAATTTTTTTCTCTCTACTCTGTTTTAAGTTATATTTATTTATTTACTTATTTATTTATTTATTTTTCTCTGATAGCTTGTTAATTTCCCCCGTCTTTTCTTTAAAGGGATTTTCTTTAAAGGGATGGGATTTATTATTTTTTTTCCTTTTTCTTTTTCTGACAGCCTGTTAATTCCCCCCTCTGACTGACAGCCTGTTTATCCCACATATTACCTATGGCATATATGTATGCCAATATTAAACATATTAATCGTTAAACTTGTAATAGATATCAGGATAAACTGTCTGAACTAATAGATGCTTACACTGTTTGTATTAATGGATGCTTATACTGGTTTCACTGCTTTATTACTGCTATATGCATATTGTCTAAAATTTCATAAGGAAGTGACATCACGAATGATGCTACGTGTGCATGCCTTTTAAACCTGAATCATTTGTTATTCCATGTACCTATGAATACGTGTGCAGTCACACAAAACATGTTAGGTTTTTATCCTTAATAAAGCTTTTTTTGAATTTTTATCCGCTATCCTGGAGTCCGACGAGTACATGCTGTTTTGTGCTGGCTGTTGAAGTCGAAGTCACCCAGTGACAAACAGTGGGCACCCTGGCATAAATAGTGTGGGAATAACAGCTTTTTACATATAAACCAATAAAATTCAATGGATGAAATCTGAAGTCCCCCAGTGACCAACTTTGCAAAGTTTGGGGACTCAGGCATAAAAATTGTGAGACTGACAGCATTTTACACTCCACCATTGAAAGTAAATAGGTGAAATGTGATTGGCTGTTGGTGGCTCCGTCCACTTTTTTTTCCTAACTTTGAACAGCAAATACCCAGTGACTAACTCTGGAAAGTTTAACAACCCCAGAATTAATACTTAAATAATGGCATCAGTTTAAATATAAACCAATGACATTTAATGTGTAGAAAGGGATTGGCTGTTGGTGGCTCCGCCCACTTGTTCTAACCCTGAATATGTAGTCAGCCAGTGACTGACTATGCAAAGTTTGAGAACCCTGACATAAATAGTGTGAGAAAGGCAGCATTTTAAATTTAAACCAAAAAGATTCAATAGGTGAAGTCTGATTGGCTGTTGGTGGCTCCACCCACTTTTAAAACCTAAAAATTCAGTCCCCTAGTGACCCTGGTGTTAATACTGTGAGAATGGCAGCAAGCTGAATTTCCCCATAGAAAATCAAGTTAAAATCTGATTGGCTGTTGGTGGCTCGACCCACGTTTTCTTACTCTGAACCTCAGTTACCTGGTGACTAGCTCTGCGAAGTTTGGGGACCTTAGTATTAATATTTAAAGAATGGCAGCAGTTTAAATTTAAACATATGAAGTCTATAGGTGAAATCTGATTGGCTGTTGTTGGCCCTGCCCACTTTTCTAAACTTGGAACATAGTCACCCAATGACATATTGTGCAAATGGCAGCAGTAAAAATTTCCCCACCGAAAATAATGAAAGAAATGTGATTGGCTTTTGGCGGCCCCGCCCATTTTTTCCTAACCTTCAGTACGTGGTCTCGCAGTTACTGACTGTGCAAAGTTTGGGAACCCTGGCATCAAACCAATAAAATTCATTAGGTGAAATCAGATTGGCTGTTGGTGGCTCTGCCTACTTTTCAAAACTAAAACTGCAGTCCCCTAGTGACCAACTGTGAAAAGTTTGGGGACCCTGGGGTTATTACTGTGAGAATGGCAGCAGGTTGAATTTCCCCATTGAAAGTCAATAGGTAAAATCTGATTGGCTGTTGGTGGCTCCGCCCACATTTTCTACCCCTGAAACACAGTTACCTGGTGCCTAACTCTGCAAAGTTTGGGGACCCTGGGGTTATTACTGTGAGAATGGCAGCAGGTTGGATTTCTGCCAATTCAATAGGTAAAATCTGATTGGCTGTTCACAGTTCCGCCCACTTTTGGGCATCGAACAATCATCATATTTTCATTTAGGCTGACCCCATGACTATGTGATTCAAGTTTGGGGAGTGTGGCCTCAAAGATGTAAGATTGGCAGCAGTTTCAATTTCCCTATAAATGTCAATTTGATTGGTTGTTGTTGGCCCCTCCCACTTTGGGGTCATCCAACAAATGTCACTGTTTCATTCGGGGTGACCCCATTATTATGTTATTCAAGTTTGGGGGGTGTAGCTTCAAAGCTGTAAGAGTGGCAGCAGTTTGAAAATCTTCCCTGTCAAAGTCAATGAGAAAATTGGGGTGTTTGGAGCAGCGCCACAAAAAGATGGGGGGCGGGATCACTTAGAAAAGCACAAGCAACCTGCTCCGCTATAGGGCAAAGAAGTGTGGAGAGTTTGGGTGTTGTACCCCTAAAATTGTAGGAGGAGTAGCGTTTAGAAAATGGGGGGTGCTAAGAATAAGAAGAAGAAAAAGTGGAAGAATAAGCTGAAGTCGAAGAACAGTATGTTGGGGTTTTCAACCCAATATAAAAATGCAGCTACTATATATGCATACTGTAAAAGGGAAACCTATATCTCTGGGTAAGTCAGACAAAATCAATTTATATTCACTGGGACATTGAAAGAAAACCGGTAGTTTTTACTTTTTATGCTACTGAAAATACAATAGGGCTAATAGCACGCTAAGGGGCACATTTACTAATTCACGAATCCGAATGGGAAAAATTCGGATTGGAAACGAACATTTTGCGACTTTTTCGTATTTTCGCGGCTTTTTCGTAAATTGTCGCAACTTTTTCATAACCGTTACGACTTGCGCGAATTGTCGCAAATTTTTCATAGCTGTTACGATTTGCTCGTATATTGTCGCGACTTTTTCATATTGAGCGCTCGTAAACGCCGGGCAAACCTTTCAGACTTTGCATGATTTTGGAAGCCTCCCATAGGACTCAATGGCACTCTGCAGCTCCAACCTGGCCCAAGGAAAGTCACAATACTGAAGCTTGAATGAATCCGAAACTTTCGTACTCGGCGCGATGGCTACGAAAAAGTCATAACGCTATGAAAAAGTCGTAACGGCTACGACAATTTACGAAAAAATCGCATAATACCGATCATTACGAAAAAAACGCATTCGGACGCTTTTCGGACGTTCGTGGATTAGTAAATGCGCCCCTAAGTGTTTTGTCCACGGCTGATATCCAGCAGGAAACAGCGGACACAAGTTCTCTGATGGCCAGTGGCATGTACAAATAAAGCCAAAATGATCCTGATTTCAACTGTGCATGCTTCTGGCTGGCGACCAAAGAGCTGGAGCAAGGACATCAAGGGGGCTGACACAGCAGCTAGCAACCCTGCTGGAATACTCTTCTTGTATAAACAGGTAAGCAGTACTGAACCTTTGGAGGGGACCTTCTATATAAATGTGCTATATACATTTTCTATAATAAATTCTATATACATTTTCCTTGCTCTTTAAGTGGCCACAAAAAACCCAATTAACCTTGTTCAAAGAACATGAGTGGAAAATACATTCTGTCTATTCTTTTAATGAAAAAGCACCATTATAAAGCACTAATTGGAAAATTTGGTAGTCTTTTTCCACTGAACTACCCCCCCCCGTCCCATTATAAACAAGGCTATTTGATCAGAGCTCCTCATTTGCCTTTGAACAAACAACCCTGTCCCCAAACTATAGCTTTTGATCAGCTCATTATCAGGGGCTTCACTCAGTAGAGCAGTGTGTGGTCTAAAAACTCTCTGCTTTTACAAATATTCGCTCCCCGGAGTCTTTTAGGGTTAACCAATGATCTGCAACTCTGGTCTTACTCGAGGAAGTGTTAAGGTGCCCATACACTATAAGATCCGCTCGCTTGGCGATGTTGCCAAGCGAGCGGATCTTCACCCGATATCCCCACCTACGGGTGGGCGATATCGGGTAGCAAGTACCTTAAAAAAAAAATAATCCGATCGTTTGGCCCTGGGGCCAAACGATCGGATTACATTTGCGGCCATGGGGCATCGGCTCGTTGATGCGGTCCCCGATCCGACTGGATTTTCTAACCTGGCCAATCGAGATCTGGACAATTTCAGGCCAGATATCGGTCGGCCAGGCCGCTCGGTTCTGCCCATACACGGGCCGATTAGCTGCCGAATCGGTCCAAGGGACCGATATCGGCTGCTATAATCGGCCCGTGTATGGGGGCCTTTAGCTACATTTGCTATAGTATGCTAAAAAGGCAATTTTAATGCATTGGAAATGCATGATCCCCCTCCCCTGTAATTTTGGCAAAAACTGGTAAAATACACCATCCCTATTCAGAATCTCCAACGGGGATCCTTAGCCTTAGGGCCTCATCCAATTCAAGCTGCAGCCATCTCATTATGCTTCTGAATGAGCCACGGTTGGATACATTATCTCCATGTTGGAAGGCAAAGCACTAGAAAGGACTACCCCTTCCTTGTGAAAAGAACTCTTCACATATCACTGATGCCAAAGCCTATTGGCAGAGGTTATTTGACAAGTTAAAAGATGACCTTGTCTCTAAAGATCTTCCTCAGCACCTGGAAGATGTTATTGCTCTCAGCATCAAGGTAGACACTTGCCTCAGGGAGTGCCAAGCTGAGAAAGAATGTGGCAAGGGATTCTGGCCTATTTTGGCACTGCAGTTTCAAAGTCCTCTCCTCCCATATCCCTGCTCCTCAGCTGGGTTCTTCTTTGTAGAGAAAAAAAAATGGTGGTCTGTGTCCCTGCATCGATTACAGAGGTCTCAATAAGATTTTTGGCACGAGAAACACATTTTTTGCTTTTTTGCTGTGTCAAGCAGTTTCATTATACATCAATAGAAAGTGTCGTGGACGGTTTCAGGCACTTCTCTACAGAATTAACTTGTACAGCAAAGGCTATATGTATGTATATATATCTTCCTTCTTTATTTTATCACCTCCCAATTAACCCATGTAGCCAGATGGCTTAACCACTCGGCTGAAGATACAGCCAGCATTACGCAGCTTCTGGCTCCTTCAAGTCCTTGGCCAACCACCCTTTTAGACACAAAACCCAAAAGGGATTGCCACTCCTTACTTACCAGGTTGGCATTCTTGCTTGGAAAAAAGCACTTTCTCTGGACAAAATAGCCGTTCAAACAATTTCACCCAATCTCCCTCTATGGCTTAATCCTGCTTTGAAACAATTATTGACTGTCCCAGACCCACGCGTGTGGGCACAATATGAGATTACAAGGAAGTCTGTCATGATGATGCTATCTTGCTATCCTCCCATTGTTCTGTTGATCGGTTTCTTGGGGGGAAAGGGTGGGGGTGATATCACTCTAACTTGGTCACGTGGCTGTGGCACCCTGGGAAATATATTGCTAGCCTCATGTGAAATTTCAAAATTAAATGTAAAAAATTTGTTTGCAGATTTCAATGCAGGATCCAGAAGCTCTATTAACTGATGCATTTTGAAAAAAACATGTTTTCTAATGACAGTATTCCTTTAAAGGACATGTAAACCCCACACACAAAAATTTAATCAGTGAACAGCCTCTTTGAAATCTTTCAATACCTGCCACTCTGGTTGTCCAGAGGTTAATAGTAAGGCTGCAACATCTCCTTAATCACTTAGATTTCCTTCTCCTCCTATAACACACTCGACCCCCTCCCTCAGGAATTTGCTTTGGCTGTTGGCTTGTGGGCATGCTCAGTTGTTCTCAGTTCAGATTACTAAACACGCCGCCCAGTCTAGCAGCCAGTGAGGAGATGGCATTGCTGGTTCCCATAGAAACTCAGCTCTAGCTGTCTGCTTCAATTTTTTTCTCCCAACCAACTCTCCTGAGCTCAGTTCAAACAAAGTAGAACTTTTATCAGACAGTTCTTCCTGTGTGAGCCTGTATTCTTGATGAAATATATGCTGAATAAGGGTCTGTGTGTGTATGCTGTTTGCAGATTTAAATGTGATTATGTATCAGAGGAAAAATGGCCTCTGGTGAAAGCTGCTATTTGCTTTAGGAAAATGTGATGGTGCTGGCAAGGGGTGGGGATATATGCAGTACAAATAATGCCATTTGGGCGGGGGAGACATGCCCAACTAATATATATTGTAGGCAAATTTAGTCTTTACATGTCCTTTAAATACCCAGGCCAACTGCACACACCCCATTCTCTAAAATCATTGGTGGATTTCAGTTACCCCACACATGTTTTTACCAGTACCTCCAAGTCCGCCATGCCCTAAATACGCATTTCAATCCCCAACTAAAATGAAGTCCGTACTTAAGGTACCTGACAAGAAAAAACACTTATCCATTGTATACAATTTACTTAACTCACAAAGGGGTTATCCGTATGCATATTGCCATAATGGCATAATGGCTACAAAACATTCCTACATTATACACTGATGACTGGGATGATATCATTAATACTTTTATCCCAAAGCTGATCAGCAGTGCAGACATTCATATTCAGTATAAAATGATTTACAGGCTACTACACACCAGTCCGCCTTCGCAATATTGGAATGAGTCCTATTGGAATTTAACTGAAAAAACATAAAAATGCCCCCACCTAATGGTAGATATAAATAGAACCCTAGCAGGAGAAATAAGAGCAAAAGCTGAGTTGGTCACAACTGGGAGATAGAAATTGAATAGCTGTCTGAAGGGACTTGCAATGTGCAGTGTTGGCTTTCTCTGAAATCACAGGATTATGTATATTGGCCTGAGATGGCTGTCTACACACCATTATTATAAGAAAGGAACTAAAAAGACGCATCATTTTAAAAAAATGATTCATGAATAAAAACTGTAAGAATATCATTTTAAATGGTAAAATTTACTATTTGCAATGCACACAGTTTGCCACAAGATGGCACTTGCACAGTCTCAATTTAGCGTTGCTGCAGTAGAAGAACAGCCACATGGTGGCGCGTAAACTATAAATTATGGCAGTAAAGAAACAAACATAAGGATACCTCAAGTTCTTTTTTTTAGTGGTGGAGGCATACAAAAGATGTATATAGCGATCAATAGATGTTTAACAAGTACTATTTAGAGTCGTATAAAGGCAGATTGACTTCATGTTATGCTGGTCACAGGACTCAAAGGGCACCTATAAAATGAATATGTGTTTGTATTATTCTGTATTTCTTTGTATTGTATTGATTATTTATATAGCACCACACATGTACACAGTGCTTTACAAGGCATACATATAAACAGGGGTATAGTTATGATAAATTAGGCAAAATCAAAATGTATGGTCAAGGGAACAGTTCCCTCCATTGTCATTGTTCCTCTACAAATCTGTGGGGAATCTTTGGGGTATAGATTAAAATGATAATAATATTATCAGAAAGTGATGCAAAAATCATTAATAAATGATTATGATGATAAATAGAAACTAAGGTGCTTCTTTGTCCATACCTGCAGAACTGCAGCTGTGGAGTCTGTTTAAGCCTGATTATTTTGTTGGTATATTTCAAAAATATTTTTAATTATTCTTAATGTTGTAAAAAGTTTGAAGTGCCTCCTTAGCTGTATTTTGAGCATGTTAGAAGAATATCAGTTTGTATTACTAGCATTTTATTTATACAGGGCTCATTGTGGAAATGAAAACTGAAATGCAAGCATTGTCATGTTCCATTGAATTACCTTCCTCTTCCTGCTCATGCTCACAAATTTTTAAATCTGAAAAAATGTATACATTTTTTTTTAGATTTCAACATTTTTTGTCATTTAAACTGGGCTGCTTGAGAACTATATTTGATTGCGAACAATGTATTTTCCTCTTAAAATGTCCACAAAATTCAAGAAAGAATTACATTTTTTCTTTGCACACACTTATAATCTTTTCCTATGTGTATTGAGAAGAGTTAATGAATCCGTAATTGTTCACTGATCACAAAAGACTGGGTGTAGCTTTGTTTAGACAGAAAGATAAGGATTGCCAGTGCAATAAAACAGGGATCCTGCCTGAAAGGGGAAAGGAGAAGTTCAGTAAATGCAAAATAATAACTTTAATTTTTAATGTTAATCTGGTCCTGACCATATTGCTGTGTCTGTATTAGGGATCTGGTACAAGTATGGGATCTGTTATCCAGAAAGTTACAAATTACAGGCAGGCCATTTCCCATAGACTCAGTTTTAATCAAAAGATTCATAATTTGCAAACATATTTTCCCTTTCTCTGTAATAATTGAACATTACTCGATCCCAACAAATTAATCCTATAGGCTATACAATACTATTGGGGATATTTAATTTTTAGAATTATTTTTTGGAATAATCCAAGTCCCAAGCATTCTGGATAACAGTCAAATTAGCGCCAAACCTGACTGACTTATGTCATGTTTTCCCCCCTAATGGAAGCCTCCACAGGGAAATGATGAATCAGTCTATACAGATGACTTTCCTACATTAGCTTTAGAACCCAACCAGTCGAGCCTCACTTCATCCTTAACTGCTAATCTAGGTATAACAGACCCAACACACTTGATTCCAACAGAATCAATCTAGTTACTTATTTAGGTTGGGTTGAAAAAAGTCCAAAGTCCATCCAATCAAATCAACCCTTCCAAGCAAACCCAGCACACTCACATAAGACCCATACTAACATAACTATACACTAGCATACTTTATTTATTAACATCAACACTAATTATAGATTTTAGTATCACACTAGCCTTGGACATTATACTTGTTCAAGAAATCATCCAAGCCCCTCTTATAGGAGCAGTTCAGTGAAAAATTAAAAAAAGGGAAAATAGATAGACTGTGCAAAATAAAAAGTGTTTTCAATATAGTTAGGCAAAAATATAAAGGCTGGAGTGAGCAGATCTCTAACATAATGGCCATAACACTACTTCCTCCTTTACAGCTCTCTAAGCTGTTAGCCGTCAGTAGCCAATCAATGACTTGAGGGGGAGCATATGGGACATAACTTTTCAGTTAGTTGCTTCAAATGAAAGCTCTGTTCCTCTAATCTAAAGGGGTGGCCTCTGGTGTGCTTATTGTTTTTAATGGGAAAAAAGAACATCCCCTATCTGCCTATAATGCCCTCTAATGTACTTGTACAGAGTAATCATTTTCCCTTACAATCTTTTTTTTTTCCAGAGAAAACAACCCCAACCTTGACAGCTCATTAATATCCTTCTTAAGGACTGGAGCCCAAAATTGCAGTGCATAGTCAAGATAAGGCATTTCCAGCAACGCAGAGCTAATAGACAACACTTTATTTGCTTTAGTAGCCACAGAATGACACTGCCTAGAATTAGACAACTTATCTACAAAAATCCCCAGATCCCCCCCAACACACTACCATTTAGTGTGTATGTCACATTTATATTATTTCTGCCATTTCTAACTTTGCATTGAACTTCACTGAACTTCATTTTCCATTTTGCTGCCCAATTTTCCAATTTTGCCAAATCTCTCTGCAATGTGGAAGCATCCTTCATGTTTTGCAAAATTTAGTATCATCTGCAAAAATAGAAACAGTACATTCAAAGCCCACCTCCAGGTCATTAATAAAAAAGTTAAATAGCAGACCAAGGACTGACCCCTGCAGGACTCCACTAACAACACTGGTCCAATTATAAAATGTAACTTTTACCACCACTCTTTGTATTCTATCCTTCAGCCAGTTTTCTACTCAAGTACAAATATTATGTCCCAGGCCAATATTGCTCAATTTTATCATTAACTTTCTGTGCGCTACAGTATCAAATGCTTTAGCAAAGTCCAATCCTAGAGTCAAGCTCAAAATATTATAATATTATAATATGCAATGTATTCAAGTATCCTATCTCTTATCACCCCTTTCAAAAGCTTTCCTACCACTGAAGTCAGACTAACAGGCCTATAGTTCACAGGCTGAGAACGGTATCCCTGTTTGAATAACGGCACAACATTAGCAATTTGCCAGTCTCTCAGCACTTTGCCAGACCTCAATGAATCCTGAAGAATTAAGTGAAGAGGTTTGGCAATCACAGAGTTAAGCTCATTTAATACTCTGGGATAAATACCATCCAGTCCTGGACCATTGTTTACCTTTACATGTTCAAGTCTCTTTTTAATTTTGCCCTGAGTAACCCATGCACCATTAGTTATTTTACTAGAATTGGGTCTGTTAAAAAGAAATAAGTGGCTGAATTAAGGGGCTGATTCACTAAAGGTCGATAAAATGAGCGCTATTAATAGCATGCGTTAAAAATTTTATCCATTCTTATGTTTTGTGACTTAACGTTAGATTCACTAAAAGGACACGTGTCATAATTAAGAAGCGATGTTCTTTGCGTTATTTAACTTATTTAACTTGCAATGAGCAATTTTCTTTCGGTATTTTAAGCCGCATGCGTTATTTCCCACCGCGCGTGATATGTTTTGCCGTGTGAGATATTAGCACACGATATTACGCATGTAACCATTAACATTACATGTTTAAAAAATAATTTTGGATGCCTTTTACTCCTAGCTGCAATACCCCTTTCCATCTCTAGTTTAGCTTGCCTGATAGCTTTTTGCATACCCCCCAACTGTCCCGCTTTGCGCGGGACAGTCCCGCTTTTAATAGCGCATCCCGCTGTCCCGTATATTTCCACGAATGTCCTGCATTTTCATAATAGATTACGGAAATGCGGGACATTCAAGGAACTATCCAGCACAGCGGGATGCGCTGGTTGTAGCCGGCTTCTTCTGCGGCTCCTCTACTTATGCAGCTTCTTGCGCGGCGGTGACAGGCCCTTTTATAAGGTTGCGCTTCGTGCGTACTGACGTCACACGTATGCACGGGGCGCAACCTTATAAAAGGGCCTGTCGCCGCCTGACAAGGAGCAGGAGCCACTGAAGGAGCTTGTATGGGGCAATTGTGGGTACTGTGTATGGGGGAACTGTGTATGAAGGGTACTGTCTAAGGGGGCACTGTGTATGGGGGGGTACTGTCTATGGGGTCACTGTGTATGGGGGTATTGTCTATGGGGGCAATTGGGGGCACTTTCTATGGGGGCATTGTGTATGGGGGGGGTACTTTCTATGGGGGCACTGTGTATGGGGGCTACTGTCTGTCTATGGGGAAATTGGGGGCACTGTCTATGGGGCAATTGGGGGCATTGTCTATGGGGTCAATTGGGGGCATTGTCTATGGGAGGGGTACTGTCTATGGGGGCGCTGTGTATAGGGGGTACTGTCTATGGGGGGTACTATCATTACTAGTAGGTTTTTGCACTGCCTGAAATAACAAGTTGTCTTTTAGCCCATATACAAACCTGCTAGTTTTTTCTGACATGGCCACCCCATTACTCCAGTCAATGTATGAATAATTTAAGCTCCCCATAATAACAACTTGGACTAGTTGTGAGGCCTCCTCCTCCTGTTGAAAAGTGACATCTTATTGGTTGCTGTGGGTTACTGCACCTGGGCAAACTTAGTTCATTTTATCATTTTATCACAGACAGAAACTTAAAGGAAAGCAATATGCAAGGGAATGTCCAATCTGGTTCTTTTCTATATTCCATTGCCATATACCTATGTACCCTAACCTAAACCATACTTGCCATCTTACCAACTTAACCTGTACTCCAGTAGCACCAGCCACAATTGTGACAACTAATACAATAAGCTCAACACTAACCCCACTAGGACAAGTTTGTCTGACCCAGGTATGTGCCTTATAGCTGTAATTTGCAGCTCCAGGTTAGCTTTGGAAAAAAAGGGTGTGATTTGTCAAGAGAGTGCACACTTGAGGCACAAACTGCATTAGGCCATGTTAGATAAGTATATATGTTTACCAGTAGCATTTCCTAGGACACCCAGCAAGTACCGATCCCATTTTCTCCCAAATTGATTCTGTTGTACAGTAAAATTAAGTTACACTTTCTGGCCATTCTGGCCAAAGCAAGCAGTTTAATTATTACTTGATTTACATGCCCCTTCCATGAGAGATCCATTCCAGTAGTCAAAACAATGGACTTAAGTCCTTGACTTTGATTTTAGATATTTTTACATGTTTCTCAAGTAGATCTGCCAGAATTAACAAACTACATATCATTCCATCTGTGCTAATGAAATATTAATTTTAAACTTGCGGGCGATCGTTTGAGGATTTTTACTTAAAAGATCTGCCGTGTATACAAAAAAAAAAATGTTTTCTTGCTTCTGTATAATTTGTAGAAATGATGTGCCCTATGTATTAAAATGAAATTTGGAACTTTTCACAGTCTATCAGAGGAAAGTTTCACAGCTCTTTTATGGGGCTTTAAAAGACATAATTTTCAAAGCGTGAATGTGATAATTCAACCTTTGATATAAAAAATCCCATACAAGTGGAAGAATTTCTCTTTGGCTGCCAGTAGTGAGCTGTATCTCACCTTCTGATAAATATGCCCTTATAACTGAATCTTTTTCTTAGACCGTCACAGTCCAACGTGTTCCTTGTAGTAGCACAATTATCCATTATGGAATTTTTCATGAAAAATAATATGACAATTCTGAAGTTATAAAATTAAGTTAATACAGCTGAAGTTAATACAGCTGATGGCAGGCTATGGGCCATAAAAATCTCTATTAGGTGTTGAGTTAGACAGCACTATGTTAATGGCATACCTGTAGTTTTCTGAGACAAAATGACAACATGTCAGGAACTGTCTTAAAGCACTTCTGATGGGCGTGCTGGTGCTCAGGAATGTTATATCTTTTAGTGTGTGTCACTATCTCACTTCTACCACACAACATTATTTTGGAGGTAAGACACTTTAAATAGATGTACTAGCCCTCCCTCTGTGCCTAAGCTGGCATCCTTTTAAAGTAGAACCTGCTAAAACCTGTTGTTTCCTTAATTTAATGGATTGCTAAGTTTAGATTCCTGCCTATTTTTTGCAATTTGTTGTTATGCTTCCAACCCTACCTTTGCCTTGGACTTTTGACATTTCTAATTAAATGTTGTTCTTCAAATGGGTTGGATCCCTGTAGGTGCTGCTGCATAAAGCCAGGGGCCCACAATGGAGCTGAATACTCCAAAATGGAAGCAAACACCAGTAGCTGCAGGGCTCCCCAGGCATGCCGCATAAGCCAGACAGACAGGTACAGTCTCCCTACTGAATCCTTTGTTTTATAAGCATTAGATACTTATGATACTTATGGCAGAAGTGTAAATACTGATGAAAGCGCATATGCATTTTGGGCAATAATTAAAATCTGAAGAACATAAGTTAGTTTCTGACATTTGATTGCTATGTTGTTCCCTTCACTCCCCTATCATTTTTCTTTTGCTGTTGTGTTCCAGTATTACAAATGAATGCTTAGCTATAAAAATACCATTTTTCACAAGGGCCAAATAAAGAACTCTCTGCATAGCGAAAGAGGAAAATAATGTTGAGGGAAAATTCCAGAGATATTGAAGAGCCATAACTTAATTTTCTTAGATGCCGTACAATATGCCATGCAAAGGAACTCAACATCTGCAGACAAGCTGCAGGTTGGAAGTTGTACTTTCATTCATCTTATATAAAAATTCTTTTTTTTGAAGAAACAGTGTGAACATTACTCTTTCTAAAAGCGTTCCTCTTTTTCACCTGGAACCCTTTCTGGCGCTGTAAAGGTAATGCTCTTAACTTAATCTTAAATTAATGTGGATTGGCAAAAAGATACCACAGTACCACAGAGAGTAAAGTGTATTCAGTTTTTCTGAGAAGGATAAGAAAAATAGTATGTGAGGAACTCTGCACATAATCAGTCATTTGGAAGCTTTTCATCACTAGTAATTACATTTTCCAATACACCAGTGAGGTTTTTTAAAGAAATTAGACATTTTTGGTTCCTTTAAAAAAAAAAAAAAAAAAAAATGCAATGTCTTGATACAATGTACAATAGTAATCAAAATTAGTTGAAAAATTACCCTGCATTTCTAAACCAGGTTTTAGATCAACAAATACAAAATTGCAGTCAAGCTTTGCCATAAGACCACTAGTCCAGCAAATATACTGTAGATATTGGTTAATCTCCTTCTGCGTTTTTCCCTTCCGCATTTTAACAATTTTATCAACTCATTTAATCTCTAATACTGATATATTTTCTCTTATGTACTGACTATAGCACTCACATATAAAATATTTTTGCCCACAGTGCCCATCCTGTGGATTGCATTGTTGCTTTAAAGTGTTGAGGTCCTTGGTTCAGTTCCTACGTGGGCACACTTAATGGACTGCATTAGGAATGTCTGCATTAGGAATGTCTGTAATGTCTGTAAACAACCTCTGTATAGCAATGCCTAGCATGTGAGTACTACATAAATAACAGGTAATACATATGGAGGAAGTGTAAAAAAAAGTAAAGGAACAAACAAGCACAATATTCCTTTGCACAAATGTAATAAAGCTAAACCTGATTTAGTGACCCATCTGCCAGGTGAAAAATGTATTTTGCCTTTTATAATTTGAACCAGTTTGCAAAATATATAATTAAACTTACTATAAAGTCTATATTTTTTTGTACAATAATTGTCACCTTTAAGCAGGTCTTAGCAAAATTTGTAATGCACAATTAAAATGTACAATGTATTATTATTCAATTCTTTTCCCCCTTTATTACTTAGATTGCATTTCCAAAACAGGCTTCTATTTTCAGCCCTAGTGGATAAAAGTGATGAGCATGCAAATAAAATAATATTAAAAGAACGCTGGAGTAATATATACTATTTGCTGTTTTGCTCAAATGTAGGGGCAATTAAATATAAACATCATGTGGTGGCTATAAAGGAAAAGCTCAGTTACTTTCTGTAGGTAGACACTCTCTGCCAGTGACTGAATACTCCAGGCTGCTGTGAAACATGATCCTAAGAGGCATTTGTTCCCAACATTTGGAAAACACACCCAGAATACAAGGAGGAGTCAATTAGGATTAAAGCACAGATTGAGAACTAGGCAAAACATTCCCTTTCCAGGTGAGACGGTAAGTGGGATCATTTATTATAATTATTTATATAATATGCTTGAAACTTAGCAACTGTCTTTTTTTGTGTATCATAGTTAAATATTTGTTCAAGTATTGGTTACCTAGTCATTTAAAAAATGGAACAAGAATAAAATAAACAACATGAATACATTTTTTTGTATTCATACTTGGGGTACATTAGACGAATGATTTTCCATGTAAAAAAAGCATGTTTCAGTTAAAAAAATTTGTGTGTCTCCTAGATTCTACTACATATTTATGATTAATGCTTAGTGCAAAATATCCTTTCTACCCATTGTTTCTAACATCGTACATGCTATAGTGCTGTTTGGTAGAGCTGTTTGCCTTTAATTTCAGATGTTGTTTTATAAACAAATTAATGTCAATCTACAGAGAAGTCTACGGGTTATTTTTTTCTTATGTTCGCCTGGTTTATTAGACTTGTCTCTGTGGCTGCTGCAACATGTTGTGATCTTCCATCCTTTTATGTAGCTCTAATGACTTCAGCATGTCCAGAAAGCAGACGTTATGGCCCTCCTTGGACTTTAAGCACTCTTCACACGGTAGTCAAGCTTTTAGTTTAAATGAAAAACCATATGTTTCCATTGCTAGGCACATATTGCAGTCCTTGCATGGGGTATAAAAGTTGGTCAAGGATGTTTTTAATTACAAAACATATTTAACAAAATGCTTTAAAATATATGTACATTTCATACACATAACAGCACGTACTGTACCTTAAGCAACAGTGATGCATATTTGTACAGTGCTTTACCTATTGTATATGTTTTTAGACAGTAGTCAGCGGACAAACTGGCTGAAAGGTACTTACTGCAATAGACCAATTAGGCAGTTACTGGATTGCAGGAAACTGGGAGTTAGGATAGGAATCTTAGATTTTAAGCTGCATTGGGGCCGGGACTGATGTATAATCCCTGCAAAGTGCTAAAATATTTGTAGTTGCTATATAAATATAGGATATTTATCATAATATGTTACTCAAAAAATCCTGTGACTCAAAGTACAGTTCTGAAAAGTACCTTGAAACATAGATCAGTAGAGAATGCCACAGTTTTGTGCTATGCCTAGATACATTTGCATAATGAGAAAGCTGAATATTAGCACTATACTCGATATGCGATATGGTTCAGTGCAATGGCAGACAAGGAGATTTGCCACACACAGGAAATCTACACAACCCATAGGAGACGTATATCCAGCAAATGCCAATCCATCCACATTTATTAGAATCACTGCATGTAAATCACTGTACATATGGTGATCCTTTGTAATAGAAATAAAAATTGTACCCTATACGATCCTTATTACTGGTTATTCTTTTTTTCCTCTTGTCTTACTTTTATTTTCCATAAATATATATAGTAAAAAGAACTGTATCTCCCCACTGCTAACATTTTCTCCAATATCATTATATATACAGTACTTGTATAAAAAATTATTTTTTAATTATGTGAATAGTAAAAAAATGAAGCAAGAAGGGGTGGGAACCTTATTATCATGGGGGGTAAGTTGGTTGATGAGAACGGGGAAAAAGCTGAAATTTTGAACTCTTATTTTTCATCTGTCTATACATCTGAGGAGCCAGATAATGAAGGCTTCCCTTTTAATATGCCCAGTTCTAGTAATTTAGCTACTGACGCATGGGTCACTCGGGAGGAGATTCAAAAGAGACTTGAACATGTAAAGGTAAACAAAGGTCCAGGGCCGGATGGGATTCATCCCAGGGTATTAAATGAGCTGAGCGCTGTGATTGCCAAACCTCTTCACTTAATTTTTCAGGATTTATTGAGGTCTGGCATGGTGCCAAGAGACTGGCGGATTGCTAATGTGGTGCCGTTATTTAAAAATGGATCCCGTTCTCAGCCTGAAAACTATAGGCCTGTTAGTCTGACATCAGTAGTAGGAAAGATTTTGGAAGGGTAATAAGGGATAGGGTACTTGAATACATTGCAGTTCACAATACTATTAGTTTGTGCCAGCATGGTTTTATGCGTAACAGATCTTGCCAGGCTAATTTAGTTGCCTTTTATGAGGAGGTGAGTAGGAACCTCGATGCTGGAATGGCAGTTGATGTCATCTACTTGGACTTTGCTAAAGCGTTTGATACAGTACCTCATAGAAGGTTAATGATCAAATTAAGGAATATTGGCCTAGAACATAATATTTGTAATTGGATAGAGAACTGGCTGAAGGATAGAGTACAAAGAGTGGTGGTAAATGGAACATTTTCTAATTGGACCAGTGTGGTTAGTGGAGTACCACAGGGGTCAGTCCTTGGTCCTTTGCTTTTTAACTTGTTTATTAATGACCTGGAGGAGGGCATAGAGAGTACTGTTTCTATTTTTGCTGATGACACAAAATTGTGCAAAACTATAAGTTCCATGCAGGATGCTGCTGCTTTGCAGAACGATTTGACAAAATTAGAAAACTGGGCAGCAAACTGGAAAATGAGGTTCAATGTTGATAAGTGCAAAGTTATGCACTTTGGTAGAAATAATATAAATGCGAACTATCTACTGAATGGTAGTGTGTTGGTGGTATCCTTAATGGAGAAGGATCTAGGGGTTTTTGTTGATAACAAGTTGTCTAATTCCAGGCAGTGTCATTCTGTGGCTACTAAAGCAAATAAAGTGCTGTCTTGTATAAAAAAGGGCATTGACTCAAGGGATGAGAACATAATTTTGCCCCTTTATAGGTCCCTGGTAAGGCCTCACCTTGAGTATGCAGTGCAGTTTTGGGCTCCAGTCCTTAAGAAGGATATTAATGAGCTGGAGAAAGTGCAGAGACGTGCAACTAAACTGGTTAAGGGGATGGAAGATTGAAACTATGAGGTGAGACTGTCGAGGTTGAGGTTGTTTTCTCTGGAAAAGAGGCGCTTGCGAGGGGACATGATTACTCTGTACAAGTACATTAGAGGGGATTATAGGCAGATGGGGGATGTTCTTTTTTCCCATAAAAACAATCAACGCACCAGAGGTCACCCCTTTAGATTAGAGGAACGGAGCTTCCATTTGAAGCAGCGTAGGTGGTTTTTCATGGTGAGGGCAATGAAGTTGTGGAATGCCCTTGCTAGAGATGTGGTAATGGCAGATTCTGTTAATGCCTTTAAGAGGGGCCTGGATGAGTTCTTGAACAATCAGAATATCCAAGGCTATTGTGATACTAATATCTACAGTTAGTACTAGTGGTTGTATATATAGTTTATGTATGTGAGTGTATAGATTGGTAGGTGTGGGTTAGGTGTGCTGGGTTTACTTGGATGGGTTGAACTTGATGGACACTGGTTTTTTTTCAACCCTATGTAACTATGTAACTTGTGTCACAATTGTTATGGAAACATTTTTCTTTTTTATTCTTTTTAATTTAAAAATTACAAAATGAATAAGAATCATTGAAAATAAGAAATAAAAATCGTATTTTCTCCTGATCCCTGCATGTATAGTGTTCTACATCCACAAGTTCTAATGGATCTGGATGACAAGGCATATCCTGGCACTGTGTCTCCTGCAAGACCTTGATTGCATGGAAGTGAGTTTTATAGAGGACAGGGTTTCCTCCAAGTGCAAAATATGCCCACCTTTACTTAACACTTTGAGCTGCACCATGCTGGCAAGTACAGCTTTCGCTTCTGCTCGGCTCCATTTCGTGATTGGCCCGATAATTCCTGCTTTCACCTTTTGAGGCTGATCCCCACTTGGCCCTACTTCATGTAGCTGAGTTCAGAAGGAATCTGTACATGTCAGTTTTACTGAGGTGTGTAAGGTAGCGGTTCTGTTTCTCTCAGCCAGCAAAAAAAGTGCAGGGTGAGAGCAGTGGAGCCAGCATGCTGTGTGCCCTCAGCCTTAGCTATACCTTGCCTAAAACAACCATTAATTTCATGTGTTAAATGAGGCAAACCCCACCCAATGTATGTTTACTTTGCCTCAAGCAGTCTCTTACCTTATTGAAGAGCAAATGTGGAATGAAATTCCTTTTCCTGTCCAGTTGTTTTAGACTCATTATCTGAAGTGAATCAACAATAATGTATGACCCCAGTCAAACAAATGGAATACAGGATATAAAGCTGTAAACATGCAACAACTTTCCACTCTCCCAGAGAGAAACCTGGATAAATTCTACATTAGGAATTTATCATTGACAATCTATCCCTTGGCTGTCCTTAATTTTTCCCACTGTTCCTACTCTAACCTTTCCTTTGCCCTTTCAGTTTATAATGGTATCATGTAAACTGGCATTTAAACAGACTATGTTCATATCCTATTTGAACCTTCATGCTTTCAAGGCTAAAACCTCCAAATGGCAGCCACATTAGTGGCCCTTTGGGATCACCTGACTGTAGTTGGGTGGCGACCATTTGGGAGTTTTAGCCTTAACAGCAAGCAAGTTGTAGGTATAGCTCAGTTCCTTTGTTAAATGTATATTGAAGTAGTAGAGGCTTGTACTCCTCACAGTATATGTTTTGAATATTTATTAAATATATAAACTGCAACATTAAAGTCCAAATACCCATACAGTGGCACTGTGAAAATGGCGTTTAACCAGCACACTGGTTGTTATAGTAACCGGTGTAAACAAACCTAGGAAAAGTAACTGTGCAGATCCACATACTTTTCCCCATGTTTGCAAGTATTGGATTCTTTGCCTGTCTCTAAATTGGGATCATGCTCTCTGCCTGCCGAGACCTGTTCCTGGTCTCTTTCGTACCTTGCCTTGATCATTGCCTTGTTACCAGTACAAGCAGAATCTACAATGCCTTCCCTGTCTGCAATCAGTGCCAACTTTCCCTTCTTTACTCCCACATTTCTCTTCCTTACCTACTACCAAAATTTCTTGTTCATGCTCTACCTGCCTTTTATTCAGTAAAGAGTAAATCAATCTGCTAGTACCAACTTGGTCTGTCTACTAGTGCCTGCTTCCTCCTCAGTTCCTAATCTAGAGGCCAGTGAATTTATCTATATACATATATCTTTAATTTTACCCAGAAATCTTCTTGGTTGCAAAAAATAGGAAGCCATTCATTGTTGCAAACAATATTCTGACAATTTTAACTGAGAAATATAATTAACTTCTCTCCATTTCATTGGTATTGTCTACATAAATAAATTGAAGGAGATCATTTCTGTCACAAAATGGATCATTGTCACCATCCCTAGAAGGCTTGCAAGCTATATTTATACTTTTACTTCCTAGGGAGTCCAGTTACTGCCTATTATTTACCACTGGTCCACCAGTTTTTTCTTCAGATGTAGGATAATGTCAAACATTATAATGTCATTTAGCAACTTCCTGTTTGTCTGAATGGGATATTTCTTCCTGTGGCAACCAGTAGTGCCATTAATCATGTGTTTAGAATTGCTGTATTATAGAAATAAACAATTTAAGCAGGATTACAAATATTAGTGAATGCTTTGCAATATATACATTAATACAGTTTCATTTTAGGTGGCTAATGATCCATTACAGAATTTAAGTCATCTCGGTAATCTTAAAACCTAGCTTGTTTACTGCCATGATTGCCAAGGCATTATATAACAGACTCTGTCTACTCCTGGGACAGTTTACAATATTCCCTTAAGCCATAATATACCATGTGTATTTCATTAAAAGCAGGCACTTTTTAAAGCCATACTGCAATGTTCAGCAAAACCTGAAAATAATTTTGTGTACCCTTCTCATTATAACATCAAACATTTAATATGTAACTGCAAGTTTAATTTTTCATATTATTTTTAAACAGTTCATGATTGGTTACAACAGATTACATTTTCTCCTATAACATCAAAGTTGAACAAGCTAGTTTAGTGGTGTCCAACATTTTCTTTTAAAATGGGACACATATTCAATTAGTCACATGTGGACTGGATTTTGAAAAAGTGTTATACAAAAACAATCTATGCACCCAATGGCCAGGGGCCCCTTAAGTCCCTTGGAGGGCCACAGCTGCATAGCATTGCACTAGTAAATATTTTAGGGTGAATTAAATTATATAAACTTAATTAAGAGCTTGAACATTTTGCAGCCAGGATTCCCTGTTGAAAGCATCTTGGCTTGTAGTTATTAAAGTTTATTATAATTGGCTATAACTTATCTCCAATTAACCATGAAAATTGTTTGCTCCAAAATTACCACAACTCCTACCCATACCTAAGTGTGATGCACTGAATTTAACTTGTGATAGTTTATGTTATTTACACAAATGTAACATCTAATTTCAGCTTTATTTCTGGGGAGTTGCAAGTTTTAGCACACATTTAGGTGCCACTGAAAAAACAATATGGGGTTAAGTCTAAAACAACTGTACTTCTCTGAGTACACTCATCCGAGTGGCTTCTTCAAGAGTTTAAATACCGGGTAATTCCCTACCAGTCATTTGAACTGAAGAAGCCACTTGGATGAGTGGTGAAACATTTTCAAGAAAAACTCAGAGAAGTCCAGTTGTTTTAGACTTAATTCTACTAGATACTGTATATCATGACCTGGATGAATGAGAATCTTCATAGACAATATGGGGTTGATTCACTAAAGTGCAATAATGCTTATTGCATGCTTTTTTTGCGTTAAAATTGATGCAAAAATAACGCGCGATTTGCTAAAGTATTATCGCATGCGTTAAGTCGCATATCGCATGCGTTAAGTCGCATATCACATGCGTTAAATAGCGTGCAACCGCATTCTTTAATTTTAGCGCATTGCGTTAATTAGCGTGCAGAAATAATACTAACGCATGATTCACAAACACTTAGATGCGCTAAATATCGCATTAGTCTGTGCGAAAATTAACACCTGCAGTGTTATTTATTCAAGTATGTGTTGGCCCTAGAGTGATGCAGCCTCCAGTTTGCAGGGAAATGGTCATTTTCAGAACAGTAGTTTTCTGAAAGTAATGTCGTGTATGGCTAATATGGCGTGTTTTTTTTCACACGTGGTGACAATTAGTGCGCGTTGCGTCAAATACCGCACGAAAATAGTCTTCACGACTTACATAACGCAAACAGCATCACGTCTAAATTAACGCAAGTATCCTTTTAGTGAATCATGCGTTAAGACGCAATAAAATTTTTAACGCATGCTATAAATAGCGCTCGTTTTATCGCACTTTAGTAAATCAACCCTTATATTCATTATAAAAAAAATAAGTATTTATTACGAATTTATCAATGTATAAAATGTATAATCACATTACATTATAGTTAATTAATATATGTTATTTGTTCATTTTTATTAAGTATTATGAACTATATTTCTACATTTCCACGTAATCTTCCTTATTTAGATATGCTGGTCATGTTCATCAACTCTATACCAAGGCAGTCCCTGATTTATATAAAATAAATTGAAATATAAACTAATTGCAAAATAGTTTTCAACATTAGCACATATCCCTATTTTGCTACAAATATGACTGCACTTGATCCACACAAATTTTTTACTATGTGTAACAGTGGTTTTTACCCAAATCTTACCCTCACTGACCTTCACTGTTGGCTTTCGGGTGTACAGTGTATTTACAACAGCAAACAGGAAATTTCCCAAATGTCCTCTAGCCAACCATTGAGTCACAAAATGTAAAGTTTTAATAAAAAAAACTTTGGCCTTCTTAAATTTAAAGCAAAAATTAACACAATTGTGAGCTGCATTCAGGATCAGTATGAACTCTGTGGCCTTTTTACAGAGATACAGTTTCTGGTCTCAGTAGCTTCAGTGTTCCAGCTCTAGCTGCTGGTAGCTAAGATTACACAGCACAGTTGGGAGGGGAAGCAAATTCTTATGGGAGGGGAAGCAAATTCTGATGGGAGAGGGAGGAGGAAAAGGGGCAGGGGGTGAGGAAGAAAGGAGCAAACTGAGCAGACTCGTGCCCATTCCCTGAAGGATTTTTTTGAAAGAAGGAAGTCTGATACTGAAGAACATGTGTACAAAAAAGAAGAAACTAAATGCTGTGTTTCTGTGAGTGTGTATGGCTGTATTTACATAGACCTTTCTGATAAGGCTTACTTAGTTTTTACCTTTCCTTCTTCTTTTAGGACAGTCAGGTCTAATACATCATTGGCTGTTCTTACTGATCCTTTATAATCATACAAACTAACTACTAACTCCCAGTTGCTACACATTTACTTGGTGGCATGTGCAGACTGTGACTATATCCATCACCAGTGAGATTAGAAAAATATGTAAAGGAACATCCAACATGTGCATGAACTGTCCTTTGCTACCATCCAGTCTTAGTGCACATTTTGCTCTAGTTATTTAAAAATATATTCAGTGATTTGTTTGGATTATTCATAGTTAAGATCTTTTTATAACAACACAGCCATACATAAAAAAATGTTTAATAGGTCTCCTTTTTAAAAAATATTTATTCATTAAATAGTTTGCATTTTGTTTGATTTTTCAAGGTAACAAACAAGCTGTTCGGACCTTTAAGTATGCGTACAATTGGAAGCAAACAGATGATGATATGGCTTGTGATAACTGTACTCTACATAATCACTGCAATGAACACAGCTCAACAGCTAAAACAAGCAAGAATACCTTTTATACAGAATAAACCTTTCCTCGCAGTATGGAATGCACCCACAGAACAGTGCAAACAAAGATACAAAGTTGACCTTGACTTAAGTATCTTTGACATTGTTGCTAACCCAAATGAAACCTTAATAGGGTCCAATGTCACTATATTTTACCATACGCACCTTGGGCACTATCCCTATTTCACAGATGAAGGAGAGCCTGTGAATGGAGGTGTTCCTCAAAATGAGAGCCTCAAAAAACAC
This sequence comes from Xenopus tropicalis, assembly GCF_000004195.4. Lineage (NCBI taxonomy): Eukaryota > Metazoa > Chordata > Amphibia > Anura > Pipidae > Xenopus > Xenopus tropicalis. Next base: position 70,400,130 of record NC_030679.2, read on the forward strand.
CTAAATAAATCAGAACATGATATAAACAGACTTATACCTAATTTGGATTTCAAAGGCCTGGGAGTAGTTGACTGGGAAAACTGGAGACCACAATGGGATAGGAACTGGGGAAGCAAACTTATTTATAGAAACAAATCCATAGAACTTGTTAAAAATCATCACCCAACATGGTCTGATGAACAACTAAAGAAGAAGGCAAAAGAAGAATTTGATAATGCAGCCAAGGAATTCATGACTAAAACCATTGCTCTGGCCCAGGAAAAAAGATCAAAAGGTCTCTGGGGGTATTATCTCTTCCCTGATTGTTACAACTATGATTACAAAGAAAATCCTCAATCCTATACAGGCAGATGTCCAGATATTGAAATGACACGTAATGATTTGCTCAAGTGGCTGTGGAAAGAAAGCAATGCCCTTTACCCTTCCATATATTTAGACTATGTACTTAAATCTTCTCCAAATGTACTTAAGTTTGTTCATCATCGTGTAAAGGAATCCATGAGAGTGGCATCAATGGCGAGAAAGGACTACAGTTTGCCTGTTTTTGTCTATTCAAGGCCATTTTATTCATACACTCTTTATACTTTGTCAGAGGTAAGAGAATATAATGCCATATTGGTCTGTAGTGTTCTGGTAAAGTGTTTAAAGTGCATTACTTTTCATCCAGACTAAGGTACCTCACAACTTCTGTGGTGTTGATGCTCTCTTCTTTTCACTCTTCTACTATTGCTGCATTACAGGATAAGCAAATTGAATAGATACTGTACCCTCTATTTTGACTTAATAACTGTCTTTCTGGACTAGTACCAGTAGAATCTGGGTTACACTGGACTCTCTTACCCAGAATGGGCCTTCACTAAGTGAAAGAGGAAGCTGAGGGTGCAACTACACCTCTCTTACTGCTATACAGAAACATAAAGACTTGCAAACAACAAAACAGAAAAAGTTTATTGAACATCAACAGGGTTTACTCATAACATGGCTTCTCAGAGGCAAGTGGTACAGGCAAAATCCCATACAGAGTGTAATACAGTCTGACACTCCCCTGAGGACAGACTTAGCAGGAATCTCACTTCACCTCTGCAATACCATGTAATAGCCTGGATAACCTCAGGAAATTCTTTTTTCTGCTTCCCCATCCACTGGAATCCCTACACTACAGGCAAAATGGCCTGGGAGAGATAACTCCAAAAGTGCCATTCATATGTTTCTAGCTCAATCATGACGGACTTACACTCCTAGGGGCACATTTACTAATCCACGAATCCGAATCACGAATGGGAAAAAATCGGATTGGAAACGAAAATTTCTGAAGATCGCAAATATCACAAAAATGCTTACGAAAAAATCGTATTAGTCACGAAAATATCGTATTGGCGATCCGAAAGTCACGAAATTTTCGTACCGAACAATTGTAAACAGTGGTAAAACCTTTCCAATTTTTTCGTGCAAGCGTCCGAAAAAGTCGTGCTGCGTACGAAAAAGTTGTGCGGCGTACGAAAAAGTCGTCCGGACGCCTGAAAAAATCGACGAAAATACGCTCGGAGCGTTCGCATGAACGCTCAAGCATTCGTGCCTTTGTAAATGTGCCCCCTAGAGTGTACTGGTATGGGAGCTATGCCTGCCACTAATGCCTCATTCACGGGGTCCTATTCCCTGACTTTAACTGGGCCTGTGCCCAGGCTCACAGCAACATCCACCCTGTACCTCAGGTGGAAACCAAAGAAAGGTAGTGCCACTCCTTTACCAGCACTATATTAAAGTGAGGCAGGAATGGCCACCCTACCTGCTAGCCAATACATTCCCTTCTGCCCAGCAACAAAGGGAACAGGGAGTCCCAATATGCAAATCTGGGCCTGTCCCCAAAAATCTACAGTGTCAGTTAGTAGAGTAGAAGTAGGCAGGCTGAGTTCTTAAATTTTACAAAATTGGTTCCTGTTAGTAGGAAATAGCAGCCAATGCAAAAGAGCATGCTGACAATCACTTAGCAAGCAGCAATACAGGTGGCCATGCACAGACTTCATATGGCCAAAAGACCGATTTCAGATACAATAAAATAGTTAAATTATTGTAAAACTAATGCTGGACAAACAATTGTATATTTTACTGGTGGCCCAATAATAACATCCTAGAATAAGTTGGGAAACAATGAAGTCGGCCAGTGTATATGAATGGGACATTCGAAATAAATATTGGTAAAAAAAAGTCACAAAATTGGTCACAAAAGTTTTAAAATAAAACCTTGCTTGCAATAACAGCAGAAACAAAAAAAAGTAGATGTTGCAATTTCGCATATAAAATTATGAATATACATACAAGTTACATACATGCACAGAAATTGATAAAAAAAAATTGGTTTTCCTACAAACAATGTGAAATTTGTGATTAAAATGTTTTTAAAGCTACAGAATATGAATGGTCACCTGAGAACAAGAAAATATTACATTGTACGGCCACCTTAACATTGCAAAAATCAATCAATCAATACGGTCAGTTACTGAAAGAATGCTAATTAATGGGCCAAATGTGAAAGGGTTTGTAGTTCTTTTTCATGTAAGCATGCTTTGATGATAGCTTCAGACAAGCCGCAGCATGTTGAAATTGGCTAAAATCGAGAATGGAGAACAAGAATTGTCTTGCAGAGGCAAAGAGTGACTAATGCAGTAAAAGAGAGAGATAGCTCAGGGAAATATAACAAACATAAGCACCATCACAGAGGAGATACAATCATAGGGACAAGCCAAAGATCAAAGGTGGGGCAGTACAGCACTCTCACAGATACAGTCTACAGTTTGAAGTGTGAGGTAAGGAATCAATAGCCAGAAAATATAATAAACCAGAAGTACAGTGCTTCCTGAGGGTCCCCCACCCCAGTAGGTAGCTGCTACACTTTGGTGTACGTAGTCCCCCCAGCCTCGTACCACACTTCCTCCTCACGGCTGCAGTGGGAGGGGGAGTGCCAGCATCTGCAGTTACTGGTGAGGGGGGATTGGTGGGCCCTGAGTTGGTGGGGGCTGCGGGTCCCATAAGGGCCAGGGCACATCAGGGTTTTTCCTGGTTGCCCATCGGCCCAGTCCACCAGGCAAACTTAAAACTGAGTAGACATAGTTAGAAATATGGTCTTAGCCATAATCAATCATTCTTAATAAAGGTGGCCATACATGGGCCAAACAGACAGTTATCAAATATATTTGTATGGCCACCTATCAACTTTTCCTGTTGTTTAGATTGACAATTCAAAGGTTAAGAACTGCTACAGGTCATCTTCACTTTCCCATCTGCCAGTAAATCATGCACTGGATAATGTACAGAAGAATCAGCAGCACACTGGATCAGTGATTATAAATGCTTGATTGGCATATAGTGGTATAACGACGTTTCGGGCCACACTGGGCCCTTTATCAAGTCTAACAATGACAACTTTAGTACAGGTTTAATTACTTTTCCACAAACTAGGAGAGGGATGTGGGAGGAGTGGGGTAGGGAGTAGGAATTGTGGGTGGAGTGGGATAAAATCACCATTTTAAATGACCATAAGTGAAAGTATTCTTTCACTATACTTCCATTCTGTTCAAGATTGGCTCAGATGTAAAGACTATTTACTAAACTAGATCATGTTTCTCTGCCCACAGTTATGCAATGCTTATTGTTATTAATACAGTTTTTTTTATTTGTGTATAAACAAAATAAGCTTTTGCAGCATGTTTTTGTTGGCATTTCTTTTTGCCTTACGCCAAATTGATTTCACAGTTCACACTTAAGGCTAATGGCACAACTGACTGTGAATCTGCTGATCTGCTTTCATTTGCTCCATTCTCCATCTGCACTGACACACAGGTGTTGACCTGTTGGTTGAGCTCCAGCCCCATGTGCATTTAGGAAAAAATTAACAATAAATGTTATCATTTTAGGCTGACCTAATCTATACAATTGGAGAGAGTGCTGCCTTGGGGGCTGCAGGGATTGTGCTGTGGGGAGGAATGCAATATGCCAGTACAAAGGTAAGTCTGAAAAGAGAAAAAAATAATATTTCATACCACATTTACAGAGATGTTACAAATTCAAAAGTAGTATTTATTGTAACTTGTTATACAAGTCCCTGGCACAAGGAAGTATACTTACATTGCATAAAGGCATTACACAACAGGAAGGTATACTAGCTGTGTGCAATCGGTCAGTCAGAACTTTATTTAAACTGATATAAAACTCTGGTCTGTAAATTACATGTAAGATTTGCCATCCAACATGATACACATGAACACTGCATGCTAATTTTCATCAGCTAGACCAGTGGTTCTCAAACTTCCTAATGCCGCAACCCTTTAATACAGTTCCTCATGTTGTGGTGACCCCCAACCATAAAATTATTCCTAAGACCATCTGAAATATGTGTTTTCCGATGGTCTTAGGCGACCCCTGTAAAAGGATCGTTCGACCCCAAAAGGGGTCCCGACCCACAGGTTGAGAACCGCTGAGCTAGACCTTAACTTACAGAAGAGAATACAGTATATAGAACATACATATTAACACAGTAGGTTAGCTTCAAGCAATACACGTATATTAGATTTTAACCTCATTTGTTCAGTGAATTCCTGGTTTCTAGTTAAGTAAAAAAAGCAGAAGGGAAAATCTAGTCTGATGGATCTGATGACAAGCAAGAAAAAGGTACAACAGTTGCTTGAAGTTTCCTCACCAGGAAGTCACCTGAAGTTTTCTTGTGAGGAAACTTTGGAAAATGAAGCACTGCATATGCTTTCCGGCCAGCAATTTACTTTATTGCTATTGGGAAAGCATTTTTGGTAGATTTGTAACGACTGGTTTTTAAAAGCGCTTTAAAGTTTATTAAAACATTCATTAATGGATGTTTAAATAAACTTTAAGCGCTTCTAAAACAAACCAGTTGTTGAACTTTAGGTGTCCGGTGTGCATTGCTGAACAATGAAGTTTTGATTTTGAAAGTATTTTGTATTGTATTTGAAACTGAATGACTCAATTGTTTTTTCTTTGCTTTATAGGAAAGCTGCATCACTGTGAAGAAATACATTGATGGACCTTTAGGGCATTATCTTGTTAATGTGACTGCAGCTGCCAAAATGTGTAGTAAAGTTCTATGCAAAAAGAATGGGAGGTGCCTTAGAAATAACATAGACTCCCCAGATTACTTACATTTGAATCCAAATCATTTTAAGATTAAGAAACATTTTTCTGGGAAAGGCTTTTTTGCAACTGGGAAACCAGGGTGGGAAGATATCCATTACATGGAGCAAAGGTTTATGTGCCAGTGCTATGAAGGATGGACTGGTGTTTTCTGTGAGCTTCCAGAACAAGTTGGAAGAAAGGAAAAAATATCACCAAACAGTTTAGGCAGATCAGTGCTGCCCCTATGTATTATATATTATGTGCTGCTTTACACTATTTTGTCTGAAACACTAAATGTTTAAACATGTATTGCATAACAATGTATTTTAGATGTAACAGTAAGCAAAAATACTTTATGCAAATGAGAGAGGGAGAAAGAAAGAAAGGATAATGCATGCCCTACTGTAATTTATAAGGCTATAGAAATTCATTAAGGAATTCAATTACATAAAATGCCAAGTTAACTTCCAATGGCTTTTTACATTTTACTTGGGGCTATATTACTGTTTATACACTACAGCTTTTCCAGTAAAAGGATGTTTGGGCTGCTATAATCTCCTCAGGGACAGGTGTCCCATTTTTACTGTCTTCTCTTAACCATCTTTCGCCTCCTATTCACATGTAAACCCACCTTAAACACAGGAGACCTTAAGAGGGTTTACAGTATGAGGCATGAGCTGCCACCCTAGATTCTGACAGCCTTATCAATATATGCAGTGCTGCTGTTGGGAAGCAGAAAGCGCTCTTGTGCAGTCAAATGACCATAGACAAAATGCTGCTCATTGTAAATTGTATGCCTGCCACAGATACTGATAATACATATAAACACATGTATAGTATATATTGTATTTATGTATAGTATATATTATTTTCATGCTTTTCTAGTATTGTATTACCATAAAACTTTACATTTCGGCCTTCATACAAGGATGGCTGAACAGCCCCATCTAGTGCTGAAAAATGATAAGACATCCTTCACCAAATAACAGAGGTCTTCTCCAAAAGGCATGGTAAAAATGTTCCTTAGTTATCACATAAATTAACCTTATTGTTCAGGCAGGATGGTGAAGGGCCCACTGGGGCTCCCGCCCCAGGGGCCCTGCAGGTGTCGCTGCGCTTCCCTCCTCAGGGGCCCCCCACCCGACGTCCTCCCCCGAGCGTGAAAATTTAATACATTAGGGGAGGAGCTGTCAGGCAGGGGGAGCACAGGAAAAGGGTCGGGTCTGGGCAGCCGGGGCCCACTAGAGCCGGGACCCACCGGGATTTTTCCCTGTGTCCCAGTCCGACCCTGTGTTCAGGGCTGTACAATTACAGGCCACAGGCCAGATGTGACCCATCAAAAGATTTTGATGGCTTCCAGATTTCTCAAGTTCTCCACTCTTAGGATGCCATTTTATTATAATCTGCCCCCAAACATTTATTATAGTAAATAATGAACCCACTATATGGAAGCAGTTGAGCATTTATATGTGGATTTCTCACTTACAAGGATGGAGACATAGGCCTTTGCTTTTAATGGATCAATAAAGACAGAGTTTTTTATCCGAAGTCCGGAGTGCTTGGAGCTTCTTTTTGGCTGAATTTTAGGATGGAGACATATAGGCAAATATTTATAAACAGAGGTTCTTAACTGCAACAGAGTAGTTACCAATAGCAACCAATCAGTTCGTTGATTTAATTTTCAAGTTTGGAGAAGACTGTTCAAAGCTGATTGCCGACAGCTTGCTTTTTGCACCTGGACTTGTACAATTTATCACGTAATGTTAGTAAATGTGCCTTTTGGTCTGCTAAGCCATGTCATGTTCTGCTAAAATCCCAAAAGTTTATGTGTGCATTTTAAAGTTCTGCATAAGATACTACTTTTTAAAATAAAATCAACGTTTTTTTTTCCAATCATCCAATTGTGTTATTTCTATCCATTCCATAAAAGAGACCAGTGCCTGTCAAGTTCAACCAAAATAACTTATCAGATGGTAAATAATGACACGAAAAGTGGGTGGCTGTTATTTCCCTATTTAATAATACCATAAAAAAAAGTAAGATGATGAAGCCTTGCTTTTCTTCATATGATTCTACCAACATGATAAAAAAAAATTAGGAGCATTGCTTCAATGCATTGTTCACCTTTGAATTAAGTTTTAGTATGATGTAGACATAGATATTTTTAGACAATTAGCAATTTTCATTTTTTATTTTGCGTGGTTTTCCACTTATTTTGCTTTTTGTTCAGTAGCTTTCAGTTTGAAATTTCAGCATCTATTTGTTTGCTAGGGTCTGCTAAAAGGAATAATAAGTAAAAAGTAAGTTCACAGAGCAATAGTTTTTTTGGCTGCTGGGGTCAGTGACCCCCACTTGAAAGCTGGAGAGATGTAGAAGATGACAGCAAATAATTCAAAAACTATAAAAAATAATGAAGACCAATTGCAAAGTTTCTAGGAATAGGACAATGTATAACTTACTAAAAGTTTACTACAAGGACCTATGAACCACTGTCCATAGAGCAGCATAAATCCCACTTTTGTTGTTTATAAACTAATATTTACCCTTGTTTGTAGTGATTTGTACTAACATTTACTCAGTATTTTAATGCTCTTAGATCAGTCTTGATACATCATGTTGTTGTATTAGAATTCTGATACACAGTACTGTCCCTAGCATTTGACCCTAGTGATTGCGCATATGCTTTATTTAGACATTTTTCTTTAAATCGGTTGTTTGTTTTAAAACTGTAATTGCAAAGCATTTTCAGGAATTTAGCAAATGACAATTAAATTAACCTATTTTAGGGGGAGGACAGACGAAGCGTATATCCACTCCGCTCTGTGTGCCCACACTCGGGCAGTTGCCATAGCCAGCACACAGAGGAGTGAACTGAAGTGGATCCGCTTCTCTCAGCAGTCTCTCACAGTAGCCTGTGAAATGGAGGTTAGAAAGGCAGGTGACAGGGTTTGCTTACTAAGGTGGCAGAAGACCCAGATAAGCACCTGTTGAGGTAAACTTTTGCCAAAGCTTTACTTCTCTTTCAAGATGAAGAAGATTTTTTCAGTTTTCTTTCAGGTTTGTTTTCAGTACTGCACTATAAGTGTGTTGCATTATTTTAGTATCTCAAATGCCTAACCTTACATTTGTCAGCAATAACCTTAACTGCCACTTATCTGCCCAGTCTACTAGTTTGTTCAGTTACTCTTGATGTCACATCCTGGATGGAATTATTTGTCCTGCATAGTTTTAAGTAAACAGGACACACACACACACATATAAAAACCATGTTTAGCAAAGCCCCATTCATTTAACTCAGGGGTCCCCAACCTTTTATACTCATGAGCCACATTTAAATGAAAAAAGTGTTGGGGAGCAACACAAGCGTGAAAAAGTTTCCTGGGGGTGCCAATAAGGGCTATAAATGGCTACCTAATAGCCCCTATGTGGACTGGCAGCCTAAAGAAGGCTCTGTTTGAAATTATACTTTGTTTTTATGCAACCAAAACGTGCCCCCTTGCCAGAAATTAAACAAATAGGCAACTGCTGTGGGGCCACTGGGAGCAACATCCAAGGGGTTGGTGAGCAACATGTTGCTCACGAGCCACTGGTTGGGGATCACTGATTTAACTCATAATAAATGGGGGGAATATATTGCTACTTTAAGTGCTAGAGAATGTGCACTACCTTGATTTCCATTAACCAGTTCTAGTAAAAAAAACTTCAAGTCTTAATAGAGAAAGTAGAAAATCATATACTCCTTGTCAACCAAACAGTTTGCGGGTTCCAACAACAACCTTATTAAAATCTTATTTTTAAATTGCATGCTACAAAATGTATTACAATGCTTTGCTTTCAAATATAGGTTTTAATAATGGATTTGTTTAATTTACCTTTTAACAAACTTTGTAAGCTAGGTCAACAAACCTTTTTTGTTGATTGCTGACACACATTTTAGAAGCATCATAAAAACAAACAAATGTATTGATTGTAACAGGTGCACTGTTACAGATTTTAGTAAAACTAGGAAAGGATACTCACTAGGAGTGAAAGTAACTAATATATGAATTGTAACAGTGTTCTGGTACATATTGTAACAAAAACAAAAAGGGCAGCCGGGGTACTGAACATTTTCCTCAGGAAATGGAGAACATAGGAGAAGTAGTGAGAAAACAGATAAATGAGAAGATGGCATAGGATGAAAGGAGGACAACATAAAGAAAAAGAAAGCAGAATCCCTAATTATTCTGGTTACAGCCAAAGAAACTGTATTTGGTCTAGTGACCACTATGGTCAATTTTATTATGAGCCAATTTACCTTCTTGAATGCTTTTAGAGTGTGGGAGGAAACCCAAACACAAGGAGAACATACAAACTCTTTGCAGATGGTTCCCTGGATGGAATGGAACCTAATAACCCACTGCTGCAAGGAAGCAATACTAATTGTTCTGTGGAGTTTGTTCCCATCAGCAGAGACTGGGTATAATGCACAGCACAAGGATATACTCTATATTTTTTTTCTAAGCATAAAACATCACATAAGAATACATTTGAAACTGAGTTTGAATTCCAGCACTTGGAAACAATAAATACCACAGATAAATGAAGTTCTGTGAAGAAATTATTATTCCATAAATGAGAGAATTAGTGAGGTGTGATCAGGGCTGCCACTGGGGGGAGAGGGGGGTACTGTTGTGCCGGTTTCCATGAAACATTTATCCAAAAAGAGGCCCAGGTGTGGAAGTTAAGCAAACTGCATAAGTTATAAGTAAAGTTATGCCAAACGTTACACAATTTGCGTAACTTTCACAATAACTATCCTGCCTTTCATGGAAAGTTACTTAACATACCCAGAAGCTTATGTAACTTACGTATCAAGCAAAGACAATGCAGAGAAGCTTGGCAGGGGCAGGCACTGGCAATATCCACTGACCACCAATAAATTAAATAACTAAATAAAATAAATAAGTGGGTAAATTCCAATCAACTTACTGACTTATAATCTTACTAATTAAGCATTTAAACTATTTATATAAACTGATTATAACATCAGCTTTTTATATCGTTATCTATTTACTGAATTATATGAGCCATCTCCTACATGCTTTTCAGCAGTGGAATGATTGCAGGAAGATCACTGGGCCCCTAAACTTACACAATTTATATAACTAATGTAGAGTTTACGTATTATGCAATGAAAAGGCAAACTCTACTGATGCCAATAAATTAAAAAACATAATGAAAATTACACTGTCCCAGTATAATGACTGACTCATTAGAACATCAATTCTTTTTAGTATTTATATGAACTACTACTACTGACTAGTAACTGGACCCTTTAGCAGGATCACTGGCACCTAAACTTACACAATTTACATAACTTTTGCAAAAACGTAATATCCGTATCAAGCAATGACAGCAGAGAACAGTGTAACAGGGGCAAGTATGGGGGTGGGGTTTAGACTTTGGGGGAATTCCACTGACCCCCAACAAACTGACTTATTAGGACATTAATTAATTGAACTATTTACTTATTATAGAGTAACATCAGCTATTCAGATTTATACTGAGTAGTATGAACTATCACATAAACTTTCTGCATTGTAATGACTAGTATTTGGGCCCCTTGGCTGGCTTACTGGGCCCCTAAACTATGGGTATATAAACATATATTACAACTACATATCAGTCCCATAGGGCCCTCTCTAGTCCCTGGGTCCCAGCAGTTGCAGTTAATTTGTTTTATAGTTACACCTCTGCTTTTCAGTAAATTGATTGGTGAGTTTGCATCATAGTAGCTGTGGTTGAAAAAAAAAACACACACATCAAGTTCAACCTTTTGTTCTGACAAAACCTATAGAACTGCTTGTTGCTCATTTGTACAGCGCACACAAAGGGTGTGGATAGATAAAAATGTTGGTACCGCGCCCTTGTGTTCATGGGGGCCACAAGGGACCAAAGTTTCTGATGGCTGTGACTGGCTGAGCTGTGCTTGACAGGGCCCATATAAAGTACATGCCAGTCGCACTATAAAGCATGAGGGGCGCAGCAGAATTGTTTGGTGCACAGCAATTCCAAGGGAAGAACTTAGCTGGAACCAGTTCGACCATTCCTTCCTAACAGACAAAAAGGACGACAAGTAGCTTTGAGTTTATTATATACCTCACGATAACAACGCGCTTTATAAAACCGAGCCGTATCCACTGGCAATCATATCTAGACAATATTTCGGAAGTGACTGTACTACAATGTTAGTCACAGCTATTAAACATGGGAGTAGCCCCGCAGAATAACACTATGCGGGCGACGTACAGATTACTGAGTTAAGTCGCCCGTCCCTGCGGACTTCTATGGCAGACTTTTTGTATCATATGACCCAGAATGTGACAAACACATCACGTGAGGCGAGTCTCATGCTTCCCGACTGGCCTTATTGCCGGTGTGAGAGACTGGCTGACGTCACGCGGGTCATATGACCAAAAGCAGTAGCACTAGCAGCAATAGCAGCCACCGCCGCCGCCTCGGAGTTGTGCAGCCTTTTGGGTTCCGGGAGTTGAAAGATCACGAGGGCTGAGGCGGTGGTATCGCTCCTACCTCACAGCCGGATTGTGGCACCATGCTCGCCCTCATCAACAAACTTCTGGACTGGTTCAAGTCGCTGTTTTGGAAGGAAGAAATGGAGCTAACACTGGTGGGACTGCAGTACTCTGGGAAGACTACCTTCGTCAACGTCATAGCGGTAAATGCCCGTTCTAGGCTGAAGTCCAGACCCCTAAACATAAGCTTTTGTGCCTGTGCAGCCGGCCAGTTGTGGGGCCCTTTTCTCTGTTCATTTTGGGCCTGTGTCAGGAATAGGCAACCTGCCGCACTCCCCTAGTGTTTCACTACAACTCTAGCAACGAGAACCTTTCGACGAGTTGTAGTCCAACCATAGGATAGGAGTGCCTCACACTTTGTATGTCAGGCCTGGGCCATAGCAGTGTATTCCAACCACAGGCTTGTCTTCCAAATATTCCGAGGCCTTAGAGATTTTTGGCACTGTTTAAAAGCTCTTTATGGCAATTGGGTTCTACAAAGTTGACGTATATAGTTTTATATGTGCTGGAATTTTTGCATTTCATATGTTGTCCCTGAGCCAAGTTTTAAAACCTTTGAGGAAATACTATTTAAAATCAAATAAAATGTTTTACAGTCTGGTCAGTTCACAGAAGACATGATTCCAACAGTTGGATTCAATATGCGAAAAGTAACCAAAGGAAATGTTACCATCAAGGTAAGTGTTTCTTTTGCATCTTAGCAGTTACACATTTTTACAGATTGTGCACCTTCTTGTTTATTAATGGGTTAGTTTATCTTTAAAAGAACTTGTACTATAATGTTGACCGTGATATTCTGAGACTATTCACATCAGACACTATCTCCACTGGCATATCTGCACTAGAGGAAACACAGATCCACTTCCTTCTGTAGTAAGATTAGTTTGCATGGACAAATATGGCGTTGGCCTGTTTTTCTTCACAGAAATGCAAAAAGTATGGATCTTCCCTCAGTGTAGATATGCTTGCCGAGAAAATGTCTGCTGTGACATGGTCCATAGTATAATTTTTTTACTTTTTGTGTGTTTTTGAATTATGTAACCTTTCTTCATTTTGGAGTAGCTGCAGCTAACTGGTCGCTTGGGTCCAATTTACCCTAGCATCCAGGCAGTGGTTTAAATGATACGCTGGAAGATGTATAGAGGGAAGCCAGAATAGAAAGATAAGTAACAAAATGTAACAATAGAACTGTAGCCTTTGAGCAAAAGCAAAAAAAAAAAAAGCAAAAGCTTTTCTGGCTGTTGGGTTCAGTAACTCCCCTTTCCCCAGCGACCGATACAGCATTTTAAATTGTAAACATACTAAAAGGTAAACGGGAAGTTCACCCTGAGTTAACTTTCAGTATGTTATCAAATTATATATTCTTAGCAACTTTTTATTTTTGTTATAGCATTTGGATTATTTTCCTCCTGCATCTTTCCAGCTTTCAGTTACTTGTCTTTCTCTTCAGACCCTTTCCTCTTCATCTTCCAGTCTGTCGTTAAAGTAACTGCCAGTTAACTGCAATCAGATAGTTGCTAAACCATAAGCTATGTAACTGGGAAAAAAATAACCTAAAACTATTTTGTATTTAGTCACGTGACTGCTCATTGTTATGTGCGGAGTATGTCACATAGTATTGGGTGTGCCTGGTGCAAACAGCAGGCTTAAAAAGTTAATAACTAGACTTGGAGTAAGCTTAATGAGCTTTTTGAGCAGTTTACTCTGCCAGCTCATCAATGTATAATTAATTTTTAATTTCATTAATTTTGTGCCATATCTTCTTTAAAGGGTATGCAATCTTCATACAGCCACACACTGCTTCCTCTGTATGTGAAATGTGTTTGTTTCCTGTTGTGAAACCTATAAAGCAGTAGAATATTCCTATTCTTTTGTACATGTATGTTAAAACTTTAATGCAAACATGAAAGTACAGGTATAGGACTCATTATCCAGAATGCTCGGGACCAAGAGTATTCTGGATAAGGGATCTTTCTGAAATTTGGATCTCCATACCTTAAGGGCAGTGACAGATGGGGAGATTAGTTGCCGGGCGACTAATCTCCCTGAAATGCCATCCCACCAGCTAGAATGTAAATCGCCGGTGGGATGGCATACGGGGCCCGGCGATTTGCCGAAATCGGTGAAGTAGCCTTGAGAGGAAACTTCGCCACGTATGCCATTCCACCGGCGATTTACATTCTAGCTGGTGGGATGGTATTTTGGGGAGATTAGTTGCCCGCGACAAGTGAGATTTGTCGCACGGCGACTAATCTCCCTATCTGTCACAGCCCTAAGTCTAAAACTAAAAAACTAAAAAAAATCAATAAAACATTAATTAAACCCAATAGAATTGTTTTGCATCCAAAAAGGATTACTTATTTCTTAGTTGGGATCAATTACGATGTACTGTTTTATTACTACAGAGAAAAAGCAAATCAGTTTTAAAATTCTGAACCATTTGATTGATTAAAATTGAGTCCATGCGAGACGGGCTTTCTGGATAACGGATCCCATACCTGTATATATACCTTTTAGGCTCCTTTCCTTTATTTTAAGCCAAATGACTTGTGTTAAGTATTCAATATTTTTTGGGGGGAGGTCAAAGAATTTACCCTCCCCCAAATGTTGAATTAAACATGTCAAATTGTGGCTTGAAATAAAGGCCAAGATCTAATTCTTGAGAAAGAAGTGTAGATTTTTTTTTCGTTATGGTAGGAGCTTTCTGAATAAAGGGTCTGTAAATGATACATCCTATATAGTTAGCTATATATCATTATTTTATGTGTACTAGAGGATGCAGATCAGATGGAGGCTATCAATCCCACTTCTCTGCTCTGCATTCTAAGGGGGCAGGTACAGGGGAAGGGCTCAGTCTCAGTGGGGTTTGGTTGATGCAGTTGGGAAGGGGGTGTCTCTGTGGGGGGCAAGCATATTTTCAAACATGGCAGGAGCAATTTCCTGCAGAAACTTCAGCTCCTAGTATGCATTCTCTTCCAGCTTTATTAAAATCTGTAACAGAGCACTGTTATAATTCGTACATTAGTGAGTATCCTTTTCTAGTTTTACTAAACCTGTAACAGTGCACCTGGTGATGCATCTAAAATGTGAATCAATTAATCTATCTATTTTTAACAGAAAGGGTTTGTTGACATAGCTTAAAAAGTTTGTTAAAAAGTGAAATGAAACAAATCCACTCTTAAAACCTGTATTAAAAAAAAAAAAGGTAATCCATATAAAAATATAAGGCAACTGAAAGTCATTAGTTGTAGTATGCAATTTAAAAATAAATCTTTACTAAAGGATGTTGTGGTAGTTGGAACCAGGGAGTATATTTTTTCGGTTAAGCCTTAAATTTTTATTTTATTTTTTATAGAACTGCTTAGTTAAAATTGTAGTAAATTTAACCTTGATAAGTTGAATGGGGCTTTTTCATGCTCTGGCACTTAAAGGAGCAGTATACCACCTGTTCAACATGAGTTAACTGAATAGGGCCGTGCTGAACATACTTTTTACTTATTTTAATCAAGGCATGGGGTGGGGCATCATAAGCAATGCATCTGTGTGTGCTTATGACATAAAACTATACAAGACAATTATTTCTATCCAGGATGTGGCATGCATGCAGGAGGAACTGGACAAACTAGAAGACTGGGCAGCTAAGTGGCAGTTGAAATTTATTGTTGATGAATGTAAGGTTAATTTGAGATACAAATAGGATGCATAAAGTACCTTTTAGCACAAAACGTGTAAGGCTTTTTATGGACATGTAAACTTTAATAAGATCGTTTTTTACTTTTAAACTGATTGAGTACCAGCTAATCTTTTTATACACAGTATGCACTTGTAAATAATGGCAAATGAACTATGATTTCAGATCCTAACTATAATATACCGTGAGGGACAAATGTAGTGACACCCAAAATACATTGATTACAGTAAGAGGCAGTGAGAACTTTAGCCCCTCTGTTGTTGTAGTGGCCTCTTCTGCAAGAGACCAGGGAAGCTCTAAGGGCTTCATTATTTTATTTTAGTTCAGTTTATAATCTAGGTACTGGGGTACCTAAATGTCAGTCTAATAGTGCTGGGCTACATATGTACATCGTCTCCAAGAGAGACTACATCAGTGGACAAGGCCTTGTTGCCATAAGTATTTAAGGACTACTACCTTTTCTTATGGTTCCTGTTTTCCTCTTTTTGCTTGCATCCTGAAAGTTTCTTCTGCAGGCCTTCTTGACTAATAGTTGTGTTGTGGATCCCTCTTCCTTTTCTTTTTCTACTGGTGATTTCAGTAAAGCATCAGTTAATCTTGCTAGCATCTAGGAGCTGCCCTTTCATCACAACTGGTGGTTCAGGATCTAGTGCAAAAATATGCAGAAGCCAGCATGGTCTAGAGCCCTTATGCATTCAATAACTTTTCTCCAAAACGTATAAAAACTGTGTAATTTTTGTAAGGAGTGCTGGACAGGCTCACAGTGGTCTCTTAGATAGCTGACCCTTCTGCCAAGAATCCTAGGTTAATCATGGCACCTTGAGGGACAGCCAAGGCTCAGTTTAATGACATTGTCTTGCTGCTTTCTCTCAATTTGGACGAGGAAGCTGAAGAATAGTGCTTGTTGTATACCTTGAATGTTTAGGGTTCAAATTCAGAGTGCAGTTCCTTCTAAGAATTCTTCCGATGGGGACAACGATTGCCAAGATAGTATCAAAATTCTTATCCAGTGTCAAAAAAAGCTAAAATAGGTAACCCTCCTGTGTTCAGATTATCCAAGAAATAGCTTTGACAGATGCAGCAACAGACTGCCAGATTTAAGAGGTGGAATCTGAGGTTAATGATGCAGGTTCTAAAACCAGTTGCATGTCTTGCAAGTGCAGAGGGATGCATACCTCCACATTCTCATTTAGTTAGGGCATCCTCATCTTTTCTGTTACACAAGTTGTGTCATTATCTTTTGGTCTCACAACTGCCCCAAGTGTGTTGACAAGTAAGTAATGGCAGTAGATGCTGCACATCTTTGCACTCAAGGTATTTTTATAACACCATGCAGACAAACCCCTAATAAAAGGAATGTCTTAGGAATAGTTACATAAGGTTGAAAAAAGTCCATCAAGTTCAACCCAACCAAGTAAACCCAGCACGCACAACCTATACTTACCAATCTACACACTCGCATACATAAACTATATATACAACCACTAATACTAACTGTAGATATTAGTACCACAAGAGCCTTGGATATTCTGCTGTTCAAAAACTTATCCAGGCCTCTCTTAAAGGCATTAACAGAATCTGCCATTACCACATCTCTAGGAAGGGCATTCCACAACTGCCCTCACTGTGAAAAACCACCTACGCTGCTTCAAATGGAAGCTCCGTTCCTCTAATCTAAAGGGGTGACATCTGGTGCGTTGATCGTCAACATCGATCTTGTCAACATTGAACCTCATTTTCCAGTTTGCTGCCCAGTTTTCCAATTTTGTCAAATCGCTCTGCAAAGCGGCAGCATCCTGCATGGAACTTATAGTTTTGCACAATTTAGTGTCATCAGCAAAAATAGAAACAGGACTCTCTATGCCCACCTCCAGGTCATTAATAAACAAGTTAAAAAGCAAAGGACCAAGGACTGACCCCTGCGGTACTCCACTAACCACACTGGTCCAATTAGAAAATGTTCCATTTACCACCACTCTTTGTAATCTATCCTTCAGCCAGTTCTCTATCCAATTACAAATATTATGTTCTAGGCCAATATTCCTCAATTTGATCATTAACCTTCTGTGAGGTACTGTATCAAATGCTTTAGCAAAGGAATGCATCAAAAAAAATTGCCATGTCTCTGTTGTGCCAACTAGGATGGAGTCTGAACCTTAAAAAGTCCTTTCTGATTTCAAGTCAGTGGATGGAGCTCATCTGCATAATTTTGGGCACAAAACAATTATTTTTACAAAGGACCGTTGGGCTTATGGTTTCATCAATGGCATCTGTCTCATATGCACAGTTTCACCTCTTGAGCACAAGAATTCCTTATATGTTTGCTGCACCAAGGCCACCTTCAACAAGGGAGGTGCTTATCATTATAAGGGCAAAGACACATAAAAATCTGCGCAGCCCCTGCTACTGCAGATTACATTTTCAAACAGTACAGATCATCTGCAATTGAAATGATATGTCAAAATGGTCCATTAACCTGTCTTGCATACTCCAATGGTCATGTAGTAGGGTTGAAATATGTGCTTTACTCTGCATTTCATAACCCCTTTACCCCTTTGTATGTATTGATTTTTTTTTTTTCTGCAAAAATCTGTTTTTACATTTTTCGAACTGTAGATTAAAGGAGGATAATTGTATGACTACAGTCATTGCTTGATTGCAGATATGTAAAGGCAGAGAGAATGCATTGTCTCTTCTGTACACTGAATAGGCCAATGTTGTTTTTCGTTACTCTTTCAGGTTTGGGACATTGGAGGCCAGCCAAGATTTCGTAGCATGTGGGAACGTTACTGTAGAGGTGTTAATGCAGTTGTGTAAGTATATAAACAAGCATTTTATGCCATCTTCCTTTTTACCGGTTTTTACACCCTAGTGTACTAACCTTTTAAGTCACCTACACCGTTTTTGCAGGCATTAACCATGGAGATTGGTAGAGGTGTAGGAATTGGACAACATCCGTAAAGGAGCTAGGGGGCATCGAGATTGGGAAAGTTGTTCGAGGTTGCATTCTTGAGAATGTAATCTCTTAATATGTGCAGCAAGCAGTCCAGAAAATATGGCCAACAGTAATCTTTGTGTTTGTTTTTAGTTTTTGGAAGAATTTAATTTGGCTAAAGTAGCATTGCTGCTGTCAGGCATTTAAACAGCAAGAAAACAAACAACAAAAGATTATATTATATAATATCATTTTTTTCTGTGTTAAACCATCCTTTAAAAAAAAAAAAAAAATCCCACCAGGTCTTTGTGTTCAGTAGAATTTAAGATAGCACAGGAAGTATACCCAGAAGCCATACCAGAACATATCTTTCAAACTAAAAATATTATGTTGTCTAGGAATGGTGGATTTTCTAAAAATGTAGACCGAAGAACCAATTTTTCATAAATTATCCCATGATTTTTGTAGATTCCAAAAATGGAAATGGTTCTTGCATTTCAGTGTTCTCGTAGACTTTTTTCATCTCAGTTTGAAATATTCACCCCTTAAGTAAAGATAATGGATAAATGCTTTGAAAATATGGTTATTTCTTGGTGCAACTGGCCCTTTAAAAACATACTATATAAGATTTCCTAGTTCAATCAGTCTAGCTGAATATTTATTTTTAGAAAAAAATAATGAATGTACAGCCTAACTGTATTTTCAAAAAAGTATAATATATGTGTGTGTATATACATTGGTACTTGAAAGTTTGTAAACCCATATGGATTTTCAATAATAAAATATTAAAACTAGATACTGAGTAACAAATAAGCAAACAAGTCAAAAACTTAATGCTTGTGTGTTTATTGAGGAAAATTATTTGTTACATATTTATGTTTGGCAGAAGTATGTGACCCTTTATGTCAAATACTGGTGTGCAGCAGTAACTGCTACTAAATGTTTTGGGGAACTGTTAATCAGTCCTGCACATTTTAGCCCAGTTGTTCTTCAGAACAGCTTCAACTTTGGGATGTTGGTGGGCTTCCTTGCATTTACTGCTTGCTTTTGGTCCTTCTCGACATTTCTATAGGATTAAGGTCAGGACTTTCACTCATTAGTCAAAACGTTGCTTTAATAATTCTTTGGTAGACCCACATATAGATTAAGAGGCGTTGTGCTACATGACCCACTTTAATGCAGAATTGCTTGTACAATTGAGAATTCACAGTTCCATTAATGATGGCAAGTTGTCCCAAACTATGACTCTGCTGACAATTTTATGCTGGAATGTAGCATTTGCATTTTGCTAAACAACACTTTTCATTCAGCCAGAATGTTCTATGGATGGGTAAGATCACAAATAGAACAGTCTTCTAGTAGCCTTCTGACTTTTCGTTGCTCTCTAGCATTGTTGAATTTCAGTGTCCATGAACCCACCATCAGGAAAAAAACTGAGCAATACTGGTGAGTGTGGCAAGGTTACAAGGAAAAACAGTTTGCTAAATATTTTTACTGACAGTAGGCTCATGAACACTGAAATTCAACAATGCTAGAGATGCCCTTAGTTCCTTAGATGTTAGTTTGGGGTTCTTTGAGATCTCACCAACAAAAATCACACCTTCTGTGATTTTTGTTGTTGGTGGACCACTCTTGGGGAGCTTGAAATAGTGTCGAATTGCCTCTATTTGTACATGATCTGCCTGACGGTGACACTGGTGAAATCCAAACTTATTAGATATAGTTTTGTAACCTTTTCCAGTATCTATAGCATCAGTGGCCCTGGTTCTTTGTTGT
The DNA here is from genome assembly GCF_000004195.4 of Xenopus tropicalis. Taxonomy (NCBI): domain Eukaryota; kingdom Metazoa; phylum Chordata; class Amphibia; order Anura; family Pipidae; genus Xenopus; species Xenopus tropicalis. The sequence continues at coordinate 70,420,246 of NC_030679.2, forward strand.
TTTGTTCTTTTACATGTGACAAAATTCCCTCGCTATTTGTCTCTAATGCTGCCTAATGTGCTTGTAAAGAGTAATAATGTCCCCTTACCTGCAACTTTTTTTCAAGGGAAAACAACCCAGACATCAACAGTCTTTCCTTATAGTTTAATTGTTTCATTCCTTTAAAGTGGACCTGTCACACAGACATAAAAAGCTGTATAATAAAAGTACTTTTTAAATTAAACAAGAAACCCAAATTCATTTCTATATTAATACATCCAAACCCATTATAAAGGCATTTAAAAATCCCAGCTGTCAATCATATATTGCCTGCACCGCCTCTATGCCTTAGGCATAGAGGTGGGGCAGACAAGTACAGGTATAGGACCCATTATCCAGAATGCTCGGGACCAAGGGCATTCTGGATAAGGGATCTTTCCGTAATTTGGATCTTCACACCTTAAGTCTACTAAAAAATCAATAAAACATTAATTAAACCCAATAGGAATCTTTTGCATCCAATAAGGATTATTTATATCTTAGTTGGGATCAATTACAAGGTACTGTTTTATTTCTACATAGAAAAAGGAAATCAGTTTTAAAATTCTGAATTATTTGATTAAAATGGAGTCTATGGGAGACGGGCTTTCCGTAATTCGGAGCTTTCTGGATAACGGCTTTCCGGATAAGGGGTCCGATACCTGTACTATAAGTTTCAGCTGTCACTTCCCCCCTCCCTCCTATCCATCTAATTTTGTAGCCAATGCATGGGCCTGGGCATCTGGTCCCCCATTCTGGCACATACACAAGATTTTGGGGTGATACAAAGCTTGCCTTAGTAACAGTGTCCACAAAATGGCACCTGCCTATTTGCTGTGATTGTGTAATTCCAGGACTGAAGGAGAACAAGATTTATATTACTTATATAGTGTAAGTAAAGTTTATATTGCTTAACAAACACAATAGAAGGGAATTTTTAATTATTTCTTAGGGTGACAGGTCCCCTTTAACTAGTTTAATTGCATGTCTCCGCACTCTGAAGCTCTTTAAAATTCTTCTTAGGGCATTTACACACAGGGAGATTAGTCGCCCAGGTTTAAATCTTGGCTACTCTGAGCAACTAATCTCCCCAAAATGCCTTCCCACCAACAATTAAGTGAATAACCAGTGAGAAGATAAACAACACTTAAATGCAGGCAGGGATTTCTAAAGAGGCAAAATTAAGTTTTCATCCCTCAAGTTAATGGCCTTTTTTCCAAGCCAGTTACAGTGGGAAGCAACTAACTAAATTGATGCCAAACCCTCCAATTTAAATATCAGTGGACTTCTGAAAAGTTTTGGCAGTGGCAGTGATGATTTGAGCTGTCAACAGTGGTAAGTGTGGGAAAAGGATATAGCAGGGAAAAGCCTTTATGATAGTGCACAAAATGTATTTTTGTGTAATTCTATTGCAAACCTTTTTAACCATGCATCAAAATAAAAATGATACTTCTAGAATTATTTTGCTTATTAGCAAAGTATTTGGTGTTTAGTAAGAGATTTTATTAAATAAATTTAATATTCCATCTATAGGTATATGGTTGATGCAGCAGACTTGGATAAAGTGGAAGCATCTAAATATGAACTGCACAACTTACTAGACAAACCACAGTTGCATGGAATCCCTGTAAGTTTTAAGGCTATTTTAATTGTGGTTTTTATGGTCATCTCTTTTTATCCTTTTTTTTTTAATTATATTTTTGTAGCTTATGTTTCACTGAACAATTTACTTTTAGTAATATAATACTTGATAGGAATTTCCAGCAAGCTGAACATGTCACTAGCTATTGTACTTGTATTTTCTACTTCTATTGAGCCTTTCATTTTATCCACAGCAATATCCCAGGATTGTGTCTAATTTTTTGCATTGGCTATGTCTCTCATCATTGCTTATCGACTTACTGGATACGCATACAGTTGAGCGAATCTGTCCTGTTTCACCAAATAATTTGTAAAAAGTAATGAAGTTGAAGGCTTGTGAGACAAATTGGATGACTTAAGTTGCTTGTTGTCATTGTAGCCTGTATCTTAAAATACCATAAATATGGCATATTGGGGTTGGCTCATTACATGTAACTTCTAGCTCAATCATAGGTTCTCTGTATATTCTTGTAAATATGCAATCAGAAGAGTAATTTATTGTTGTATGCGTTAAATAATTATTTTGCCATCTTTCATACATTGAGTGAACTGTGGAGACTTCTGTAGTAAGGCTACTGATTGAAATGCATTGTACCACTACTTCTGGTCAGGTGGTTCAACACCTTTGGACATGTACTGAACTGTGCAGTCTGGATGATCCAACTATTTGCATGATCTATAACTACCCAGTTAGAAACTTAGATGTTGTTCCTTATTGTTGTGTATTTTGTGTTAAAAAGGAAAAACGAGAGATCTAATACCAGAAGCTCCATAATGTTTCCCTTGCACAGGGAGCAGGCCAGAGGGAACTGAAGCCTTGACAAATGCCCAAAGCAAAACAACAGAAAAGTCACAAGTTCAGTAGATCATATGATTACTAAGTGCCATTACTACAAATTCCAGTCCGTGGCATGTGTTCCTATTCCTAAAGTTTCCAGGCTCTAATAAGTGTTGCATGACAAGTTTTGCTTGAATTTCTTCCACCACAGCAGTAATGGTAAAATACACAGAATATCAATCATCTGTTTATTGAATTAATTCCACACAGGACAATTACAGAAATCCATTAAACAGGGTATTTACAAAGGTTTATACATTTTTTAATGCCAGTTTCAAAATACAGCACTGCTTTATACTGCTCTTGCCTTGGTGTAACCCATTCATGAAGAAGAGTTTTTGGTGTGAAATTAAAAATATGGCAGAACAAGGTGATTTTACCATGTTTTCACAGTTTGTATTTTAACAGATTTTAACGGGTATGCTCTTGTTTTAAATATTATAACACTATATACTCAAGTAATCGGAGGAGGTAGATATAAAACGAGTGAGTTTTTTGGAGGAGGTGTCGTCTTTCTAGCCAGGCCTGATTCCCTAACCTCACTAATGCTTTGAATAGAAGGAATTCCCACAAACAATTTTCTAACATGTAGTGGAAATGCTTCCCAGAAGAGTAGAGACTGTTATAACAGCAAAGGGAAAGCCAACTTGATATTAATACCCCTAGTTTTGGGCTGAGATGTTTTTAGGCAGGTGTTCAAATGCTTTTGGCCATATAATGAAAGCTTTTAAAAATTTCAGAAATGTTAGTAATACAATGAACATAACTATGCTGAGGAGGTAAGGATTTGTTATGCTCTTTTGTATGTTCTTACAGCAGTTGCTTTTGCAATAGTTAGTGGTTTTGAGGTGACAGTAACTTTGAAAACATACAAAGGGATCATTTTAAAATGCTAACAAATTACCACACCAGTTACTTTGTGTATTATACAGTACTACAAAAAAGTAAGTGTTCATGAATCAAAGTGATTTTTATTTTCATTTTTCTTTTTTTACACTGGTCAACTGAAATAGAAGCAGATCTCTGCTTCATGCTTTGGGACTGCTTCTCTGCAGCAAGCCCTGGCTTGTGAGGGTAGAGCAGGGGTCCCCAGCCTTTTATTCCTGTGAGCCACATTTAAATGGAAAAAGTGTTGGGGAGCAACACTAGCATGAAAAAGGTTCCTAGGTGTGCCAATAAGAGGTATAATTTATTACTTAATAGCCCCTATATGGACTGGCAGCCTACAGAAGTCTCTGTTTGGCATTATACTTGGTTTTTATGCATTCAAAACTTGCCTCCAAGCCAGAAATTCAAAAATGAGCACCTGCTTTGAGGGCATGGGGAGCAACATCCAAGGGGTTGGTGAGTAACATGTTGCTCACGAGCCAATGGTTGGGGAACACTGGGGTAGAGTGTAGAAGGAATGCAGAAAAACAGAGTGAAATCCTGGAGGAAACCCTGATGCAGCCTGCAAGAAACCTAAGCCTTGCAAAAAAATGTCTTCCAGCAAGACAATGAACCCAAGCATACAGCCAAAACTGCACGAAAGTGGCATAAAACCAGTAATGTCCTAGAATGGCCAAGACAAAGTTGCGATCTCCATCCAACAGAGAATATGTGCCTGCACTTTAAAGAGGATGTTTGGTCACAATTCACATGGAACCTGGCAGAGCATGAGCAGTTTTGCAAAGTCAAATCCAGTATCTAAATGTGCAAAGCTGATAGAGACCTATCCACATAGACTCAAGGCTGAAATTACTGCCAAAAGTGCATTTAAAGTACCGACTTAAAGTGTATACTAATGCAATGATCAACCACTGCACATTTGGCTAACAAATGATGTGTAGAAATAAATGTATTAAAAGCTTGTTAGGCTTTTTTGTAGCAAAACTTACCTTTTTATCTAAAATTTATGTCTACATATTTTTAGCGAAAAGTACCTGGACACAAAATAAAAGGCAGAATATGTTTTCAACATAAATTCTATTTATTTTGCTCATACTGATGTCTATATAGGTGCAGAGTTTCTTGAGAATCCCTTGCTTGTTTGTGGCAACGGTTTGGTAAAGTCCTTTTTCTGTTACAAGTGCATTAGAGGGGATTATAGACAAATAGGGGATGTTTTTTGTTTTCCCATAAAAATAAGCACACCAGAGGCCACCCGTTTAGAGTAATGGAACTTTCATTTCAGCATAGGTGTTTTTTTTTTTTGTTTGTTTGTTTGTTTACGATGAGGTTGGGGAATGCCCTTCCTAGTGATGTTGTGATGGCAGATTCTGTTAATGCCTTTAAGGGCTGTGACACATGGGGAGATTAGTCGCGCCGTGACAAATCTCCGTTGTTGAGGATCTCCCCGCAATGCCATCCCACCAGACGAGAGGTGACTTCGGCAAAACCAGTGGGATGGCATTGTGGGGAGATTAGTCGCCCGCGACAATGGAGATTTGTCGTGGCGTGACTAATCTTCCCATGTGTCACGCCCCTAAGAGGGGCCTGGATGAGTTCTTAAAACAAACATAATACCCAAGGATACTAAAATTTACAGTTCGTATTGATGTTGGTATATATGGTTTATGTATGTGAGTGTATAGATAGGTCAGTATAGGTTTGTGTGTGTGCTGTGTTTTCTTGGAAGGGTTGGACTTCATTGGACTTGTGGACTCTATACAGACCCAACCCACAATATTCTAACATTTAGTTGAAAGCCTTTCCAGAAGAGTAGAGGTTGTTATAGGATCAACTTTGCATTCTTAAACCAAGGATATTATTATGATGTTGGAGAGACAGGTGTCCTGTCTCCTTTCATATAGCATATATATTGTAAGCTATATGCTATATATCATGTGTTAGACTAAATGCAAGAAAATGAAAGCCATTTTTCTACTTCCTTTCCTGAGTAAAGTACAACTTTGTTATGAGATTGTTGCATTGGACTGATAAATATTGATTTACATTTCCCTGCCTTTATCATACCATAAAGGCTCATTGTTTACCATAAATTGGCATGTGCTTAGTTCCCTGATATCTTGCTTTCCACATAACATTACATATATGTTGCTTAAGAGATATCAAAGTCTACAACAGTATCTCTTTTTCTGATAACTAAAGCATACAGCTGTGTGTATGACAACTCTTGATAAATGGAGTTCCAGGCCTTTTAACCTATCTGTGTGTCCATTATATATGCTGCCTTACAGTAGAGTGTAAAGGTGGCTATACACGGCCTTATAAAAATTACTGACTAACTTATTCTGGCCAAGTTGGTAGCTTATTGGCCCATGCATTGGACTTGTCAAACTGAGATCTGGTTGATTTTTGTAGGAGAGGATCAGCCAGCTAGGTGGGAATATTGCCAAACCAGTGGAACTAAAGGTGTAATAGTGTAAAGGCATACACAGGCTGATAAAAGCTGCCGACTGTGCTGCCCCCCCCCCCCTTTTTTTAAAAAAAAAACAAAAAAAACATTGTTATTATAAGTAATTGGCTGTGCCAGCTGCAGTAGCTGCCTTCCTGGGAGTCAAGACATTGTTTCTTTAAGCTAAGGGACATCACCAAAAAGGTTCAGATTGAACCCAACAATTGTTAAGGCCAGCCCTGTTGAGGAATATGCCCCACTGAATGCATTTTTAGTGATGAGCGAATCTGTCCCGTTTCACTTTACTGAAAATTTTGTGCAACTTCTAAAATATTCTCAAAACGCAACCTTTTTGATGCAACCGTGACTTTTTTTTTTTTACTCGTCAGTGACTTTTTGGATGCTGCAAAAAAATTGTTGATGGAGAAATGCAGAATTTCAATGCGAATCCATGCCTGGTGAAGAAATTTGCTCATCGCTAGTGTTTTTGAGCTGTAGGCTAATGTCATGTGTAGTGATTTCTTTGTTGAGCATTTTCAACCAGTGGTAACCATTAGCCTTTAAACATTAGCCTTCGCAATAATGGCCATGCTCTGCTCATATAATACCTTGTATTTGAGGCCATTCCCCGTTTAAAAATGTTTGTATATGTGTAATTGTGCAATGGAGGGCATGTGTGACTCGTGTTTACATTAGTTTTCATGGTTACCAAAATATTTTTGGCCAAGTGTAATATTTTTCTTGTATGTTAGGTTTTAGTACTTGGAAACAAGAGAGATCTTCCGAACGCATTGGATGAAAAACAGCTCATTGAAAAACTGTGAGTATACTGGTGTCATGTATGTTAGAGGTATTGCGTTTGCTAGAAGTTTTCAAATCTATTTAGAAAAGTCAGTACATAAAAACATATCCACAAACAATTTTTGGCAGCATAACTTTTTTTTTTTAATATCAGTATTATATTCTGTAGATAAGATTTATGTTTTAGAAAATGATCCCTGGATATTCTGGGGATTATTTATTATGGAGATGAAGTGTGCAAAGCAGGCAATGTTGTTAACTTATTTTCCCTTGTTACTATACTTGCATGTGGCACAGTCAGTCTACACGTGGCTCTGCATCTGCTGCTTCCCTGTCCCAGAAATTAATTACATTCTTATGTGGCAAAGGGGTGGTAGTGTTATTGGCACATCTGTCCCATCACTTGATGCACAAACTATTTAGAAATGTCTGTGACCCCTCCCGCAGCTCACATTGACTTTAATGGTAAATGAACATAAGGGAGATTTTTTTTAACCTGTAATCATTCACTAAACTCTTACATCTGCAATTCCACATGGTCCTCATTGAAGTCAGTTCAGGACTTAACGATTGCATTCTTTTTGAGTCTCAAAGTAGTCAGCCAGATCAGCAGTTTAACTTAATGGATATGGACAGAAGGCAAGCGTGGGCCTGACAGAAGATGCAAGGGGAGACCCGTACCTTTCTGATTATGTCGCCAATAGAGAGTTTTTGACATCTGCACAGGAGGCTTTTCCGTTAGTGGGAAGCATTAATGGGATAAGTATTCGAGAGATAGTATGAAAGCCAGAAAATACTGAATATTGGTCGTGTGTGTGTATACGTTGGGGTTTTTTGTTTTTTTTTACATACATATCGTAAGTGCATTAACTTTTAGGTTGGAGCTTGAAATTTTACATCTACTTGTTGGTGAAGCACCTTAATCCCTCTTACACTGTAAGCCTTTGAGGTTAATTTCTAGTTAGCTGTGTGTCAGCCATAAACAAAGTCTGCCAATTAGCACTTTCATGTGTGAGCTCTCAAAATAAATGAGCCAATTTACACAGTGACCAAACTGTAGGTACATCAATCACAAAAACTGCAAAATCATTTGTCAGTAGAAACAGTCAGACAGAAAATCATGACTGCATACTTTCAACAGACCAGCTGGAGGAGCAGTGGTTGCAAGTCAAAATCCACTGAACAGAATATTTGATAAATACCACAATACTGTGATCTCAAAAATAAACAAAGTTTGATCCAAACCTATGTAACCTTTCCCACCTTTCAGTGGGTTGTATCGTTATTTATAAAAGCAGTGTTTACTGTAATTATTGTATTTTTTTTTTTTTTTAATGTAATCTCACTTATATGTTTTTCTAGTAACCTTTCTGCTATTCAAGACCGTGAAATCTGTTGCTATTCAATTTCCTGTAAGGAAAAAGATAACATAGGTAAGTGTGCTGTAAAAGCAGATCAGTTACCCCAGCAAACACCTGGTATTTATAGGAGCATTACTCTTCAAATAATGAAAATGTCCTTTATGTACCCCCTTTTTTTTTTTTACATTGCACTGCAGGTTGCTTTTTCATTACTTTACTATTCTAGGCTCCTACATTTGCTTTCTCATACTCACGTAGTGTGTTGTCTCCTAAAATTCCCATAGCTCAGTTGAGACAGAGTGGCTTCCCTTAACCCAACTCGACAAATAAAACTTTTTCCTCCTGCCATTTTATATCTGTACCTGTTTTACAGTAAGGGGCATATATAGGTAAAGGTCAGATTTCTATAAGTATCCAACACAGAATAACCTGAAACTACCTGAACCTAAAGCAGCATACCTCCTGAAGGCAGGTCAAACACGTTACCAAAAAAGTCTGTCTATGTCAGGTATCCCCAACTTTTTTTTACCCGTGAGCCACATTCAAAGATAAAAATAGTTGGGAAGCAACACAAGCATAAAATATGTTCCTGGGGGAGCCAAATAAATATTGTTATTGGCTATTTGGTAGCCCCAAATGGACTGGAACCCTACAGGATGTTCTATTTGTCTGTACATGGTTTCTATGCAACTAAAACTTGCCTACAAGCCAAGAATTCAAAAATAAGCACCTGCTTTAAGGCCTCTGTGAGCAATATCCAGGGGGTTAGAGAGCAACATGTTGCTCACGAGCCACTGGGTGGGGACCACTGGTCTATGGGATCAGTTTCCCCCGGATTAGAACCGCTCACACACTCAAAAAATTAGGGATTTCCCACCTGCAACCCTACCAGTTTGCTGCTATTGCTCTGGTACTGGACTGTGCAGGACTCCAAAAAACAATTGAAGAGGCTTCATGAACACCAGGTTGAAGTTAAAGGAGTTGTTCACCTTTAAATTAACTTTTAGTATGATGTAGAAAGTGCTATTCTGAGGCAATTTTTTTTAATTTCTGGATTTTGAGTTATTTTGCAGCTTTCCAGTTTGCGATTTCAGCAATCTGGTTGCCAGGGCCCAAATTACCCTAGCAGCCATGCATCGATTTGAATGAAAGACTGGAATACAAATAGACAAGGGCCTGAATAGAAAGATTAGTAATAAAAAGTTACAATAAATTTGGAGCCTTATTGACCCTCATTTGAAAGCTGGAAATATTCAGAAGAACATGGCAAATAATTCAAAAACTATAAAAGAGAAAAAATAAAGACCAGTGGAAAAGTTGCTTAGAATTAGCCATTCTATGACAAACTAAAAGTTAAAGGTGAACCACCCCTTTAAACTCTTCCAAGACCTTGAAGTCATGACATATACTTATTTAAGGCCATGCATTAAAATGCTTTGGAACACAATGCAAACCTGCTCAATTTAGCTGACTGTGTTGCTCACATAGATCTTGGCAGCTGGAGTGCAGAAAATGATCAAAAAGTTTCTTTAAATGCTGCCAGTATCTACATTTGATATTGACTCAAATTGTGCATGTTTGCCTTTCAATGTTTTAACTTCTGTTTCTTTATTGTTTCAGACATAACATTGCAGTGGCTTATTCAGCATTCCAAGTCAAGACATTACTAAGAATGCACTGTTGAATCTTCTTTCCCAGTCTCATTCGATTCTGCCTATCATATGCTGGCAGTTAAGGGAATGAAGAAAGTCACTACCCGGATTCATATTTTTGTTGATGCCATTTATGCAAACTGCCAGTTTTGATTTCCCTTTTTTTTTCATTTGGAAATCATAGGTTGGTGGTACATCTTTTAAAACTGTATTTCAAGACCTTTATATTGCATCCCAAAGTAAAGATCATATGAGGTTCCCCTAAATGGTTATCCCTCTGTGAAAAGGTCTTGTGCGGTACAGACTGTTTTTCTCTCATTACAGAAAGCCACCTAATTTCTTTTGAGTGGATTATAATAATATATCATTTTCCCTGTACAAACAGATTGAAAGCAGTATACTCTAGTCTGCTCCCCATTTACTATATACCAAATCTACTTTTTAAAATCCTGTTAAAAACATATTGAGGTATAAAAATAATGTTTAGCTGAATTATTCCATAAAAACTTGAACGTGTACATATTTTGTCTTCTATATTTTTAGTTCATTTTCTGTAAATATAAGAACAAGCTGTCCATATATTTTGCATCGAATGTATTCCTTACATAATGTTGTTGGTTTTCCGAAGGTATTATCTTAATGTATCAATATATTTGCAGTCATTTTTTCTTTTAATTAACTTTACAATTGGTAAGCAGATTATGGGAACTTCCATCTCATTCAGGTTTTTTTTTGGTCATTCTCACTTAATTTAATCTTTTAAGATGCTTTTTAAGTAAAGTGTGAAATCTATAATTTTTGACCCATGGCACTTTATGGTAAGCCTTTAATTTCTCTAGTATAAAAATATTTGTCAGATAATTTTTTTTTTAATTTCCTAAAGTACACATATAATCCATTATCCTACTACAGAGATGGGGGAAGTCTTTAGTGTAAAGAACAGCTAGTAGGTTCCATAAAACAGACAACTGAAAAGGTTTAGCCATGCTGTTTTATCAAATTTGAAAAGCACTTAAAATGGTTCTGTATGCTATACAAAATTACACTGAGGTTATAGTAAAACTCTCAAGTATTTTGGACTGCCTTAAAAAAAAAAAAAACACAACGGGAATAAATCTTAAAAAGGTCACATTAGTAACTTCTTACATGGGATACATGGTTCCTCCAAGTGAGAGGAAATGGACAGTCTGACCCCCTTCCCTTTAGGCACGCAGAAACATTCAAATCCTCCGCTTTCATGTTGAAAGTGGGGGATTCTTGGACTTTAAAGGGGTCTAAACTCCCAATTTTACCGCTCCATTTTAAAGTGGGTTAAGATATTAACAGTTTTGTACTACTAGGCAGGTTTCAGCTCAACAGCTCTCTGTGAAGGCCCAGAGTGTCAGCCATCCTGTCTGTGCACTTCCTGTTTATAGTTAACACTTGGGTTGCTGAATTCCAATTGAGCCAGAAGCTTGATATTTGCAGTATAAAAATGCTGATATCTCAGAAATGTTAAATATATTATCAATTACATCTGTTCTTTTTTTGGGTTTGGATCCCCTTTAAATCTCTCTGCTCACTGTGCCGAAAGTGTTAGGATTTTACATCTCAGAATCCAACACTTCAACAATGAAAAGATGAGAGAGAGGTTGACTCTTTTTTTTGTTTAGATAAATGCTTACTCACGCCTGCTCAAAATCTTTTACCACTGTTATGAAAGCACTTTACAGCCCATTACTATGCATTTTATATGGAAGTAGAAATTGTGCTTATTTACGCTAGTATACTTCTTAAATAGGGCTTTTTTTTACCTGTTGATGTTGCTGGCGGTGTGAGTTCTGCATAAAGGCTTTGTCTAGCAACAACTACTAATTACTGTTAGCACACGCCAAACCTTTATTCTCCGTTTATAAATTATGAAGTATATCTGAAGGATAATTGCCACATGGCTGAAGACTTTGCTTTTGCAGTTATTAATAAATTAAACATTGCCCTGAAGTCACAACTGTTACTGTTTGGATTTTGTCATTGTTCCCAAGCAGCCATATTCTGCTTTTTGAGGAGATCACTGATGACCGTAACTGGTTTCCTTGTTCTTTTAGAGTGGTCAAAGCCCTCATCCCCTTCATTTTGCTTTTTTTCTCTTTTCTGTAACCGCATCATATGAGGTGATGCTACAGAGAGTTAAAGTGGTTAACCGTATAGAATGGCAAAATTACACATTTTATTGAACAGCATGACATTATTCATCATTGCCCTGGTCATAATTAATGCATTATTTTTAATGAAATCTGTACGATAAAAAATGGCCTTATTGTGTGATACATGATCTATTGGGAACGTATTCCACTTAACATTGTAAGCTTTACAAATATATAAAATGTTGTTTTTTCTATGCATAAGTCTATGTAAAAACATTGCAATAAAACAGAAAAGAACATGGTTTTTATTTTCTGTTCAATACAGAATAGGGAAATTGATTAATGGGGGCAAAATAGGAGCATGAAACAACAAGTGCGGAAGGTGTATATGGGAATATGGTAGCAGGGAAAAGAGAAAGTAATAGTGAAAAGGTGAGGGCACAGGGAGATGTAATAAATATTAAAAACATTAGGGAAAGTGGAGATAGGGATGAAGGTGGAATCAGGTATTTTTTTGAAAAAAAAAAAAAAATATATATAGCATAAAAAAAATACTCCAACCTTTATTGTGGAGTGCACATACAGACCAAACTTTTTCCACTGATGAAGAGCGTGTGAAGCGCAAATCGTTTTGTGTGCATTTCCTTTTCTTCTTTTGTGCTCACTTTATAGATCTAGTCCATACAAAAGTCTTTCTGCTTTTAACCATGAACCCATCTCTCTTTCCAATTATCATCATGTTACATTTTGTCTTACTCTTCTACCCTATCTACTCCTTCACCTACTGCTTAAATTCAGAATGTGTTTTATTGACCTCCCAGTCCTAGGCCTTTCCAGGTCCAGTCTCTCCTTACTGAAGTATTCATCCTATCCTGATAATCTGGTTAGTAACTATAACAACATTCAGTGGCGTAACTAGATGTTACTGGGCCCTACAGCAAATTCCGTTTTGGGTCCCTTTAGTTGACCTATGCTATCAAAATATATTGAAATTGCTCTATAATTAGGACCTTATTGGGCAGCGTCTGCTTTCTCTGTAGTTATGACCCTGACAACATTATCTCCTCTACTACTAACTTATATTCAAACTTGCAGTCTCCGCTTACTTGCATGCTCAAAACCTATGCCCCTAAATGAGCTCACAAACAAGGTTCTTGCACTCTTACGTCAGTTACCTATGATTTACTCAGGACTGTACCAACTTCCTGAGAAAAGTTTGTTCTGTCCACAAGTAGTTCCTGTAACTACCTCCAAAGTCTCCTCTCATCCCCACACCTTGTTAACCTAATGAGCAGGAGCAGGAGCTCCACATGGCAAAGCCATGCTCAGATGTTGGCTGAAAAAGGAATAATTAATTTCATAGATATGAGCTGGATGCATTATTAAAAAAGCCTGTCAGCAATGGTAACCATTAATATTTTACTAGAGCAATAAGAAAGATAATTAGAAAGATTTATAAAACATTTAAAGCAGGCAACAAGTGTAAATTAACTGAGTTCAATCAGCAGGTTTTATTTATAATCTATAATTTGCAGGCCACACATGAATCTAACAAATGCTCTTAAATACGATGAGTCCAAGGCATGTAAATCAATATCTATTGTTTGTCTGATACAAACCTATAATGTATTGGTGCAACATATGTTAGACTTTTCATCTAAAATTCATTATAGTAAAAATCATTCCATTTGTCCCAACATACAGTAAATTCTCAGTAACAAGGAAGCCAACACAGAAAAAGGATGCTTGATATAATAATCATTCTTAGGGTGCAACAAGTGAGCAGCCTAGTTAGATGTTCCTGTGTGCTTGAGAAATTCAATGCAGATTAAAAAAAGCCTAGGGCTTGCAGTCACTTCCAGTCCATAGCTTCAGGTAACAATACTTGGTAAGTAACTACAGAACTTTATAAATTATATCCTAACTGCAGCTACCAAGTAAATTGCCAATGAAGCTACATAAGCTGCAGCCCTCTAACATGCTGTTGAAATACAATGCACTAATTACTAGTATTCTGGATATTCTGGTACATCTTGGAGTAAGCTGAGGGATAGCAGTTGAGTGGCACTGACTCGCTGCAGACCAGTCCATGTCCTTGGGCTCAGTGTTAGTGACTCCCAGTTGGATGCTCAGAATGCAGTTAAAGGTAAGCGAGAAAAGGACCTATTAGTGCAACAAAGGGGCCTCTGCTTTGAAGGTCATGTTCCAGAACACTCAGTGGCCTTCAGTAGTTCAACAACAGCTGGGGGGCTGCGGCCTGGACCTCATCCCTAGGGGCATCCCCATGTTAGCTGTATCCCCACAGCCTATCGGTTACAGTGCATGTTCTCTGAAGTGACAGCAACTGGGACATGAGTAGCCGGCCAAGCAATGTGCAGCCCATCAGCCTTCTACTGTGTCATCCGTCCAGAAATCGCGCACTGCAGCAGTGTGTATGGGAGAAGGAGGCAAAGGTGGGGATCCCTGTGCTTATGTGTAGCGCACCCGCAACAGCACCCTGGACAGCACATCCTGGTAGAAACTAAGGAACACCCAGCCAGGCAAATACATCAGGGTTACGAGTCCCATGAAATTCAGCGGGTAATAGGAATAGTCCCAGGAGCAGGCATTGCATGAGCGCAGCCCCAAGCCCCACACGAACTCCCATGTGTAGACGAAGGCGATATAGACCGGCAGCCGCTGCCAGGCCGCCCACCCCCTGCTGAAGCCCAGGTAGAGATAGAGCTTTTCCACCACTAGGCTGCAGCTGCCGTACATGAGAAAGGACCACAGAGACGTGTGGCCGCTCAGAGCGTTCTCCGGTCTCTCCAGGGCATTGAATATGGATGTGAAAAAGACCTCGTCCAAAAATCCGTGCATTCCAAAGAAGATGAAGCGCAGAACAAGCGGCAGCCCGGGATGGAGTGGGGAGCCGTCGGTCCTAGCGCTGCGCTTGTCCTGCCCCGGTTCCCCACCCTGGCAGTAAGTGAGCCGCAAGAAGCGCCGGAGGAACACCTGGGAGTGATAGACTGCCAGCCCGTACTGAAGTGCCAGCTCCAGGGCACTGAGCGGCCGCTCATGGAGCAGAGTCTTGCGGAGCAGAATGTGTAGGCCGGCGGCCACAGACGGGTAGAAGACAAAGTGGAAAGCCAGGGAGCTGTGCGGGAAGCTCTTCCTTTGCAGGTAGATCTTCTCTAGTGCCAAGTGGGCAAGGGCATGCAGCAGGCAGCGGGACGGGGAGGAGAAGCCCAGCAGCTTGTAATCCTGGCTGTGAGGGAAGAGCCGGGCGCAGGAGCTTAGCACATCCAGGCTCAGGCCGTGCATGCCATAGAAATACAGTCTCATCCATGTGGGCAGGGGCTGGACAGCAGTCAGGGTGGCTGCAGGTAGCGGAGCCTTTGGCCGAGCTCTCACCACTTGCCGTCTCCATGCGCCCTGGCTCCTGCCCATGGTCGTCCGCGGGAGCGAATGGCACTATATTAATGGCAGTATATTAGCGCCTGTCCCTGTCAGAGCTGCATGGTACAACCTGTGTGCAATAGGGTAGTACAATCCGCTCTCGCTGAGCGCTCCTCCTTATGTGCGCCGGATTTGTCTGTGCGATTCAGTAACACCCCACCCCGTCACCTCATGCAGTCAAACCACGAGCGCTAGTGCCTTAGAGCCGCGACCCTCCTGCAGCCCAAAAAGCTGCTCGGGCTGCCAAACAGGAAAGAAGCAGATGTGGAGGTACACTTTACTAGGGGGCAATTTTCTCTGTCCTAATTACCAAACGCATTGTTGCACAGTTATTCCTACCGGCCAGTGCTTGCTGCTCAGTGTAGGGAGATCTCAGTGTCTCTAAATACCAGTTTCCCTTTTGTATATCGCACTATAAGGAAGACTCAGGGCAAATAGACAGGCCAGACACCCCATAGAGACCATGGAAAGGCCTCAGCCCCTGTGTAGCACACTGAAATAGCAGGCCAGGTAAGTGTATTGTGCATCACTACCACCTGGCAGGGCAGGAGAGAAGCCACTGTTCCAGAAAGACTACTGAACACTGCAGCCTGTACTGTAAGTAAATGAACCTGCAGGTACCTTAGATCTTTACTAGTCCACCATGAAAGCAGGTAGTCCTGACAAACAGTTGTTTTATGTCTTTATGCAAAATGTCTCCTTTCTGAGATTTAGGGGTGCCATAAAGCAACTTTGGTGTGGGGCTCACTAACCTCTAGTTACAGTACAGGTAAACATGTAGAGAGGGTAAGATAGCTGCTGGTACTGTCACCCCAGGAACACTTGGGAATAAGTGTTTTCAGTCAATGTCTACTTGACAAATTTTAATCACAACAGGGAAACCTATGTACAGATTCACACTTCTGAATATCTGGATTCTATAAATTACTAGGCTGTATAAATGAATTACTAGGCTTCTTTTATTCTCCTAAGTATTTTATCTGAATTACCCCTCTTGATACAAAGGTATATCCTATATTACTAATGCAAGAATGCAAGCAGCCTTTCCCCCTATGACATTCATTTCAACACAGACTTTGACACTTCCAACACACACTTTTGCACACACATCCACGCTAATACTAGAAAGTGAAAGTGTCCCAAGTACTTGCATATAATAATGCTCAATTACAAACCAAATATATTGTACAAAATGCATTTTTATGGCTATAAATCACCATGAATTTTTTACCCATGATGCAGATACAGGCCTGTCCTAAATAAATATAAGCAGCCCTGTATTCATAAGTGTGTGTATGGGTTTGTAAAATGTTAGTGTTGCAATTCATGCTATCATTCTTTGTCTCAGGAAATGATCACACCTTTTCTTTAAATTCTATTAATGGAGCAAGAGAACAAGTCAAAAATAGACACTGCATCAGGCTGGAGTTCTAGTAGAATAGAAGATTTTGCCATGTTTATGATCACTTAAACATTATATAACATACCTTGTTACTGGCTCATTAAAAATACATTCAAATGTCCATTAGTGTGTTTTGTATTTATGCTGCCAATACACATATCAATAAAGATATTACTTAATGATCAAAGCCTTCATTTCTCAAGGACACACAGGACACAAGCTAAACTAGCAGTTTGCCTGTTTTAGTACCTGTTTAGTACCTGTTATTCTGAGCTGGTTCTCTTCTTCTTCAAAAAACACTCCAGCCCTGGGTACCATTTGCTGAGTGTTTTTAGGCTTGGTAAGAATATGCGCAGTACAACATTTTTTCTGAGATCTCTGTACTGTGATGCACTCTACTTTGCAGGGGACAACTGGAAGAATAAAAGAAAATGAAGTAATAGAACTCAAGCAGGAGTTGCTTTGAAGAAGAAGAGTGTCAGGGAGTGGTATGTAAGCCACTAGAATCATTGGGGGAGGGAGGTGCCTAACAACTCCCCCAGTGATTTTACCTTTCCTTCTGCTTAAAACTTTAAATAACACCAACATGCTCACAGTGTTTTACAGAATAAATACCTACTAGCTACGATTGACATACACTTTTTGGTTGTTATCAACATAAGATATTGTTTTTCTTTTTAATAACAAAAAATAAAGACATTGAAAACCACACATTGAAAACCAGGCAAATTTGGAAATAATTTTTTTAAAAAAAGAAAAACTTATTAGATTAAAATGGAGTCTATGGGAAATGGCCTTCTATAATTTGGAGCTTTCCGGGTAAAGGGCTTCCAGATAACGGAACCCATACCTGTATAACCACAGTTATGTGGGTAGGATGCCTGCCGAAAAAATTCGCTCAAGGTGTAAGGGAATGAGGTCATGTGGGCTTGTTATTCAATGCTGAGAACAAGTGATATACTAAAAGGAGGATTTAATCAATAAATGTCATTTATGGTGAGAAAACAAAAGGAGCTGACAACAGATTTTAAATAATTGTGGACTGTAAACAAAGTAGTCGGCCAGGAGAGGGGTGCAGATGCTAAAGGGAAATCTATTAATGGACTTTTCTAGGAGCCTTAAGGAATTTCTTCCCAGAATCCTGTTATGACATTTGCATACGTATGAGGCGGTCTTCTCAATCCCTTTAGCTTGTTCGTGTATCCCCACTCCTGGCTCTACCTAAGCTGATCAGAAAACCCTGCGCTACACTGATGAGCTCCAAAAAGGGTGAAACCTGTCTGTAGTTGGGAATCTGATCAGCTGTTATCCTGGCTTCTGCTTTAAACCCAGTGGGTGAGCTTTAGCCTATAGGATAAACCCATGTAAATGGGACAAAGCCCATGTAAATGGACTTTTCTAGGAGCCTTAAGGAATTTCTTCCCAGAATCCTGTTATGACATTGAAATATTCCTACGATACAAAAATGCATTCGGAGAAATTCTCTAAATAAGTACTAGTCATTATCAAAATTCAGTGTATTTAGTTCAACAGATATTAAAATAAATGTCAGACCATAAATATAATAATTTGGTTGGCACTGATAAAAGAAAAAAACATTTTAATACATGCACCTTGCAATAACCATTAATGGCAAATTAATCACTTGTGTATCTTGTAAACAGAACATTGTATAAAGCTTACCCTACTAAGTAACAGAAAGATGTTTTTTCCCACAATTCAGCCCTTTTTCCTGAAGGGGATATTGAACCTGACAGTATTGCTCTACATTTAATCCGAGCTCGATATTTTCATATTTCAGAGACTTTATTTGTGTTTTCTGTTTAGATTATAAATATTTTTATTAGTAATACATTTTGGGATACTGAAGTGTTCTAAAAGAGCAAAACTTGAGCTTTATGTAATACTATTGCCTGATGAATGAATTCAGTGTGTAACAATGCTGGGCATGTACCCAGCCTTGCAGCCTAGATATAATCAGCTCTAACTGATGCTTAATGCCAAGAGCTTCTTTTTCCACAAGTACTTACATAATTAGTTCTATTCACAGGGTCCAAGAGAATTACTTCCTTTTCCTAATCCACTTATATTTTATCCCTAAGCTTTGGTTTGGCCATGGGATATTTCTACTTCATGCAGTCCTACTGTATATTGCTTTCTAGCAAATGCTACTTGAACCGTCACTGCCCTTTCAAAATATCAGACTTAATAATTTGAGGCTACTACGCAAAAATGTACATAAGAAACTCAGTGATCAGACAGAATGAACTAATGACAGCCTTAGACATGATACCAAAATGGATCACAGAGGTATATGTCCCTGCCTGCCAATTCCTGCATTTGGCATCTTATTGTAATTATGAGAGGCTTTCTCTGTGCTCTGAAGATTTCAAGTCTGGCACTAGGTGAGAAGCCCAGGTAAAACTCGGATGTGCAGCACATATTTGCATATTGCACTGGCATCCTTGGTGTCTGTATATAACCCCTTGTGTAAATGTATTTATCTACATAGTTATCTAACAGTTATTTACAGTCCTTACTTGATGGCACTGTAAATGTGATGAATGCCATATCAGAATCTTAACATCTGTTCATTTCTTTTATAAAATCATAAACGTAAAGTATTTTGTAGTAACTTCAGCCCAACTTTAGTCAATTCTGAGGAGAGGGTTTCCATCTCACTAAATCCAGTATGTACCCTTCTTAGAGAAAAAATAAGTGTTGGTAGAAAAAATGATATCTTAAACACGGTTCATTACAATTGCATCTAAGGCAGGTACATTTGCTGTCTGTTCCTTGGCCTCACCCTGTGCAAAGGACAGAATTGTAACAAGGTACACTGTCACTTATATGCAGCTCTCTGTGACCAGAATCTTTTTAAAGAAAATGTTCCCCTTTCAAATGTGACAGTACCTTTATTTCTATATTGGCAAGTATGACCTATTACATAATTATTTTGGCCACAATTAGGCCATTGTGCCTCAGTGGATCATGCTCACATGATATAACTCTAATACCACAATTAATAGAGGTAAGGCTTTCTTTTAAATTCAATTCTATTTTGTATTTCACCTGGGAAAGATGGACTGAAAAGGAAACTTAAAAATAAGAACCTAGATTAGGGACCTGATGACACACATATGCTAATATCGAGCATAAGTGCTATTTTTATTTTAGGAATTTACATCATGCTATTAGGAATAATTCTGCAGGTATCAGCTAAAACTCATGATATAGAATTAAAATTCAGTGGTTTTATACCAAATTGCATGACCCTGTAGAGCTGGAAGCCAATTGCAGAGTCAAACTCTGGTTATTTAGATAATAGTACAGCCTGGCAATCCAGCTTGTGCTTGTATAAATCACTTGCACAGTATTTTTGATCATTCAGGAGACTGAACAAACTTATTACAAGGATCACCATACTTGAGAATTTGATAGGACCTATAATGTGGTTTCACTGCCACAAGTCTGAAAATGGATTTAAATGTGCCTAGCTTTAGCTACCAGCTATTAGAGGAATACAAGTGTTCTAACAGGTTTGTATGTATATAAGATAGGAAATGTGTGGTTAGTGAAATATTGTCTGCTCTACCCCTTGCACCTCTCCCTTTAGGTAATAACCATTCAGATTTATGTGTGACTGTATGGCTGCTTCTCTGAATAGATTCTACTTAAAGCCCTGCAATATAACTTAGGAGTAAAAGTATTTTGTGGCAAAATAAAGTACAGGCCAGTACCCCCATGGCTGAAGAGGGCTTTAGGACTCCATGTAAACCAGGTAGTATATCATGCATGCCTCCTGGATGTTAGCTTTACTGTATGTTTGCCAATAATAGCAGCTTAAGGTCATACACTAGGTACATTTGTTTAAATGTTGCATGTATCTTAGCAGAGACACAAGCAATAAATATACCTAGTGTATGCCCTTAGGGCCTGGGCTGTACGTTGAGCACACACTGATGGTCCGGTAAGTGCTCCCATGGTCTTTACAAAACTTAGGGCCTGGGCACACAGAGCAAAAGTCAGCCTGAAAATACCTGCTATCACTTTGTCAAGCCAACCTCAGCTGCACTCCATGTGCCTGCATTAAGGAGGAAGCTGTACTGTACAGTGTAGGTACACGGAGCGGCTTACAGGAGTGTGTCTGCTTCTCTAAGCCTGAAGAAAAAATGTAGCCTAAGAAAAGCAGAGCAAATGTCCTGGCTCTTAAGCTGCTATTAATACAGGTATAAAAAATGATTTCCTTTTGTTCTGAATAACAGGTCCCATACATGTAACAGTGACCACTCCCTGTGGGCTGCAAGCCCCTGGTCAGCTTCCTGTAAGTGCATTAAAACACAATTAGAGGTCAATTGGAGGAGATAAGAAAGGTTTCACATAGACAACAACTTCATTAAAGCTAAGTACTAAAAGCAATGCAAATGATTTCTATATTTACATCAAACAAATACCAACTGAATTTTTTAAAAAGTAATTTGAGCAGAAAGAGTTCCTTCTTTTATTCTGAGCTTTTTAGTTCCCATTGTGCCTGAATGCCACCCTCTAAATGTTATTCTGTTGGAAACAAACACAACTTGTGAAACAGTTCATGTTATTTAAGCATGCAAGAGTCTGTCTGCAGATAGAGCTTAAATAAGGACACAGTATTATTTGCCTTTTCTCACTTTATTCAGTGAGTATTGATAAGAAGAATGAGGCGCTATAGTTTGCCAGCCACTGACTGACAGTAAATCTCCCCTGAAAGTACCGCAATGGATCTTTTCAGTGAATAAATGATCTGGGGCCTGTTATGTATTCTGCTCTTGTCTCCGACTTGTCTCTGGCTGACAGCACATTTGTGTCTTTCAGTTTTTGTTTCAAGGCCATTTTCCTTCTTTATTGTTAAGGCCCAAAATTAATTTTGATAGCTCTCTTTTGTAAATGTTCTGTCTGTTTAACAATGTTAACATTTGTGATTTTCTTTAATGAAATTGCACAATCCAGCAGGAAGGCTTTTGATGCATTACATTGTTTGTCTTCATATTGAAGTGAGTTCCATTTTCCCAGTACATGAAAGCACTCAAAGTACTGTCAGGATATTAAATAGTCTTATTAGAAACAGAACTCAGTAAAATACAATCACTAGACATACAGCTGTAAAGGATCACAATTTGGCAAACAGAACCCATGTTTTACACCTTTATATTATTGTCTTTACGATGCTGCTAAATTAGGGCTTTATTCCAAGCTGCTGTTTGTGTCACAAGGCTTACATTCACACAGACCTGTCAGGCATACCTTCACTTTTTCTGATGAGCTGTAGAAGTAGAATCCTCACCTTCATTGACTACTAAAAAGACTTTATATAGGAGATACAAACCAGTTACAAAATACCAGAATATCAGTCACATTATCATCACTCCATAGAAAGTAAAAACTGAATTAATTACAACTTTATAGTCTGCTGCTGTTTGGTTGCTAGGGATACTGTACCTAATGAGAGAGTACTTAAAATTCTAAAGAGGCAGTATTAGAATGCAAATACAAAAAACATGAAACCCTTGCAAATTTGAAAATGAACAGTGTCCTATAATAGACAAATGAAAGCAAAGACCCAATGGGTTGCTATTTTTATAAAGTGTAAACTCTTTTGGGCATATGTTGGCAACAGAGGCGGGCCAAGCCAGCCGGACACCCTAGCCAACCTGGCCAGCCACCACGCCAGTGGGGGGGAGGCAGACCGGTGACAAGTAGCAGTGGCAAAGGGAAAGAGAGCCTGGACTGGAGGGTAAGCAAAACAGGTACCTGCATAGCACCCCCACTGTTCCGGCCTAAGCAAATGCCTCCTCTGACTACCCCTAGTTCCAGCCCTGTTTTATCAATATGTGTTAATAAAAAAAATACATATTGGCACTTTTACAATTTAACACTTATGTTATTTACTTGCAGACTTGGAGTAACGTATTTGAGAGCTACAACCCGCAGATGTACTAGAGAGAAGTCTTAATTAAATTAACAGATTTGGTATTATAATAATGGCAGTATGTTGGCTCATTCATGTACTGCACATTTTGGTAATTGAAAGCAACACCCCGTCATCACTTATATGCTGGGGTTAGGGTTGCAACCTCACCCCTTAAATACCGGCCACATATTGATAGCACATGCCAAAGGGCTAGTTAGCACTTAATAAAGATGTTTGGTGCAGGGCTGCACATAAATCAATTCAGTGTAAAGCATGCATCTAAATCTGTTATATTTACACAGACTGACCTGATTCTACAGATTGCAAGGACCTATGATATTGTGTTTGTATGTGTCAGTTCCTTACCCCTCCTAGAGTCTCACTGTAATGTAACCCCTCCCTCACCTTATTCTATTGTGAAGTGTTGTATTCTGGAATTTTAAGTCCCTCTGCTTTACAGAGATTCGTTGTACCACGTGCTGTGATAAGAATAGGGACTTCCATACGGATGAAACAGGATTTATCCCAACAAGACCAATAGACATAATTATCCGTTGACTCCTTACAAATAACTCATTATAATAGTGGCTTTAGAGTGGTAGCAGTGCTGGATCCTGAAAAAGTGTGCAATTCCATAGAATGGCCCTTCCTTTGGTAAACACTGAGAAGTTATGGGTTTGGACCTCGATTCATACACTGGATACAGGGAGTATACAATACCCCAGTAGCCCAGATACATGCTAATAATATGCTCTTTTCCCCATTTGTACTTATGCAGATGATATGCTAATATAGTTAGTGAAACCTGGCCCTATCATTACTGAGTTTGGTCTCCAGAGTTAAAATCAATAGGCATAAATCGACTCTAGTGGAGGTTGACCAGGTGGCCAAGAATCTTTCATCTTGGAGGTGAAGGGTATAAGAAAAACAATATAGACCCAATAGTGACAGATATGACTACCAAACTTACACAGTGGGCACAACTCCCAATATTGTTCTTGGGTCGCATTGCTTTTGGCTCCCCAAATCCTTTTTTTAAACTACTAAATTCTTTACTAATCTCAATAATATGGAACCATAAAGTACCTAGAATTAAGATGTCAACATTACAGAGATCAGCATATGCAGGGGGTCTTGCTCTACTGGATCTATATATATATATATATATTATCTGGCGGCCATATTAGTCACTGTTAGATGGTGGTATTAGTCAGCATATTCTAACCCTGCAACACTAAAATATAAAAGAAAGGTGGGGAGCACCCAGGCAGATTCAATGCTTCCGGGTATTTTTTTTGTTATTAGATTTTTTTTGTGCTCTGATTGAATCTTTTTTCTAGTGGATTCTCCAATCAGAGCACATCTCTCTTGACAGCCAAACAAGGCACAGATGTAGGCAATGCAGAAATGAAGACTGATAAGAAGAATCTACAGGCTGAAAACTTTACCTAAGAACCTCAGCAACTCTCATCCCCACATCCCACTAATTGTGCTTAAATATATATGCGTTGTTGATTTTTGCACTTACTTTTTTCTTACTTTTGTCATTGTTTTGTTAATTTCTAGTTAGTTCCAGTGGAGTGCTCATGAGACTGCATAGCTGGGAAACAAACCAATGTTGTATATTAGTGCCAGTGTTATAGTGCGAGTGCATGTCTGAATATGTCATCAGTACGCACTGCGTCTCACGGCATATAATGTGCTGGTTTTGTAAATATAGACTGCATTTCACTGTATATAATGTGCCTGGGATGTCCCACTGCCTTTCTCTCTATAAAACTAACTAAAACACATTTAAAAAATGGATGGAGAACAGAAGTGTGAATATGAATACTTTTGCATCCACTTTTGCACAGTGTCCCTGGAAGTCAGTGGGAACTACAAGAGGTAGTTGGGGGGGCTTCATTTTTTAGGCCAGCAGTGAATCCACCAAGTCTCCCATTAGCTTTAGATCAGTCTATGTATGTTCCATTATTAGCCTCCCCAAACAAAAAGTCACAATCCGCCTATGCTTCAGTCTGTACAATCAGGTATGTTTGTGTAAAAAAATAAATTTAGATTTATTTCTGGAAAATCAGATAATGTTTGTGCACATAAGTACAACTGAATGAGCTCATTTCAAAAAGGGGGATATATTTTCTCTTTAAGATGCATTTGCACATTCATGAAGTCTGCCTTTAAAGCTAGTGTGTTTATGCCATCTAGTGTCCCATCTTCAGAATACAGCCAGTGTGCCCTTTCTATGTTGTGCTTATTGACATTATTTATTAAATGCATTCATTAATGTACTAGCTTCCAAACACACTTCTTGCACTTCTAGTTACGCCAAGTGCCATTGGGAGCTTTGAAGAACTCTGGCGCTACTGCAACCCTGAACATGATGGTAATTTAAGGGTTCCCAGAGGGGCTTGCATCAAAAGGCATAGCAGACTTGTGCTCAGGGCTGGAAATAGGGGTAGGCAGAAGAGGCATGTGCATAGAGCATGACAGTGGGGGGCATTAGGCAAATACCCCTTCTGTTGCCTACCCTTACTTTAGACCCTTGTTCCCCCACTGCCAGCTCGTCATTTACCTAACCCCACAACGTCACTGGTCGCATGTGTTGCAAAATGCAAGTGTATCAGTCCCAAACCAGTCTTTTGTTCATAATAATAGTATAGTATAAGAGCTATGCCACAAGGGGCTGATTCCCGGCATGCTTAAAAATGCTTGCTAAGAGTCAGCCCCTCTAATCTAATAACAAAAAAAATACCCAGTTGCATTGAATCTGCCCGGGTGCAGATGAATATAGTGTATTTCTGGCAGAAACTGCATACTCAAGCAGTTTCCAGCTGCTTCTGGCTGTGTGTCTGCACCTGGCGGATTCAAGGCTTCTGAGTGCAGGCACAACTTAAAGATTTTTAGGCTGATGCCACCCAGGCGTATTCTTGGCAAGCTGAAAAACACTTGCCGAGAATATGCCCTGCTACTCTACATTTACTATACCTTGTGGCTGCACCCGAATGAATGAAATATGCTCGGGTGCAGGCACATGTAGCTAATATCCGCCAAAAAACTCAAGACTTTGTATCTTTGGCGGATATCAGCTACAAGTGCCTGCACCCGAGCGTATTCCATTCATTCGGATGCAGGCACAGGTAAGAGCGATTTTTGGCTTGCCGAAAATATACGCCATACACCCAGTGTGGCATCAGCCTTAGAGTGGAGGGGCTGATTCTCAGCAAGCATTTTTCCGCTTGCCTAGAATCAGCCTCATGTGGCATTGTCCTAATAGGTTTTGCTTGTACACCATAATTAGGCACAGCTGATTTTAGCTTTTTGGTTGGTGTTTCACAAGCTTAGCCAGTAAAATACCAGCCAAGGCCAGTGTAGGTATTACAAATTTGTAGGCAAAATACTTGCATGTAAATTTCTAATCCCTGGCTGTTCTGCTTCCCTCCATCATCTCCTTAACAGGGCCTCCTTAACATTTCTTTGTCTGCTTTGTCAAATGTAGTCATAGCCTCTCCCTCTTTGCATTGTAGCCCAGAACATTGATCTGCCTCTTTTACATGACCATACTTCCCGACTGTCCCAATTTTAACAGCTCAGCCCACAGTCCTGGATTCATCTCCTGCACTGAATGCCTTAAGTAGAGATACAAAGTTTATCAGACTTAATTAGATAAGTAGCTTTTGGCAGAAAGTCCATTATACTCAACACCTGCACTTAGATACAATTGTAACTAATAAGATAAACAGGTTTCTTGGGGTAACTGAGACTTGCAAGGGCAATTTCACCTTCATTAGCAAAACTGTAATAACATATAAAGCAACAACCCAAAACCTCCAGAAATGTGTTCAAACTTTACACAACCTACAAAATGTTGTAAAATGGAAGTGTTTAGGGGGTGTGGTCATGAAAACATTTTTGCCACAGCATATATTTTTGTCCCTCTTTGCATTTTTCAAATGTTGGGAGGTATGCATGACTGGTCTTTCCCCTCTTGGTCCTGGCCCCTACTCCTATGTCATCTGTCCAGAAAGGCCGAGATGGCAACCTTATATCTTGGGTATAAAGAGTCCATAAAAATAGATGCAGTGTCAGGAACTAAAAATGGTTACAACTTAAATGGTTTTGTACAGAGCCCCATTTGTCTAAATAGCAGATATTGTTCTTCTGTATTAGATGTCCATTGCATTTTTTTTCTATGTTAAGTTATTGATGTTACTATATCTATGTATTTATGTATTTTACTTACATTGTCTTAGGTTTCTCAGTCTTTCCAATCAATACCACCCAAAGTTCCTAGTTTTTCCTGATTACCAGCATGTAGGTGCCTTTGTATATGATGATCCTGTCTGATCTTGTTCTAGAAGGGCATGCCAGAAAAGTAAAGTGATTTAGCTGAGATCAAAGTTACTCATTATTGTGAAGAAGTCAGCATTCCAGCTTCAATGCTTCCTTCATGTCTATGTTTTCCACTGAAACCTTTCCAACATTTTAATATGTACAATCAATATTCCTGTTAATGCTGGTATGAAATGTGATTATTCATTAATACTGTAAAATACAAATTCAGAAATTCTTTGATGCCACATCTCTTCTACGTTATGGTATTGACAGAGTGATGCTGCCTCCAGTCATTTTCAGAACAGTAGTTTTACGAAAGTAATGGCGTGTATGGCTAATATGGCGTGCGTTTTTTCGCACGTGGTGACAATTTGTGAGTACTGCGTTAATTAGCGTGCATTGCGTCAAATACCGCATGAAAATAGTCTTCGCGACTTAAATAATGCAAACAGCATCGCGTCTAAATTAACGCAAGTATCTTTTTAGTGAATCGCGCATTAATACGCAAAAAATTTGACGCAATAAAATTTTTAGCGCATGCTATAAATAGCGCTTGTTTTAACGCACCTTAGTGAATCAGCCCTTATGTGTGCTGGGGTTCGCTTGGATGAGTTGAACTTGATGGAATTTGGTCCCTTTTTAACCCAACTTAACTGTTTAACTGTGTAACTATGTAAATTGAAAAAAAAGTCTTATTTTTAGATGGGGAAACTGTTTGGCAGTTTTTCAATTATTAATATGTCCCCTTTAAAAAAAACTGGGTAAATAGGCTGTGCAAAATCAAAAATGTTTCTAATATAGTTAGTTGACACAAAATGTGATCTATAAAGGCTGGAGTGGGCAGATGTCTAACGTAATAGCCTTTATAGATGACATTTTTGGTTAACTTACTATATTGAAAACATTTTTTTTGTATTTTACCTAGCCTGTCTATTTACCTAGTTTAATTTTTTCACTAAGCTATTCCTTTAAGGCAAAATTTCTGTCAAATACAAATGTAGCCACTGCAAATAATCTAAAAATAAGGTAACTGAAGTACATTGGTGGTTCTGAGAAAGGGACTCATAAGACTTTTATTTTTTAAATTAGCTTAATAATTTAGGCAATTCTAAATGATATATGGCACCTAATTTAAGTTTGGGATTAAAACAATTGCTAGCTTTATAAATAATACAGGGGTAAAACTATAGAAGAAGCAGAAGGTGCAACTATGGGGGGTGGGGAGGGGAAGTTACATGGGGCCGAGTGTGCCACTGACTGACAAACAATGCTGTGGGGCACAGTAACTGCCACTAATATTACTGTATTGGAGCTCTCTTTTGATCCTTTGTTTTCTGTGCCATCCCTGTGGGTAACCAATCACTGCATTGCCTTCATACTAGCAATATTACATTCACACAAGCAAAGACAGACTTCAGTTCCCTATCAGGTCAGCCTAACTGCTGATTGGTTCCTATCCTACAGTGCAGTGTGCTGAGTGCCGCTGGCCCCCATGCACAGCCTGGGAAAGGAGGCAGCAGGAAGTGGAACAGATGGGAAGGATGAGTAGGGTTTGGGGGGAAATTTTATAATAATTTATATAATAAATCTACTTTAAACACTACTTTTCTCACTACATTTCATCTATGTTTAGAGGAGTATAATGCACTGGCACATTCTTGACTTGTCTTCTTTAAAGGCACATTAGGGCTGATTCACTAAGATGCGTTAAAACGAGCGCTATTTATAGCAAGCGTTAAAAATTTAATAGCGTCTCATTTTTCGCGTCTTAACGCACGATTCATTAAAAGGATATTTGCGTTAATTTAGACGTGATGCTGTTTGTGTTATTTAAGTCGCAAAGACTATTTTCGTGCGGTATTTGACGCAATGTGCGCTAATTAACGCAGCGTGCTACTTGTTGCGCACACTAATTAACGTGCGCTACTTATCGCGCGCACACCATATTAGCCATACACATCATTACGTCCGTAAAACTACTTTTTTTGAAAATGCCCATTTCCCTGCAAACTGGAGGCTGCATCACTCTAGGGCCAACACAGACTTGAATAAATCACACTGCAGAGGCCATATTGTGTTGCCAAAAGCAATTAACTGTACTTTTCTATAATTACCGCCTGGTCCAAGTAGGTGTTAATTTTCGCATGGATATTTAGCGCGTCTAAGTGTTTGTGAATCATGCGTTAGTATTATTTCTGCGCGCTAATTAATGCAATGCAGTAAAATTAATGCATGCGGTTGTGCGCTAATTAACGCACACGATATGCGACTTAAGGCATGCGATAATAATTTAGCGAATCGCACGTTTGCGTCTATTTTAACGCAAAAAAGCATGCGATAAGCGTTATCGCACTTTAGTGAATCAACCCTATTATGTCTATTTTAAAAATGTCATGGCATATACTTGTTCTTGACACTGTGGTGCATATCTTTTAAAGAGTGAAACTAAAGCTTACTGCAGATTTTTAGTAGGTATGTTTATCAATGCGTGAAAGTGAGAGGCCACCGCTTCTTTGATGTGACCGCAAGCTTTTTTGACACGAATGAGGAGAACATCAGCTCATTGATGTGGTCCTCACACCAATGGCCTACACCCTCTCAATGTGATTTGGGTCAAACAATCAGATCCCTGAGGCCAAATGATTGGATCAATTTAATATCGTTCACCTCATGGTGGGCATATCGAGGAAAGACCCTCGCATCTTGCAGCCTAACCAAACGAGTGGATCTTTTTAGTGTATGTCCACCTTAAAACAGAAATGGTTTTCTTTTCCCTATCCAACACCCATAACATCGCAAATAGTTAACAACAATACCTAATACCAAAATACTATCATTTACCACTAAAGATGCTACTAAAATTCTTATTCACTTTCTCATCATATAACTCCTTGGTTACTGTAATTGTTATTTTTAATTGGCTTTTCCTCTTCAAATACTGTCCCCTCTCCAGTCCATAATAAACATTGCCACCCAGGCTCATACACCTCTCAAACCGCTCCTCCTCTGCCGTGCCACTCTGCCAATCTCTGCACTGGCTTCCCCTACCATCCAGGATAAAATTCAAACTAATGACTACACTTTCAAAGCAGTTCATAACACTAAACTGGGATAGAGGACATGGCACATAAATGGAATCACAAGGAAATCCTTACAAGAGTGATGACCAGCTATACCAGTATCATATGACCAAATTATTCTGCAACTTTGCACATGGATAATTAAATAAATTAATATATAGACCCAGTTTATTTGTTTTTAGTGAAAGTAATTAGAGCAGTATAAAACACAGTGGGGCTGATTTCCACATTCTGTTCATTCCTATGGGATTTTTAGAAGTGTATTATTGAATAGAACATGGGTGAGTTTTTATGTATTGACCTCTAAACTCACATTTCAATAAATCTGCCCCATGTGTCACTGAACAGTATACAGTCTATGAACTTCCCCTGAATGACAGGGGATCCAAGAGCCTCTCCTCCCTTATTTTTAATTCAGTTCATAACCCTCCCACTTTACATCACTAAACTCATCTCCAGATACTCAAACAACTTGTTATGTTTCTCTACCAACCTGCTCCACAACTCCTCTCATTCCCTCCTCACACGCTCGCATTCAAGACTTTGCAAGGGCTGCCCCCCTTCTCTGGAATTCTCTCCCACAGTCTGTCCGACTTTCTCCCAATCTCTCTGCCTTCAAAATATCTCTTAAAACACATTTCTTTAGAGAAGCTTACCCTCATCTAGCTTATCATGGCTTCAGTATGTTGCTAAATGCAAAGCTCAGATCCACAATTCTCACCTAATATTGCCCATCCTCTTTACCTCTTGTATTGATTATAAATTGTCTTGTATGTTTTCTTGCACATTAATGCATACACCCATTTACTGTACAATGTAAAATATAATGGATTTTCTAAATATGGGTTTATAATAATAATAATAACAATAATAATAACAACAATCTTCTAAAGGAAGGCTCTATTTTATTGTTGTGTGAATATTGACCACAGGAGGTCACTAAAACATAGGCATCCCTCAGCTGTTCAACTGTATCATAAAACAGTATGACGTGACATTCTCAATATAATTTCTTTGATGCCACAATGAATATTACACGTGACATCTTCTGTAGGTTACATTTACACTATAAATAAAGCTCCCATATTTCCCCAAAATATATTTTCTTCGGTTGCCTTTTGTATGTCAATATGAATGCAAAGTCTCGACAACAATGGAGAGCAGTAGGTTTGTTCCCGGAAGCTCTCTTATATCAGTATGATACCTGGTAATGAGCTGTTGGTGTCCCTTTGCACAAAGCATTAAAAACATGATCACAGAGATATTTCTGTCTGCTGTTGTGCTGAAGCAAAGCATTAATTATGCATCCGGAACTGAAGGATGAACCGTCTCTTAAATAATTGCACAATGCATTGCTAAAAAAAACTACATCAGTAATTGTGAACATAGGAGGTTATCAGTGTGCAGACAGATACATTTCTAATATTAACACCTAAAGTTGGCTGGTGCAAAATGCTGGGGGGTTGGTTCATAACCTACAGGATATCCCTGATATAGAAAATATGAGTTTGACTTCACTGAGCTGACATAACTATTTTGCATAGGTCCCATCTCCCGCTAGTGGTGCCTCGCTTGTGTAAGGAAAGACGTGATCAGTGCTGATGAGCCACTCAAGTGAATGAAAACAAAGAAATACGACATGGCATATGAATGAAAACACAAGGAAATCCTTACAGGAGGGATAACATGGCGCCATAAAGAACAGAAAGCCAGTATTCATAAATAAACAATGAAGCTTTGATTTAGATTGCAACAAGCTATACCAGCACCATGCCTTGCACATGCATAGTTGAAGAAATTAATATTTAGATCTCTTTAAATTTGCTTTTAGTGAAAGAAATTAGAAAAGTGTGTACAATGTGTCTGTCACTGAGCAGTATTACAGCTATATCCATATGGGATCCTTTACATCTTCTGCATACATTTTTCTCAGTTTTATCAAAATAAACAGCATGCAAGTCACAGTCTCATAAGTCTCTTTATAATGAGAGCTAAAAGAAAGCATATATTTTGCTCTTCTCGCCCGTGGAGCATTATACAGTTGCAAGCATTGCCTGGAAGGAAATTACACTGATCATGTTCTAGCTGTGTACAAGGCACTGAATTTGCTTTGAAGTCTCACATTATGCTTGATCCCAGCTATGATATAATTAATCCTTATTGGAGGCAAACACACTTATAGGGTTTATTTCATGTTTAAATGATTTTTAAGTCGACTTAAGGTATGGAGATCCAAATTATGGAAATACCCCTTATCCAAAAAGCCCTGAATTCTGAGCATTACGCATAACAGGTCCCATACTGTATAAATTATAGGTCCCATGCTATTAATAACATTGAATAATTACTATGCAGCAGTTCTCCTAAAGGATCTGGGTCCCAGGTCTGACACAAATAGTTTACATAGTTTTTAAATGCTAATAATAATACAAAAAAACATGTTATAAACATGCTCCCCAGTCCCCAATAAACACTGGTGAAGGATCCATTCACAGCAACCTAATTCAAGCAGAAGTTTTCTGTCTGGGTATAGATTATCCCCCCTGTGGTATTGATTAGCACCCTTTTCTCTCTCTAAAGAGATCCAATTGCTAATTTTGTACTGTGTTGGAGCAACAATGGCTTGTCGTTATTGTGTACAGAAAAATGTGTTTATTTCCCTATACTTTATCCTTGCCACCATTTACACAATGTGGCCATTTACAGTTTTTAAAAACCTACATTCTTTCTTTTTGTAATTTACATACCAGAATAATTTTATTATGGATTTGAATGCGGTATGTAAACTACCCTGAGGCAGACAAGTAACAAGGATCCAAGCATTCTGGTTGTTCTAATATTCTGGTCAGCCTGAGGGTCTGTACACATGGGCATTTCGTCCTGCGTTCCTTTGCGGTTGATTTCCTGAGTTCCACCTCAGGGAGGTGCAGGAAGAAACATAATTCATTCTTTTTTACCTGCCTGTACTGACACAGGTGCATGGCAAGCTTTGAGAAAAGCTGAATCTCCACCGTTTGGGTTGTAAAATGGGGCTACAAATGTAGATCCATGTTAATCACAGCTCCAAATTAACACAACTTTGAAGAAAAGCAGCATTTATTTAATGATAATATGTTAGGATGTGTTAAATGCCAAAATATTTACTCCAGAGGGCTTATTTACAAAGCGTAGGCAAGTTTGCAAAAACTGGCTAAAATCAATGTATATTTTGCCCACAATGGACCATGCATTTCCTTTGCACAGCTTAGCATTATCAGGTTTATTAGCCTACCCTCTCCTAATTACACCACCAGTGTCGGACTGGGGTGCCAAGAGCCCACCAGAAAACCCTTAGGCCTTTGGCCCACTCTCCCTTTCTCTGTTTTCTCCCTTTCTTTAGTCTCTTAATTACTTCTTTTAACATACTTTTTGACATACTATTACCTATCCTTTCCATCCTCCGTTTCTTCTTGTATAGAATTGAGTAATGGCCATGGTATAGGTATACAAGGCAAATGGTTGGGTGAGTAGGAGGGCCCACTGACACCTGGGCCTACCGGGAGTTTTCCTGGTATCCTGGTGGGCCAGTCCGACACTGTACACCACTGTGCCATCTCATTGGGTGTGTGTGTAATGTGATACTCAAACACTAACAACCGGGTAAAACACTGCAGGAGGCAATACATGTTGTACAGTGCAGGTTGTTCTGTTTGAAGATGTCAATTCTTTATTTAGGTGCATGGAATGGGTGCATATTTTGGGTTGGCCTTGTTTTCTAAAAGAACAGGTTCTGCTCCAGTAAAGTAATGCAGATAAGTTATTGAAGCACGCATAGGGCTAATTTAAAATGCCACTAACGCCATGTGTTAAAATGTTAAGATGAAAGAGCTTCATTAAAATATAATGTAGTCTTACTCTGTGTTTGTTATAGAAGCCAGCATATCTTTTAGGGAAACAATTTCCCTTGGAGCTAGGCAAACAGCCATGCAAATTCAGCTGTAGGGCTTGAGGTTAAATACAGTAGCAGGTGATTGGTAAGTTATGAAGAATACAGTGGGTTTTTTTTTTAAAATCATATTACACAAACGTTGATTAAGGTGGTCAAAAATAAATGGGGTAAGCTCCCTGATTGCATATATCTGTGTGTGCGACTCCGATACAAAACATTTTTACTGGTAAAGATATAGGAGATGCTACATATTTGGTGGGCCTGTGGAGAAATACAACATTTCTGAAAATCGTTATCGTTAGTTCACTCAAAACAAGTTTATTATGACTCCGGAAGCAATGCTTTAAAATATATACAATAAACTACCAACAAGAGCACTGGAAATACTAACCTTTCAAGTCTTAAATGTTTGCAGACTTTTAATTGCTTGAAATGGGAAAATGCAAGAAATACCAAACATTTTAAAAAAAAAAAAGTCATTAACAATTTGGAATACAGTATGATCTAGCAACATCAAGAGAATTTATTGGAAAAGGTCATATACAAAAGGCTTATCAACTCTGGAAAGTACATATGGAAATGCAATAATACTAAAGTCACTTGTTCTTAAAAATAAGCTACCTTAAAGGACAATGAAAGGTTAATATAAATTAAAAGTAAGTCTAAATGCATTCTTTTTAATTACTTACTGCATATCTAAATTCCCAGATCCCTGCTTGCTTCTCTGAGATATGGTGCTGGCAGCCTACAGCAGTGTGAAGACTACAGTGACATCACTGAAATCTCTCTCCCCTTCCTGTAGGCTGCCAGCGGCAGCCTTCCTATTCTCTGAGCATGTGTGTAACTTGATCCTGTCTCCTGTTCTGAGCTACACATGCCCACCAGCCAATCAGAAGCTGGTCTGGCAGAGGAGAGGGGGGGAGGGAATGAAACACATGTGCAGTATGAAGCAAGGAGGGAAAGGAAGGGAGAATACCTTTTAGAGATGGCTGTCTGTTCTAGAAAATGTGAAGTAAGTGTGACTGAGTAAATATTTGATTAGGTGAGCCAAAAGTGTGGCGTTTTTACTAAACAATAGGAGGACTATTGGGCAGTATGCTTTTTAAATTTTGACTTGCATTCTCCTTTAAAAAGCTAGTTATTTCCCTATTCCCCTATATTATTTATATATTGGTTATGATGTAACCTATATCATAGTTATTGTGTAAAATAACTTTCTTTTGTCTTGAAAAACCAATAAAAATTATAGTAAAAAGAAAACAGAGCTAAGCCTGAGCCAGCCAGAGGGGGAGCTCCTGAAACTAACACTGCTGTGTCCCACTTATTTCAGTGGGAATAATTTGACATATTTTGTTCATTAGGTTTTTGACTTAAAATACACTTTAAAGAGTCCCCAGCCAGGGATCCCCCTGTTCTAGTAGAGTCATGCAATTCCCATCGAATTCAATGTCAGACAACAGGCATGGTATTGGGTGCCACTCTGTCTGCTGAAAATGCCCCATGTGAAATTGCCTCTGCAGCATTAATGAAGCAAGATTTGAGAAATGCTGAAACAATCTCCACCGTTTGGGTTGTAAAATGGGGCTACAAATGCAGATCCATGTTAATCACAGCTCCAAATAAACACAACTCTGAAGAAAAGCAGCATTTATTTAATGATAATATGTTAGGATGCGTTAAACAAATGTACTGCAAATGCCAAAATATTTACTCCAGAGGGCTTATTTACAAAGTGTAGGCAAGTTGCAAAAACTGGCCTTCTATATTATTTATATATTGGTTATGATGTAACCTATATCATAGTTATTGTGTAAAATAACTTTTGGTCATTAAATTTCTTTTGTCTTGAAAAAACAATAAAAATTATAGTAAAAAAAAAACAGAGCTAAGCCTACTATGTGATACTTCTGAATATACTGTATATAATACTATATAATAATATATACTGTACTCCAATTTCATGTGATGACAGGTGTGTGTGATTTTACATGTGAAAGGTATAACACAAATGCAATCAATTGTCCACTTGGCTCTGTTATTTCCATAAGTTTGTACAGGTATTGGATCCCTCATCTGCAAACCTGTACCATGTACCTGATGGTAACTAAGCTGCACCCTTTTATTTGCAAAACAATCCTATTGAGTTTATTTAACATTTAAATGGTTTCTTAGCAACTTAAGGTAAGATACAGAAAAAATCTTTATCTAGAATACCCAAGGGTCCAAATATTTCACATAATAAACCTTTATACAGTTTTGTTTTCATTATAGTTCTCCTTTAACAGCTAAAGGCATGCTAGGAAAGCTCATTTAAGGAAGCACTTTGGTGGGGCTGCAAAGATTTCTCACAGACTAGCATTTACATTTGTGATTGGTTAGAAAAGCCAAGAACACATTTCCCATCAATTTCCTTCCTCGGGCTAAGCCAGTTCCAGTGGAATATTGCTGTCAGAGAGAGCTTTGGAACAAGCAAGGGCAGTTACAGACATGCTTTTTAGGTCACAGCAGGCATAGGCTAAAGTGTGATAAAAGTGTGCAGGTGTCATTTTAATGTTTTTTTCATTTTTTTTCCCTTCTGTTTCGGCAAAGTGGTTTACTTTGATATTTTGCCAGTAGTCTTACTAGATACACCCCGCAATTGCTTCACTAATCTATTATACAATGATGTAATCTCTACATGTATGACATGTATGACAACATGTAGGTATCAAACACTTTATAATTCATATTGTGACCTACTCTGTTTCCAAGAGAGAGACACTGTCAAATGTAAAAAAAAAAAGGAGAATGGGATGATTTGCAAATCATTTGAACCATATATTTAATTGCACTCAGTTCTCAGATTAAACATTTGATATGTTGTAGCAGGGAAATAATTATGTTGTGTTATTAATGCACTATGGACTGTTTCTAGAAATTGCTGATTAAATTAGTTAACTGCTTATGCTATTATATATTATTATATATATATTATATTACAGCGAACCCAGGGTGGCACTCTGCTTCAGCTCTTAACTCGGGTGCAAGGTAAATGATTTAAATATCCAAAAAAGCCCAGCAACACCGAGTTATATTCCAAAAACAATCAATTGTGTATTAAAAACGCAGGAACAGCCAACGTTACGTTTCGGTCCCCATCGGGGACAATTGATTGTTTTTGGAATATAACTCGGTGTTGCTGCTCTTTTTTGGATATATATTATAGTATATATTTATATATTATATTATAGAACAACCAATTCTAAGGACATTTTCAACAGGTCTTCATTATGTGCTGCCTTCTTCTGACTCTTTCCAACTTTCAAATTGGAGTCACTGACCCAGGCAGCCAAAAACTATTTTTCTGTGAGTCTAAAATTGTATTGTTATTACTAATTTTTCCCATTTAGTTTCTCTTCTATAAATATATCAGTCTCTAGTGGTTGCTAAGGTAATTTGTACTCTAGCAACCAGATAACTGCTGAAATTTCAAACTGTAATAATAATAATAACAATGAAAACCAATTGAAAATCGTCTCAGAATATTACTCTCTACAACCCCTTTAAGAAAGTTTCTAAAATGCATGTTTTGGAAGGGAAGTCATAAAACATACACATCTATTTCCTTAAATTATCCATGGAGCAAGGATTCAAGATGGAACTTTTTTAGTGGACATTGTGGCTGTGGGCAAATGTTCATTTGTTATTTTTCTTTTTTCCCTACTGTTATATATTCCACAACGCTAATTACTCTCGCTACACATTTTCTCTCACAATCATCTTATTATGGCATCCTACGACTAGTATACACAAAGGTAGCCCTACTATCGATTAGAGACTTCAGTGTCTTCCACAGTGGACAGGTAGAAAGAGTGGTGGAGCCTGCAAGGTATTCACAACCAGGGTTACCTGTATGCTCCCCTAGGCTCAAACACACACCAAAGCACATTCCAGTACAGTTCATCTACCTTCAACACAGGTAGACCAAACAAGTTTATCAAGAAACACAGCAATCTGGGAATTTTAGCTACCTGGTGCAACTTTGGACCAATAATTATTCTAAATACAGGTACACCTTAGGCCACAGGTACATGTGTTTTGTAGACAGGAAGAGGAAAGAAGATTTGCACTCAAGCCGATGCTGTGCCTGTCAGTGCGGCTACATAAAGTTACAGATGAACGGGGATTCTCCGTTTCTCTTCATCTGCATACAAAGCGCAGGCAGAGAAAAGTGAACGGGATAGGGTTGATTCACTAAAGTGCAATAAGCGTTATTGCATGCTTTTTTGCATTAAAATTGATGCCAAAAAAACACGTGATTTGCTAAAGTATTATCGCACACGTTAAGTCGCATATTGCGCGCGTTAAATAGCGTGCAAGCGAATGCGTTAATTTTACCGCATTGCGTTAATTCTTGCACAGAAATAATACTAACGCATGATTCACAAACACTTAGCCCTCATGTGTGACTGTGGCCTTAGGAATGCTGCCTGATCCCAAAGCTGTTCTTACTATACACTATGGGGCATATTTATTTACAAAAGACGAGCTATTAAAAATCATCCAAGAACTACCATTTAGCTAAAGCCCAGTTCCTGATGGATTTGGAGCATTAAACTATAAGACATTCAAAGATACTATCCCAGAGCATCTCCTTCAATATTTCAACTCGTTAACAAATAAGAACAGATTATTAATTCATATGCTATAGGCAGCAAAAGCCCTTATCCCTAGGTGGTGGAAAAGAGTTAAACCCCCGACATATGGAAAACTTATGGAAGAGGTGAAGAAAATTGGAGGAAATGACAGCAATTCTTCATAATAATAGCCAGAAATATTGGCTGGGATCTATTAAAGATGGGGAGGGATACCCCACTTTACCCCACTCTGTGACACACTGTGGAGGTAAATATTGCAGCAATTTAAAAACATAAGTAAACATGAAACCCGCTGCCTTCTCTTGGTCTAAGCTCATTTAAGACGAGGTCAAGTAAAAAACTGTACTGTGGTCAAAATTTGGCTTTTTTTGGAAGAATGGACACCACACCCTCTGAATGCCAGAGCCCTTAAGGAAAGACCAAACCACATTATGCATGAATTACAAAGGCATGGCTCCATAGTAAAAGAGTCCTGGTGCTAAACTGGCCTGCCTGGAGTCCAGACCTGTCACCCATTGAAAACATTCAGCACATTATTAAATGAAAAATATAACAAAAGAGCCCATAACTGTTGAGCAGCTGAAATCCAATATAAATTAAGAATGTGACAACATTTCACTTTCAGCACTACAGCAATTGGTCTCCTCAGTTCCCAGATGGTTACAGAGTGTTTGTAAAAGATGGTGATGCAACAACGTTGGAATCATGTGCCAACTTTTTGAAACATGCTGCTGGCATCAAAATGAGTATATATATTTTTCAGAAAATACATTTTCTGTTTCACCATCTGATATGTTGTCTTATTTGCAATTAAATATAAGGGTTTAAATGATTTGCAAATTATCCCATTCTCTTTTTTGGAAACAGGGTTGTATCACCGCAGGTCTCTACACTCTACACACTGTTGCAAACTTGCCTCTGCCAGGCGTGCAATTTTGGGAGCAGAAAAAGACGCCGGCCACAATGGGGCCTTTTGTTACCTACATTTCCTATGCCATAATAGGAAAAAAATACAGGTACAAGTCATTTCTTAGCTGCTTCAGGCAGCAAGTGGCTGCTTTAAACGCGAAAGCCTGCAGTGCATCAGACTTTACTGACTAACAGCCAAACGCTAACCTTTTGGGTCACAGCAGGAGGCATACAGGTTGTACTTAGCAAGATTAAATTACCAGGAGCCTGTTCAGCTCTACAGAAATTAAAGTATGATGCGGTTAATTGGTCTCTATTGGAACTGAAAATTATTCATATATACTTTCCTGTATATCAACATAAAGGTATACTGGGAATCCAGTATATCTTATAAATATGGTTTGTCATAAAGAGAAGGGATCTTTTTATACAGGGTGGGAATATAAAACTATGCATCTTTATGGTATTGTGCTAACTATGGGGTTGATCCACTAAAGTGCGTTAAAACGAGCGCTATTTATAGCACGCGTTAAAAATTTGCTTCTTATTTGTTGCGACTTAACATAAAATTCACTAAAAGGACAAGCGTCATAATTAAGACGCAATGTTCTTTGCATTATTTAACTCGCAATAAGCGTTTTTCTTGCGTTAATTCCCGCCACGTGTGTTATTTCCCGTTACGAGCGATATATTTCAGTGCTTGCTATATTAGCGCACGATTTTACGCACATAACCATTACTTTCGGAAAACTACTTTTCTGAAAATTACCATTTCCCTGAAAACTGGAGGATGCATCACTCTAGGGCCAACACATACTTGAAAAAATCCCACTGTAATCTCCATGTTGTGTTGCCAAAAGCTCACGAACCACAATTAGGTGTTAATCTCTGCACCTTGTACCCAGGGCTGGTGCCCCTGTTAGGAGAAAACAGCACCAGCCCGGGGTACCTGGAGCGATGCGCTTCCTCCTTCCGGCTTCGTTTCGCTGCGACTACACAATAGGCGCATGCGCAGTAGAGTGAAAAGCCGACATCTCTGTTAAAGTTCGGCTTTTCACTCTACTGCGCATGTGCGCGTGCGATACAGGAAGGAGGAAGCGCTACAGGTACCCCGGGCTGGTGCTGTTCTCTCCCAACAGGGGCACCAGCCCGGGGTAAAAGGTAGGCGATTCAAGTCACTTGGGGGTGCCTAACATTTTGGTACCCCCAGGTGACTTTGTCTTTCCTTCTCCTTTAATGCAATGCGAGGTAAATACCGCATTGCGATAGTGCGTTTTTTAGCGCATGCGATATGCGTCTTAACACATGCGAAATGGCTTTGATGAATCGGGACTTAATTATAGCATGTTTTTTAACGCAAAAAAGCATGCGATAAACGTTATCGCACTTTAGTGAATCAGCCCCTATGTGTTTGTATCATGATAATGCCAATCAGCAAATAGCAGCTTTAGGCAGCAAATACAGTGGTGTGAAAAACTATTTGCCCCCTTCCTGATTTCTTATTCTTTTGCATGTTTGTCACACTTAAATGTTTCTGCTCATCAAAAACCGTTAACTATTAGTCAAAGATAACATAATTGAACACAAAATGCAGTTTTTAAATGAAGGTTTACGTTATTAAGGGAGAAAAAAAACTCCAAATCTACATGGCCCTGTGTGAAAAAGTGATTGCCCCCCTTGTTAAAAAATAACTTAACTGTGGTTTATCAATTTCAATTTTCAATTTCAATATCAATTTCTGTAGTCACCCCCAGGCCTGATTACTGCCACACCTGTTTCAATCAAGAAATCACTTAAATAGGAGCTACCTGACACAGAGAAGTAGACCAAAAGCACCTCAAAAGCTACACATCATGCCAAGATCCAAAGAAATTGAGGAACAAATGAGAACAAAAGTAATTGAGATCTATCAGTCTGGTAAAGGTTATAAAGCCATTTCTAAAGCTTTGGGACTCCAGCGAACCACGGTGAGAGCCATTATCCACAAATGGCAAAAACATGGAACAGTGGTGAACCTTCCCAGGAGTGGCCGGCCGACCAAAATTACCCCAAGAGCGCAGAGACAACTCATCCGAGAGGCCACAAAAGACCCCAGGACAACATCTAAAGAACTGCAGGCCTCACTTGCCTCAATTAAGGTCAGTGTTCATGACTCCACCATAAGAAAGAGACTGGGCAAAAACGGCCTGCATGGCAGATTTCCAAGGCGCAAACCACTTTTAAGCAAAAAGAACATTATGACTCGTCTCAATTTTGCTAAAAAACATCTCAATGATTGCCAAGACTTTTGGGAAAATATCTTGTGGACCGACGAGACAAAAGTTGAACTTTTTGGAAGGTGCGTGTCCCGTTACATCTGGCGTAAAAGTAACACAGCATTTCAGAAAAAGAACATCATACCAACAGTAAAATATGGTGGCGGTAGTGTGATGGTCTGGGATTGTTTTGCTGCTTCAGGACCTGGAAGGCTTGCTGTGATAGATGGAACCATGAATTCTACTGTCTACCAAAAAATCCTGAAGGAGAATGTCCGGCCATCTGTTCGTCAACTCAAGCTGAAGCGATCTTGGGTGCTGCAGCAGGACAATGACCCAAAACACACCAGCAAATCCACCTCTGAATGACTGAAGAAAAACAAAATGAAGACTTTGGAGTGGCCTAGTCAAAGTCCTGACCTGAATCCTATTGAGATGTTGTGGCATGACCTTAAAAAGGCGGTTCATGCTAGAAAACCCTCAAATAAAGCTGAATTACAACAATTCTGCAAAGATGAGTGGGCCAAAATTCCTCCAGAGCGCTGTAAAAGACCCATTGCAAGTTATCGCAAACGCTTGATTGCAGTTATTGCTGCTAAGGGTGGCCCAACCAGTTATTAGGTTCAGGGGGCAATTACTTTTTCACACAGGGCCATGTAGGTTTGGATTTTTTTTCTCCCTAAATAATAAAAACCCTCATTTAAAAACTGCATTTTGTGTTTACTTGTGTTATCTTTGACTAATAGTTAAA
Source organism: Xenopus tropicalis (assembly GCF_000004195.4). Lineage (NCBI taxonomy): Eukaryota > Metazoa > Chordata > Amphibia > Anura > Pipidae > Xenopus > Xenopus tropicalis. The sequence continues at coordinate 70,462,696 of NC_030679.2, forward strand.
TGTGTTTGATGAGCAGAAACATTTAAGTGTGACAAACATGCAAAAGAATAAGAAATCAGGAAGGGGGCAAATAGTTTTTCACACCACTGTACCTGTTTCGTGACAAGCAATTGCACATATACCTTTTGGTCCTAGTTGTCAGTGTCAGCCAGATTGCTGGAGGACAGACAGTGAGTGGGACATAGTAACAATTCAGAAAGCATTCCTTGCCTGTATGGCTGCTTAGTGCAACTTCAAAAATGCCCTGCTGTATAATGTCAGGTATCTGAAATGCTTGACATTGACTGATCAGCCATTGATCTGAAAAAACACAATTCATTACCCATAAAATATATTTTTAATACATGTTGGAGGTCAACAGTAGTCTATGATTCAGCCCCCCAACATCACCAGTGTGTTGGGGTAAAGGGGCTGCATAGGCACAATAGAAAAAAACAACCAAAATAAATTGCTTTATGTACTACTCTCCATATCTCTCTTTTTCCTCTTATTGCTTTTTGTCTTCCAACCCAACCTTAAGTTTGTTACTAAAAATGATGCTACTGTTTTAGGCTACTGCCACACAAACCTGTTTTTTCGCCTGCATATAAACACAGATGAAGAACACGTTTTCAAGGAACCAAATAGATACCAAATAAGTTAAACCAAAATTAAAGTCAAAGGTCAGGGCCAGCAGCAATAAACCTGGTCAGGGGTCAGGCTGAGAATCTGGAACCAGAGTAGTTAGTCTGAAATTAGTAGCCTTACAGTCTCATCAACAGACACAGAACAATTCACAAGGAATTGCAGGTGTCAGTATCCTTTTAAACCCACTACTCACGTGTCAGTGAGGGCTTGAACCTGTGCTTGAGTAAAAGTATGCACATGTTGAGCCTACATCTATGCCCATACTGTGGGACCTTCATTGCTCATGTGCTAAAGGCCTAGACCTGGACAAGCATCATAAGACACCTGATATATGGTTATCCTGACCCATAATTCAAGACATTTTTATTTAGTACCCAAGTGCTATCCACATTAGAACTCAAGACATGCTTAATGGTTTTGTTTGCTTCTAAATGTAGGAAGCTTCATTCAGTGGAAAAAAATCTTTACAATAAAACTGACAATTCAACAATGAAACATATACATTGCATATTTTTCTTATATTTTACTGTGCATTAAGTCACATGCAACTTGCTTCTCTCCTAGCACAAAATAACAGATATGACCATTATGGTAATAACTCATGTTAGGTCCACTGGGGCCTGTGCCAGTAATTTCAGCTGCCTGGTCTTGAAACTAGGACTGGGAAATAACAGTAGCAATACAGTGAATTGCTATGTAATCTCAATCATGTAAATTTGCTGTATTACAGACAGCTGCCTATCCACCATCTTATTCTAAAACCAAAAGTGCTAAAGGGATTCTGTCAAGGTAAAACATGTTTTTTACAAAATGCTTCAGACCTCATCCAGCAGAATCCTGCACTGGAATTTGTTTTTAAAAGAGCAAACAGATTATTTTACAGTGCATTTAATTTTGAAATATGACATGGGCTAGACATATTCAGTGTCGGACTGGCCCACAGGGATACCAGAAAAATTCCCGGTGGGCCCAGGTATCTGTGGGCCCTCCTGCTTCTAGCTATTTGGCCTAATTCATGGTCATTACTTATTTTTCTATGGGAACAAAGCAATTAAATGTATAGAAGAATAGATTATACAATGTAAAGATAAAAAAGAAAGTGGATGAAAAATAGTTTGGAGAGTGGGCCCATGGTCTAAGCTTCTCTGGTGGGCCCCTGGCATCCCAGTCCGACACTGGACATATTCTTGGTTTCTCAGGAGTCCTTGGCCATGTGACTTGTGCTCTGATAAACTTAAGTCTCTCATTACTGCTGCACTGCAAGTTGGAGTGATATCACCCCCTTCCTTCTCCCCCAGCAGCCCAGCACTATAAAAATCATGACAGAATCCCTTTAGTATTAAGTAGACCCTCCCTTTGCTCTCTTCCCTTTTCGGGGAAGACTTGCCACTACATTGTTGGAAGGATTTGATGCTATGAAGCCACAAGAGCAGTTATGTTAGGTGATTATTACAGAATCACAGTCAGCATTCCATTTTATCAACAGGTGCACAGTTGCTCTATGGACAGGGATATCTGTAGGCCAGTCCAGTTTTGGAAAGAATACTGAAATAAAATGTATGCTATGCAGTGGGGGTCCCCAAACTTTTCTTTTTTTTTTTTTTTTACCAGTGAGCCAAATTCAAATGTAAAAAGATTTGGGAAGCAGCACAAGCATGAAAAAGCTTGTAGGGATTGGCAAATAAGGGCTGTGATTGACTATTTGGTAGCACCGTCTGGGCTGGTAGCCTGCAGGATCCTCCCTTCGGGAGTGCACATGGTCTTTATGCTTCAAAACTTCAAGTCTTCAAGCCAGGAATTGCAAATAAGAGCTTTGAGGCTCCTGGGAGCAACATCAAATGGGTCAGTGAGCAACATGTTGCTCAGGAGCCACTGATTGTGGATCACTGCTATACAGGATGTTTTAGCTGCATTCTCTCTGCCTCTGTGAACTTTATTGTGGGTTATAATTTGCAGTCTTCTATCCAAAAGAGCGGAAAAATGTCTGTAAATCCTGGTAAAGTTTTTTTTTATTTTCAATAAAAAATGGTTGAACTGAAAATTCAGGAAGTGTCTTTAGAGCAATAACCTTTTCAAAATTCTTGTCAAACTCAGAGCATGTTTATCCAAATGACTAATAGTCACAACAAGCAGCCATGACATGAGGCAACAGCAATTTGCATTTAAATAGCTCTTTTCATCTGAATGCGAACGTAAGTGAAACTGGAGAATTACTTAACAGCCATGGGATGATTAGGAGTTTTGCCACGCTACAATCTTATTATCTTTTCAAATTTCGTTATGTATAAAATCTACCATTGCCATTTCAGTCATGGAAATTACTCTTGTTATCCATACATACTGTGGTGGCTGAACTGTCACAAAGCTCCTGATTCGGTGCTGATTACTGAAGCTTAAAAATGTTTCTGGGCCAGTGCTACTTGATTGTTGATGCCATGTTGACCTTGAGTAAATGTAATTATTTAATTTAATCATTCTGAAGTTCCTCTCTAAATACAGGGGATAAAAACAGATGACATTTGAGCCTATGCAGAAGATATTTTTGTTGCACATAATATAGCAAACAATACTCAGTGATAAAGGGACAATTAATAGAAATGTATGTATGGGAAAGGTACATAAAAGGCATTTGGGCTTATGTTTCTTGAGCTAAAATAAATTATATTGGGAGGATGTGTTGGAATCAGCCTGTGACTTATTAATAGGTGTACAGGGCAAAATGGTACAATTTCGATACTTGCACAGGACATACCTGACTCCCCCAGGTTACACAATTATTATTCTGGATTTATGTCCCAAATATTACCACTCACCTGCCATGCTCATGCCTGTGGTGTGATGTTGCCTTTGTATACAATACATTGTATACATTGCAAAATGTAGTGGAAGTTTGCGTAGAACCCTATACTTCTTTATCAGGTGAAAATCCTATCACAGTCCTGAAAATTCCGTACCCTTCTCTTAGCAATAATTTCTACACACCAAAAAACTAATCACTATCAACTGGAAATCAACTGAGTCTAAGGGAAAAATGGCTAACAGTGGTGAATAATAATATCCCTTTATACCAGTGATCCCTAACCAGTGACTCGGGGGCAACATGTTGCTCACCAACACCTTAGATGTTGCTCTCAGTGCCCCTAAACCAGGTAGTTATTTTTGAATTCTTGACTTGGTGGCAAGTTTTGGTTGAATAAAAACAAGATTTACTACCAAATAAAGCCCCTGTAAGCTGATAGTGTGTATAAAGGCTCCCTAATAGCCTGTCTTAGCCCTTATTTGGCCCTCCATGAACTTTTATGATGCTTGTGTTGCTCCCCAAGTCTTTTTACATTTGGCTGTGGCTCACGAGTAAGAAAGGTTGGGGACTTTTGCTTTATACAATTTGACATATCAGCAAAGAGGCTGCCTGGCTAAATTTTAAACTGTTTAAGACAAATTACTTTTAAAATATTTCTCAGTTTACGGCTTTACTATCTAATTGTTTTTATATTAATGACCGATGATATATATTCTTAACTCTTATTTCACATCCCCCTTTTGCTGATATACCCTTATTTTTTCCTTTTCTGCCTGGATTGCTTAGGTCCAGGCCCATTTACAGCCAGCTTTACATGTTACATGGTAGAAAGCAATACATCAAACGAGCATAAACAACTACTTATAAAGCAAAAAGGGATGGACACATAATAAAGCTAAAGTTTATGACTTTAAAAGTCATAATTTCAACTTTTTAAAGTCATAATTATGAGATTTAAAGTCATAATTTTGACTTTTTAAAGTCATCATTATGACTTTAAAAGTCATAATTTCGACTTTTTAAAGGCATAATTATGACTTTAAAAGTCATAATTTCGACTTTTTAAAGTCATAATTATGAGATTTAAAGTCATAATTTCGACTTTTTAAAGTCATAATTATGAGATTAAAAGTCATAATTCACCGGAATTTTTTTTTTTTTTTGGTGGCCCTACTGCTCTTCCGTAGTTCAGCATTCATGGGCATTTTTCAGCTGACTTTTTTGCTGTGAAAATTTTTGGCACAAATTTTTACTGCAGTTCTGCAAAAAATATTTGCCAATGGCAACATACATTATAACCCTGCAAAGCCATACCTGCAAAAAAAACTTCACTAATCACTAGGATAAACTAGGAAACATTCCTGGTGGTCTCGCTTTAACTAATTTTCCTGTCTTTTTCCCAATTTGTTAATCCCCTCATAATGTGAATGAGCAGGAAGGCACAGCAAGTTTAAAAATGACCTCCCCACCCCATTACTTCCTCTCTTTTTCCAGTCCTCGCTGGAAGAATTGCTGCCCATAAGACCTGTTGGGTTCTCAGCCCCTCTGCCCTACTTGTAGCTGCTGGTTTAATAGATGGCCATGCAGAGCCCAAGAGATGTGCTCCTTCTGATGCATAGTATATCACTTGTGTGGGCATCCCTTTGGTGAAAAGCTTGGTTGGAAGGCACCATTACTGGCAAGTTAGTCGGCATATGCATTCCGGTGCAGAGCAGAAAATTTCAATTTGACTCTGGGTTGGTGTGGATTGTCACAAACTTGTTTGCATCTGGATGCCAGTTTGCAGTCCAAGCTGCATGCTGTTTTGGAGGAGCTTTTGAGTAGGCTTTATGATTTCTGTAGGGAGCTGTGTTTTTATTGCTGGCTACTTATGTTATTCTTTTTTGATACAGGATGAGTTCTAGGAGTCATAGATCTAGCTTGTCCGTTAGGGGGTAAGTAGAGAAAATGCATGTGGACAACAGTATTGGTGTTGTGATGGTAGCATTCTGTTATTGTTACGGAAGGTAACAGTCCATAAGATAGAGAGAGAGTTACCACTCCAAGAAGGCCACTGAGTATGAATGCTTCATTTGAAGTAATCTAGGGATGCATAACAAAATATACCAGGAGTGCGGTGAAAAAATGGTTTAAGGAGTCCATGTCTATGGAAGGCTTGGTGGGAGTGGTGATGGAATCTGTGCTCATTAAAGTTTCCCTCTGGCTTCTGGAACAGCTGGGGTTAAACAACAGCAACATCTAAAATTCAAAAGATTCAACTTTTGACACAGACCTAGTGTAGCCGCTTCTAACTAGAGGGTCTAAGATGGGCCTACAGGCACCGATAGGGACTATCGCTAAGTGGATCAGAGGGTGTATCGCTAAAGCTTATGTGGTCAACTCTCTTCAAGCTCTTCCTATTAAGGCTAAGAGAGGAAGTTAGGGGGTGGGGGTGATCATGTTTAAACTTGCCTTCCTGTCCTTTCACATTGAGAGGGTGATTAACCCATTGGTGCCAACTGCCATGCGTCAGTCCAGGAAAAAAAATGACAGCAAGTATGATAGAATTTTCCCTTATATCTGGGACGGGCACAGAAGAATTAATTTTGAGTGATACTTAACATAGTTTGCATTATATGCTGGAAAATAAGATCTTCAGCAACTGAAGCTATTTTACAGGGACAGCATGTGGGGGCCTCAGGGCTAAATGCAGATAGTCTGCTACAATTTTCTGCTTTCAGTAATTTGCTATTGTAAGCTGATTTTAGCAGTACATTAATAACACAGTGAACACAGCTTTCACATTATAAAGATATAAAGAAAAAGGACTACATACAGTAAATACCCAGGGGACAAATCTTTATGGAACAAACCTTTAATCATTTATTTCTTCCACAGAAGAAAAGAAAAAGTACAATTGTGTGTGCATCAGGCAGCACTTAGTGAACTTCTTTAACATTCCAAAAACTTATTGTGGGGTGCGGCCATGCATTTATCAATGTAGGTTCAAGAGTCTAAAATAAACACTGCTGTGAGTGATTAACTCAATGCTAATCATTTATTATCTGAGTTTATTTTTATTATCTTGTCAACTTAAATGTCATGTGACTATACGTTAAATATGTATGTTGGCATGTGACCCACTATAACCATTTTTAATGTATAGCATATTGCTTTTAAATAACATAATGGTGTAAGAGTGAAAGTAAAGCAAGTCAAATAATTCACACTTACAGGGCTAGTGAGCTGTGGCTGCAACAGTATTGTATACTTGAATTGATACAAACAAAAAAAAGACAAAAGGGTTGTCTTGGTCTTTTATACCACATGTCACAGCTAGATAATAATAATAATGTAGTTTCTCACCTTGGAACAAAACACAAAAGACAATTTGTAGCTTCAGTAATAATAAAGTTGGCCTGGAAAAATGTTTCTTCGTCTTGCCCAACTTTGCCTTTCTCATAGTAAGGCTAGGTGCTGCCTGGGTGAAAATTTGTACAGAGATAGGGTGAAATAAAGTGACAAACCCAGAACAAGACCAACAGGGACAAGGTGAAATAAAGAGTAAAAGCATTGTATTATTTATTGAAAATGTTCTGTATTCCAAAGTATACAAGGCAATATTAACACAATAAAGGCTAATCTTCCAGTTCTTACAAATGCATCTCTAAATTTTATATATCCATTTAGATCAAAATAAGCCTTTAAGCCTTGCAATGAGTAAGCTCCATGTCATAGTGTCTGGGGACAGACATTTTTCATGTTCCCAGACCACTATTGATTATATTCTATAGTGATAAAGAGTATGCCTTTGTTTGCTTAAAATTAGTATATAATAAACAACAAGATATTTAACTGAATAAAGTTAGGAAGATTGAGAAAAAAAGAAAAGAAGACTATTTTCAAAACTTAACTTACGGTTCCTCCTTTACTCCTCCCGGTCCATCTGTTCCTCACTCTTGTATCAGATAATGTGAATGTCTATGAGTCTGAATAAAGGGCAGTTGTAATTGTTGCCGGTTCCCTAGTGAGGACCCTGGTGACCCTTAGCGGGGTAGTTTCATGAGTAGTTTTGGACTTTTGTCCAGCAGAGTGCTGCTTGGGTTGTATTTTTAACATCTGTATATAAAATACAAGCCAGGATACCGCATATGTTATTGCCCATAAGGGAGCCTTGACCTTAGAATAAATAACAGATAGAAGGCACTATGAGCTTCACAATGTACTGGTGCATATATTTATATCTGAAGTTGAATAGTGCATTGCATTTAATCATACTGTAGCTTGTGTTTGCTACAAACATTATTTGAAACATTAGGCTTTGTGTTTTGCATATAATCTAAATGCATACTTTCAATCATATAATTTGAAATATAATGATGCTGGAAGATTACAAAGGATGGGGCATAGATGTGTAAGTCTAACAACAAAAAAAAGAAAACCATTTAATATATTTGGGATTTAAATGACCAAATCCATTGCAGCTTATCTTGTAATCCTTTAAGTAGCGGGTTTTACTGCAATATTTCCGTTCCTACTGCTTTGTTTTTAAGTCTTCTCTACAAAAAGTACATAACTCAAAATGAAAGTGACACTGAAAAATAAGAGAATTTGGTTTTGGAGTGCAGATACAGAATGAACCAATATTCTTCTTATATGTTTTAAATAGGTAATTTCTTGGTGTGTTATTACTTTGCCTTTATATTCTGCATTTTTCTGTAACCAAAATGTATAATGCATTCTGGTGGTTGGGGTCAGTAGGGCCCTTAGGCCATGTTGTACAGTTTAACAGCTATAAAAGCTATATATATATAAGTGCCAGTGGTTCTCAGACAGGTAATAGTTATTTACAGAACAAGAATACAGTGCTATACTGTTGCTATACCACTATACTGACACTTGGACAGTAAGCCCATAACAAGCTTTTGGCTACCTTTTCCTTTGTGCCTCTTGCTCCTATAGAAATTTTTCTAGGTGTCTGTCCCTGAATAAGCTACTCAGATGCTGGGGTTTGCAATAGCTCCTGGATTCACAACCACCCATTTCAGGTTCAAGATCCAAGAGACTGATCTAGATCACTGCCTTCCTTAGAAACACTAGGAAACTCTCTTACAAAGATAGAAAAATAGTGTCTATGCTCTGTGCTTTCCTATTGCTTATATCACAGGGAAATAAATATCCTGCAGGTCAGTTTCTACTTATAAATTGGGATAAATTGGGATATTGGTATAGGATTTTTTGTAATTTTACTTCCAAACTATGTACCTGCAAAAAAAAAGTGAAATATTAAAAAAATAAGTACCAATAACATACAGCCTTTTTACAGAATGCAACCAAACATGCTTCCTGGTTGTCAGGGTCGCTGACTGCTATTTATTTTTCCCTTCTGACTTACTAGGTGCTGCCTGGCTGTTAGGGCAGTTTGCCCCAGCAACCAGACAGCATGTTTAATTGCAAGTGTGACAGCTACAGACCACAAATGTAAAAGTATTTCAAAGCCAGCACAAAAAGAAGACTAACTGCACATTATCTTAGAATATTAATGTGTACCCCATGCTTAAATTTTAAGGAAAACTGTCACTTTTATAAGAATCCACTAAATGGTAGTGGATACATAGGGGCCTATTTTTCAAAATTCAAGTTTGCAGGGTTTTTTTTACCATTCAAGTAAAAATGTGCAAAAAAATGGAAATCCCTGGAGCCTTGAATATTCTGTATTTATTAAAGAATATTCAAATACTCATGAAAAACTTTTTTTTGTGTGTGTTTTCTCCCAACCTCGAAAATGAGTAAATATGCCTCTAAATAATCTTGTTTTACATATAACCTTTATTATGTGTTTTTCCCACAACCGTTATATTTCCTCAACCTAACATAGTTTCCTGGTTGCAACTAAATCCCTCATGCTTTAAGTTACAGAGTGTCAGATTTCACCTGGTCTAACCTCATACCTGGTAAATTAGCCCTTAGCCCTTAGTCTGTATCTGTTATACAGGTATCGGACCCCTTATCCAGAAACCCGTTATCCAGAAAGCTCCGAATTACGGAAAGCCCGTCTCCCATAGACTCCATTATAAGCAAATAATTCAGAATTTTAAAACTGATTTCCTTTTTTTATGTAGAAATAAAACAGTACCTTGTAATTGATCCCAACTAAGATATAAATAATCCTTATTGGATGCAAAACAATCCTATTGGGTTTAATTAATGTTTTATTAATTTTTTAGTAGACTTAAGGTATGGAGATCCAAATTACGGAAAGACCCCTTATCCGGAATACCCTTGGTCCCGAGCATTCTGGATAATGGGTCCTATACCTGTACCATATATTATTATATTGAAATTATTTCTTTATTCATTGTATGTTGTGTATACCATATATATAAAATATATATCCTTTTTACCATGGACTGGTGGAGTCTGTTTTTTTACTGTATATGTATCTGACCCTTTGGCATGGGAATAGACTGGCAGGATATACACAAGCACAGTTTTTTCCTTCGATTATAATTATTAGCAGTGCCCTTCTCTTTTATGTTTATGCAAATAAAGCATTCCGGATTCAACCATCCAATAAATCAACTTTTTCATGATTATATTAGTTTCCCAGTATTTTAATATACAATTTTTAGGTTGGCATAAATCAAACCAAATGATTTCAATTTACATATAATGCACTTGCATTTCAAAAATCATTATTCTAAATCTAAATGTTCCTATGTGCATATTATTCCCAATTGTTTTTGTGACCCATAACCATGATTTATTTAAATCACTCTTGGTATTTCTGTGAACACCCTAATTGTTCCTTAGTAATGCTTCAGTTCACAAGATCTATTTGCATAAGAAAACACATAGAAATTCTCTTTAATTTGCTGTTCACCATTGTTTTTCTCCCTGTGTTTGCCTTGGGTTATTCACAGATACTTTCCAATCTAGGTCACTAATTAAAGAATCTTAAAGGAAATCTAATGCATATTTAATAGTTGTATTCTCATTCAATGGTAGTTCAATATAAATGCATAAGAATACAATATTTATTTATAAAATGTTTCTAATCATAACACGAATTAAAGAAGAGCAAGAATAACAATTGCATATATACTGTATTATTATATAATATAGGTAAATGGGATCCTCAAGTTGGTATATCTTGCTGTGGAATTGATATGTGCATGTGAATGTAATAATAGATCTTAAATTAGATTGGGGGCCCCCACTAATTAGGATAGTATTTGGTTTGAATTGGTTGGCGCAGCGTACATACAATGTTATGTTGTTTTTAATCTTATATTATACACTATGCAAGCACGACACTGTAATGTGTATATTTTAACATGATGTATTGTACTGTTTCACAGATTTTTAATAATTGCTTTGCCGAATTACTTCACTGAACCTTAATGATAATTTTAAAGGGGTATTAATTTAAATAGCACCAGATCTGCACTTGTGATATTTTAATGATAATTTATGGCACTGATCACTTTACAGTATTTGCTGCACACTTTACTGCAATGGTCACTTTATGGAATGTGATACTTTAATGATAATTTATGGCACAGATTTGTTGCACACTTTACTGCAATGGTCACTTTATGGCGTGTGATGCTTTAATGATAATTTATGGCACAGATCACTTTGCAACATTAGTTACATGCTTTACTGCAACAGTCACTTTATGGCATGTGTGCACTGATGTCACTTCCTATTTGCTTGTTCACTATGGATAAATAGAACATCGGGTTGGTTAGCATGGTTGCCTTGAGAAAGGTCCCGATTGGGACCGAAACTTAACGTTGGCTGTTCATGCATTTTTAATACACGATTGATCTTTTTGTAATATAACTTGGTGTTGCTGGTCTTTTTTTGGATATATATATATAAAGAAGAGGAGAAGCAGGCACTCGCGTCACAAAAGGTCACAGATGCCTGGGTGCAGTATATAAAATAGTGTAGTACAAAAAATAAATAATAAACTCTAGTTTGACATAATACATTTTTCTTTATTTTTCATTAAGACCTGTGAGTGCGGCATCTATTTATTTTTATATATATATATATATATATATATATATATATATATATATATATATGTATGTATATAAAACTTGACTTGAACTGGAGTTCAAAAACCTTCTGTTACAATATATTATTGCTTTATACATGTGCATTGTTTCAAGGGGCTCCTGAAAGGGTTTTAAATGAGAAGGAAAGTCATTTTGGCATTTTACTGCCAATAGCTTTGCCAATTAGAACACTATATTTATTCTGCAGAAAGCTTTATCATACCAGAGTAAAGAGCCCTAGAAGCCTTCTCTGTTTGTTTAAGATTACAGCTGCCATTTTAGCTTGGCCTTCATAGCTTCCTGCTTGCAGCTCTAGCTGTTTAAGCTCAGATCACATTCCTAAGGGTGGGGGGAGTGAGTTTTATGAATTCTTATGGGAGGGGGGAGCAGGAGAAGGGAGAAAGGAGAGAGCTGCACAGACTCTCGCCCCAGAAACAAAGGATTTTTCTGACAGAGGAAGTCAGATACCTAAGAACATGTTTACAAAAAAGGAGACAAGAAATCCTGTGTTTCTTTTGATACAGGACTCAGTGCAGCTTTTCTGTGAGTGCTTATGGCTGTATTCACATAGACCTACATAGACATAGACCTTCCCTTCTCCATTAAACCACCCACACACAAAAAATTACTTCAATCTTTAAATAACTGCCACTCTAGTTGTTAAAAGGTGAACAATAACTTGGCCCCATGCTCAGTTCTTCTCAGTGTAGGTCACGTACGGTATCCCAAAACCCAGAACAAACGCCAACAGTCTGATCTCACTCTTCTGCCTATAACAGCCACCTTTCACTTTGGGAGGAGCCCTCCGCTACTCAAATGCCACCAGCACTGTGAGAGTACCAAGGCAATCGTTCTGGGCAGGAAACCCAAGCATAAATAGGAGTACAGGGAAAGGAGACACAAACATTCCAAGGTCAAAACGGTAGTAGCAGTGAGGTACAAAATCAGTATCCCGAAAATGTAGTCGAAGAGCAGGCAAAAGGGTTAGTACAGGCAGAAATTGTCAGGGTTGAGGTCAGGGAGTCAAAACACAGAAATCAAACAGGAAAACGCACCCAGGAACTAGATAAACTCAACCTACACTGGGTGAAGAAAATATGTGATTGCGTGTCAAAAATAAAGGGACACCCGCGCTTGACGCACGCCCCTGGGTTTGGCACATAACAGCACCAGAAGGTGGGCGCCCCCACCGGGAAGACTCCGGGCGTTCCCTCCAGTCTAGTAGCCAATGAAGAGACTTGCTGGTTCCCACAGAAACTCTGATCTAGCTGTGCACTATGCTGAAGAAACATGTTTTTTTCTCCAAACTTTTTTTCTCCAAATTTTACAGCACAAATGTGCCATTTGCAGTCACTGTTGACATGTCACAGGTAAAATGGGCACCAGGTAAAAGGTACTATTTATTTTAGGAAAGTGTGATGGTGCTGGCAAATGGAGGGGATTTATGCAGTACAAATTATGCCGTTTGGGTGGGGGTGATGTGCCCAACTGATATACATTGTAGGAAAATGTAGGCTTTACATGTCCTTTAATATCACCCAGTAAGAACTACACTCTAACCAGCAGTTGCTGAGTACAAAAGCTTATTTTCTATTACATACCCATTATCCTAAGCATTCCAAATAACAGATCCCATACCTGTACCACTGCCTTATGGTAAAAGGGGGTCACATCCATTGAAAAGTTATCTGTAATTTTCTTATATTTTCTTATATTAGATTTTTTTTTGTTTTATTGCCTTAGTGTTGAAAGCATCTCTGTACTCTCTGAATTAAATATTTACACAATAATGAAAAGGGCAGTTGTTGCCCATAGGTGCAGTAAACACTGTAGCAGTACTCCCACTACTCGTATTATTTGTATTTAATAATAGCTGGTGTATGCTAAGGGTTTTTAGTAATAGGATGTGGGATTTGTATTTTGGAAGCTGTGTACATAAATTATGGCTAACATTTTGTTTTTGCAGATGCCTGCTCTACAATATTTCTTAGCTTATTACACTTGATTTAGGGGATTTATAGGTTTTTTTCTGCTACCCCGTTCTGCTATTTAAAAGCACCAGAAACAGAATTCTGGCACTAATCCATGCAAAATCAATAGAGGGCTGACAAACAAAATTTATTTTTCTTTTCAGTGGTGTCATTTAAAGATTTTCAAGTGCACCCTGCTGAACCCCTGCATTAGTGACTCCTGAACATAAAGTGACTGATCTAAAAGAACAGTGTGAGAACAGCTGGATATAGGGAAATAGGCTTAATGAATATGTGCTTTGCAAATGATTGCCAGATCAGATATGCATTTAGCTTGTCCTGCAGTGAAAACTTACAGACCAAATTTTATTTTTTTCTCCTTGAAAAAAATAATAAATATGAACCTAAAATAGCTTGTAATTTACTTAAGAAATGTTTGAGAAGGATTTGAGTGGTTCTTGCTTTCAGTATGGTAGCAGGAAATAATTCATATATATATATAAGGCAGAAATTATATTTTAAATTATTAATAGCCTAAAATATATTTGATGCTGGAAAAAACTCAGATTTTTATTTTTTAAAAAGTTTAGAGACTCACAAATCCCCTGTTGTAATTAAAGCATTTCAACCAAACAGGACTTAATCATAATGCCTAAACCACCTCCATTTGTCCCTCGCAGATACATAACATCTTACAAATACATAATTACAACAGAAACATGAAGCAGAACATAACTGAATTCTGAGTGAGTATATAACTGATATTGGATTACTAATCAATGCTTGGTCTACAAACAGTCCAGAAAGTAGTTTCATAGATATATTCAAATTTACATTTAAAAATAATACTTCCTAATGGCTATGCACTGGCTTTCTGCCAATGGATTAAGGCTTTAACAAGCTCTACTACAGGAGCAGTTTTATACAGATTGGGCTTCAGTTTAGTATTGTACTTCATTTTATGATCATTATCCTGACTCCTCCTTTAGGGCTCTGGTACACGGGGAGATTAGTCGCCCGCGGCAAAACTCCCTGCTCGCGGGCGACTAATCTCCCCGTGTACCAGAGCCCTTACATCCCATTTACAAGGCTATTCACACAGAGATTTTAAATGGGTTAACTTGGTTGTTGCCCTCATGAGCCTTCAAGCAGGGGGTTATCTAACCTGTCCCAGAAACGTTACTAGATCAGCTGGGACTAATAATGCTGAGGCTCATAAATACTGATTGGTTTGTGTCTTGCAAGCTATAAAGGGCAGGAGACAAGATCACATGATTTGATACTGAATCACATAGAAGATGGCTGGTAGCAGAGCCTGGAAATCTCTAAAACTAACCTATGCAATTGACTGAGACAAAGTAAAGCTCTTTGACTAAGCATTATCCATAGTTCAAACCAGATATAAACCCTATTTAGCCTATTAAAATATTAGGAAAATAAAATAATGGCATCATATGCTGACAAAGAAATTGTAACTTTCAGTTGTCCTGAGTCACATAAAAGAGATTGGATTTGATGATTTGGAAGGATCAGAATCCTTCTGAATATGCCTGAATTCACTGAATAATGAATCAATTACTGGATTTGGTGCATCCCTAAAATGAAATATATTAAAATCAAAGTAGGATAATGCAAACATTCATATTTGTTGATAACACCACAGGCAACACATTATATGATGCTGAAAGGAAGCAAATTTATGTAGAGATAACATCACCATGAGTAAAAATGAAATGAATATTTGATCTTCATACATTTGAATTTTAAATGTGTAAAAGATAATTAGTAGTTGATTAATTCCTAAGTGGTGGTTAAAATCCCAAAGTCATAAAATTTTCTTTTTATGTATGATTAAAAAAATCTAAGTGGTTGTGATTATACTACTGATGCATAAAGTCCTGATGCACGAGCACGCTGTTGAAATAAGCACACGCTTTGTCTTTCTTCAGGGATTTAACTGATCGGTCAGGTGCTAAAGTTCCACATAAGCACTGAACTCTCAAAAAGTATTGCATTTGGCTGTTCAAAGTAATCAAATCAATTCTGACAAATTGGTCAAGACAGCATTGCTATATGTGTCAGCTGGTTAAATCACTTTCTTGAGAGTAATGAAGAATTTACCTGACAGACAGGAAAGTGTTAAAAAGTGGGATAAAATTGAACCTGCTGGGAACCTTTAAATCTACCAATTTGAATAAATCTGCTCTATACTTTTGCTTTGAAAGATCAGCTATTTTTTTGGAGAACAGAAATGAAGATTCCCTGCAGTAGGATCTAATGTAAATATTTGGAAAGTGTCCAGAAACACTATTTGCAGCCACAGTTCCCAGCTTCTTTAGAAGTTTTGCTGTTATAAAATGATTGTTTTTCCAGAGGATTATGCTATGGCTGGCGGGCAGCTAAACATTATGAGATATATTTGTTGGCTTTGAATTATTAACATTCAAAATCCTAATGTAAGGGCTACTGCACGCAACAAAGGTTATGTTCAGAGAAACTCTTAAGGTGGCCATACACGCACCGATATTATCATACGAAACCTCGTTTCGTACGATAATCGGTGCGTGTATGGCATGTCGGCGAGTCGACCGATATCGCAGGAAGCTGCCGATATCGGACGACTCGCCGATCGGACAAGTTTGAAAATTTTGATCGGGCGCCATAGAAGGCGCCTGACCAAAATTCTCCCTTCAGAGCTGAATCGGCAGAAGGAGGTAGAAATCCTATTGTTTCTACCTCCTTACCTGCCGATTCAGCCCTGAATGGTGTGTGGCGGATCTTACGATGTTTCGTGCGACCGATGGTCGTACGAAACATCGTCGGATCGCCACGTGTATGGCCACCTTTAGGGCCCTAAAAGCCTGGGAAAGTAGAGCAAACAAAGCAAAATTCAAAGAACTATAATTAGTTTGACAGGACATACACAAGCATTTACTCGCATAACAAAGCACACAAAAGCTATTATAAAACAATGTCTATAAAGCGCCAAAACATTCTACAGTGTAGTACAATATATAGCAGTGTAACACAACATATAGCAGACTGAATAATATTCTCTCTATATTTGTGAATCCTATGTGTTTCTTTCTTGAAGATCAGTTACACAATACAGCAACAATTACTTGAGAAGAGAGCAAGAGAAACAAAGATAGCCATCCGTTATGTATTTTAAAATGGCTTTTCAGTTCACCTTCTGTACCTCAGGTCCTGTTGGTTGCCATGTGGCTCCCAGGTCTATGGGAAATATCTGTTGATGGAGGAGTTCTTGGTCTCATTAAATAGAAGAGTCACTGTGGGAGGCAGCTAAGCCAGGAAAGCCATTTGTATTTCCTTCAAACATACATTTTTTTGAACATAACAAGAGTCAAATAAAGAACTATTAAGTTCACAGGCATCAAAGGCAGTTAGACTGAGCAAGTGGAACATATAGAGGCAAAAATCACAGTTAAGATTGTTTTTTATTGTTTTTAGTATCTGCAGAACATCTTGGGGAAAAAGGCGAGCCCTTCTGCAGGTCATTTATAACACTCCAGGCATAACTTTGTAAACAGCCCTGGAGTGGAGTTGAGTTAGTCTTGTCTGCACATGCTGAATTACCTGCAACAAAATAAAAATCATCCACAAAACTACAAAAAGACAAGCACAATGTAGAAATGAGAGTGTGAACCATAATACAGTACCCATGCACATTTCCAAATACAGCACTATATAATCAGTTCAGTCACTCAATTTCTACTCCCTTTTATACATTTGTAATATACATTAATCTTTAGAAAATATTACCACCACCATTACCACTAGTAGTGGTCAGTCTTTAGATGGAGTATCTAATTAGATGAAAGTTCTATCCACTGATATTTGAGTTTGTGGATTTAACACGAGTACAACAGAATGCAATATTGTTCGACATTTACCCCATTTATATGGGTGGACACCTACCCTGGAATTCATGGTGTTTATGCTTATGTAAATTTACTACTTTTTACCATGCCTAATGAGCAGCTTATTTTTTAACCCCATGCTTAGCCCATCAATACATTGTTCAAAGTGCAATTCTGGAGAAGTATAATTCAAAAATATTGGTCAAACATCTTTGTCTAGAAATGAAAACCACACAGAGGCAAAGTAGAGGTCTCAAGGTGGACTAACTACGGCTTGTAGGGCAGTATTAACCAGCAGTTTTGGCATTAAATAAGGCATATATAAGGAATGTTATATATAAGGAATGTTTTAATGAGCATACATGATTTGCTTTGAACTGGTATACTGCACTAGAGAAACTGTAGTTTTATAATTATGTGACTGAATCAGTTGTGTGTAAGCTGTATACATAATGTAGTTCTTTAGTGCAAAAAGAGTGACTTATGCATGAAAAGTAATGCTAGAACTTATGAATGTAACAATATAAGATTACATTTTTTTTTAATTTTTAGGAAATCTGGATGGTGGTTTAATTTTAGATGACCACACAGTAGAGAGGAGAAGGAGGCGATGTTCTCATCAGTGTGGTATGGTTCTAACAATGTGCAGATAAATCTATGCTATTAGAAGAACTATTGAGCGCTAAACATTTAAATATACACCTCATGACTTTAAAGTCCCAGGCAGCCAATAAAGCTGATAAACTGATAAATGCTATTCTGTATATCTACCAAAAAAAAAAAGGGTGATTTTTACCACTCCCATTCTCCAAAAATTATTATACTTCTTTATTTAATTTAAATAAATGTATGTACAAATAATAAGGCAAAATACATCCAAGATACTGGACAACACTCCAAACTGGAATCCCCACATAATTAAAATTCCTTGAGTTGCTTAACTGGCACAGAACTGTTACGGACTGTAATGTATAGGAGCACGTAACTGCCAGGAGTAACCTCTTAAGGTGGCCATACACGCACCGATATTATCGTACGAAACCTCGTTTCGTACGATAATCGGTGCGTGTATGGCATGTCAGCGAGCCGACCGATATCGCAGGAAGCTGCTGAAATCGGTCGGCTCGCCGATCGGCCAAGTTAGAAAATTTTGATCGGGCGCCATAGAAGGCGCCTGACCAAAATTCTCCCTTCAGAGCTGAATCGGCAGAAGGAGGTAGAAATCCTATTGTTTCTACCTCCTTACCTGCCGATTCAGCCCTGAATGGTGTGTGGCGGATCTGACGATGTTTCGTGCGACCGACGGTCGTACGAAACATCGTGAGATCGCCACGTGTATGGCCAGCTTTAGGCGAGACAGGAGAGCCCTGCCAACCCTGGTATTCATCTACGCCCTTTTGGGCCCTGGACTTTCTGCAGCGGGACCAACAGGGATCCTACTCACAGCCAAGGTTATTTCCGGAAACGCAGTAGAGAGGGGATCAGGCAAAGGTCAAAATCAGGCAAAGGTCAGTGGCAGGCGGCAAAGAATCGTAGTAAAAAAGTCAGGCAAGGAGTCAAAACCAGGGAATCAATCAAATATAAAGCTTAGCGAGGATCTAGAAACACAGAACCAGCTTGGGCAAGGAAAATAACCCGAGTAGCTCTTATTAGGTTTGAATTTGATGCCAATAGTGCAGCACCGAGCGGCATGAGCGCTTAGGAGCAGTGAGTGCCGGAGCATGCCAAGGATAGGCACACACAGGAGCACACTTCACTACAGGAGACCGGGACTAGTGTGTTATACTGTGTTGTACTACAGTACAACACAAAACTCAGACAAATCAACAAATGAAGCTCAACAGGGTCTTTCAAGACATCAATCCTTCCAGGAAGCTGTGGGTAGGACCCCTCTCTCCTTGGCTGTGTGTTGGACCCCTACATTCCCCACTGACAGTGATAACAGTCACCCAGCAAAGCCTTTGTTGTGTTTGGATTTCCTCCACATTTTGAAACCAAACTGACTAGGACAGGCATTATTATAATACCCTGTGCTTGCTTTACCTGCTCACATTAAAATAAACACTTTATATTATTTATGGACATTAAAAACATTTCTGTTTATTCTAGCTTTCTCTCTTTCTTGAATAATTTATTAGGAAAAATATCATGTCCCTGATTAGTTGTTTAAAAAGAACTCTATGTTGTTCAATTTTGGCAATAGATATATGTTGCTATACTCTTTTGATTGAAAATCAGATATTCTTGTATCAACTTTATGTTGTGAAATAAAAAAAGATTTATTACAAAAGGAATAGGAACTTTTCTCATTTAAACAAAATAGACTTACCATGGCCAGTTTTTCATCAAACCCTTTACATTGTATGAATGTTAGGCCTACCGTAGTAACAAGACCCCATGGCTCAAATACAGAAGTGCAAAACTTTGGGCTCAAACATTTACTAACATCAAGTGCAGTTGTGGTTTTGCAAATTTGCCCTGCTATTGTTTTGTTAAAAAAATCCATTCATTAACATTTACTTTCATCAAAGGTGTTCCTTGCACCCCTGTAATGTTGTGATCAGCACAGCATGGTCCATCCTGCCTCCTGTTCTGAACTGAGCGCAGTGTACCCAGGGCTGGATTTCTTATTAGGGCGCCCCTTTTGCCGCCCACCTCGGAACCCAGCCTCACTCATGCGCACCGCACTGCACCCCCACCCCCGCTGCGCATGCGCACCATTCATTCAGAGTTCGTCGCCATAGCACGTCCTCTCCCCATTACTCCACATGGGGGCAAATTATTCTGGTGCAGCTGGGCGGCATGCCGCCCCTAGATTTCTGTCGCCACAAATCCGGGCCTGAGTGTACCTATTGAAGGTGGAAGTAGCATCAATCACCACAGCAAACATAAGTGAGGCCATCTGAAACATTTTGGCCCTATTAAGTCAGGGGCACCACTGATTTATGGGAAAAAAAACACTGCATTGTTTGAAAAAAAAACTGAGCAACTGCATCTGAATATTGCACTTTGCACACTACTTTGCACTGGGTTCTGGTATTGCTGAACTTAGTCCTGGTGTCAGTTGCACTGTAAAGCTGAGCTTTATCAAATTTTAATTAGCATATATACATGCCTGATGACATTCACATAAGGCATGGATTTTCACTGTCACAGGACTGCTATACCTCCAGCTGGTGCCAAGCCCAGTGTGTTAGCAAACTATGAACCAGTGAGTCCTGCTGATCCCATTCACGAGTCCAATAATGGAATGGATAGACAGGTTTTTGAGTATAAATTAAACATAAATGGCCTACCTTTCCATTTTCTTCTTTACAAAGTTAATTTGTTGTATATGATCTATCCCTAATCAAACCATGCTGATTACTAATTATTATGCCATTCTTCACAATATATGCTGAATAAGATCCATTAACAAACCAACTTTCCTATTACAAATATCAGACTTACAGGTCGATAATTGCCAGGTAGAGATTTTAAGGCCTTTTTAATTTTGGAATGGAGTTAGTTTCTCTCCAGTTCATTGGTACCATTCCAAATTAAAGTGTTTCTGAAAATAAAAAAAGTGGTCTGGTTAAAACTGAAATAAGTTACTGCCCTGGGGAAACTTGCAAATGGGGGTTGGTATGTCAGCATTTTTTAAATAACAATAGGAGGAAAAGGGAAAGGCAAGATGGATTGTGACAGTGGCAGTATAGACATTTTATTGCAGTGCAACAGAAAGACAGTAACATTACTCTTCAGATCTACAAGATATACAAAAATGAAGGGATGAACCTTTACATCCCTCCCTGGTGCTCACGGAGTATATTCTTGATGTGCCAGGAGAAGTTAAAAAAAGCAGGATTATGCAGATTAGAACAGAATAGTGGGGTTTTAGTTGATTGATATCAAATATTATTAATTCAATGGTTGTTGTTGAATGAGAAAACTGTTTTAAAGGGGTATTTTACATTTTAATTAACTTTTATTATGGTAGACATTGATATCCCCAAACAATTTGCAATTGACCTTTTTAACATTTTAATTGTTTGTGGTTTTTGAATTATTTAGCTTTATGTTCAGCAGCATTCTTGAAGCCTCCCAGAGCATTAGTTTATTGGTTGCCATGGTCAGTGACCCCTATTTGACAGCTAAAGAGAAACAGAAACAGAAACTATAAAAAAAAAAAAATAAGAACAATTAAGAAGTTGCTAGAAATAGGGACTACATTTAATACTTAAAGTTTACTTAAAGGTAAATTTACTCTTTAACTTTCAAATAAAATGTATTATTACCTTATAGAAATGTGATTTACATTTTACAATAATAATGCAATTTGAAACTGATCTGTATGCTATTTGTGATGAGAACACACCAAATTAAGCATCTTTATTTGATAACCAGTATACCTGATACTGTAAAATGATAGTTTCATTTCATTTGTTTAAAAAGAAACCCTTTTATTTGCACAGAAATCTTGAATTCCCATAGCATTTGACTGCAAAGAGTTGTTACGCATGAGAAAGCGCCAGCATTCCACTTCATCACTTTCAATTAAGAATGTGTGGTTTCAAGGGAGTTGGGTAAATGCTCACAACAATAAAAAAATATTTGGGAAGACTGCAGTCCATGCAGGGTTAGGAGCATGAACTCATCCCAGCAATTGTTCACTTAGAACTTTAATATAAAAATGAGTTTGTGTCCAGCATTCTACACACTCCCAGTTCTAGGTATATAAGCACTGTTACCAAACAAAAGTACTATGAGGGGGCAGTATATATGGTCAAGAGCTAAAAGAGAACAAAATAAAATCCCCAGAATAAGGGGGCAAACCCAAAAATAGAAAAATGTATTCAAAATTTCATATTACAATACTTACATACAGATCCCATGGTACTCTGCCTATATAAGCACTGCTAACTGTACAGCTTTTCAGTTGTTTTTATGAGAGGTATTCGGAGACTTTAAGCTTCACTAAAGACAAGTTATTTAGCAAGTTTTTTAATAAATACTCACCCATGTTCCACTTGCCATCATACATAGGTGTATTAATGGGTAAGGTAGTGTCTGAGTGCGGGAAAGGTAATGGTAAGGTAATGTTTCTTCTCTACAATGTTACCATTAGAAATATTGTTTTCTATGACGTTACTCCTTAATATATATGGTCATTTTTTTCGTCATTTTAAGATATGTTTTTTGCAATTGTTCATTTTAGGCTAATGCCACACGAGGCGTAGGGCGGATATTTTCGGCAAGCGTAAAAGCTTGAAACGCATGAAAACGCGAGATAATGCAAAGTCTCGCGTTTTCATGCTTATATCGGCTACATGTGCCTGCACCCGAGCGTATCTCATTCATTCGGGTGCAGGTACATGTAAGAGGCGTAGGGCAGAATTTTCAGCAAGCACTTTTGCGTTTTCCGAAAATATCCGCCCTATGCCTAGTGTGGCATTAGCCTAATATAGTTTAGGAAAGGTGCTATGTTCACCATCCAATTATTAGATACAGTATGTCAACACAAAAAATAATTAAAGAAGTCAAGAAGAAGTGTCCATTAGGTTGCTTTTCACAGATATATTGGTTTTGCATTTGTAATGTTTGAACCACACTATACTTCAAATGGTTCTAGTTTGTAAAAGGACTTTTTTTGCAGAGATCATTGATACAAGTAAAAAAAAATTCTTTACAACTACGACTTTCAATTCAGGCCATTTAAACTGTTTCATCTTTGCAGAGAAACTGCTAGGGCCTTGTGTGCATCTGTGAAAATCCACTGCAGTCTCAGACCAAAGATACCTAAAACTCGCACTTCTTAAAACTGACTCCTAAACACCTCCATCTTAAAGAGAAAATACGTACATTTTGGCTGGGTATATACAGTATATAGGCTGTATATACTGACTCAATATATGACTCAATCATAATCACTAGGTTGTGGACCATGAACTACAATTATTATACCATTATTTGCATGAAATTGTGAAATATCTCTTTTATTAAATTGTGACCTAAGGCACTGAAATCTCAAGATGATGCTACAATTTAAATTAGGTCCTCCAGTTCCATTCCCAGGATTTTAAATGGCTATAATTATTAATAATTTGAATGTTTATGTGCTGTGTGTGTGTTTAATTAGTACTGTCTTAACAGACTTGTCTGCTGGCAATACCAAAGATGAATAAATCAGTCATCAGGTTCTCAGTGTATAGAACTCACATATAATCAACTGCTACAGGAGCTCAGCTGACAAATATAATTATATTCCCAATCTACAAAAAAGTCTGCAGCTTTCTGTATGTATTTTCTGTTACCCTACACTAGGAAGAGAGTTGAGAACTACTACCCTGGGGGGCGGGGGCACATAATTAAGGGTGGATCCCCTATTGGCTAGGCACACTGTGGATTCCATCGAGTATGAAATCCTGGTACTCTGTCCTTCTGTAAAACCTATAAAATTGTCGACAAACCAGCTGCCTCCCGTACTGACTGTTTCTTTCTCTAGTCCCTTAACTTATGTCCAGACCTGAACACCTGATGTAGAAGTGTATACTAGTGATGGGAGGCATGGCATGGATTTGTGGAGAATCTCTGTGTTTCTCAATTGGTGAATTTTATTGTGAAACAGGCGACAAAATTCATACAATTAGCATTTGAATATGGCCTCATTGATCTATATCAGGGATCCCCAGCCTTTCTTACTCGTGAGCCACAGTCAAATGTAAAAAGACTTGAGGAGCAACACAAGCATCATAAACGTTAATGGAGGTGCCAAATAAGGGCTGAGACTGGCTATTAGGGAGCCTCTATGCACACTATCAGCTTACAGGGGGCTTCATTTGGTAGTAAATCTTGTTTATATTCAACCAAAACTTGCCACCAAGTCAGGAACTCAAAAATAACTACCTGGTTTGGGGACACTGAGAGCAACATCCAAGGGGTTGGTGAGCAACATGTTGCTTATGAGCTACTGGTTGGGGATCACTGATCTATATATTTACTTACAGAAGAGATACCTGACAACCCCAGTATTTTTTTCTATACCAAAGATGCAAGAGTGTGGCTGCGCTAAGTGGTATAGCAAGCCTCTTCCAGAGATCTCAAAGACACAGCCAAGCAATTTAAACAGAGAAAGGAAAAAATGGCTAGAGCGGGACTTGCTGCCGAGTGTGTCGATAAACAGAATTTACAGCTTGACCTTTTACAGTCTTGCCCTTTTCTCTTAGCACTTTTTGATCTGCCCCACCTCCCATGAGAATATGTTTATTTCATTATTTGAGGGAAATTATGCATGAAATGATCCATGTTTCCAGCAGCATGCATTAAAGTGACATTGATTTATCAATGACATTTCCATACTATGGAGGGGTCTTTTGCAAATATGGATCACTGAAAATTCACACTGCAATTTGACTTAAACAGCATTAAAATTCTAGATGTAAAGGCATACAGGAATGGTACATATCAGTAGCTACCATTCCTTACATATAAGGGCTGCAATACCTACAGACCAGCATTTAAGGAATAAAATAATAGTATCCAAGAACTTTGTCTACACAGAGAGGATTGAGGAAATGTGTGAGACAGAGGGGCTATCAGTAGGATATCCTGCAGACAAGTAAGGACTCTTTGAAGCCCAGGCTAGGAACTCACTATTCACTTCCAATGAGACATGTTTTTTGGGGGGCTCCAAACATGAACACTTTTCCTTGCTTGAGGTGTATACAATACACCTATTCATAAATGTACCTTTCAGTCAATTTATGGGAACTGGTTGTGCTCTGTGCCTCTGCAGAGTGTCCTTACTAGTGATCAGCAAAACCACACCAAAAATGTAAAAATTGTTATTACAATGCATTAAAGTCAACGGGAAGGCAAAATTACATCGCAGTTAAGGCAGTTTTAGCTCTACAATAGCATATACATTGCCCTACCTTGTTAGAGAAGCTCCTTTTCACTACGCTGCAACAGTTTTTCTTTGAAAAAGAAAAGTTTTGCATTGTGCCAGAGTAAATGCCAGTCCATAGTGGGGAAAGGAAATCAGTGAAGCCAATGTCATGGTCACCTGGACTTTAGGCTGCTAAGAAATATATGACCATAACCATCAGCGTCTCCCATTTTGTAGGGATTAGAGCTCGTGGCTTGCTTCAATACTAAGGTTATGTCCCAAAATAAAGGATATAAATATAAAACCGTTTTTATCAACTTAAAACCAAAAACCAACCTTAGTCTGACTTGAATTCTGGACCTTAGCATTGAAAACTGCAAGCAAGGAGCTCTAGCCCCTACATGTGTATGAGTGTCAGAACATAATGATAACATTTGCATTTCCCCCCTTTTTATTTCAAGTGAACACATGGTGAAAATTTGGTGCGGTTTGTGAAAAATTAGCTGCAGGTAAAATGTATGTATGTTATATATATATATATATATGTTCTATGAAGTGCTACTTATGTATGCTGCGCTGTACAGCAGAATAAATTAATATAAACAGGGGGTTATTAAAATAGTCAAAGATAAATACAAAGTATAACAACAAATACAAATAAATACAAGGTACAGTCACAACAAGTTAAGAATCAGAGGATAGAGGTCCCTGCCCCGTAGAGCTTACAATCTAAAAGGGAGGGTAACTTACAGAAACAAATAGGAGGATAAGAGTGCTGTCAGATTTCAGCACATAATAGGCAATAAAAAATTCACTCATTACTAGTCCTTTCAACTGCCATAGGGCAGTCACTAAGTATAGTGCCCACTAACCTTACAATAATTTGGTGGATTTATCGGATCTCACTAAAATTAGTCGTTAGTAAGAGAACTTGCTTAGAACTGAGCACAGTGCAGATATTGCGAAACAAAAGTGGCGGTAGCTCTAGGGTTCCCACAGCAGCATCTGGTGCAGTGCAGTGGCCTAACTTTGTCACGCCTGGCCCCCCTGCAAAAAAATCTTCTGAGGGGGCTTGGTACAAACAGTCCCTCCTCCCTCCCCCCCCTTGCGCTGCACCTACTGGGCTCCATCGTGCCATACTGCTATTTAAAAAAACAAAGTAGGATATTGGCCAGGGAGGAGGGGCTGCAAAACAGCAGACCCTGCCAGTTCGGGCCCTTCACCTCCGCAGGGTCTGCTGTATAAGTAGTTTTGCCACTGGTATCTCATCTTGATTGCAAGCAGTGGAAGTGACACCATCAAGAATTTTTAGGACTCTTCTTTTTCAGTGCAATTGTGTTGTATTTACAGAATTCCAGAGGAAACCCCTATAGACAAAATACAGACGCCTTGCAGCTAATGCTCAGGTTGGAATTTAACTCTAATCACTAATCCACTGTCCTACACATGCTACCTTTTTAATGCCATCTTCTCTTCCATCCATTCTGATTTGTCATATCTTTGCATTTGTTTTTAGATAATGCATAGTGACATACTTTATTTTCTATGGCGACTACAATCTATACTGAAAGCTTGTTCTTATGCAGATGCGCATTGCTGCAAAAACAATTACTTCATTCATGGATCTGGAATGTATTTATTAGTTCTGCATGTATATTTTTAATTCTTTACCAAAATGAAAGTATGCATATTCCAGCATTTGTCAAAATGCAATAAATGCCTCCAGGATAATTGTATTTAGCAATAAAAATTCTAGTATCGTATATGGTGTTTTTATTAGAAATATATATTATTTATACAATCAACATGACATTAAGTTTTCTTTGCTTGCCACTATCAGTTCATTAACTCTGCTATTAAGTATTTGGTTTTAATTAAATAGTTTGTCGCAGCAAGTGGTACATGTAGCATCTTCATTCACATTTAGACATACTGCAATGTAGGTCACCTAAGGCATGCGTGGAGATACAAATCAGTTCAACCTAATGCTGTGAAGAGACAGCGGGTGGGGGGGGGGGAGATACATTAAGCTCTAGTAATGAGCTGACTATTGCTAAGCTTTCTCAGTGAAGTAAAGAAAGCAGTTTATATTTATGTGTATAATGTTACTTGTAAAGGTGGTCAACAAACTAAAAAACTATTTATGGATATAAAGAGCGAGAGAGAGAGGCAGTGGATAATGTATCCTGCATGGTAATTTTTACACATGAAGGGGAAGATTTACTAAAACTCCATAATTTCTCAGTTTTTTATTTTCAAATTCGACTAAACTCGTTTTCCTGAATGTCTAATATTTACAAAAAAAAGTTACACGGAAAAGTATTTGTGAGAAAAGTCATGAAAAAAATCGTCTTTTGCAAATTGTGGCTGCAAAAGTCCAGATTTTGTTGCCGCAACAATTCGAAGTTTCGAGACAAAGAAAAAACTTCAAGGGATGGGAAGGGACCTTTGCCATTGACTTCTACATGAACTCTGCAAGTTTAATATGGTGAATTGTAGAATTTGGATTTTTAGCCATTTAGACACATAGTAAAAACTCTGAAAAGTCACAGGGCTTTTTCTTTGTGACTTTTTCAAAAACATTTCAAATTGAGTTTAAAATTAAAAACTGCTGATTAGTAAATGAGCCCCTATGAGTCACTAAGAGGATCCATGACCATTTGTATAGGGTATAGAACAACGTGTTCACTGTTTATGTACTTACACAGTTATGATTACATGCTTTCTTTAAGTCTCTACCCTCTGGCAGTGTCAACTCATGCCACTACAATTTTCCATCTTGGCTCTAGTCATGGTAAACAAAGCTCTGAGCAACTGGGTCTCCACAGAACTGTCACTATCAATATCTCCTACAGTGTAGCTCTAAGTAGCACTGGTTTAGTAAACAGGCAAATAACACCCTCTTCAAATGTTGGACCTAGCCATAAGACACACACACAATAGTTGTAATTACCTCTATATCATATGGACTGTGGATGCCACATATTATGTGCACCCAGTCTGCAGAAAAGTAGAAGGAACTTTACATATAATATACCTGATGCAGTTATAGGATCTTTTATCTGGAATACTTTAGGACCTGAGTTTTTCCATATAAGGGATCTTTCCAAAATTTGTATTACCATATCTTAAGTCTGCTAAAAAACTTTTACACATTAAATAAACCCAATAGCATTATTTTGCCACCAATATGGATTAATGCAGTTTACTTAGGATCAAGTACAAGGTACTGTTTTATTATTGCAGAGAAAAAAGGAATTAGATGTTTTTTGCTAATAATGGAATCTATGGTAGAGGGCCTACCCACAATTCTAGCATTCTACTAACTGGTTTCTGTATAAAGAAACCCATAACTGTAATACACTTCTGTAAATTACACATTAACCCTACCAGCCACAAAGTAGATTCTATGACTTTGGAAAGAGGGCTATTAGCTTGATGACAAAGTAAGATGTACATTTTTTGGTCACACAATAATCACACACAATAATCAAATGAAAAAGCAATGCTTTGTTCCCAGAGATGCAATTTCAGAATGCATAGTTACAATTAAGCACTGTATATACCCAATAAAAGCAACTGCATAAACTGTTTTGTCTTTTCCAATCTTTTTTCAAGGATAGGAGGGCTTTTTTTTACCTTCTGAAATCTTGATTTATTATGTTAGCTGACCCCTGTAACAGCTGTACTCTAATTTGTCTAGGGCAGATATTTTTTCTTAAATATAAATAAATATAACTTTACATCATTATTTCATTAATCAAGAAAAAGGACAATAGTTCATTGTTACATTTAGCAATTCAGACTGTGGGGGACCTGACCTTAGAGAGCCTTACGAATATGATTATAGGCTGAAAACTGGGGCAGGTACTGGTTAACATGAAAACATGACATTTTCTGTCGGTTTCTGGGACCTTATATAATGTGAAGAAGTGATTTTGTCCTGGTTTTGCCTTGATGAATGGAACTGATGCAACCAAATATATCAATGTTTATTCAGGGCTTTTTGGGGCAAAGTTCATCTAATCTATGCAGACATGTCATTGTTAAATATGAAGCAGTCCTTTTTCCTTTAGAGTTGCCCCAGTTTTACTTGCTATATATGGCTGATACAGGTATGGGAGCTGTTTATCCACAAACCTGTTATCCAGAAAACTCTGAATTACAGGAAGGCCATCTCCCATAGACTCAATTTAAATAAAATCATTCTAAAATGTATTTCCTTTTTCTTTGTAATAATAAAACAGTTGCTTTTACTTGATTCTAAGACATAATGAATACTAATTGTAGGCAAAACCATTATATTGGATTTATTCAATTTATTCCAGACCTGTACTGTGTTTTCCATGCAACCTGTTGTGTGACTTCATTGGACTCTCCACCCAAGTCCCATGCATCTACTGCTATTCTAATATTCTATCTAGTAAAGGGCTATCTAGGATTTGTTGTAGGCTAGATGTAGGCTAGCAAAATCTAATGTTTTTGTTTATGTTGGTGTTTATGAGTATAAAACCCTTAGTGATAGCAAACATTTGCATTGTGTGCTCTAAGCAGCAAATAAAGTCTGTGCCAAGAGCATTATAAAATTATATCTTTTCTATCATACCTTTTTGCAGTGTATAGAAAGGTACACACCACAGGAAAATAATCTGTGATCGAGTTACAGTGCATACATTGGAAAATAATAGTAATAATAATATAGTCAGATGAGTCAGCCTTCACTCATTAACAACTATAAGTAGGATATGTAAAGAGTCCCCACATGCTTGAGTTCATGTTAAAGGTTCTTCTGGCTGCAAAATGAGGTGCATTAAACTGGCATAGCTGAAGTCCAATCATCAAGGTAAATGGCAATAGGTTTCAAGTCTTCATGAATAAATACCCGATTCAGTGTTCTGTAATAATAATACTTCCATCTATAGGGTATAAAAGGACATGGACTTTAGTGTGCATTACATCTAACCTTAGTTGAATACTTATAAGAGATTCTGGAGTTGCGCCAGTCAGACATTTTTTCTTAACATTAATGAAATAATAAATTGTTACTGTTTCATTCATTGTGAAGGAATAGGGTCACATTTTTCATGACAGACAATAAATGCAGACGCACAGTATAGAGAGCAACATGGACCCCTTACCATCATGCCCCTACCAGCACTTCCTAATTTGCACTTCTGAATAAAATACAAGGTAAAGCTGCACCCTGCAGCTGCCCCTTCTGAATACAGCATGGCCCAACACAGACAGCACTGTATTTATCAGGAAAGTACAGGTATTACACCTGTGGCACTCACAGTGGGGCACAGTGAGCAGACTTGGCCAACTGCTTTTAAATAGCCCCTATGTCATTTCTTTTTTCTGTTAAAATACTAAACCCAAAGCTGTTCAAAATGAATAAAATGTGCAAGAAAACATTTTAAAGGTCCTCACCAGGAAGAATTGCAATAAAAACAGCCTAACCCCCTAAAAATTATCCAGTGCAGTTTAGGGAGAAAAACGTTGCACAGGAATAATTACAAACCAGCCATAAAAACTATAATTTCAGCAACACAAGAGATGCCAAGGACAATATATGCCTTTTAGCTGCAGTGGATTATCAGTTCTGTCCCTTTGCAAAGCCTAGGCCTTGAGGGTTAGGTGCTTCAATTAGAATTTTCTTAAATAAGGGACTCAGTAACAGCACTTCTCCAGTAAATCCTAGTCATTTAAAACTATGAACAGGGTTGGGTTTAGAAGATTAGTTTCCTGTGACATGTAGGGAATACACATGCCTTGAGCTCAGGTCTTTGATGATGTATAGAAAGAAAACCATCAAAAATACTTGGCCACCAAGGGTCTGGAGAACCATATAAATCATCCAGTCATCCATTAATTGTGTACTCTACAGCACATTTTGGATCCAGCAATCCTTCATCAGGTACTTAGTCCCTACTAGTTAGGGTTGCTTGGATACCTGCAGGTGAGCGCCACAGTGTTAGCAGATCCACACATACAGAAATATATACTATATGTTGAAGGTTGTTTTCAGTCTAAATCCAGTCAGAGAGCTTGCAGGTTGAAATACCCAAAACCTTCCAATAAAAAAGCATTGAGCATAGCAGTTTATTATAATGATTGTTGAAATTTAAGTAAGAACCTATCTAGATATATAAATAAATGATGCCTCAATATTTTTCAGATGGCCATTTTTTTCAGCTGTAGCGTCAATGTATATACGGTTACTGTATGTAACTAAAAAGTGTTATATCTCAAAATATTGTTCAATACAATAGATTGCAATAATTCAGCCAATAGCAATCAATTTAAAAACAATTATTTTCAGTTTGTTTTATTGACTTTCCTATTTTGCATTTTGCCAGTATAATTCAATTCCCTTCTGTCCCACTTGCAACATTTTTACTGAAATGTGTCTCATCTATTTAATGTCACTAAGTAAGTTTTTCCAAGGATATAGCAATATAGCAAATTCAGTCATAGTTTCAACATCTACACAGTTGTGCACTTATGCTGAATGAATACTGCCGTCAGTCATTAAATGTGATGTACATCACTATAAATGAACCAATGCCTGTTTGAAATTTATCTTGCCCCTTAAATATCTTTGAATTGAATGCTGATGTAGGCTGGAGGGGCAGAACTAATGAAGTCTTCTTAATGCCTTCTGGCAGGAGTCATACTGCCATGGTTTTCCATACTAATATTTGTTTGTGTGCATAAAAAAATGTGATTTCACTTTACCTTTAGGGGACTTCCCAGGCATAATTCCAAGGATAAGTAGGTTGGTAGAAATGAAATAATTTGATTAAATAATGTCAGCCTGCGATAGTTTCTGTAAAGGACCTTAAAAATCAGCATTAACTACAATTTGTTTAATGGATGGAAGGAAACAGTCTAATCATCTGCAGCATCAGGAAACATAAGCAATGTTATATGTTTGTAGGGACCCATAGGGTTAACATGTCCCTATGGTTTTAAACCCTACAACTTCCTAGTTTATGCTGTTACTGGGCAAATACCCATGTATCAGTTTATAGTTTTGCATATGTGTCTTATTGGTTAACAGGGAAACCATTCCCATGGAGACCACTCCCTCTGATATAGTGTTTAGCAGGGGGTGGGTCTTCCTCCTTGGCTGCATCTGCTGACCCAGGTGGAAGTTACACTTAGCCTGGGATCAATAGGGCCCCAGTAAAGCCTTCTACCCTAGAGTCTGCATTTAGCTCTAGTGTTGGGGACCCCTTTGAATGAGGAGTAGTAAGTATCAGGATAATTTATAAGAGCACTTTCTAGGAAAGTGAGATAGGGAGATTAGTTAGAAAGAGCAGCTTTGGCTCCAACCAGAAGAGATTAGCTGGAAGTCCTCTTCCCTACAGGCATTGTTGCCTTAGAGCAGGGCCACAGTTAAGACGCAGGTATCAGGTCAGTTCCTATCCCTGATCCATAGTCGGCTGTGAGGGATCCTTGGCTGCTAAGGGACACCCTGAGGACACAGATACTTGTCCAGGCTACTCTCCACAGGGAGGCCATGTTGGTTGGTGGTTCTTAGCTTCCCCACCCTCGGCTGAGGGTGGGCTATACACCATATTTTTTTACCTTCTGTGCAACTACCTGATATCTCCTCTGTGTGAGTATTGCTATAACCCTGCATATTGATTGTATCTGACAATAAACCAATAAAGCCCATGTACACAGTTGCAGTGGGTTGTAGTTGCACTACACCTGAAGGTTTGAGTCGCGTGCACCCCATGCCCTAAACCTATACTAGCGGTGCTGTTGGCTTGGTTAAAGCCAAGAAGGGGTTACATGTTTATATTATATATGTCTGTGGGGTATTGGAGTTTGAAGAAATCCTTCCTCCAACCCCAGAGCCACTTGGTATGTGCTAATGTGCATCAGCCACAGAACTCTTCCCTTAGCCATTATTGATGCCACCTATCCCCCTTCACCTTGCTCACAGTACAGTCCTTCCTTCAGATGCTACACATCTCCTGTCCTTATCTTGACTGGGCAAGCAGAAAAATTGCATTTTATTCCTCAAGGCCCTTTAAACAAAAGGTTGGTGGTTTAGTCATTGAAGGGCAGCAGTGGGACAATGTTTTCAATGTGACAGTTTTACTACTTTATTTTCACTCATTGTCTCCTTTGTTTTGGTGATAAATTGAAAAGTGAATGCATAGATGGATGGTAAGGGAGTTTCTGGGGCATGACAATGGGCTAGCAAGGATTTTAATTAATTATTAATTTTATCCCTCATCCCATTTGTGATGAAAGATGTATAAAATTCCACAGCCAATTTGACCCAACTTCTGCACATAGTGACATCCTACAAAGCAAGCAATGCACCCATTTACTGAAAAACTGCTGGATATAGATTACCCTTAGGGGAGAATGGAATTCTTATTTTTTTTTGTGTAACATATTTGCTCTATTATGATCAGCATAGTCTTGTTAATAAACCCTTGTGTTTATGTTGTCAGTTATTTGAGACTGTGTGGCTTAGGCCTATATGTAATATGAGGAGGCAAATCTCTAATCCACAAAATCTTTTTGCTTATTGTATTGAGTAAAATCTCCATTAAAAAAACAAAAAAACACAATGAACCTTACAGTATTTTGCACGTGGAAGGATTAAATATTTAGCATTCTTTCTACGTGTTTTGACAAACACCCTCCGTAGTTAGGTGTTTCTAAGTTCCCCCACATCTCTGTTTTGTAGTGGCTTGAACTCAGTGTGAATTATGCTCTGCAGTTTTCTTATGCCAGTTCTGTATTCATTTCTAACTCCTGCAGTGTACAAGACATGTTCCCTAACGGAATATATGCAATATGTGTGTGGGCCTAAAATAAAATGAATGTTGACTGATCTTAGAAACGTTCCATGCCCAGCAGAGTGTTAGAATTGGTGCAAAATGTATCACTGGGTATTTTTGGCATGCAGTACAAAGAGTGCATTTTAGTGCTATAATATTTAATACAAGTGGATTTACTGCAGGGATAACGTATAGTCTGTGGCATCCAATCCATGTGTTTGTGTGATCCTTGTGTTGTATATAACAAAGACCTGTCTAAGTCCAGTGAAACCACATGCTTCACCTAAAAGGTCTAGTTTTGGTAAAAAAAAAAAAACATGAGATTTGTTCAAAAGGTTACAAAGAAATTCAATATTATTCAACAAAGCAACATTGAGATAAAAGAGTTTTTATTGAAATGCAAGTTTATATAAATTAAAATTCTTAATTTATTACAGTGTGCAAAATGGTAACTTTAAAAAGATCCCAATCATTTCTTTATTCCAAAACAGTTTTTGTTGACAATTCAAATTTTAGTTAGACTGTGTAAATGTAAAAATTGTCTACAGTAAATACAGAAATCCATTGTTATACTTTGTCTACAAATTACTTCAAACTGTTTAATGATAAAATATAAAACAAGTGAATATCTGAAACAAACCATTTATGTTAAAATCGATGCCATACAAGAAATAAAAAAGTACTGCTTGAATTTATTATATTGACTACAACATGCTAGAGAGCTTTTGTGCAGCAGAACTGATTTCATATAAAGGGATAATCTCTAATGTGAAACCTTCTATAAAATGTCTCACACACTGCAGAAAAAAGAAAAAAATGTCCCAATGAGCTGATCTAGGTTCCAAAGTGTAAAAGTAATACAACTTTACCAGCACTGGCTACAAGAGTATGGAAAAATTCCCCATGGATTGAACTTTTTATTGTTTACTGTACTTACACACAACTCTAAAGTCTGTATTAATAAAGTATCTTCTTTACAGTGTATAATTCATAAGACCGTACAGTTCATTTCATGCATAATATATTATTATATCCATTTTGAATGCAATGTTTACATGGCTTGGTTAAGAACACTTTTCACTGGTGTAGGATGTGAGTTTATGAGATATTACAAGGTATATGAAATATGAATTTTGCCATCTAATGTCAAAATAATTGCCTTTCACTGCTTCAAATATTTAATTATTATCCTGAGAACCACAAAAAGTCCATAAGCAGAACTTCTGGGCCCTCTTAAATCAGAAGCCTCTACATCTTATCACAGGGAC
Organism: Xenopus tropicalis; assembly: GCF_000004195.4. Taxonomy (NCBI): domain Eukaryota; kingdom Metazoa; phylum Chordata; class Amphibia; order Anura; family Pipidae; genus Xenopus; species Xenopus tropicalis. The sequence continues at coordinate 70,497,967 of NC_030679.2, forward strand.
ATTTCTAGGGTCTGTCTTGAACAGGGATCACATTTGTTTAAGGACAAGACAATGTAAAATATAGAAAGCCATTAAAGTTTCATGGAGGAACCAGAGAGAGAAATCATGAAGTGAGAGAGAGGCTTTAGCCAAAAAAGGCTCAGACAAAAATCTAATAGAGCACAGTATGCCTTCAGCCAAGTGATGAACTAGAAATCTGTAGATAAGATGTCCCTGGATAAAACTATGTGACCATATCTCAAGTTTAGGGCTGCTAAGCCATAGTTTGAGGGACTTGCCCCATGATTACATTTTGTGTTAGAAAGACACTATAGTACCATAGCTGCTAGTATGAGGTTAAGCTATACACTAGTGCTTGCATAGGGCAAACCTCAATTATAGGTAGTATATTTGGTATGACTAGAGATGTACTAGGCTATGGTTAATCACCACTTGCGCTGAGGAACTAGTGCTAGTACTGAAATAAGCTGTAGCAGATAATGATTCTTTAATACAAATGCTCAAATGAGTGGCTAGTATAGGAGCGGTACACATAGAGGACTAATATTATAAGGCATTATGACCTGAGGACACACTCAACTACATCTGATTGATAGACATTGGGAAAGTGTTAGCCCTATCATAGCTTTTTTATTCTACTGGTATGCTACTTAGGCATATATCCCCTTAGTTAATGAAACACAACCAATGTAATTTTTTCCTGCTTCCTGATCAGAGGCTAAATGGGATTTGGCACTCTCATGCTTAAAACAGAGCTTTTTACCAGAGGTTGTATCACGTGTCCTGGGTTCTTTCTATAAATGTTCTTCTAAAACTTGTGTTTGTATTCTCCCCTTAAATACACAATTAGGTATTGCTATAGTGTAATGGTTTTAAAAATCCATAAACACATAGGACGGAACCAACTGAGCAGGCAATGCAGTGAGCAAAGTCATGCATCAGGACTTTTTCACAAGTCTCCTTGCGCAATTTATACTGCTGTATAATACTTGTGTGACCTGGCTTATACACAAAAATGTGTGCTACACCAAGACCATTGCACTATATAGCATGCATCTTATTTAATGTGCATCGTGTGTTTTGTATTTGTGTCAGTGTTGAGAAGATTTTATTTTCTTGATTTCAATTCAAGAGCAAGAAAAAGCACTGGGGGTGCCTAATATAAGGGCATCCCAACCAATCGTGATTTGCCTTTCCTTGTCCTTTAAAATTAAGATTGACTTGCAGATTGGTTAATAAGTCTTAAAAACTGGAAATTACAAAATGCACATGTTGTGTGGCTGATTATAAATATACATATTGAGTGTTGCTTATATTCAAATGCTAATCAGTTCTGCATCACCTATATTTTCTAGAAGCCACAATTAAAAGGCATGATATGGCAAAGGCTGTGGACAAACAAGGAGATTAGTTGCTCACAATAAATCCCATCTACCATGGGCAACTAATCTCCTGCAAATGCTTTCCCACCGACAATAAAGTGAATTGTCGGTCAGAAAACATATGCTGTGCTTTGGTTTGTCAGAGTTGCCTGAAATGACCTTGTGAGGCAACTTGGGACGACCCCAGAAAAAACAAAGGGGGTGACTAATATCCTTGTGTGCCAGCAGCCTAAAACATTTGTCTGACAAGTGACACCTGATATACCATGCCTGTGGGCAATGGAGTATTTAACTATAGCATTCTATCCTCTTTTAAGTGCAGCAGTTTTGAAAATGTTTTAATTGATTAGGTTATTGTATGTATTGTTTACACAGATGGTATCCATGGATAAGTGCCCAAATCCAGCAGTGTCATCTGCCATTGGAAACCACCTAGATTCTGGTGCTGCTCTGCCTGCTGAATACAACTGATATGCCATGATGCCACAAAAAACTATAATTTCTCTATACACATTCATGGATCCCATCTGTTTTTCCAACAATTGCAAATAAATCTATATTGCCAGTAAGCCTTGCTTTGTACAAGAAAGATGTTCCCCTATAGCTGTATGTATGTATGGTACAGCTTATCCTACCTCTCTTTTGAAAATAAAAAAGGCTGCCTCTTTTCCAAACAGTACTTTTATAAAATCTATTATAACTTCTAAATAGAACATAAACATTTTATATGTATCCTGGATGAATATCCTGAATGAGAATGTGTAAGTTAGCTTTTAAAAATACAATTCTTTTTAACTGCATATCTATTTTTATACTTGGCACAAAAATGAACATACCTTGTAAACACTATGTTAAAGTATTGGCTATCTGATATTCACAGACAAGTTGTGAACAAGCCATTGATGTAGCTAAACCAGCTCTACTTGAACAATAAAGTGAATTCAAATGCTCATTGCAGATCCTTTTGTTACTGAATGTGCCAATCAATAGGAATAACCACAATGTTTTATTATGAAATATCTGGCTTGTATTATCCTCTTTAAATTAAACAATTTATCTAAATTTGTTTTCTTTCCTCTCCTTCTTTATTGCTATTTTTACCCTTGCTATGCACATTCCACAAACCTTATTTATGTCAACCATAAATGCTTGACAGCAAATATTTTTAAATCCTTCCTATAATGAGGGAACTGGGGGTGGGGGGAGGAAATGGCATCGCCAAGCAGAAAACATTAAATTGTTTATATACTATAGCTTTTCCAACCATTTTGCAGATATTTTGATATATACGTTAATCACAGTAAATAGAGACCTAAAAAATCAAGAACTGCTAAGGTGGGGAAAAACAAAAAAATAATATGTTTCATTAAAAATCTATGATGTAATTTGAATATTGAGTTAAGCAAATAAGAATAATGTGTAGGCACAGATGGACATCCAGAAAGTGGACTGGGTTTACAACAGATCAGGGCAATGTCCAGTCATATCCAGGGCAGAATGGGACATGACCTAATATGTCACAATTATATGTATATTTATATAGCGCTACTTATGGATGCAGCACTGTACAGCAGTCATAATTCTGAATATTTAAAGTTGAGTATTATGTAGCATACATGAAAATGGGTTATAAGTATAGTGCGAAGAATGGAAGTCACACTATAATCCATCCTCTCAAGCTTTCTCTGCAACCTCTGCATGTCTAACATGACATGTCTTTGTGTTACATGGATCAGTATCCACAAGATGAATATGATAGTTCTCTCGGACTAAACTTACTAACTCTGGGGCAGAAGTTACTAAAATTACATTTTTAATAAAGTAATAAGTGAAATCTCAGCCCAATTAAGACATTAGCTACTCTGGGCATACCTCAAAAATAAGTATTTGTCCTTAATAAAAGCAACTATTAATATAAAACCTCACCCTCCAGAAAACCTTCTTGGAAGTCCAAGCTTCCAAAAAGTGACAGAACCACGCTGTGCGTTGACTGCTGTCAGGGCCACATAACTTTGCCTTAAATTTTTTCCACCCTTACTCTATATACTGCTCAGTGGCCCTGGAGAAACCATTTTTTCAATACACAAAACCATATTTCAAATCACAGTTTTGAGACTCCAGTTTAACATTCAGATATTTAAAGCTAAATGCACTTAAAATGAAGTAACATAAATATTTACTCACACATTTCTTTATCCTAATATAAAGCTATTTTCATCTGAATGTTAAGAGACAATAATTGATTGGTTTCATGTAAACAAGCTTGCTTGGCAAGCTTATGGAACAACTCCATAATTAAATAATTATATACTAGTTTTAAAATGTTTTATTGAAAGTAAACCGAAGTGCAGAAAGTACACCACATGTGTTTGATATGTAGAATGACTACATTATTTATACAATGTAATATAGCTAAAATGATCTAAATAATATGTTCAACTCTTCTCTTTCTAATTGGACAAATTCAGCTCTGGCTGGGGTCGCATCATCTGATTTGTAACAAAAATGCATTACTTTTTAGTTATTGCTTATTAACATAATGTCAGTTTTTAGGAATCAAATCCGTGAATAATATAAGAAGACAATTTGGGGTCATAAAAAAAAAGTTGGCGTTCGTTTAGTTCACTAAAAAAATCTTGAACATCAAGTTTAAAAAATAGAAACCAAATAAGATCTATTTAAATGCTAATTTGGAATGTTAAAACCAATATCAAAATTCAGTGCAAACTACCTTTGTATATAATTTTACCTACTTTTTAATATAATCTTTCCAAAAGTTTACATTTGTGATTATCAAATAGCTAGCAACAAGCCAATTAAGGTGCAAAAACAAGTTAGCTGTTTTTCTTTTCTTTTTTCTCAGCATACCCTGTTAGGAGTTCTAAAACTTACTGTGATTAAAAAAAATTGTCTAAAACATTTGTACAGTGCTTTGTTAAAAAAGTCAACACTAAAAACATTTCAAATGTGTATCACAGACTTTTATACAAGTACAGTGCGAATGGAGATTTTCAACAATGGGTTCCTACTGATGCAAATGTGGAAATTTCACGCCGTATTGTACTAAATGGGGAAAGTTCCAGTTCTGTAGTGTATTCATTATCATTATCGTCACTGGTTGCAGTTGAGGACTTTTGAATGCATTCATCACAGCAACAACAGCAGCACTCCATGAATGCTCGACTAAAAGGCTTGCAGAGGCAAAAAAGGAGGACAGGAGTAACACATGACTTGAAGAACAAAAGAAATTGGCTAATGAGATGAAGAAGATCCAGAGTTTGCCTTGACACGCCACTGGACATATAAGCTGCTACAATATTGCAAATATTTTCAGGGATTACACAAAATCCATATAAAATGGTTAGGGCTACCACAGTACAATTCATTTGACCTTCAAGCTGAATCTGACGTTTATTTCCTCTTGTGCAAGCTTTCTCAGCTCGTTTTATTTTTCTTGCTGTGACCAATGAGCAGGTTATTGTAAAAAGAGTAGGCAAGCAAAAATAGCAACCAAAATACCACCACAGCCTTGCACCATCATATGTAAGGGCCAACACATAAATTGTATCAGGGAGTTCAGTGGATATTTTTACAACACAGCGCTCACGAAGAAACCGACCATTCACTCCTGTATCCTCCACGGATAACTGTCGAAGGACAACTTCAGGCAGTGCTAGAACTAGCGCACCCACCCATATCACAGCCAGCTTGGCAGTTGTTGAAGTGCAGTTCTCGATCATCTCATAATACATCTGTACATTAGTGGCAGCACGGAATCGGTCAATGCACAGGGCACACAATGTAAAGGTGGTCACTCCAAGGGAAGCTATCTGTTGGGAAAAACATATTATCATTTGATTAGACTGGCCATTTGTACAGACTTTAAAATCACCAATATTCTTCATCACCTATTCATCAATAGCATTTATGCTTATAGAAACAAGTACACAGTGCCTTACCATAATATGAATAGTTATCAATCGCAAGAGATAAAGAAGGAAACATAGAATGAGAAGGCAACAAAGAAATATAATAAAATTAAGTATCACAAATATCTACTCAGTTCAGTGTCTGGATACAATACTGACGAAGGGGGGGAGTGCCCCCCAGAAACGGTGATTTTTTTTGTGGTACATTGGCATAATAAATGGGGTAAGCTCCCCAGCTGAAATTTTGCTTGAGTGCAGTCTCTATTTCTGCTTTGTTGGATACAATACTGGACATTTCTCTTCTCTATAGGTGGGTGAACATTTATTGCAATTATTTTATTGCTCCGCTGCTGGGGAGAAAAAACAGCAATGAAAACCTGAATGCCAGTTTCTAAATAAAAAAGGCACTTTAAAAAAGCTCTGCTAAAACACCTAATGAAATAATATTCAGGGCTCAGCTGTATTGTGTTAAAAAGTAAAACTAAATAAAATGCTATGTTTGCATTGCTAAAAAATATGTCCATTATTTATCAAAAAAGCATGAATCACTTGCTTACATTGGTTAAACTCCTTTAATAACCTATAGTTATATAAAAAGAAAAATAAAGACTAATTAGGTATATTCTTCTAAAACAGAAAAAATACAATAAATATTTACATGGGATTAATCAGGTGGACCTGCTAAAATCTACAGTTAGTATTGATGTTGGTATATAGGGTTAATGTATGTGAGTGTATAGATAGGTCAGTATAGGTTTGTGTGTGCTGGGTTCACTTGGAATGGTTGAACTTGATGGACTCGGTTGAACTTGATAGACCAGGTAAGGGCCTTACCTAAATGTTATCAAAAGGTAGGAAACATGGATTTGTCATGAAAGTAGTTCTACCCAGACAACGAAAAATAGCCCCTGACCACTATTTCTCCACTAAACTTTCCAGATAGCCTTACACATTCAGGCAGATAGACTGCCAACAGTTTCTTACCTTCAGAGAACCTATGTTCTATATCTATATTCCAGTGGCATAGATCAGACATTAAATAAATATTTCCATTAAGTGTAGTTCACTTTATAATGGTTGTAAGAATACTTTTTGGCCATATACTTTTGCCCATATAAGGGAGTCTAAACTTAAACATAGAAATTGATATAAATTTACTCAGTGATTCTCTGAGCACTTTTGAAATTTACAATAATTTTCTAGATATTTGAAATTTTCTAGATATTTAAAATTTTTAACCTGCTAATACCAGGCTTTTTGAGTCAAGTAAGCATCAGTAACACCAGAACGTGCATAGAAATGCATAGGTAGTTAGTCCTGCTGACACCTTTAAAGAGAGTTCTTGAGCTGACAGCCTGCTAAACTGCAAATATCTCACAAACCACTTAAAATAGATAATAAAGATAAAGTGCAAATGTGCTCAGAATATGTTTACATCAGTTTATTTTGTTGTGTTTAGTTCTCTTATCTTTTTAAACAATGTACATCATGCCAGCACCTATGTATACAGCTCATGTTCAAACATACAAAACATTGGGTACACCTAATTCCTCTGGTACATTGGATGTCCAATCCTAAATATTCTTGCTTGGTAAACTGGTCAGCTCAGGAGGATTCATTGATTCTTAACTACCTTAACACTAATTTATTCTAATAGTCTGGTCAGAAAAATCCTCTAAATGTAATATCCTTAGTGATGCCAATATAGTTCCTATAAATGAGAAATTGTTAAAATATTGGTTGGATCCCAAAAATGGGTCTCCATTAGTGTGGCTTTCCATAATCTATTTTAATACAGTGATACAGAATTTAATACTATAACCAACATTAATCAAAATAGGATAATTCATTATTTCTAAAATAATTGTTGAGTTGCAACTCTGACCCTGAGAATTAATCTGGTTTCCAAATAATTTGCAGAGTGGTGTATCATTACAAAGCAATATCCAACACTATCATAAAGAAGATTTATCTTGCAAAACAATTATACTACAAGAAAAGGTCAGGCTTCCAAAACTTCAGCCTCTCCAGACTTGTTCTCCCTGACTACAGTGTATTTATTCTATCCCCTCATGGAATGTTTGCACATGTCAGCGCCCATGCTTAACTCATCTATACCTAGGGGCTGGATTTCTTCTTAAGTTTAAACTTGTCTTGGCAATTCAGTTAATCCATTAAATTGTTTTTGCTTATTACATGGAGGCCTATTTTATGCTATAAAAGCCTTGCATTGTCAATCCTTTGAATATATAATTCCAATAAAACTTTACCAGGCCTCTCCTCCTTAGTTTTTCTTTTCTCTCTCTTGCTTGTTTAAACTTCTTTATGTTTGTATAATATTTATTATGGTAGCAGTTTTTTCACATTGAGTTGCCATCTCTAGTCTGTGACATGTTCTTAAATTGATCTGCAGTCCATTACAAACTATTAACAAAAAATTAAAGGTATGGAGTTGAGGATCTGAAAGAATGGCAGCTGCTTGGAAAAATCCATACTGACTGTAATAAGGATTAACAGCAGCTTTAGAGTTTATGCAGTAATGCCTGGTAATTGCCCTTTAACATGCAGTCAAACATACCAAAGCTTCAAAATGTAGTTTTAATTAATATTTATTAATGTATTTTGGGTACATATGATCTATAACCACCTAACAATTGTGGTATAAAGTACAAAAATATATAACTTAATTATAAGAGTTTTAATTTAAGGGATTGTATTCTTTCTTCTGCATGTACAAAAGGACATACTACATTTTTAAACACCCAAATATTTCTCAGCATGTGAATATGTTGTATTTTTATTTTTCCAAGACTGGATGGGTACTGGTTGAGGTTACTTACTATTGAGTTATTTTAGCCAAATTAACTAAGGCTCATAAGCACTAAAGTGGATGCAAAATTGAGCAAACTTTACATGCTCCTTGTAGGGATCACCAATACGCAATTAGCATATACATTGGCATAACAAGCACAAATCTTTGGTGTACACAATGTAACATGTGCCTGCAATTGCACTGGAATTCTGGGAATAAAATGCTGCATTGTGGGCAATTAATTTGCAAAAGGGCTTTGTTGACTATACATTTCGAACTGATTTTTAATTGGGTTATTATAAATGAACATATTCCCAGTGTATAAATAAAGCACAAAATGTTCAGAGGAATTTCAATGGACTAAGTCAATATCTTTGCTAACTTTTGCTATAATATATATATATATATATATATATATATATATATATATATATATATATATAGCGAGAGAGAGAAAGAGAGATTCTGATTGATGATATCAGAGGCACATCATCAGAGAGAGCAGGTCTAGCTGTTGCCGGTGGGAAAGTGTATAGAGGATGTCCAGACTAACAACATTTCTATATGTGTGTGAGACAATTTATTTTCCCAAGGGTTTGGGTAACAGGAAGACTTAATGGGTTTTTTTTTCTTTGTAGGCCAATAAACAGTTACTCTGTTCACTATAAAGAGTGCTGAAAGTATCATACAGTACAATCTTCCCATCAGGGAGGAACGGTGATTGTGCTTCTGTAACCCAGGACATTTTGCAGAGAGAATTAACTTCAGAAATTGCCTGGGCTGACTGTTTCAGGTATGCCCCTGTAGTTAAACCCCTTGTTAGGAAATTATTTGGAACATATATGATATGTAATAGGGTCTGAGCAAAGTATTTAACAGCATCAGGAAAGGAAGAGAAGAAACCCAGATGCAAGATTCAGCCAGAAATCGCATTTACTTTCTCTTGCATGACTAATGTTCTAGAATCCTCCTTGACTACATCAGAGGCCCAGAAATTGCTTAATTTTGGGATTAGCTGGGATAACTTAATTATTCAGTGCAATGAAAAGGCCAAAGTTCAGTTGATCCAGAAAATCTTGGGTGGCCACAAATAACCAAAAAAGTAAAAGAATAATTTAGCCATTCCATGTTTAGTTTCTCATTTAAGGCTGACAGTTTAAAGGTTACACCTCTGTCTACTTAAATTAGGATATAGCTTTATAATTGTTTCTGACATTTACTGTTTTCCCATTCTCTATTGTGCTTGCTCTTCCAGTTTGAATTCTAGGCTTTACTTACTTCTAAAATTATTGAACAATACTTTATTATAATAATTCAATATTATTACCAATTATATCTTTTGCCTGTCATAACATGCAGTTAAATCACTGTTCACTTATGCTAACATTTCATTTACCCAAATCATACATAGGGCTTACTGCTGGGTTGTACTGTAGATTTAAGCACTTGCAGGTTTTTGTAAGCCAGTGTTTCTTAGATTGTGAGGCTAGCCTCATTTGTGAGTCTGTACAATCGTGGGGCCCCAGTGGACTCATGTGTCTTAAGCATGTGATGCCCTGGAGTGCAAGCAGTCTGTATGTTCACCCTGTGACTGTATGGGTTTCCTCTGCCCCCACCCCCCCCTGCAGTCCCAATACACCATAACTCTCCACCCCCAGATCCTGGACATACAGTGGAGGAAATAATTATTTGACCCCTCACTGATTTTGTAAGTTTGTCCAATGACAAAGAAATGAAAAGTCTCAGAACAGTATCATTTCAATGGTAGGTTTATTTTAACAGTGGCAGATAGCACATCAAAAGGAAAATCGAAAAAATAACTTTAAATAAAAGATAGCAACTGATTTGCATTTCATTGAGTGAAATAAGTTTTTGAACCCTCTAACAAAAAAAGACTTAATACTTAGTGGAAAATCCCTTGTTTGCAAGCACAGAGGTCAAACCTTTCTTGTAATTGATGACCAAGTTTGCGCACATTTTAGGAGGAATGTTGGTCCACTCCTCTTTGCAGATCATCTCTAAATCCCTAAGGTTTCGAGGCTGTCTCTGTGCAACTCTGAGCTTGAGCTCCCTCCATAGGTTTTCTATTGGATTAAGGTCCGGAGACTGACTAGGCCACTCCATGACCTTAATGTGCTTCTTCTTGAGCCACTCCTTTGTTGCCTTTGCTGTATGTTTTGGGTCATTGTCGTGCTGGAACACCCATCCATGACCCATTTTCAGTTTCCTGGCAGAGGGAAGGAGGTTGTCGTTCAGGATTTCACGATACATGGCTCCGTCCATTTTCCCGTTAATGCGAATAAGTTGTCCTGTGCCCTTAGCAGAAAAACACCCCCAAAGCAAAATGTTTCCACCCCCATGCTTGACGGTGGGGACAGTGTTTTGGGGGTCATAGGCAGCATTTTTCTTCCTCCAAACACAGCGAGTTGAGTTAATGCCAAAGAGCTCTATTTTGGTCTCATCAGACCACAGCACCTTCTCCCAGTCACTCACAGAATCATTCAGGTGTTCATTGGCAAACTTCAGACGGGCCTGCACATGTGCCTTCTTGAGCAGGGGGACCTTGCGAGCCCTGCAGGATTTTAATCCATTGCGGTGTAATGTGTTTCCAATGGTTTTCTTGGTGACTGTGGTCCCTGCTAATTTGAGGTCATTAACTAACTCCTCCCGTGTAGTTCTAGGATGCTTTTTCACCTTTCTCAGAATCATTGACACCCCATGAGGTGAGATCTTGCGTGGAGCCCCACAGCGAGGTCGATTGATGGTCATTTTGTGCTCCTTCCATTTTCGAACAATCGCACCAACAGTTGTCACCCTCTCTCCCAGCTTCTTGCTAATGGTTTTGTAGCCCATTCCAGCCTTGTGCAGGTCTACAATTTTGTCTCTGACATCCTTGGACAGCTCTTTCCATGTTGGAGAGTTTGGAGTCTGCTTGATTGATTGATTCTGTGGACAGGTGTCTTTTATACAGGTGACTAGTTAAGACAGGTGTCCTTAATGAGATTGACTAATTGAGTAGAAGTGTCTAACCACTCTGTGGGAGCCAGAACTCTTAATGGTTGGTAGGGGTTCAAAAACTTATTTCACTCAATGAAATGCAAATCAGTTGCTATCTTTTATTTAAAGTTATTTTTTCGATTTTCCTTTTGATGTGCTATCTGCCACTGTTAAAATAAACCTACCATTGAAATGATACTGTTCTGAGACTTTTCATTTCTTTGTCATTGGACAAACTTACAAAATCAGTGAGGGGTCAAATAATTATTTCCTCCACTGTATGGCAATGTCACAGGTATATCATGTTATTTTTTAACAGAGAAGCAGATTACCTGCAGCACATCACAGCAGCCCAACCTTGCATACATACGTACATACTGCAGCATGATATGGACCATGAACCATACACTGCCCTACTTCATAAAGTGAACATAGCCCAGATAAGTTAAAACCATGATTCTGCCATTTGGTAGCATCCGACATTGGCAGACATGGCTAGTTGACAGGAGGAGAGGCAAAGTGTGTGAAGTGGAAATGACAGCTCTCCTCCAGGCAGTATTTCACAATGCCTTGCATGATGTGATAATAACAGAATCAAATAATAAAATCACAGATGTGTGCAAAGCATTGTGGGACTTGGAGCCTTGGCTGTGAAGGAGAGCTGGATAGTGCTAAATTGTTTAAATTGCACATATTGTTAGTACAAGCATTAGAGAGAATAGCAAGGAACAGACATATATTACTTGCAACAGTAATTAGTTTTATAAATAACTTTCAAATCATGTGAATGTTGCTCTGAACCATAGTTGTTTTCAATATGCTAAAACATATGAATTCTTTAAATTACTTTTGGTGGAATTCCCCTTTAAATTCACTTTTATCATCAGTAAGTAACTTAGAAAGTGCAAATGCTAACATGTTAATGAAGTCATTGTAAATCATTCTGCTACTATTGTGTGAAGCAATAATAAAGCATTTTCTTACACTGTGAGGGCAGGAAATCTACACATCTTTCATTACTATTATTTATATTAAATAATATATATTAAATTTCACAAATTCTGGATATTATATGTGTATATATTATAAATGGAATTATATGGATATTATGGCTATTTACATAACTGTTGATTTTTTTCCCAGGTTGCAAAAAAGTTAATAATAATAATGAACCACTTTTCACTTTATTAAAACAAAATGTATTCACGCATAATTGTTACTAGGTGCCAGCTTCTAACATCCAAGACTGCAACATAGGAACGAGGAGCGCTAAATAAAGCATCTTCTAAACAATCAAGACAAAAAGAGTAAAACAAAAGATTGATGGTGTTACATGACTCATGTACTTTCCCACCAGCTGACAAACAAGGTCCATTGTACTTTGCCAAAACACACTAAAACAGAGAGCATTTGTCTGAATCCCTTTCAGAAATAAATCTGCTATGCCATGCATAAGAAGCATCATATACAAATATTTATTCGTAGTGACAGAATGAATGGGAGAGCCTTACACTAACAGGATTTGGACCACAAAATGAAAACTACTAAACATGCTATTTGGGATGAATCCAGATACTGTTATTATGAATACTATTATAAGTGCCTCCAGGTTCTTAAATGACAACATGTTAGATTGAAAAAAAAAATTGTAACGTATTTAATGCATATTTTTAGTTGCAAAACAATTTTGCTCTTCAAATAATGAATAAAAGTATGACTAGAATCTATTGCATACACACAATATGACTTGTTTCCTCTATACGTATGGCATCAGTTATCTTGAAACCAGTTATACAGAAAGCTCCAAATTACTGGGAGGCCATCTCCCATAGACTCCATTATAACCAAATAATTAAAATTGTTACACTTATTTTCTTTTTCTCTGTAGTAATAAAACAGTACTTTGTAATTCTTATTGTAGGAAAAACAATTCTATTGGGTTTATTTAATGTTAAAATTATTTTTTGTAATTTTTTTAGCCTTTTGGTGGGAGGGGTAGTGTGAGTTGAAATATATTTCCATTCATATAGTGAGCACAGCCACTACAGGAAAGAATGGGGTCTATTAACCTATGTCACTGCAACTGCCCCTAGGACAGTTGATGCTTGGGTACATGCGGCTGCTTCATATAAAAATCTAAAAATACAAGGTGCCAGTCTCTCTGATAGGATTGTGTCAGAAACTATTTTATGACCAGAAAAGCTGTTCATATATAAATAAGAAAATCAGCATAAAAATGTAATACTATTGCACATTGTATTTGAATTATACACCAAATTTTCACAGTGAACAAAAGACAAGGATTGCAATAATACATAAACAACCAAACTAAAAATGTGGTGCAACTGGGGAAGGGTTTGGTCTTACAAAGCAAATTGGTTCACAAAATGTTCCTCTGCCTTTGAGAAAACATTGATTCAGTCATTGCTTTATCTCTCTTAAAGGAACAGTTCAGTTTTAAAAGGTATATGGGTAAAATAGATAGACTGTGCAAAATAAAAAATATTTGAAAGGCTTTGGTAAGCAGATGTCTAACATAATAGCCAGACCAACAATATTTCCTGCTTTCAGCTCTCTAACCTCTTAGTTAGTCAGTGACTTTAGGGGGGCCACAATAGGAAGTCATTTCATAATTCATCTTGAAAAATATTGACTAGAGTGGCAAAGTGATTGCTGTTACGAAACAGGTATTGTTTGCTTATTGAGAAAAGGTGCAAACTGGGGTAATTTGCAATGTTTTTTCCCTTTACAGCCAGACCTCCTGCCCAAGAACAGGTTCAAAATGCTGTGTTCCCTTATAAATAATAGGGGCAATGAATGTACTGACTCAAGTCACAAAATATGTTTTGTATGGTGTTTTACCACTTTTTGCTCCTAGTGTTTTGTAAACTAAGGGCAAAAAGGTTTTATTTAGTAAATTATTATTTATGTGGCACACTACCTGTTTTACTATAATGGTGCATTCAGTCAGCCAAACAGACCAGATGTTATGCTTATAAGACATATCAAGGCACAAGATTCATAATAGGCAGAGAATGAACATCATTAGTGATGGGCAAAATGTTTTGCCAGGCATGGATTCGCGGTGAATTTCTGCGTTTCGCCACTGGTGGATTGTTTTGTGAAACGGATGAAAAAATTTGCAGCGCATCCAAAAATTGCCGCCGCATCAAAAGAATAGTCGCAGCGTCAAAATAATAGCCGCGGACGACAAAAGAATAGCCACGGGACAAAATAATAGTCGAGGGTGACAATCTGTTTTTTGACGTGCAAGATTTTCACCATTTCGCAAATCTTTTGAAAGATTCGCAAATTTTTCGCCAAAGTGGAATAGGACAGATTCGCTCATCACTAAACATCATATCATTGTATCCCTCACCCACATAATGCTTAGTGAGCAGACATCTTTTTTCCCTCTATATTTGCTTCTGTTTTAAAATCCATTCTCATGGATGGCTCTAAAATCCCTTGCTGTCCACTAATAGTCAACATTTGTGCTAAGAAATCTGCAAGTAAATGAAGAGGTAATTGAATTCTTAGCCCTCTGACGCAGGGGCTTTATTGACTTTTGTGTTATGTCTCTGGCCTTCTTGCAAATACACAAGGCGAAAGAAAATTTCAATTGTTTTAGACTGTATTAAAGGAAAAAGAAAGGTAAAGTCACTTGGGGGTGCCAAAATGTTAAGCACCCCCAAGTGACTTTAACCACCTACCTTTTACCCCGGGCTGGTGCCGCTGTCAGGAGAAAACAGCACCAGCCCGGGGTAGCTGCCGGCACTTCCTCCTTCCGGCTTCGCTGCGCGCGCATGCGCAGTAGAGTGAAAAGCCAAACTTAAACATTTAAGTTGGCTTTTTCGCTCTACTGTGCATGCCCGGCCACCGGCAGTTTAGGAAGCTGAAGGCGGAAGGAGGAAGTGCTGCGCTCCAGCTACCCCGGGCTGGTGCTATTTTCTCCGAACAGGGGCACCAGCCCGGGGTACAAGGTAAGCGGTTAAAGTCACTTGGGGGTGCTTAACATTTTGGCACCCCCAAGTGACTTTGCCTTTCCTTCTCCTTTAATACTCTGTCCAATACATTTTTATGAGGCAGAGCTAAAAAAATACAGTAATAAGTAAGGAACCTAGTACTATAGTACAAACATAGAATATTCATTTCACTATTTAATTCCTAAAAGACTTTAAAATTGACAAACACATTCTGTCCATATATACCCTACATTTGTCCCTTTTTAAACTCAAAAATTCAGTCCCTGGACCAAGAGAGGAATTATTGCAATGCAGAAGGGGTTTAGACTGGATCACTAGGTTGTCTGGGTGTAACTGGGTAGGATCTGAGCAGATAGATTGTGGCCTACAAAGCCCTGATTTTCTGTCTGGAAATGTTGGGAGTCTGTCTGTTACTTTTACTACAATACAAAAGAGCCAGTAATATCCTGTAAAGTATAACTTATCTTACCTTATAATTGGAGATTTGTGATGTCATCATTTATAACTGGTGCTCAGTAATGCAATTTGTGCACACTATAATGTACCCCCTGTTGTAAATATGAGGCTAGCAGATGTCACCTTGGAGTTCCATGACCTGTATGAAAGCAGATCACAGAACTACTTGGTGCTTTGTAATATCCTTATATTTTATAATAGGGTTGCATTATTTCCTATCTAGCTTGTACAGTGTCAACTGCAAACTACTTGTTTCGCTACACTGCTGCTTAGGAATGGTGTACAACAAATAGCTCTCCCCAGTGCAGCTGGAAAAAGGAACTGCTTACATATAAAATCAGATGTCAAGGCTCACAGGATCACTCCTATCCACTGACTTGCATTGAAGTCAGATGCGATTTCTGGCAGGACCCCTGCCACTGCACAAAGCTGCCAGCAAATTTTCAATGGACATGCCCTGTACTAACCACTGACCCACCTCTACAAATGTACTTAATATCATACCCCCCAACTGTCCCGCTTTCCGCGGGACTCTCCCAGTTTTAATAGCACATCCCACTGTCCCGGATAGTTTAATGAATGTCCCACATTTCCGTAATAGATTATGGAAATGCGCAACATTCATTGAAGTATCCGGGACAGCAGGAGGCGCTGGCTGGAACCGAGCGCTCCTTCTTCTTCAGTGGTTCCTCTCCGTATGTGGCTCCTTGCGTGGCGGTGACAGGCCCTTTTATAAGGTTGCGTCCTGACATCACACGTACGCACGGGGCGCAACCTTATAAAAGGGCCTGTCTCTGCAGTATAAAAAGCCGCATACGGAGAGGAGCCGCTGAAGAAAAAGAAGAAGCACTGTTTATGGGGGGTACTGTCTCAATTGGGGGCACTTACTATGGGGGTGTTGTATATGGGGGGTACTTTCTATGGGGGCACTGTGTATGGGGGGTAATTTCTAAAGGGAACTGTATGGGGGTTACTTTCTATGGGGGCACTGTGTCTATGTGTCTAATGTGTCTACTGTCTATGGGGGCAATTAGGGGCACTTTCTATGGGGGCACTGTGTATGGGGGGTACTTTCTATGGGGCACTGTGTCTATGTGTCTAATGTTTCTACTGTCTATGGGGGCAATTAGGGGCACTTTCTATGGGGGCACTGTGTATGGGGGTACTGTCTATGGGGGGTACTGTCTATGGGGGGTACATTCTATTGGGGTACTTTCTATGGGGGCACTGTGTATGAGGGGAAATGGGGGCACTTCCTGTGGGGGGTACTGTCTTTGGGGACACTTTCTATGAGAGGTACTGTCTATGGGGGCACTGTGCATGGGGGTACTGTCTATGGGGGCACTGTGTATGGGGGTACTGTGTATGGGGGAAATTAGGGGCACTGTGTATGGGGGTACTGTCTATGGGGGCACTGTGTATGGGGGGTACTGTCAATTGGGCCATTGGGGGCACTGTGTATGGGGGGGCAAAACTGGTACATAGTTATAATTCACTTATAACTGGCTGCCTTCTCTCTATATTTGTATTTTATATGTAGGAGTTGCTATATTCTTTTCCTTATGTAGTACAGTATGAGGGTATAGCACATTTTGCATCTGATCCCGCCATTTCAACTATATAAAAGGTGTATTTTTTGAAAAAAAAATAAATGGATTGGGCGCTGCACGCACCAAATCTTTTTGTCCCTCTTTTCATTTTTCAAATGTTGGGAGGTATGTTAATATGCAGTAAGGATCACTCAAGGCAGTGTCAAATTCAAACCTCACAGAGCACCATGAGGTTTTCTGCAATATAAATGTAGGTTATTTTGGATGAATCTTTCTCCTCTTATTTCTTATCCTCCTATTCTACTAATTACAGGGTCTCCATGATGACATAGAAGTTTCTGTGCTGTTCAGACTCACAAATATAAAAACAATCATGAACCAGGATGAAACTATTTCTATTTTAGGAGAATGTGGACCCTGGTAGTTATATAACAGTATATGTTTATATACTGTTATATAACTACCAGGGTCCACATTCTCCTAAAATAGCAGGTTGTGTATAAACAGTAAGTTCCACTTTTAGTAACCCATAGAAATCATTTAACAGGCAGTAAATACTGTTTTGTACCTGATGTAACATGACCCATAAACTGTAAGTTTAAAGACTTGTTCTGTGTAACAGTGCAACTAAATAAAACTGTGGGCAAATAAGAATACGGTGGATCAGAAAATGATGCTGGTGAATAGGGAAGCAGCCCTAAATATTTACTTAATGCTGTCAAGCATATATTTTATCTGCAGGCATAGGTTTGTTAAAGGTCAGTGTATCCCATGCTTATGACAGCAGCTATTTCAGGTTGAGGCTATTGAAAACAGTGTATTCATCCTTAGTTTAGGGTGACCAGATCACTTAAAAATTCAATGACACTAAAACGATCTAAAAATGCACCTAGCAGGGCTGAACTGATTGCAGTTTATTTTAAATACAATTAGTGCTGCCCTGCAACATGTATTTATGAGACTTGTCCCTGAATTTTCAAGTGGGCTGGTCACCCTACCTTGTACTCTGGTTTTGAATCTTGAAACAATAGCACAGAGGTCAGTTTTCATCCAATTCTGTTAATTAGTTGCTTCTGCTATATTGTTTCCAGAGTCAGTAGTACAGGATGTGCAAAGTCTCATTTAATTAATTAATGCTTATGTTTAATTAATGTGAAGTGTATATATATATATGTATATATGGGGTAATTTATTATTCCCAGGGGTGCACGTGTTATAGCACTAAGGGGTGTGATCTATGTGCTGCCCCCTCCTGTCCTTAACTAATACAGCACTTACTCTGTATTTTAGGGCTGAGGGGCAGGTCTCTGCACTAAACAGTAACAGTACAACACCAGAATGAAGTATGTAAAGTGCAAAAAAATGGCTGATATTCTTTTATTATGCAAACACTGTTTTTGGGTGGAAGCCCATTTGAAAGCTTTTTTGTAGAAAAATAATTGGTAAAATCAGTCTCCCAAGATCTAGGAACCTGCTTTTCCATAGGCACTATAGGATACTGGATAAAGTAAATGAATAGCTCCTCAACTAAATGCTCTTTTCAGGTAATTTAAAAGTGTGCATTATCAGCATCTGGATACACAGCATTACCCAACAGGTCATCAATTTATAAGTGCATTTTTTCAACAGATGAATTACAAAGCAGCTGAATAGCAACATAAAATGCTAAATACTTTTTAACTTTGATATTAAATGAGACCTTGGAAGGAAGAGTATCCCAGTAATTGCACTATGAATTATTTCCAAAAAGTAGCAAATCAACTGAACATGCAAACTATACTGTATTGTCCAAATACAATGCTACAACCCAGTAGATTATGCCTTTGGATGTTGTATTATCAAATTGGATAAACAGTACTGTGTCTCTCAGCTCCAATCTGCTTCTTTTGTTTTATAATCAAGTGCTTGGGGATGGTGAAGACCGTGAAGCCAGTTGGCTATAAGCTTGTTTGGCACAGCAACAAAATGATGTGCCAAAAGGCTGCATAACTAACTAAAGCTAGGTCAGTCTTAAATAAGGAACAAATAAGCATGAACATCCAGATCCTCTGCAGAAATTGCTTGTTCCAGATAGCAGTTCCCAACTATTCCCTGTAGTGTACTGCTACCAGAATTAAAGCTTACATTTCCACTGCAAACATTACACACATAATGCACTTCTGGAGTTTTAACAGAACACAGCCCGCTATCAGTACCAGCATTATTTGATCAGATACTGTGTAATCCAAGTGGTACTTAATGTTAATGGATGCAGAACACAGGATGGGAACCAATGCAAATGAGCGAGTGGGATGTTAATTCAGCTGGTCATGCCTAAGGGTTTTTATTTTGCGATATGCTGCATTCAGCTTCACACTGTAATTCACAAAATACACACAAAAGTCTCTTAACTATCACCAATGAAACCATAATCGAACTTTGTCATTGCACTTTTAAACCATTAACATTTTTCTAAACAGAATTTTTCAAGGTTAAGTTCATTCTAAAATTATCTTTCAGTATGACGCAGATACTGGTATTTACTGACAAACTGAATTTGGAGTCCCTATAATTTTTTTGTTGTTTTTAATTATTTTCCTTTCTATGCTCTGTCTCTGAAATATAAAATGCTTTCGGGGTGACAGGGTCAGATTTGCCTTTCAACCAGAAAGCAGATTCATTTTATAATCATTTTCAATTTATATTATCTTCCAGACTGCCATTGAACCCACTGGCAGGTTTCTATGGTCAGTCACAACCTAGCAATGAGATACAGTTTAAATATTCAGCTAAAATTGCTTTAGAACAGAATTTTCTGCATTTACACAAATGCAGAAAATACTAAAGTTAATTTTAAAGTAAACATCAACTTTAATTAGAGCGTTCTATAAAAAAAGGTAATAAACACTACCTAAAAGAGAACCCCATCAATAAAAACTCTACTAAAATGTTGCAACATGCAAGATATATCAATGAATATTTAGAAGTGTTACCTCAATGTATGGTATGATTTTGCAAGAAAAGTCCTCCAGGAGCCACTTCTTGGTAAGTTCATGAAAAATTACCAGTGGCAGGCAAAAGAAAATAATCAGAAAATCCCAAAATGCCAAGTTTGCCAAAAGCGAGTTGGAAATGCTTCTCATGTAGTAATTGTGACAAACTATACACATAACAGCCATGTTGCCCATAATACCTATGACAAAGATAATGACAGACAAACACATGACAGCATAGGCACCATATGAATCTTCTGTTAATGGGTAAAAGGGATTCTTTATATGCAGTCTTTTACTTGAGGTATTTTTTGGTACCAAAGCTTGATTAATGTCCATGTTATCTGAAAATACTTTAAGATCATTGGTTACAAAAGGTACAGATGCATTTAAAGGCAACGCTTGTGGGTCAGTCCCAAATACAGCTTTCTGGCTCAGGCGAGTTTCATTGAAATTGGCTGAGAAATTGTTTTTATTTGAGGTTATGTTTGTGCTCTGGTTGTTTTCTCCCAACTGAAGTTCAATTGTTCCCCTTCTCTTCCTGTGAATTTTGTATGCATTTTCCTGCACAACCTTTTGCCCATCAGATCTGGTTTCCACAGCCAAGTTTCTCACCTTTCCATGCTCCTGCAGAGCGGTTTTAGATTGCATATTTAGAGCAGCCAGTGAGTCACCTTTTCTTTTTCCATTTAATAGAGATGAATTCCACACCAGGTCTATAGGTCCTGAGGGACTAATATCGTCCCCAGGGAGCCTAAAATGGCAAAGAAGTTTTTTTAAGGTCATTTCATTTGAAAAGTTCCTATAAGCAGTGTAGCTGGAGTTCTTGGTTGTGTAAACTTTGCCAACAGCTAAATGACGACCATGACACCAGTGTGTGCCCACAATATTGCCATGCTCTGGGCTCATCAATCCATCTTGCAGCTTGACAGCACTCACTATTAAAGTCCAGACTGAAAACAAGGAAAATGAGGTGGAAAACGGATATTGCATGATTGAAACTGAGCTGTAGTCACCAACTAAGGAATCTATGGGGTAGTTCTACACATTTCATCTGACAGCAGTGCACCAGGTAAGTAGGATCACTGAAATATGTGACACAACGCTTGGGTTTAGTGAATTACATTGGCAGCAAAGAAACAGAACGGAACTACAGCACTAAGGTTGTCTGTTCTGTCTTTAATATAAAGGCTGACAATGAAATAAAGTTAAAGTGCCCACAGCTTTGTATCCACAGAAATGCCAGGGCTCCACCCTTATTGTGCCAAAGCCTCTGACAAAAAATGTTAGGTTTTGCCTTGGGTATTTTTTTTTATTTTCTCCTATAGGCAAACGCATCTGTTTCTTTGGGAAGAGGCCCAAAACCCAATTTCTCTTGGCTTCTTGATAATCCCAAATGGAAATAATCCCTCCTTGTCTGGTAGTAAACAGGTTGCTGAAATGTCATCTGCACAGATTAAAAAAACTGCATGTGTAGCGATAGAGAGAAGGATGCTGTCCGTGCCACTGCCCTTTGTTCAGCACTTAAGGTGAAAGCACCGGGAGAGGTGTGCGGAGTGATAAGGTGCGGGCGAAGAGGCGGAGTGATAAGGTGCGGGAGAAGAGGCACCTTGGCAGTGCGGTCTGTTAGTCCCTGCCGAGCTGTTGTCAGTGTGTGCAGAAAGGAGCCCCGCCTGCTGTCAGTACAACACTCGGTTTTGAGTCTGCGCCTCTGTGTGTATGTGTGTGTGGCTTGGGCGAGACTGCTTTACTCCTCCCTCTATGGGATGTTGCCAAAGACAATTAACATACCTTGCAGTGTCTGTATTGTATTAAAAACTGGGAAAATACATGGGCACTGCTAAGACAAATAGCTTCTTATTGCCGTGGCCAGTACATTTTATTATCTTAAGTCCTCATGTATGCGAGATGGTTTGTTTGATGCAGGGCTAAGCTGTAGCAGGTTTGCTAAGGAAAAGCCTATAACTGACAAAGGCTGAAGGGGAGGGGTGTGGGGACAAGCAGAGGCTCCGGATACTGTGTGATAGTGATGGGAGAGGAGCCGCTGCTTTGCCTTATTCTTATGGCAGCAGCTCGTTTGCACAGGTGCACTTGTAATGGCTTACTGTGCTCCTTTGAGGACTTCCAAAGCCTAATGCGAGATGCAGCATGTCCCCCTCACCCCCCCCCCCCCCCTTACCGTCAGAACTCCTTTATCTCCCCCACCCCCTGATAAACATATTAGCATCCTCTTTCTCTCTCTCTCTGTCTCTCTCTCTCTGCAATATCCTCTCTCAGTACTGCTCCTTATGCTGTCTTCGACTATCCTGTGTCAGCCCTCTTCTCCAGTCCTCCTGCTTTGGTCAGGTGTCAGCCTGCCTCCATTCCTCCTCCTGTGTCCTTCTCCATACCTTTCTGTGTCAGGCTTCCTCCATCATTCCTGTGCTGTCTGCTGTCAATCCATCTCCATACCTTAGAGTGTATACTGTTTAAGTGCTGTTATGTAACACCTTTCTCATGTAGTATCAGCATGGCAGTGGCACCTGTCATCATAGACATCTAAACTAAGGGGTAAGACTGGGCATTAGCCCCCCACTAGAGTTTTTCCCCCAACAGGACAAGTACAAGTGTCTCAGGTACCCATACTGATGTTTAAGATCTCAGTTTGTGCTGATTCAGTGCCTCTCTCCCAGTAATACTGCATGTCTGGCAGCTGCTGAAGCCTGAAACTTGTGTAACCCTATTCTGGCTAGTTTTTGCCAGTATTGGCTAGTAGGTATGAGCATGGGCACATGTGACTCCAACACACAGGCTGGGCCTTCGCAAAACAGAAGAATTACACTTGAGAGGTGTTGCAGAACTACAACTCTCTACTGCCACAACGTGTATACAAATAATTATGGACGCCAGAGGTTCTTTTGCATTGAACTAGAACTTGGTTTATTGATGGTACACAGTATATGCAGGGTTAATACTCACAGCTTTGAGGTAGAATAGCACATAAATGTCAAATGCAGTTGCAGATAGCAGGAATAGTATGGCGCCACTGCGGAGATAGGTATAGGGGATAGCCAGGAGTCCCAAAGGTAGTGTCTGCTTTATCTGGACCGGATCCCTACAGCGACGGTGGTTCAGGGGTTAATAACAGCCTAAATCCTATATCTGACACTGCGGTCCCTACAGTAAGGCAGCAGAGCCTTGGGTGTACTAAACCCTCTATTTTCTCCTATGTGGGAGCATATAGCTGCTCATACTAAATAGCCCTGAACTAAGTCACACTCCTAAAGCGTGCTATAACAGAGTCTAACCTGCAAATGACTACACCTCATTCACGGGGTCCCTGATCACTAGATGGATTGGCTTCCTCTAGGGCACAGACTTCTGGGCCCAGTTGAGAACCCAGGCTCAATGTGCAGCCTGTTCTGAAGGATAGGAATGCCAAAGAGGAAGTGCCCACACCCTGCAAATCACTATATTACAGTGTGCAGGAAGTGGTCATCCTAACTAAGGGCCAATAAGTGCATAATGACACATAACTAAAGTGGCAACATTACAATCTGCTCAGTAACAGCAGATAGCACAGTGTAGGGCTAAAGCCATAGGGAGCTTAGTTCCTATGGGTCCCTACACTTGTTAAATTGCATCTTCTCTGAGCCCCAGTCTGGTCACATGATGGTGTGTGCATATGTGTGTGCAGGTCCCACTGGAGCTACTGCACCCCCAATGTGTCCCCACTGTGTCCTCCACTTGTCCTCCACATAAACTTTGTAAATTAGGAGCCTGATAACTAGTCAGTATTAGTTTATAAAAATAAAATAATTCTGCACAAGTTACAGAAAAGTGTAGGGGCTCATGGATGTTGCTGTGGTCCCAAAATCCAGTCATTCCCATTGCTGAATGAAATATTTATGTAAGAAAGCTGATATAATTCAATAAATAGCTCCCAATATAAACAGATGACAGTCTATATAGTAAGCAGTCCATATAAATAGTTAATAAAATTATTAATGTGCTAAGTCAGTCAGTTCATTTGGGGCAGTGGAATATACCACAGTGGAAGTTTTTAATTTATTGGTGGTCAGTGGAGTTTGCCCCTGTCAAGCTTCTCTGCATTGTCTTAATATGCAAGTTTCATAAGTTTCTAGGCAGGTTAAGTTATGTTTCTAGGCAGTTTTTGCAGATGTTACATAAATTGTGTAACTTTTGCCATAACTTTATAAGTATAGGTATGGGATCCCTTGTCTGGAAACCCGTTATCCAGAAAGCTCCGAATTACGGAAAGCCTGTATCCCATAGACTCCATCAAATAATTCAGAATTGTAAAACTGATTTCCTTTTTCTCATTAGTAATAAAACAGTACCTTGTAATTGATCCCAACTAAGATATAAATAATTATTATTGGATGCAAAACAATCCCGTTGGCTTTAAATAATATTATACTGATTTTTTAGTAGACTTAAGGTATGAAGATCCAAATTACGGAAAGATACCTTATCCAGAATACCCTTGGTCCCGAGCATTCTGGATAACGGGTGCTATACCTGTAGCTTATGCAGTTTGTTAAAGAAAAGAATAGTGGGAGGTCAGAATGTAAACTCTCTTATATATTTGGCTCTACCTCTACACTGTACACTTTTTCTTACAAGCAACAGGTGTTATGAGGCTTTTCTAAACACCAATTACTATACTCATGATTCTTTGGTTGGCGTGCAATATATCTGTAGAGCACCATTTTTAGAATTAGCATTGAATTTTCGTTTTAGCAATTGCAAGAATGTTGCTTTACAACACAAAGTCACTATCATTGTATGCAAAGACTGCTGCTGTTGATATATTTTGGTTTTCCTTGCTTTTAGTGTTTATATATGTACACTACTGAGTGTTGTGTTTACTGGTTGCCATGGAGACTCAATTTTGGCACCATTTATTTATATATATGGAGGAGGAAGTATGTGTCACAGTTTGGTTGTTACCTTGAAACAGGTCACAGCTTGTGACAACATCGGGTTTCTAAGCTAATAAAAATATTTGTTTTGTTTAAAAGACCTTTTGAAATTTTGTAGGTGTGCAGGTGTGGGACCTGTTATCCAGGATGCCTGGGACCTGGGGTTTTCCGGATAAGGGATCTTTCTGTAATTTTGATCTCCTTATTTTACGTTTGCTAAAAAAATGATTTAAACCTTAATTACACTCAATAGGATTGTTTTGCTTCCCATAAAGATTAATTATATCTTAGGATCAAGTACAAGGTACTGTTAATTATTACAGAGAAAAATGGAAAATGGTTAAATATTTTAAAATATTTGCTTGTAATGGAGTCTATGGGAGATGGCCTTCCTGTAATTCAAAGCTTCCTGGATAACAGGTTTCCAGATAATGGATCTCATACCTGTCCCTTACTGGCACCCAAGCATTTTAAATAATTGTGAGGGAGTGCTCTCTTTCTTGGGACTGACTACAGTTTATACCCTGTGTGCAAACCTTATCCACGCTCTAAAACGGTCAAAGTGAATTTACTACTGTTAGAAGACCAGTGAGAGAAAAAAAATAAATAAATTTTTTGTTTATGTGTCTCCGACCTGCCTTCCTCTATCTAATCCGTGAAGTGCTTCCAAAATTAACCCCTAAGAGTTGGCGCTCACAAATCACTACTTATAGTAAAATCAATCAATTTATTTCCACAATCAATGAATAATAAAAAAAAAACAATAACATATAATTCATACAATATAAATACAATTAAAACCAAAGTGCATGTTTTCTATTTTACACATTAAATAGGAGAAGATATTTACAACGTCAGTCAATGCTATTATCAATAGATAATCAGAGAGTTGGTTATTAGGATAAATAGAAAATGTGGCTAATATGTGGCTACAGTTTATACCCTGCTCAAAAAAATAAAGGGAACACAAAAATAAGACATCCTAGATCTTAATGAATTAAATATTCTTATTAAATACTTCATTCTTTACATAGTTGAATGTGCTGACAACAAAATCACACAAAAATTATCAATGGAAATCAAATTTATCAACCCATGGAGGTCTGGATTTGGAGTCACACTCAAAATTAAAGTCTGTGGTGCTATGGTGGATGGAGCGAGACATGATGTCCCAGATGTGCTCAATTGGATTCAGGTCTGGGGAACGGGCGGGCCAGTCCATAGCATCAATGCCTTCGTCTTGCAGGAACTGCTGACACACTCCAGCCACATGAGGTCTAGCATTGTCTTGCATTAGGAGGAACCCAGGGCCAACCGCACCAGTATATGGTTTCACAAGGGGTCTGAGGATCTCATCTCGGTATCTTATCCCAGTCAGGAGGGCTGTGCGGCCCCCCAAAGAAATACCACCCCACACCATTACTGACCCACTGCCAAACCGATCATGCTGGAGGATGTTGCAGGCAGCAGAACGTTCTCCACGGCGTCTCCAGGCTCTGTCACGTCTGTCACATGTGCTCAGTGTGAACCTGCTTTCATCTGTGAAGAGCACAGGGCGCCAGTGGTGAATTTGCCAATCTTGGTGTTCTCTGGCACATGCCAAATGTCCTGCACGGTGTTGGGCTGTAAGCACAACCCCCACCTGTGGACGTCGGGCCCTCATACCACTCTCATGGAGTCTGTTTCTGACCGTTTGAGCAGACACATGCACATTTGTGGCCTGCTGGAGGCCATTTTGCAGGACTTTGCAAGTACTCATCCTGTTCCTCCTTGCACAAAGGCAGAGGTAGTGGTCCTGCTGCTGGGTTGTTGCCCTCCTACGACCTCCTCCACGTCTCCTGATGTACTGGCCTGTCTCCTGGTAGCACCTCCATGCTCTGGACACTACGCTGACAGACGCAGCAAGCCTTCTTGGCACAGCTCGCATTGATGTGCCATCCTGGATGAGCTGCACTACCTGAGCCATTTGTGTGGGTTGTAGACTCCGTCTCATGCTACCACTAGAGTGAAAGCACTGCCAGCACTCAAAAGTGACCAAAACATCAGCCAGAAAGCATAGGAACTGAGAAGTGGTCTGTGGTCACAAACTGCAGAACCACTTCTTTATTGGGGATGTCTTGCTAATTGCCTATAATTTCCACCTGTTGTCTATTCCATTTGTACAACAGCATGTGAAATTGATTGTCAATCAGTGTTGCTACCTAGGTGGACAGTTTGATTTCACAGAAGTGTGTTGTATTGTTTAAGTGTTCCCTTTATTTTTTTGAGCAGTGTATATCATAGTTATAGACAAATAAACGCACTTGCAGGCTAGATTTGGGCACCCAGACTACTACTTGTACCGTTTTTTTTAGAAACAACAACCCATTCACAAAATACACACCGAAAGAAAAGAACTAGACAAGGAGGGGGTTATCACTACACGAAGCAAGCCCCCATGCAAACCAACCAAGAACCAGTTATATTCAATCTATCTTCACACTTGCTGAAGGAGAACGCTCACTTTTAAGTAAAGGCTTAACTTTTATTCCTTCACATAGACCTGGTCCGTTTGAAATGACTAAGGGTATACTTCAGTTCACACACTCCCTAAACCTCAGGAATCACTTTAAAGACACACCACCTGGTGTGAATACCCCATTTAGGGCCAAGAGCCAATTCATACCACCAAATACACCCCAATCCATTTTAAATCTAAGCTAGTAAGCATTAACTTCAAATAGCAGGGACTACCATGGGATCTAATGTTTCTCCACCCTTTGCTAACTTATATATGGCGGCCTACGAGGATAAGTATATCACACCACTGGTGGGGGTCCCATTTTGTTTTACAAGAGGTACATAGATGATCTGTTTCTAGTATGGCAGGATACAAGGGAATCATTGCATGACTTTGTTACTAAACACAGCAACAGACCCCGGACCCCAGACCCCAGGACAATAACGCAAAGGGCCAACTCCAATGACTTTTTGCAGCACTACTCTACTGCTTTTGGACACTTAAAAAACTGTGTAAATAAGAAGTGGGAAATTGTAAGAATGGACACTACACTGCCATTCACACATTTGGAAAAACCAAATGCACTAGAATTTGGGGGATCTAATAGTGACTTAATACTTGTTACCATCTAACACAACTAGAGATCATACTTTGCTTAATTACCCCCCCCCCCAAAAAAATGTTGTTACAAGTGTTTTGGTTGCCTGACATGCAGTAATATGGCACAGGGTAGAACTTTTTGTCACCCCCACTCAAGAAGCCAATAGAGAGAAATAGACTATCCTGTACTAGCAATTATGTGGTTTATATGGCACGGAGTCTATGCATCCTGATATACAGTGGCTTGCAAAAGTATTCGGCCCCCTTGAACTTTTCCACATTTTGTCACATTGCAGCCACAAACATGAATCAATTTTATTGGCATTCCACGTGAAAGACCAATACAAAGTGGTATACACGTGAGAAGTGGAATGAAAATCATACATGATTCCAAACATTTTTTACAAATAAATAACTGCAAAGTGGGGTGTGCGTAATTATTCAGCCCCCTTTGGTCTGAGTGCAGTCAGTTGCCCATAGACATTGCCTGATGAGTGCTAATGACTAAATAGAGTGCACCTGTGTGTAATCTAATGTCAGTACAAATACAGCTGCTCTGTGACGGCCTCAGAGGTTGTCTAAGAGAATATTGGGAGCAAGGACACCATGAAGTCCAAAAAACACACCAGTACAGGGATAAAGTTATTGAGAAATTTAAAGCAGGCTTAGGCTACAAAAAGATTTCCAAAGCCTTGAACATCCCACGGAGCACTGTTCAAGCGATCATTCAGAAATGGAAGGAGTATGGCACAACTGTAAACCTACCAAGACAAGGCCGTCCACCTAAACTCACAGGCCGAACAAGGAGAGCGCTGATCAGAAATGCAGCCAAGAGGCCCATGGTGACTCTGGACGAGCTGCAGAGATCTAAAGCTCAGGTGGGGGAATCTGTCCATAGGACAACTATTAGTCGTGCACTGCACAAAGTTGGCCTTTATGGAAGAGTGGCCATTGTCAACAGAAAACCATAAGAAGTCCCGTTTGCACTTTGCCACAAGCCATGTGGGGGACACAGCAAACATGTGGAAGAAGGTGCTCTGGTCAGATGAGACCAAAATGGAACTTTTTGGCCAAAATGCAAAACGCAAATATGGTGGTGGCAGCATCATGCTCTGGGGGGGCTTCTCTTCAGCAGGGACAGGGAAGCTGGTCAGAGTTGATGGGAAGATGGATGGAGCCAAATACAGGGCAATCTTGGAAGAAAACCTCTTGGAGTCTGCAAAAGACTTGAGACTGGGGCGGAGGTTCCCCTTCCAGCAGGACAACGACCCTAAACATAAAGCCAGGGCAACAATGGAATGGTTTTAAACAAAACATATCAATGTGTTAGAATGGCCCAGTCAAAGTCCAGATCTAAATCCAATCGAGAATCTGTGGCAAGATCTGAAAACTGCTGTTCACAAACGCTGTCCATCTAATCTGACTGAGCTGGAGCTGTTTTGCAAAGAAGAATGGGCAAGGATTTCAGTCTGTAGATGTGCAAAGCTGGTAGAGACATACCCTAAAAGACTGGCAGCTGTAATTGCAGCAAAAGGTGGTTCTACAAAGTATTGACTCAGGGGGCTGAATAATTACGCACACCCCACTTTGCAGTTATTTATTTGTAAAAAATGTTTGGAATCATGTATGATTTTCGTTCCACATTTTTTGAAAGGTGGACACAAAGTTGCACAGTTCAGACAGGCTAATTGACTACATGCCTTCACTGAGACGAGAGGGTGATAAAGACTCTGCCCTATTGAGATGTGAGAGCAAGTAAATCTTCACATTGGACACTTTAGCTCCAAGGGGACTAAATTAGACCATACCGCTTTATGTTTATTTAATATTCTTTGTGGGTCTCTATATAGCAAAGTCAGTTAATGAGACATTATCATCATATATTTGTATTTTTAATAGCCTGCTGAACTCACCTTCTTATCCACACACTTCTGTAATATTTTGACTTACCACTTACATAAGGTAATTTGGACTCTAGCAACCAGATAACTGCTGAAACTTTAAACTGCAGAGCTGCTGAACAAAAAGTAAAATATCTAAAAAAAAACTACCAATAATAAAAATTGAAGACCAATTGCAAATTGTATCTACTTCATACTAAAAGTTATCTCAAAGGTGAACAACCCCTTTAAGAATAGATTGGAGTTGTTAAAGCTGATGTGTTGGAATGCCAGCAAGGAGTAAGTTACAGTAGTCAAGGGGGAAATGACAAGAGTCTTCGATTGTTTGATGAGTCGATGAGTGCTTTAATTGTGTCTAAACTAATGTAAGGGTTACATAGTTACATAGGGTTGAAAAAAGACCAGAGTCCATCAAGTTCAACCCATCCAAGTAAACCCAGCACACACAACCCACACCTACCAATCTATACACTCACATACATAAACTATATATACAACCACTAATACTAACTGTAGATATTAGTATCACAATAGCCTTGGATATTCTGATTGTTCAAGAACTCATCCAGGCCCCTCTTAAAGGCATTAACAGAATCTGCCATTACCACATCTCTAGGAAGGGCATTCCCCAACCTCACTGCCCTCACCGTGAAAAACCACCTAAGGGTGTATTCGGGCAGTGTTGCAAAGGCGAATGTGACAAGCTTTGGCAAGTTATTGGATGTGTGGTGTAAAAGACAGGTGGGAGTCTAAGATAATTCCCAGGCAGAATGCCTATTTGGTTGATTGAAAGGTGTTGTTATTGACTGTGAGTGAAACCTGAGGGACAGGGGAAGATGTTGGAGGAAATATAATGAATTCTGTTCTAGAACGATCCCTGCTGTTACATCCAGGAGGATATGGTGGATAGGCAGTCTCTAACTTAGGAAAGGACAAAAGGAGAAAGGTTTCCCTGTTGTACTGATTGAGAACAGCAACGGGCCTAAGGAACCCCAACAGAGATCGGGAGTGAGATGAAGGTGGCAACTTTAAAGGAAAGGTCAGAAAGATAAGATTTAAACAAAAAAAGAGCAGTGTCAACAATGCCAACTGAGTACAGAATGTCTAGGAGGAGTGAGTGGTCAACTCTATCAAAGGCTGTGGAGAGTTCTTGAAGGCTTAGAATGGAATAGTCACCTTTACATTTTGCCAGGAGAGACCAGTTTCTGTTGAGTGTGTTGGTTGGAAGCCAGATTTCAGGGGTTTAAGAATGGAGTTCTAAGTGAGATGCTGGGTAAACTGGAACAAGGTAAACTGGATGATAGATGGTGGGGGAGCTGGGATCAAATGAAGGTTTTTCGAGGATGGGAGTGATTAGTGCCTGTGTATATGATAAAGGAAAAGTACTAGTAGAAAGTGAGAGGTTAAATAGTCCCTATCCCTAAGGTTCCTATCACATTCACAAACAGTATGGTCAGTTTAGTCAGTTTAGTCAGTTGAAGGGTTGTAGGAGTACCTGAACAAAATTCTGGAGGTGAAGTCTTTTAAAATGGTTTATAATGCAATTTTAAAGGAGAAGAAAAGGCTTAGTCACTTGGGGCTGCAAAATGTTAGGAACCCTTAAGTGACTGTAAGAGCTTACCTTGTACCCCGGGCTGGTGCCCCTGTTAGGATAGAACCGCACCAGCCCAGGGTAGCTGCAAGCATTTCCTTCTTCCTTGTTGGCGCTCTTGCGCATGCGCAATAGAGTGAAAAGTTGAACATTAACAGCAAAGTCGGCTTTTCACTCTACTGCGCATGCACCAGCCCAGGGATTTTGCCAGCAGAAGAAATACAGAAGAAGGAATCGCTCGCTGCAGGTACCCCGAGCTGGTGCGGTTTTCTCCTAACAGGGGCACCAGCCCGGGGTACAAGGTAAGCGATTAAAGTCACTTGAGAGTGCCTAACATTTTGGCACCCCCAAGTGACTTAGCCCCAAGTGACTTAGCCTTTCCTTCTCCTTTAAGCTATAGCTTCAAGCACCAGTTATTGCCTTGATTCAGACAAAAGGAGTCCAGACTTTTGTTTATCTAGACTAAATTTTAATCAAAGCCAGTCCAACACTAGAAGGTCTGTGTCAGCAAGGCTTAAGTAAAACAAATTTTCTAAAACAGTGGAACCAAGATTACACCAATGGAAAACAAATTATTCAGCTGCCTCCTCCAACTGTAGACAGTCTTTCTTGGTGGATGAATACCAGCAGCTTAGAAGCACCTCTCTTTGCACTCTCAAGTAGAAGAGAAATGACCACAGATGCCAGCAAGATAGGGAGCTTGGTCACTGAACGAAAGCAGGAGGTCTTCCATGTACTGTAGAAAGATTTACAGCCTGGAATTGGTGGGATTCCAACACTTTCTTAAAGGGGACCAGTCATTCTAAGAAATAATTCAAATTATAATGATATCACTATTGCGTTGGTTAACACTTCACTATATAAATTATATTTATCTTGCTTCCTTCAGTCTTGGAATTATACAATCACAGCAATCAAGAGGGTGCAGTATTGTGGGCACTTTTATTAAGGCAAGCTTAATGTATCACCACAAAATCTTGTGTATGTACCAGAATGGGGGACCTGATGCACATACCCATGCCCTGGCTACACAACTATATGGTGAGGAGGGAGGGGAAAGTAAGTGCTGAATGGAAAGTAATTATCTGCCCCGCCTCTATGCCTAAGGCTTAGAGGCCCTATGCTTAACCAATGTTCTACTTTCTGCAGGCATGGACACACTTGGGCACTTCCTAAGCAGAGATGGCAAACAGTTGTGTGCAACCACAGAAAGACAAAGTTTGCTTACACAAGCACTGTCATTCTCTACTTGTCTCTGCTCTGTTTTGGCACTCTGCGTCTTTATTTTAGCCATATGTGCCAATTCCCTTATTGCCTTTAAAAGTATACTTGGATATAAAGTTCTGCCTTGTGAGTAATTTCCTGCTGTTAACAGGTCTGTCCTTGTTTCTGCTTGTTTGCTGCCCACCCTGACCTGGATCAGCATTGCTTTCTCATCCTTACAGGCTGCGCTGAATCAGGATCGGTTTGATTATGCTTTTGCTTTATCCTCTGGTATTAAGCATAATTTTGCTCTCTGGCTTTGGTCTGCTGCTTGCCTTCCTGTTCTCTTCCTTATCCCAGCTAGTGAGGAGCTTGTGCAGAAAAGTACAGATTCATTTTCGTTGTGGAAAGGCAAGGAACATCTTGCAGTTTATGCAATCAACTGACAAATGCTCCCATCTGTGCAAAGTCAAAATTACTCTATTCATATGATATACATTTAGGTTATATATATATATGTATATATATATATAGAGCAAAAATGGAAGAATGCCGCACTCACAGGGCTTAGTGTAGAAAAATAGAGTAGTTTATTCAAACAAAAACCTCAAACCTCAAAAATACTCCATTTTTCTACACTAAGCCCTGTGAGTGCGGCATTCTTCCATTTTTGCTCTCTATACTACAGCTCTAAATACTGCACCTAGGCGATCTGTGACTCTATTAGACGTGAGTGCCTGTTGCTTGGACTTCTATATATATATATATATATATATATACAGTGGATATAAAAAGTCTACACACCCCTGGTAAAATGTCAGGTTCCTGTGCTGTGCAAAAATGAGACAAAGATAAATCATTTCAGAACTTTTTCCACCTTTAATGTGACCTATAAACTGTACCACTCAATTGAAAAACAAACTGAAATCTTTTAGGTGGAGGGAAGAAAACCAAAAAAAACTAAAATAATGTGGTTGCATAAGTGTGCACACCCTCTTCTAACTGGGGATGTAGCTGTGTTCAGAATTAAGCTATCACATTCAAAATAATGTTAAATAGGAGTCAGCATACACCTGCCATCATTTAAAGTGCCTCTGATTAACCCCAAATAAAGTTCAGCTGCTCTAGTTGGTGTTTCCTGACATATATATATAAGGGAAAATAGAAAAGGGAAATAGAAATGAGGAGGGGTATGTCTGTATGTTAGGCAGGATTATTTAAAAAATGGTATTGGAAAATGAGAGGGCTAAAGTCTTTTAACAGATTGTAAGGCAGATTAATTGTAGGTGTATTCTACAGACCCCCTCAAAGAGATAAAAATAAAGGCTCAGCTCCAGCTGCAAACAGAAAGTGCTACTGTTTTGGGGCAATCAGCTTTGAACTGGCTCACTGGGATTCCTGGAGAAATAAAAATATTTGCTAAAGGTTACAGAACAGCTGGTCAAATTGTGATTGGTTACATTGGTCCAGTAGGTCCTTCTAGCAGACGCATCACACAGGCAGGACTATCTGATGAAAGTTCTGCTTTGTTTGAGCTAAACACAGGAGAGAAGGTTAGGAGAAAAAAATTGAAGCAGACAGCTAGAGCTGAGTTTCTATTGGAACTAGCAACGCCATTTCTTTACTGTTTGCTAGACTGGAGGGTGTGTTTAGAGCTTAGAACAACTGAGCAAGCCCACAAGCCAAAAGTCAAAGCAAATTCCTGAGGGAGGGGGCCGAGTGGGTTACAGGAGGAGAAGGAAATCTAAGCAATTAAGGAGATGTTGCAGCCTTACTATTAACCTCTGGACAACCAGAATTGCAGGTACTGAACGATTTCAAAGAGGCTGTTCACTGATTAAATTTTTGTGCGGGGGGTTTACATGTCCTTTAAGCAAAGAGTCAGACATCTCCCCTAGGAGTAGGCCAAACACGAAGGTCTTGTCTTAGAAATTGGAAAAAAGAAAAAGCATTAGATAAGCCAAGGTCATGACTTAAAAAAGGCATCAAGGTTTAAAAAATAGGCTGGGAGTCGGGCAGGCAGCAAACTGGAGAATCTGAGCAACATACAACTTGACATGACAATATAAGGACATTTACCGCAAACTTGTTATCATGCCAAATGTCAACAACAAGCTGAGAAGCTTGCCTCCGGCAAAACTTTACCATTGATGGCAGGAAATCAGGAATTTCATCTCTCGCAGTGTTTTAATTTGAATCCAATTTTCCCTGATCACTTTTCTAAAACAATTTATAATGGCCGATAATTAAGGCACAGTAGGACATTTGTTACCTAGTTAATTGGCTGTTAACTTAAGAGTTAATAGCGACCTCTCTCTTTATTTTTTATTCTGTACAGGTATAGGACCTGTTATCCAGAATGCTTAGGACATGGGGTTTTCTGGATAAGGGATCTTTTTGTAATTAAAATCTCCATACCTTAAGTCTGCTAAAGAAAATTAAATCTTAAATAAATCCAATAGGATTGATTTGCCACCTATAAGGATTAATTATATCTTATTAAGAACAAGTACAAGATACTTTTTTCAACTCCTGAGGAAGCATGACGGCAATCACGCAAAACATTTTGGGATTATATCTAATATACCTGTATTATGCTACAATATTGTAAGTAGCCTGTATTGTGCAGGGCTTTTATTTTATTAAACAGTATTATGCTATCTTCTGCTCTTTCTTGTTATATTACATCTTGGGGACTCGCCACGTCCATCAACAACTATATATTCCGTTTGGCATAATGCTTGGTTGCATCCAGTTAGTGTCTTTAACTCACAAAACTGTGGTGAAGGACACGCAACCCCTCATGGCCCCTAAATTTGTACCGCCCTAGGTCCGGGCCTTTGTGGCCTCGCCACAAATCCAGGCCTGATCAAAACTACTCACTTTATTTGTAAGAGCACTTTTTTTTGGTTTCTATTTTTGTTTTAAAACAAACTAAAACTTGCTAGTTCTACTACTGCTAGGTAGGAATGTACTGTACAACTGATCAAACACCTTGTCTAGGACTCTAATTAAAAACATTAGTACAAACAGATGAATGTGCTTGCAGGACAAACATTAATTTCAAGCCATTGTAACCACAGTAACATCAGGCAGTTGACCCCTAAAAATTCACACAGACTATGTTGTCTCTGGCAATCACTCAAGACCCCTTTTATAGATATCCTTTTACTACAGAACATGAAGGGTCGAACTGAACCATATTGTTCTTAGATTATTTATTGCCTCAAGCATCCTTGGTTGCAAAGAAAAATCTACAGAAAGCGCCAGACCTTAATTGCACTGCAGAGTGGTGTTCTTACTAATGACATATTGGCTTTAAAGCAGTTGATTTAAAATTCACAAAGAAATTAAAGAGGGATAAATAGATATTTTTTTTATACAACTATTCGATTTATGGGCTCTTTATGTATTCAGATGCAACACATTTTTTGTGTATCTCCAATGATGCTACACACTTAGTGGGCCTCATTTATTAACACAGTGCAAATTTGCCCATGGGCAGTAACCCATAGCAACCAGTGATTGATTGTTTCCAGCCACCTGCAGATAGAACAAGGAATGCAACAATTTCATTTGTTGCCATGGATTACTGCGTATGGTCAAATTTGCCCACTGTTAATAAATGACCCCCACTGTATTTTCAAACTTACTCAAAGTAACCTTTTTTGCTGCTGCAAACAACCTAGTCATGTTGGAATATTTTTTACGAGGCAAATAAGTAATTACTTTACATCCATGACAGGTGGTGGTTCACTTGTAAGTAAACTTTTAGTATGTTATAGAATGCCCTATTACTAGCAACTTTGCAATTGGTGCTCTATATTTACTGTATGTTATCGTTTTTGAATTGTTTGCCTTCCTCTTCTGCCTCTTTCCATGTTTCAAATGATTGCTCTGTGAGGCTACAATTAAATTGTTATTGTTACTTTTTATTTCTTATATTTCTATTCAGGCCCTCTCCTATTGAAATTCCTGTCGTTCCTTTAAAACCACTGCCTGGTTGCTAGGGTAAATATGACCTAGCAAGCAGACAGCTTTTGAAATACCAAACTGGAGAGCTGCTGAACAAAAATAATAAAATAAAAATAAAGACCAACTGCAAATTGTCTGAGAATATCAATGTTTATATCATACTAAAATTTAATTTAAATGTGAACTACCTCTTTAAGCAAAGAGTCAGACCTCTCCCCTAGCAGTAAGCCAGTTCTCTGGAATTGGAAGGGAGAAAAAACATTACATAAGCCAGGGTCTCATTTATAAAAGGCAACAAGGTACAAATGATAACAATGCTATCAGTGCTTTTCATAGCCTTGAGGTGAGCTGAGATTAATGGCAAAAAGCTGCCCCTTGTATTTATATAAGCTAAATTTTAGTTTTTATACACAAATTTCAGCTTTTTTAGTGCAGTGAGCACAAATACTTCTATACTACGTTACTCTATATATGCCTCATTTACTCAAAAAAGGTACATTGACAGGTGCAAACAGGGCTGCTTTAAGGTACCAGAGGGCCCTGGGAACAATGTCACTGGTGAGCTCCCACTGACTCATGAAATTTGTGATAGAATAACCTTCAAGCATATGAAGTTATAGGGCAGGCGGTGAAGAAATGGTCTGCACTGTGCTTACTGAAGTACGTTGGATGCCTAGGTATGTCACCCTGAAGCAACAGCCCCTGGAGCAGAAAAATGATGATGCCATAAAAAGATAAATAATTTGACATAGTTGATTAAAATGAGGGGTCTGCCATCTCTGTAGGATGCTTATGCCAAAAGTTATCACAGATGAAAGGTATGCTAGTGGGCCCCCGGCAAATGCCCCTTTTGCCCATTTATTTAAATAGCCCTGGGTACAAAGAAACTGGAAAAAATTTGTGCTCACATAAATGCCCTTCAGCACATAGTGCTTGTATGCCACTGCACTTGATTTGACTAAGGTACATTTCTTTAAATGCAAAATGTACTCATGTACTCCAGTGGCTGTGGAGCAACATGTTGCTCCCCAAGCCCTTGGATGTTGTACAGTTGTACTGCCAAACAGAGCCTCTTGTAGGCTGCCAGTCCACATAGGGGCTACCAAATAGAAAATCACAGCCCTTATTTGGCACACACAGGAACTTTTTTTCATGCTTGTGTTGCTCCCCAACTCTTTTTACATTTAATTGTGGCTCATGGGACGGGTCTGGTCTAAGGGTTTTCTTTTGCATAGTTTTTCCCACCAAAAAGATTCATGTGAGAGAATTGCCACAACATGCCATCGCAATGCCTATTTTTCGAAAACAGAATTTGTGCATGATTTTCAGAGGTAAAATATTTTTGCTTACAATAATGCATCACTTGCAACAGGAGGCTTGTGTAAAAGTTTGCTGCATGCACAATCATGCAGGAATCTGCATCAAGTACAACCTTAATGCCCATATATAACCTGCCTAACTGCTAGTTGATCCAGCGGAAGGCAATAAAACCCCCCCTTTTGAAGCATCTACAATTTGCCGCAGAGGGGCAAAATACATTCTATCCCTTTTACTTTCAAAATGCTTCTTTTTTTATTCATGCAACCTAAACTGAATTTACATATCTGGAAATCCATGCGCGTCCTTGTAAAAATCCATGCTTGTCTTTTTTAGATATGATGCATATTTCAGTAAATAACATGGCATGTACTTCTAAATGTATTTAGTTCTAGCATTTTTGTTAACTGTAGCCATGTTGCAGAGAGAGTATTATGTTTCCATTATGAAAGATACAGCCTCTCTGGCTTTCTAATTACTACCTGTTCTAACGAAAACAGAAACCTTGTATTAGGTCATTAGGCCCGGTTATAGAAATGACCCAGTTAATTAGAGCAATCAATATGAGTCTGAGTGAGTATTCAAACACATTCTGTAAAAATATTTTCCATAAACTACAGTCTATAGGTAAACTCACAAATAGATATATATTTAGCCAACTTTAGGCATTTGATGAAAATTGACAGATGAGCTCAAGAAGGGCATTGAGATGATTAAAATGGATGCTGAGTATGCCTGTTTGTAGATGGCACAAATAAAATGTACCTAAAGCTCTGAATAGATACCAAGTAAACAGAAGTAACAATCATATATGGTTGCCAAATGTAAGTAGTCATAATAGAGCTGTAACGGCTTATATAACTGGAGGAAGAAAAATAGACTCTATTGGGGCATTTACCAATGTTTGTATTTTATTTTTCACGATTTGTGTTTTTTTTGAAAATGTTGATAAATGGGTGAAGGAAAAGATGTGCAATAGGAAAGAAGGTCCTTTGGGAACAAATGTATTTGCTGACGTATATTGTTAAAAGGGAAAACAAAAAGGGCCTGCAACTCAACAACTCATTAAAAAACACAAGCTTGTTCATATTACCAAAAAAATATACACACCCTACAGATCTTTAGCCTTACATGTTCCATACTAACGTGGTACATATTTATAGACAGTAAAGATCCCGATTGACCTAAATGGTTTATAAGGACAATATACCCCTACCATCAGTAAATTAAAATCAATCACTTATATTAAATATACATCTGACAGGGCTGATAAATGCACCTCTGTATCTGCTATACAATTCATAATACCATTGCAATTTCCACCATAATATGTATTATGAATCTTCAAATGCATTAATGTAACTGTTTTGGCTTTGCTATCTGTATTTTATTCTGGCATTTTATATTCCTCATATCATGCATAACAGAACTTTATTCAGTGGATCACTATGTTTGGTTCCAGAGGATGCTCTTGTTACAAACCCTCTTCTGCAACATTATACAAATATATTACAGCCTGACCTGGCTCTGTTTATTATTGAGAAGTCTTCAATGCTCTGTTGGTTACCAAAGTAACCCAAACCCAAGCTCAGCTACACAACAGCTGTTACAAGCAGACAAACAAATGTTTTTGTTTTAAGGTATTAAATAGTGTCATGTTATTCTATCTTGCTCAATTTTTGTATTTGTCTTTCTTTTTCCGCTATTTACTTGAAATTTAAAAGGTTTTCTGGTTGTTGGGATCAACAATGCATATCAGCTATATTCACACTAAGGATGAGCGCAGAAACATTTAAACCTTTATTATATTATCCAGTGAAAGTAATACTGGCATTCCCCTTGAGAAAGGCTCTTTGCCCAAAGGTTGGGGTAATTCTCATCTTTGGCAAGTGTATCCGCTAACTTGTGTGTCTCCTTTTGCTTATGCACATTTTGTGGTATGTATTATCTTATTAATCTATGTACTTTTTGTAACTTTGCAATTAAAATTGACTGCTGTTAAAAAAAAATTTTTGTATACTATATAAAAGTAATACTGGCAGCTCAGGATTACATGCTATAACTAATATGCATATTATATTATTTTGCTGATGCTCCTTTGCAGTATCAACTGCTCAGTTGTAAACTACATTATGTTTTTTTTAACACACTAATGTTACACTAACCTTACCTTAAACTGGTGTATGGTTAGTCTGCACAATCGCCCAATTCACTGCCCTCTGTTCTCTATGCAATGACAGGCACAGCATTCTCCTGTCAGCAGCAAAATGCATATTTTCTTTTTTTTTTAAAAAAAAAAGGGGGGGGGGGGACTGCAGACTTTTCCTGTGTGTGACTAGCCTAACTGACAGCAATTTCTCTTCAGCAGAACAATTAATATACTGTAATGCTGCAGTTGCCAAGTGGCAGCAGTAGCCCGCTGCCTTTTGCAGGCTTACTGGAACTAACAGGGGTAATCAATTGTTCTGTAGAAGGCTAAGCTGATTTAAAAAGCTTTTGATACAGACACTTCAAAAACTCACAAAATGCTTTTAATACCTATGCAGGAAGTCTGCCATATTGTAAAAATACCTGTTACCAAAACATCCGCATACATTAACTACACAGAGATGCTAAACCACAATTTTAATATTGAAATGTACTTAGTATAGATTACATTACATTTAATTATATATAAGATTAGTTCCCCTTAAAAACTACTACCTTACTCAGGAAAGCTACCTGTGATAATTTGATGTATATCAGAGACAAAGGGAAGACAGCAGATGTGATAATTAAAAAAGGTTCCAGCCAGTTGAATTTAAAGATGCAGAACTGGAAAGAGAAATATATACAGATATTGGATTTATTAGCTAAAAACCCAGTACCCAGAAACATTAGAAATAAAGGAAGCCAGAGTCCTGTTAGGGCAAGCCATTTTTATTTGTTGACTGATTTCCTTTTTTCTCTGTAAAACAGATCATTTTGTTAGATGAAGCTAATATGTATAAATCCATGTTGATACCAAAAAAAAAATTGCGTTGTTTGTTTGAATGTATTTTTATTTTATTAGTAGCCTATTAACCCAAATAAGATTTATCAACATTTGAGTTTTTTTCATGATTCAAGTTTTTTTGCACTTAAAAAACCTCAAATTCAAATAATGGTTCAACAACTGCCTGGTATTTAAGTGCAAAAAACCCAGAAAACTCTAATGTAGGGATGCACCAAATCCAGTTTTTCGGGTTCGCCAAACCCCCGAATCCACCATAAGGGATTCAGCCAAATACTGAACCGAATCCTAATTAGTATGTATTAACATGACAAAAAGTTGTGATTATTTTGGATCTGGTTCAGCCAGGACCATGGATTCGGCCAAATCCGAATCCTGACAAAAAAGGCAGAATCCTGGCCAAACACCAAACCGAATCCTGGATTCGGTGCATCCCTACTCTAATGTAAAAATTTGCCATCTAAAAGTTAATGGGAGTTGCCCTAGGCAAAGTCAAGCCATATTTTCAATTTGAGATAATCAAGTTTTCAAGTTTATAAACACGAAAATTCGAGGTAGGTTTTTATTTATTTAAATGAGTTTTCCTTATTAATAACTAAGCATTTGATTTGCAAGTTTATTCAATTTAGGAAAACATACTTGAATTCACAAAGTCGAAAACTGCCCTAGATCACTCCAAATGCATAATGTCTGAAATTTCTAAGGGTAATATATCCCAATTATATAATATAATGCTAAACTATAAGCTGGAGAATGTCCCCATTAAAAGAAAAACATCATGGGCCAACTTACTAACCACCACCAGTGGCCCAAAGCTCTACAAGCTTCCAAAAGGGTCTCTGTTTCCCCAGGCACAGACAATAACAGGTATATATACGTGTGTATATATACGTATATATATAGTATGTTGCAAGAAGACAGGCACTCACGTATAAGTAGGTCCAAGGGAGCCTGGGTGCAGTCCCAAAATAATAGATGGAGTAGCTGTAGAGAGAGTCCGCACTCACAGGTCTTAAGAAAATATAGAGGTTTTATTCACATTGTTTCACATTGTCTTTGAGAAAGGCTGTGGATGCAGCCGAAACGTTAGATGTTGATTTGAATAAAACCTCTATATTTTCTTAAGACCTGTGAGTGCGGACTCTCTCTACAGCTACATATATATATATATATATATATATATATATATATATATATATATAATACAAAAAGGTACCCCGCACTCACAGGACTTATAAGAAAATAAACAATTTTTATTGGTCAAAAAACTAACGTTTCGGCTGGCACAGCAGCCTTTCTCAAAGCCTTTTCTTTGAGAAAGGCTGCTGTGCCAGCCGAAACGTTAGTTTTTTGACCAATAAAAATTGTTTATTTTCTTATAAGTCCTGTGAGTGCGGGGTACCTTTTTGTATTATCTTTTTTATAATTCTGCACCCAGGCATCCTTACCTCTGATACGTGAGTGCCTGATTTCCTTGGACTTTATATATATATATATATATATATATATATATATATACACACAGTTCCAGTAAAGGTAGCACACCACCTAACAAGGGGGCAATTCCTGGGTGCTACTGCAATCAAAATAGCAAGATACAAATGTAACCATACCCCCCAACTGTCCTGCTTTTCGCGGGACAGTCCCGGTTTTTACAGCGCGTCCCGCTGTCCCGGATTGTTCAATGAATGTCCCGCATTACAGAAATGCAGAACATTCATTAAACTATCCAGGCCAGCGGGACGCGCTGGCTACAGTGGAATGCTCCGGCTCCTTCTTCTTGGGCTCCCGCTCCTTATTCGGCTCCTCGTACGGCGGCGACAGGTTCTTTTATAAGGTTGCGCCCGTGCGTACGTGTGACGTCACACGTACGCACGGGCGCAACCTTATAAAAGGACCTGTCGCCGCCTTACAAGCAGTCGAGTAAGGAGCAGGAGCCCAAGAAGTCTATGGGGGCCGCTATGTATGAGGTACTCACTATGGGGGCAATTGGGGGGGTACTGTGTATGGGGGGCTCTGTGTATGGGGGGGCTCTGTGTAAGGAGGGCTACTGTGTATGGGGGGCTCTGTGTAAGGAGGGCTACTGTGTATGGGGGGCACTGTGTATGGGGGGCTCTGTATATGGGGGGCACTGTGTAAGGAGGGCTACTGTGTATGGGGGGCACTGTGTATGGGGGGGGCACTGTGTAAGGAGGGCTACTGTGTATCCCCCATACACAGTAGCCCTCCTTACACAGAGCCCCCCCAATTGCTCCCATAGTGAGTACCTCACTATGTGTATGGGGGGCACTGTGTATGAAGGCTACTGTGTATGGGGGGGCACTGTGTAAGGAGGGCTACTGTGTATGGGGGGCACTGTGTAT
Source organism: Xenopus tropicalis (assembly GCF_000004195.4). Classification (NCBI taxonomy): domain Eukaryota; kingdom Metazoa; phylum Chordata; class Amphibia; order Anura; family Pipidae; genus Xenopus; species Xenopus tropicalis. The sequence continues at coordinate 70,541,418 of NC_030679.2, forward strand.
GGGGGCACTGTATGGGGGGACACTGTGTAAGGAGGGCTACTGTGTATTGGGGGCACTGTGTAAGGAGGGCTACTGTGTATGGGGGCACTTTCTATGGGGGCATTGTGTATGGAGGGTACTTTCTATGGGGTGCTGTCTATTGGGCCATCGTGGGCACTATACCTGTACTTTATTGTGAGTGCCTTTCCTTCTACAGCGTTCTCTCTCTCTCTCTCTCTCTCTCTCTCTCTCTCTCTCTCTCTCTCTCTCTCTCTCTCTATATATATATATATATTCAAACAGGCTGATTAGATACAATTCAGTATAGTAGGGTTGGCTAAACCCAAGGGTCAAGCCACTCAGAGTTGGGATTTCTGTTTGCTAACTTAAAGGAAATGTTAATCTCTGTTGCTGTAGTGATTGGGCGAATGCTCTTAATACTCTACTTTGAACAAAAACTCAAAGCAATTTTGAGAAAAAGGCTATTCTTTTTTCATTTCTAGATATTTTAGAGATTTACAAATGGGTTTTTGCTAATATTCGATTTTTCAGACATTGTTTCAGAAATTTTCCCCGAAAATTAGTATTTTTGGAAAATAACATAATTTGAGATTTATTAAAACTTCTATGAAAATTTTTTTTGGCAGGCTTGATTTGTTAAGTACCACCGAGTCTTATGGAAGGCTTCAAATACTAGAAAGGTTCGCGTTTAACTCGAAAATGGTTAAAAATGAGAATATTTGTCAGCTTGTCCTTTTGCTACACACTTTTAAGGGAAAGTTAAAAACATGATTTTTTTTTTTTGACATGCTACACTTTCAAGTTTCAAGGGGAAGTTAATCCCAGCATTGTTTTCTATTTCACACAGTTTCAATGGGAAATGAATCCTATCATTGTTTCTTCTTCGTCCCTTCCATGTCAGTACGCACGGGCAGTATTGCCCCCACAGCTAGGAGGTAGGACCTATATACCAAAGCCAATCAAAATTAGCCTTTACCTATAAGACCATGTGACTTCCTCCTCACCACCGTTATTTTTTGTCCTACTGAACAGGAGGTAGGATCTCCCTCCTCACCATTTTGTGATTTCACAGTTTGATTTTTCTTTTGTTTTTGTCATTTTATTTATTTATTTTATTTTTTACCTCTGTGTATACATAGAGGGATGATTCCCAGGTAATGGAGAAGATTTTACCTGATGCCCCAATAAGTAAAGTAATCAAACTTTCACCTATTGGGAAGAAATGCAGGTGTGGGCATACCCATGGTCCTAGCCTTGTGCTAAAATAGCCCCCTGCTCTATTCCCATGTTTGCACAGTATGTGAACAGCTGCTTAGTGGGAAAGTATACAGGCGTGGGTATTTCCACTTTCCTGCCTGTGATCAATTGAGTCTCCTTTTTCCTATGATGTTTTGAGCCTTTGAAGACATTTCGGACTAAAGGGCCATGGGTATGGATATGGGCTAGTGATAACTAAGCCTGAATCTGGTGAGTATGAATCTTCAGTCTCCACTGTGTGTTTGAAATGCTCAGTGCACTGAGAAGCCTGCATACTAACGAGCTAATTATGTCCCTCAGCTGAAGGCTGTCTGGGTTCTTGTGGGGGTTGCCATGCTGCTGACTACTCACTGCTATCTGGTAAGGTGTGCTCCTTCAGGGCACTTTGCTATTGATATCTTTAGTGTTTTTACTGTAAGCCTGAGTCCTCTGTGCAGACACAGCAGGTATGGGTGCAGGTATTGGTGCTCATTTGCACCAGGTGCTTCCAAGACTGTTCTAGGAGTTGCACTGCTGTAGCAGTATGGTATCTCCTTTTCTTACGGGGAGTCTGCACCTTATAACCAGCCTTTCTCCACGGTTCTGACTGGAGTTTGCATTTTGCCTACAAGCCAATTTTATCCTGTAAGGTGTTTGTGTGCTTCTAGGCCTCCTTGCTATTGCTGTTTCATATTGTTAGCCTTTCTTGGTGAGTCGAGTCTGCCATGTAAACTCTGCAGGTATTGGGGCTCATTATTACACTGGGTACATACAGACTGGCTGGGAGTTGCACTGCTGTAGCAGTATGGTATCTCCTTTTCTCGCAGGGAGTCTGAACCTTATAACCAACCTTTCTCCACAGTTCTGACTGGAGTTTGCATTTTGCCTACAAGCCAATTTTATCCTGTAAGGTGTTTGTATGCTTCTAGGCCTCCTTGCTATTGCTGTTTCATATTGTTAGCTTTTCTTTGTGAGTCTACCATGCAGACTCTGCAGGTATAGGAGCTCATTATTACACCAGGTGTGCCCAGACTGGCTGGGAGTTGCACTGCTGTAGCAGTATGGTATCTCCTTTTCTCACAGGGAGTCTGCACCTTTTAACCAGTCTTCCTCCAGGGTTCTGACTGGAGTTTGCCTTTACCTACAAGCCAGTGTTATCTTGTTAGGTGCTTGTATGCTTCTTGGGCTCCTTGTTATTGCTATTTCATATATGTAGAATTCCTTGTGAGTCAAATCTACTGTGCAGACACAGCAGGTATAGCAGCTCTTATTTCATCAGGGGCTTCCTGGTTTAACTGGGGTTTCTGCTGTGGCAGTGTTGTACCTTTTCCTGCTTATTTTATTTCTGCAGGCCCTGGCTGGGTCTTTGGCTTAAAAGGCAGTTTTTTCCTACCAGGTATGAACAGAGTTGTAGTTCAACAACTCCTTTTTCTTTCTGGTGTGTTTACAGGTATATTTCTGTCTGCTAGCATGATAGGAGCCAACATTAGTAAATGTTTGATTGCTCTGTGACTGTCATTTTGCATGACTGCCGGCTTGTGCTATGACCTTTGCTTACGTGCCTGTTGGTCGTTGTCCTGGTTATGGCCTTTGGTCAGCGTGACCGCTGTTCTTGGTCCCTGTTAGCCAGTTTTTTGCTATGTCTCTGGCTTGCATGACTGATGTTCCTTGTTTTGGGCTTTGCCTTGTGTGCCTGACCCTGGCCGTGATTATTGTTTTTGGTTTGCTTGGCCGTTGTTTATGTCTATGGCCTTTGCCTCACTTGGCTGCAGTTCCTGCTTATGGCTTCCGGCTCATCTGTCTACTGCCTCTGACCCCTGGCATCAGACTTTCTGCTATAGCCCTGACTTGCTTGGCTGCTGGTCCTTTTCATGGACTTTGCCTTGTGTGTCTGTTGGCCCTGATTATGGTCTTTGGCTTGCTTGGCTGTTGGTTCTGTCTATGGCCTTTGCCTAACTTGGCTGCAGTTTCTGCTTATGGCCTCGAGCTCATCTGTCTACTGCCTCTGACCCCTGGCATAAGACTTTCTGCTATAGCCTTGGCTTGCTTGGCTGCCGGTCCTTGTCATGGACTTTGCCTTGTGTGCCTGTTGGCCCAGATTACGGTCTTTGGCTTGCTTGGCTGTTGGGTCTGTTTATGGCTTTTGTTGCCCTTGGCTGTGGTTCCGGGTTATGGCCTTTGGCTTGCTTTGCTACTGCCTCTCACCCCTGGCAGCAGAATTTTTGCTATAGGCTTGCCTGCTGGTCCTTGTTTTGGACTCTGGCTTGCTTGCCTGCTGGTCCTTGTTGGCTTGAGTGGCCACTGGTCCTTGGTTTGGCAGTTTTCTTTGCTTGGTCGCTGGCCCTGGTTCTGGCCTTGACTCACTTGGCTGCTTCTTCCATTCTGGCTTTTAGCTCACTTGGCCGCTGGTTCTGTCTTCTGGTTTGCTTGGCCGTTTTTCCCAGTTCTGTCCTTTGGCTTGCTCGGCAGTGGGATCTGATTTTGGCCTTTGGCTTGCTTGCCCATTGGTTCCAGTTTTGACCTTTGGATCGCTTGGACATTAGTTTAGTCTTTGACTTGCTTGGTCCATTGGTTCAGACCTTTGGCTCTGGTTTCAGCCTTTTGGCTCTGTTTTGGGCCTTAGTTTACTTGGCCATTGACTCTGGTTTTGGCCATTTGGCTCCAGTTTTGACCTTTTGGCTCACTTACACATTGGTTTTGGCCTTTGGCTGGTGTGACCGTTGGCCCGGTTCTGGTCTTTGGCTTGCTTGGCCATTGGCTCTGATTCCGGCCTTTGGCTTGCTTGGCTCTGGTTCTGGCCTTTGGCTTGCTTGGCCGCTTGGCTCTGGTTCTGGCCTTTGGCTTGCTTGGCCGCTTGGCTCTGGTTCTGGCCTTTGGCTTGCTTGGCCGCTTGGCTCTGGTTCTGGCCTTTGGCTTGCTTGGCCACTTGGCTCTGGTTCTGGCCTTTGGCTTGCTTGGCCGCTTGGCTCTGGCCTTTGGCTTGCTTGGCCTTTGGCTCTGGTTCTGGCCTTTTGGCTCAGGTTTTGACCTTTGGCTTGATTGGCCTTTTGGCTCTAGTTCTGGCCTTTGGCTTGCTTGGCGTTTTACCAATTTTGGCCTTTGGTCCTGGTTTGTGGCTCATTTGACCCCGGTTTTAGCCTTGGTTTGCTTGCCAACTTGCCCTGTTTTCTGTCCTTTGGCTCCCAGGGAGACTGGCCCTGGTTAGGAGCTTAGGCTCATAGGATGCTGGCAATTGTTTAGGAGGCTGCCAGTTTTGGTGTGCTCCTTGGCGCAGGTGGCTGCTGGCCTTGGCTTAGTCCTTGGCGTATATGGTTGCCAGTCATGCTGTGGTCCTTGGTGCAGGCATGTGGTTGGCTGCCTTTGATATGGTCTTTGGTTCATGTCATGGTGTGCCTTGGCGCTTGTGGCTGTCTACCTTAGCTGCTTTCTTGGCATGTGTGGGTGCTTGTTTTTCACCTTGTATTCCACTCCTTACTAGCAGTGGCTAGTTTGGGGAGCGGTTTCTTTGCAGTTACAGTATCTGAACAGTCCATCAGTGGTTGCAGAGTCATGTATTGGAAGCACAGCGCTAGTTTTTTTTGCTATTGCTTGTGTGTTAGCTGTCTTTCACTCTGGGCTCTTGCATGCAGGGATGGCAGCTGGCGTGTTCTCCAGTGCTTTTCTTGACATGTCCACCTCTGCTTTCTGGCAGGGTGTTGGTTTGTCCGCTGGTTGTTTAGCATGCATAGTATATGGCGCTTCTGACTTTCATGCAGGGTGGCTAGATGGTACATTGAGTATGGGCTGGCTGTGCACCAGTCGTTCCATGCATGTTTTCCAGTTGATTCCAGTCATGTTTTACTGGTTAGCTGATCTTCCATCTGCAGGTCGTGTACAGTTCCTAAACCTGGCCCTAACATTGCTGGTTAGGAAGCCTCTCAAGGTTGGTAGCTACAGTGAGTGGTAGGAAGTTGGGTTTCAGCCTGTCATGCTCTGTTACAGGCTGGAGTCCCTAGCTTGTTTGTGCCATAGGGGGGCTTGATGGCTAGTGTGCCCTTTCACTGTTCGTTGCTTCAGATCTGTGCTTGGATTATCTTTGGCTGATCTCTGGGGGTGTTGAGTTTGACGGCTGTCAACACCAATTTAAGCTGATACCGGTGTGCTTTGGAGCTAGAGGCTTGTGTGTCACAATTATTTTTCTAGGGCCCCAGGTTAGTGCTAAGGATTGGGGGCATAGAGACAGCTCTAGTGGATAATGCATCAGAGTTGTGGTTAACTGGTCGGTTGCTGCGGGGCTGGTAACACCAGTGAACTGCCCAGTGTCAGAGTTATGATTGTGACCATTTTCTTCTTGTTGGCAGAGGATCCTCCCGAGCCGGGCTTGGATGTTTTTGGCAACCGTAGTGTGGAAATCCCTCTGGTCCCTGAGAGGATTCTTGTAGCCGGGAATGGTCCGTTTTTTCTTGTGATGCTTGATTTGTTTTTAGCATCTGTTGATATTATTATTCCCACCCCTTATATTTTAGGGGCATGGCTTGGTAGATCCCATGCGTACTGACATGGAAGGGACGAAGAAGAAAATGAGAATTTCACTTACCTCTTATCGTAAATTCCATTTCTTCTAGTCCCGACATGTCAGTACGGGGTTTCCCATCCCAATTATTTGCTTCTTGTATTGCTTGGCAAATGTATAACAGTGGTGAGGAGGAAGTCACATGGTCTTATAGGTAAAGGCTAATTTTGATTGGCTTTGGTATATAGGTCCTACCTCCTAGCTGTGGGGGCAATACTGCCCGTGCGTACTGACATGTCGGGACTAGAAGAAATGGAATTTACGATAAGAGGTAAGTGAAATTCTCATTTTCTCTTTCACCCACTTTCAAGGAGAAAGTAATCCCATCATTGTTTTCTATTTTGCCCAGTTTAAAGTGAAACATGCTTGTTTTCCAAGAATGAGGCTTTGATGTTACAGGTGCATGATAAGGTCTTCTATGGTTAAGAGAGGAATGTGGCCTTAGTGAGACTGAGTGATGTATACTGAATGTTAAGTGAAAGTATGTTATGTAGAAGAAATGTAAACCTGTGAAAAGAGTAGGCGTGCTGGCAGCTACAATTAAATATTTGTAATGTTCCAGGTAATAACTTATTTGTGGATATTCATAGATTTATTTACATTTTGCTTTTTTAAATAACATGTAAATACAAAGTATACAATATTTATAGCATATAATAGAAAATAAAAAAATCACGCATTAAAACATTGCCTTATAAAGATGGTGCAGATTTCCTTTGAAACTAGAGTGGAGGGGTTATATTGTTCTACATAAAAGAACACCATATGTAAATAGAATTAATTTCCTGCAATTATACTGTCAAAAATTGGATAATGGATAACTCATAAGTCATCTTCAACTACTTCAGTGTCAAATATTTCATAGCAAATCTGTTTCCTCTCTCCATTTGTGGTATTGTAGGACTTGATACAGCATTCTAACCACGGATATTCACCTGCAGATTGAAAAACATATGCAGCATTAGAGCTATTCATAAATAAAGATTGTTCAATCTTTGTACACATTTAAATATAGTGTGTATTTGCTTCAGAATCACTACTTGTGTTTATATAAATACACTGCTGTGTAGTCAAGAGGGCAGCCATTCCACAGGAAGATAAAATTGGATTGAACGTCATCCACAGCTCTCTACAGAACAACAGATGAAAACGTCTCATAATATATGATGCTTGTTAAAGGGTTGTTCACCTTAAAGGAGAACAGAAGACTAATTAAAGAAGTAGGGCAGAAATGTTGTACATTATGATTTGGCTCTGTACCAGCCCAGGGCAACCTCAGCCCTTTAGCAGGGAAGATTGGTCCAAAGATTCCGCTAGAAACTTCTTATCTGCTGATTTGTGCTTCTGTCAGTTACTGAGCTTAGGGACCAACACACAATATACAGTACTATAAATACAGAATAGAAATATCACAATACAAGGATAAGGATAAGTAAATAAAACATTATTACTCTATGGCAGCTCAGAAAACAGTAAAATTACCATCAGAATTTAATCACCAGCCCTGTAGCCTAACCCTCTGTGACATGCAAACTTCATTCTCTGCTTGATCATTTACAACAACCCCTAAACTTAGCTTCCCCACAGCTGCCCAGAGCACACTGAGCATGTGAGTGTCACAGACACACTAACAGAATTCAAGTTGGAGAGGTCATGTAACAACTGTGAAGACCTGGATCATTGCTACTATAGAGATTCTTAAAGTTTAGGGTGATACAGTAAGTTCAGTATATAAAATATGGAATGTTTAGTCATATTTTGTTTCATGGGTTTAGTTCTAAATTAACTTTTAGGCTAATGGCACACAGGGAGATTTGTTGCCCACAGTTAAATCTGATCTACTGCAGGTGACAGATCTCCTCAAAATATTTTTCCACCAGCAGTAAAGTCAGTCACTTATGGGAAGACATACACAAGGAAACTTCAAGCGATTTTGGAAAACAATGAACCGTGTATGGCAAATAATTAAAAAAACTAAAAGAAATAAAAAAAAAGATCAATTGAAAAGTTACTAAAAATCAGTCATTCGATAAGGTACTGAAAGTTAGTGAATACAACTGTTTACAAAAAAAACTGTGAACGCTGTGAAATGTAAATAAAAACAGAACAGGATGATTTGCAAATCATGTAAACCCCTATATTTAATTGCAAATAGTACAAAGACAACAATGTTATTGTTTCTGAGAAATATATGCTTACTTTAAATTTGATGAGGGCATTTTGTTTCAAAAAAGTTGGGAGAGAGGTACCGTATATACTCGAGTATAAGCCGATCCGAATATAAGCCGAGGTACCTAATTTTACCTAAGAAGACTGGAAAAACTTATTGACTCGAGTATAAGCCTAGGGTGGGAAATGCAGCCACTACTGCTAAGTTTTAATAATCAAAATAACTACCAATAAAATTACATTAATTGAGGCATCAGTGGGGTATATGTTTTTCAATATTTATTTCAAAGAAAAACAGTAAACTAGCTCTGTAAGTGAAGAAGAGGGTCAACAAAAACAATATGAGTACTACCCCACGCTTATTGCACATTGGCAAACTGGCAGCAGACCCAGTCCCGGAGGAGATGTAAGGGGAAATAAGTATTGCTAGTGGGAGCCTAGGCCAGGGCACTGGAGGGTCTGGTTGCAGGTGCACACAAAAGACAGAGGGTGCTAGTCTAGAGGGACCCATGGCACCCGACTCGAGTATAAGCCGAGGGTGACTTTTTCAGCACATTTTGGGTGCTGAAAAACTAGGCTTATACTCGAGTATATACAGTATGTTTCCCACTGTGTTGCATTACCTCTTCTTTTACAAAAAATCATTAACCGTTTGGAAACAGAGACCAATTGCTGTAGTGCTGAAAGTGAAATGTTGTCCCATTCTTGCCTGTTATAGGATTTCGGCTGCTCAACAGTCAGGGTCTCCCTTTGTTGTATTTTTCATTTCTTAATGGGCAAATGGTTTTACTGGACACAGGTCTGGACTGCAGGCAGGCAAGAAGTCAATATGTTTATTTATTTTTTTTATCAATTATTTAGCCTGCTGCTGAACGGATTTTAAAAGAAATGAATGGGTTTTCTTTTCCTCATGTGGGTTTTGGGAAATAAAATATAAAAGGCTTGACAGGTTTTAGGAACCACACTTTTTATTTTTTCAAAACCCGCTCATGAAAAAAAAACCCTTGGTTTCTTTTAAAATAAATTCAGCAGCCAGTTAAAGTAATTGATTAGAGAAAAAGTAAATCCAGTGCTTTCTATAACCGATTGCTCATGCAATAAAAAAAAAAAAATCAGGCCATAAGTGTAAATATTTAAATACTGTAATACAAATATCCCACTAAAAACAAACTACATATCTCAAGTATCCAAACAAGTAAAGAAAGATTACCAATAGTTTTTCTTGGTGGGCTTAATGTATCCATAATATTGCACAACTTTTCTTGGAGTTTGTTATCCAGTAGAATCTCGTTAGCAGAGGTGTGAAAAAACTGCTCCTAATGTTATTTACAAAAAAGGAATACACATATTAGACTTTGATTTTAAAATAGTGACAGTAAGCTGAGAGCTAAGAAAATGCCACAGTGTCAAATCAAGCCAGGTTTTTTTTCTTTTTTTAGTTATAATAGTTTGCAAACTAACAAAGGTATCACACATCAAATATAATACATTTTTAAAAGCATTTCCCTGTATGGTAAAATCACTCAAGCAAGTGTGAGATGCTGGCATGTTAGTTGATGCCCGTTCATAGTTTGAGAGGATAGTAGATGGTTCTTTCTGGGGTTAGTTCTGTGGTTATGAGTTCTTTCCACTAGTGCCCATTTATACCTGCCCAAATTATATATGATTAGAACCCACATACTGTCCTTGCTGAATTGGGTTTAGCACAATGCAGGCAGGATTCTGCCAGAGAATGCATTAGGAAAAAAAATGAAGCAAAGATGTGACTGAAACTGGAAGCATAGACAACATTATATTTATAGCTAAGAAAAACAAAGTAATAAGAAAATTACACATTTTCCTAAGGTTAGTGATCCTTAACTTACAAATGTACTGAAAAGACATTGCTGTGATAACATAACAAAAATATTAAAGTGTATTGCATATGTCATGGTACAGTTTATATAAGAATTAATTATATACTTACAGAATAGTTCCACAGGAAGGCATTGAGTTTCCCAGTTTCATCCTCAAATGTGAATTTCATAATAAAGACATACCTTAGTGGTTGAATACCCAAGACTGGATAAAAGGACAGAGGGACAAAGAGACAGAGAGAGAGAATTAAAGACAAGGTAGGCAGCTCAAGGTGCAGCGTTTATGCAGATGATACAGATGCTTTCACTGGTGGTTAATACATTTGTGTAAACTTAATTTACCTTTTTAAAGGTACAGGTACAAAATCAATTATCCAGAATGCTTGGGACCTGGGGTTCTCTGCATAAGGGACTTCCATAATTTGGATCAGAATACCTTAATTCTGCTAAAAGTGATTTATAAATTAAATAAATCCAATAGGATTGTTTTTCCAATATGGATTCATGCAGCTTAGTTACATCAAGTACAAGGTACTGTTTTATTACAAAGAAAAGGGGAATACTTTTTAAACATAAGAATAAATTTGCTTAAAATGCTATAAAATTTCACATTCACAAAAAAAACAGATCCCAACCTTTAGCAATTTCTGTAGCATTCCATGATATTTCCTGAGATAATGATTGGAGCATCTCTGTACTTTTAATTTTAGAACATCTGTTGCATCTGAAAGAACAGTTTAAGAACCACTGATGTTTATAATGCCCAAATGCACATTTAAAAAAAATAAATATATTTGAATGCATTCAGGTTTACATGTATAATCACCTACTAAACAGCAAAATAAATAACTACTAAATAATATTACATAAATAACGTACCCATAGTGCCATCTGTTTCCTTGAATAAGAAATGGAACAGAAATATCTATTTCTAGGTTTCCTTGAATGGCTTTTACAGGGATTATGCTGTCAAAACGTCTGGAAAGTTTGTATATCTCATGAAGAGTACCACCTATAAAAAAATGCATATAACAAAGAAATAGTATTGGCAATTAAACCTTTAACTGCCAAGGCAGTTAACCCATTAAGAACTGTGAGCTTTTAGGGGCAAGTGAAGAGCATGATCTGTGTGTGCTCCAGTTGCCTAGATTGCCACTGGTTACATTTCACAACGAGCCATTCAAAGGGAAACTGCACAGCATTTACTAAGAAACACAATAAAACTAATATGGGTATTTGTTAATTAAAAAACAGTTAATACCATTTTATTTCAAAGTTATTACACGGTTGCATAGTAGAAGGTTGCAAAAAGGCACATATCCATTAAGTGCAACTTTTTGTCCAAGTGAATCCAGCATAAAGGGGGACAGTGTTTATTAAGAAAAATATATACATATTTTGTAAGATACACTTAAACAAACAGTGTTGAGGGTCACTGTCTGATTTTACCTGGTCTAACTGGCTAATTCTAGTATGAGTCAATGCACCACTACCAAAAAGCATGGTTTTGGTGGAGAAGCACACAAGCAAACCTACTTGTAAAACAGAATTAAAGGAGAAGGAAAGTCTAAATCACTTGGGGGTGCCAAAATGTTAGGCACCCCCAAGTGACTTTAATTGCTTACCTTTTACCCTGGGCTGGTGCCCCTGTTAGGAGAGAACCGCACCAGCCCAGGGTATCTGCTACGAGCATCTCCCCTTCCTTGTTTGCACTCTTGTGCATGCGCAGTAGAGTGAAGAGCAGAACTTTAACAAAAAAGTAGGCTTTTCACTCAACTGCGCATATGCCAGACCAGGGATGTTGCCGGCAGAAGGAACAAGGAAGAAGGAAGCGCTCGCTGTAGGTACCCCGGGCTGGTGCGGTTTTCTCAGGGGCACCAGTCTGGGGTAAAAGGTAAGCAATTAAAGTCACTTGGGGGTGCCTAACATTTTGGCACCCCCAAGTGACGTAGCCTTTCCTTCTCCTTTAAGCATCCATTACAGTTTGCGTGCATGGTTATATCAATGATGATTCCCCTTGAACATATAGTTGATACAGAGGTAGGTCAGTGGAAAAAACCCAATTAAATGGTTTTCCCAGCACTTTGTCCAAAATAGAACTTTATATTAATTTAATAGATCTTAAGTTAAGAGATTAGTTGACCTTTTCCCAATTGCTTTCTGTTCTTTACCATTTTTCTATTTTACAAATTCATTTTCTTCATTTTTCTATGATGTTTTTTAGTGGCAGCTCAGTTAGCCAGATTGCTAAAACTCTATATTACAATTATCTACATTAATTGTAATTTTTCCTCAGCATTAGAGAAATATCTGCAATTTATATCTGAGTTTAACAGTTTAGAGCAGTAGTTCCTTAACTGTGGGGCCAGCCCCCTCTGGGAGCTTGGGGCAGTAGCAGGGGAGGTTCAGCCTGCAGGCCAGTTAGGAAGATAACTTGGGGGAATGACTGTTTGCTCGCTTAGGTACATCTGAAAGATCCAATTGAAGGTAAGTTTGGATTGAAAATATTTTTGCTATTAGATATTGTTAGAACTGAATTACTAAATCAATCATATTTACCCATTTCATGAACTAAGGAGAGCCTGGCATGAACTCAAGAAGGGGGGGCATGAACTCAAGAAGGTAACTACCACTGGTGGAAATCAGCAATACCATGTTACAGAGCTGGGAAACATGAAAGGGCTTAAAATTAATTTTTGAATTGCATCTTTAAACAGTAAAAACAAATAAACTATTTAAAATATAGCGTTGGGAGGTGACTAGAGATGAGCAAAAAATTCATGAAAATTTTGCAAAATGATTCAAAGTCAATATAAACACAACTTGATACGCACAACTTTTATTTTAACATGCACAATTTTTTTTTCCTCACTCCAAATGCGTATTGGGCAAAGACAGGAGGTCAGTTTGAAAAATATGCCTGCTTTTTCAGGCTGACCACCAATCTGCTCCACTGCATGTGCCTGCACTTAGGCGGATGCTGTAGTTTTCAATGCAGGCACAATAAACAGCGTAGTGAAGCGTATCTGCATCTCTCAGCTGATGGAAAAATGTAGGGCTGAGAGAAGTGGATCTACACTGGAAAAATTTGGAATTTCACTGCAAATCCATGCCTGGATTTGCACTAAACTGTGAGCGCAATCCATTTTTGTCATTGTTTAAGTGTTTTTAGCAACAAAATCGCAAACGTGCTGTTTAATTGCTGGTAACTGGGTGCTCTTTGCTTAATAAACACATGAATATGGCTGTGCAGGCTATGAAATCTTTTCACAGTTTTTAATAAATGGCAAAATATAATGATTTACATTTTGCATGTAGCACCAGTGACACCTAGAGTTTCTTCCCTGAAAAACATTAAAAAAATAGACAAAGCATCATCAACCCAGATTTAGCAGTTATATGTAAGAAACACAGATCTTACCCTGTAACATAATTAATGTATCCTCTGGGTTCTGCAGAATGTCGTGTCTCTTTACAAAATGAATAGCCACATGCCGATTTTGCTGGTTATGTGTGTTCCACACAGCAGACTGGTACCAGGATGTACTCTGCATGCTAGCCATTGCCTCATAATCGGAGCTGTTTTGCAAAACATTCTCTAGACTATCCTCATCTGGAACATTATGTCTAGAAAGTAAACACAGTTGGAACAGGCTTAGCTACTCCAATGAGAAGATCAAATAAATGTTAAAAAGATACTGACATCAAAAGTAAGCTTATCTATCTATCATGTCTTAGCATGTTCTATATAATTTTGCCTTAAAAGTACTTGCCTAATGCTTTTACATTACCTACAATGGATATAAAAAGTCTACACACCCCTGGTAAAATGTCAGGTTTCTGTGCTGTACAAAAATGAGACAAAGATAAATCATTTCAGAACTTTTTCCCCTTTAATGTGACCTATAAACTGTACCACTCAATTGAAAAACAAACTGAAATCTTTTAGGTTGAGGGAAGAAAACCAAAAAAACTAAAATAATGTGATTGCATAAGTGTGCACACCCTTACTTTGTTGAAGCACCTTTTGATTTTATTACAGCACTCAGTCTTTTTGGGTATGAGTCTATCATCATGGCACATTTTGACTTTGCAAGATTTGCCCACTCTTCTTTGCAGAAACACTCCAAATCAGTCATTTGCAAGGGCATCTCCTGTGCACAGCCCTCTTCAGATCAACCCACAGGTTTTCAATCGGATTCAGGTCTGGGCTCTGGCTGGGCCATTCCAAAACTTTTATCTTCTTCCGGTGAAGCCATTCCTTTTGCTGATTTGGATGTATGTTTAACTTTCTAGCAGAAGCCTGAAGGTTTTGTGCCAATATTGACTGGTATTTGGAACTGTTCATAATTCCCTCTATCTTAACTAAGGCCCCAGTTCCAGCTGAAGAAAAACAGCCCCAAAGCATGATGGTGCCACCACCATGCTTCACTGTGGGTATGGTGTTCTCTTGGTGATGTGCAGTATTGTTTTTGCGCCAGTTTTTTTTTTTTTTTTTTGGAATTATGGCCAAAAAGTTCAACCTTGGTTTCATCAGACCATAACACCTGTTTTTGCAAAATGTAGCCTGGCTTGGATGTTTTTCTTTGTAAGAAAAGGCTTTCGTCTTGCCACTCTACCCCATAGCCCAGACATATGAAGAATACGGGAGATCGTTGTCACATGTACCACACAGCCAGTACTTGCCAGATATTCCTGCAGCTCCTTTAATGTTGCTGTAGGCCTCTTGGTAGCCTCCCTGACCAGTTTTCTTCTCGTCTTTTCATCAATTTTGGAGGTACGTCCAGTTCTTGTTAATGTTATGCACATTCATATTTTCTTCGCTGTGTTCCATGGTATATCTAATGCCTTGGAAATTCTTTTGTACCCTTCTACTGACTGATATCTTTTAACAATGAGTTCCCTCTGATGCTTTGGAAGCTCTCTGTAGACCATGGCTTTTGCTGTGGGATGCGACTAAAAAAATGTCAGGAAAGACCAACTAGAGCAGCTGAACTTTTTTGGGGGGTTAATCAGAGGCACTTTAAATGATGGCAGGTGTATGCTGCTATTTACCATGATTTTGATTGTGATTGCTTAATTCTGAACACAGCTACATCCCCAGTTAGAAGAGGGTGTGCACACTTATGCAACCACATTATTTTAGTTTTTTTGGTTTTCTTCCCTCCCCATAAAAGATTTCAGTTTGTTTTTCAATTGAGTGGTACAGTTTATAGGTCACATTAAAGGTGGAAAAAGTTCTGAAATGATTTATCTTTGTCTCATTTTTGTACAGCACAGGAACCTGACATTTTACCAGGGGTGTGTAGACTTTTAATATCCCCTGTATCTAATTCCCCCATGTTCCTCTATGTGGGGGCTGCCATATTTGTACAGCAGGAGTCCGTTAGAATTAGAAGCTATAACTGACATGTTGGAAGGCACAGTCTTGAAACTCCAAGTAACAATTACTTACAGAAGTAGGCCTATCTGCGAAAAAACGATGTGACCTATAGGTAACTTTTTATGCACATTCATATTTTTTAGAGTACCACTTTAAAGGACATGGCAACCCAAAAAACATTTTTTTGCCTAAAAAATAAATATGGGCCTTGTTATAGAGGCATAGAAAAGAACTGTAAAAAGTGACATGCATATATTTGTGGCCATTTAAAAAATTAAGAATATACTATGTGTTTGATTAAAGGGGATACATACCATACATTTTTACAATGCACTAAACCATGTAAAATAACAAAATAGAAGTGCCTTTATTTTAATATCTTTGGGTGCTTGAAAACTGCTCTACCCAGAACTTTTGCAAGCTAACCTTTCCCCCCTGGCAGCAGCACAAGCAGAGAAGGAGGAACCTGGGAGGGGTTTTCCCCTGCTACTGTTGAGTAGACTGTCAGTCAGTGCTGTGACCACTTCCTGTGGGAGACTGAAGCCACATTTTCATCTTTCATTTTACTCTGAATTCTGATTAGAGAGGTTGTGTATTCAGAAGGTAAAATGCTTTCAAAACATATTTCTTTCTGCATCATTTCACATTTTGAGGGAGGGTGAATATTATAACTGAATATGGACTTTATATAAAATGTCTCCTTTAAGAGCCATGGCACATGTTGCACTTCTCATTTCAGCTTGCTGAAAAGTAACATGAATTGCCTGATGAAAATTAAGGTGGTCACACACGTAGCGATTTTTGATCTTTCGTGCGACCATCGGTCGCAGACATTCAAAATCAAAATCTTTTAACCGTGCCGTTTGGCAAGTCGACCGATATCTGCAGCCTTTTGCGATATCGGTTGCCTCGCCGAGTCACCATAGACGCACCGAATATTGTACAATATCATTGGTGTGTGTATGCCCAGCTATACTTTTAACTGAATGGGAAACACCTAAAGCAGCCTGAAAACCATATCGACCAGATTGAGTAGCCAATGGTGGTGTGTGGAGCTTTTTGGCCAATCAAACAGGTGCATACAAGAGAGCCCACTGTCCAAAGTATTAAATCATATTTGCTACAGAATACAGTTCTACTGTCTAATTATAGTTAAAAAAAAAACCCAAATAAGTAATACATGGAAAATTCACACTTTTTTGCAAGCTTCTAACACTTACAGTGAGTTGCATTTAACACAATAAAGTTTAACAGACTGATAAAGATTTTGCGGTTCGTAAGTTCTAAGTCTTGCTTTGATACGATATTTCCGAGGAGCTTTGCTTTTTATGACTGCTGCTAGTGGAGTTATTGGCCAATCCTGTTGAGCTTTGAGAGCTACAAAAACAACAAAAGAGAGAAAAATGTACAGTGAAAAAGAATATATTGTAAAGTTAAATTAGATTTGGACAGTCATTTATATTAACTGCAACTTTTGCTTTACTGTATCCTATATTTTGCAACAATGGTTTTATATTGTGAAGTTACATTGATTGTGCCAGTAGGTGCAGTAATTTCCAAATTGATAACATTTGATTACCACTTGTTAAATCAGTAGCTTGAGGAAAGACTGTCAGGTCTAAAATAGCAACTGTTAAGATCAAAGCCATTTTGGTCCAATAAAGGCTTTTTAATTTAACACTCCCTGTGGGCGAGTGGTGGATATGTGACATGCATCTATTGATGAGACATGACATAAGTGTGTGCTAACCTCTGATCTGCTGCACTATATCTTTCACCATGGTTTTATTTAAAAAAAAAAAAAAAAAGAAAAAAAAAAAAGCTTTTTGTTAAAGGAGAAGGAAAGGTAAAAATTAAGTAAGCTTTATCAGAAAGGTTTATGTAAATACAGCCATAAGCACTCACAGAAAACTCTGAAAAAAAATCATAAATTTCCTTAGGCCAGAGTCTGCATAGCTCTCTCCTGCCCCCCCCCCCCCTTAGGAATGTACGACCTGAGCTATAACTGCTATAGCTGCAACAGGAAGGGGGATATATACCATACATTTTTACAATGCACTAAACCATGTAAAATAGAAGTGCTTTTATTTTAATACTCTCCAATTTTAGACTCTCCAGTATATTGCTCTGAGCCTCCGGCCCTGACAGACTTCAGTAAAGCAGCCTTTGCTATTTAAAGCGCAGTGAATATGCATAAGGTGGCCGTGGCTTTGCGATGTCCTTCCTGAGTAAAGCCTGTCAGTAAGTGCTGTGACCACTTCCTGTGGGAGACTGAAGCGAAACTCCCACCTTTCATTTCACTCTTGCTTCTGATTAGAGAGGTTGTGTTTGCAACTCTCATATAATGACAGTTTTCGGAGGTAAAATGCTTTCAAAACATCTTTCTTTCTGCATCATTTCACATTTTTAGGGAGGATCAATATTATAACTGAATATGAACGTTATATAAAATGTCTCCTTTAAAATGGCAGCTTCTGTCTTAAGCAAACATAAAAAGCTTCTAGAGCTGTTAACTCAGGTATGTTAATGGTTTCTGCAGAATAAATATAGTGTTCTAGGTGGCACTAAGGTGGCAAATCTATTGGCAGTAAAATGCCTAAATGACTTTCCTTCTCCTTTAAGTTATGTTAGTTGCACTGATACTGATGTTAACCTGCCAATCTCTGCACTACATGGAACTAAACCACTAGCACTTTATACTGTGGGTAAAGGAAAACTATACCCCCAGAATGAATACTTTACTAACAGATAGTTTAATAATGTGTGCGCGCCTTAGCTTGTTTCTGTGCACTGTGAATCCTTTAATTCCAGGAGGTGGCCCTTACGAGAATTCAGGAGTACCGAATAAAGTATATTTTTATGAAAATGGTTTATTTGGATGAAGCAGGGTTTTACGTATGAGCTAGTTTATGCAATATATTTTTATAGAGACCTACATTGTTTGGGGGTATAGTTTACCTTTAAAGGGAACAAATTGTGTGAAAAACAATTTTGTGACAATGAACAGTACTCATGCAAATATAGAAGGAACATGCTTTAAAAAGTAGTTTTGGGCTGATTTATTGAAAATTTCTACAAAAAAACGCCCACTAGTCCTGCCCATCTGTCCCATTTCCTGCTGCCTCCTTTCCCAGGCTGTGCCAGTGGCACTCAGCACACTGCACTGTAGAATAGGAACCGAAAAGCAGCTAGACTGACTTCATAGGGAGCTAAATCCTGTCTTTGCTTGTGTGACTGCAGGACTGTGGTTGGCTATCCCTCTCCTTCTGGCAGGGACTGTTAGAACACGCCCACCCCTTATTTGAAGGGACCATAGCAGATCTATAGGGAGCTCCAATAAATGGGCCATTTTTACAGATAGTAATATTTAGACCAAAATTAAACCAGCACCATATATTATCCATAATTGCCTACAAGATTAGAGTTTTTCTTCGTTTATCCTATATGTCTCCTTTAAGGGTTTAGGATGATACAGATTATGCACATTATGTATTAATGTGAATTTTGTAAATTACTACTCTATTTTCATTCTTCCTTTTCTTTTCTTCCAGGGTAAACAGGTGCACACCAGGATCCTTTAAAAAATATAGATAAGGAAAGCAGAATCTATATACTAAAGAAAGAACAATGAAATATATACAAAGGAGAGAAAGACACAATAGGAAGCACACACAAAGGGAAGGAAGATGTGGGGAGTACTGAAAAGGTGGCAACGGTGAAGGACACATACCTTTTAGGAGAGTAGGGTGGGCATATGCTAAAGGAAAGAGGTGGGAAAATATGGTAGAGTTACAGTAAAAAGTCAAAGTACACTAACGGTACCTGTTGCCTAGTATGCTCGGGACCTGGTGTTTTCCAAATAAGCTTTTCTTCTGTAATATGAATTTTTTTAAGTTAAGTATTTTATTTTAACCTAACTGGATTTTTCTGCATCCAATAAGGATTAAAGGGGTTGTAAACCCAACCAAGATTCTCTTTCTCTTTGGAGGATTTTTGTCATTTGAAGCAGCCGCTGGCTATGGAGATTTGTAGAAAAGTTTTATTGTGCTATATTGTTTTAAAGGAGAAGGATTTTTTTTCTGCCAATAGATTAGCCACATTAATGCATGCTAGGACACTATATTTATTCTGCAGAAAGATTTACCATATCCGAGTAAACAGCCCTAGAAGCTCCCTCCATTTGTTTAAGATAGCAGCTGCCATTATAGCTTGGTCTCTGTAGCTTCCTGCTGCAGCTCTAGCTGTTGAAAGCATAGATCACACATTCTGATGGGAGGGGGTGCAGGAGAAGGGAGAGAGCTGATCAGACTCCATACATGTATACACAATAGAACATACGAAATCCTGTGTTTCTTTTGATATAGGACCCAGTGCAGTGTTTCTGTAAGTGTTTATGGCTGTATTTACAGACCTTTCTGATAAAGCTTTCTTAGTTTTTACATTTCCTTCTCCTTTAAGAATACAATTCTGATGTTGCTGGACTACAGCTCCCAGCGTGCTTCAACCTTCATTATGGGTTACATTATTCTGGGATTTGTAGACCAGCAACAGCTGAATAAAGTTTGGTTGAGCCGTGCTTTGAAGCAGGGTTTACAACCCCTTTAATTATATCTTAGTTAGGATCAATTACAAGCTACTGTTTTATTACAGAAAAAAAGGAAATCATTTTTTAAAATTTAAATTTGATTGAAATGGAGTCTATGGGAGATGGCCTTCCCATAATTATAAACTTTCTGGATGATAGATTCCATACCGGTTCCATATAATTTATGCAAGTATTTTTTGACAGACTTGGAACACTTTGTACATTAGTTGCATACAGTTATAATGTAAAACAGCTGAAGGAATCAAAATGATAACATTATCAAGCTGAAGCTTGAATGATTTTGTTCTATGCAATAACCTTTAATAAATACATACCTAAAATGCCAACATCTTGCCAAAAGTCTGCATTTAGTCTGGCTATTAATAAATCTGACAAAGGGAAAACTTTTGTTTCTTGAAATAACAATAACTTTATGACTGCAGCATAACATTAATGCTATCTTATCTTATGAAACATATTTTGTTGTTTTCATTTCCTTGTCTCATCAAATAACAATATAGACAAATCTGAATTTTTCTAGTCTTTTATACTAAAAGGTCTGTTTATCAGCAAAAATATGGAATATGAAAATGCATTTAAGCTTTTCCATACATAAAATAGATTAAAGGCCACTACAGTAAGTGGAATGATAATTTGATACATTCCTAAACAAACTTAGCCTTACATAGGTGTCCTTTATAATGCTCTGCAGCACAGCGGCAAGCAGGGAGCCGGAGAGCACGAGGACTCAGCGGGTAGCAGGGAGCGGGAGAGCACAGCGGGGAGTGGAGGAACAGGGACTGGGAGTATGCAGCAGGGACGGGTCTGTAGTTTGAGGACGCTTGGGGGGGGGGGGGGAGGCATAGTTTAAGGACTACAGTCCGGCCCCTCAATTGTCTGAGGGACCATGAACTGGCCCCATGTTTAAAAAGTTTGAGGACCCCTGCTCTAATTGTTACTCTAAATGTTAAATGTTGTCTCCTCCAGCTAGATATACTATAGAGCATGGGGTATACTGGAATCGCAGGATGGACATTTGCTATGTGAAAGGATAAAAGGGGGTAGTGAAACTACAACTCACTTGTAGTTTAGCTATGTGCTAAATTAGAAAATAAAGAGGAGAATACTCCCTGCTATCTGTTCTGGTTGGAGCAAAGAAGCTGCTCTTGCTAACTATCTCTGATTAGACTTATTTTCCTAGAAAGTGCTATAACATATATTTATCCTGCACTATCTAATCCTCCTTCCCGGGGTTCTTGCTCCCTGACTTCTCCAGAGATGATGGCTTTCTCTAGGGCCTAAGACTTCTAGGCTGTGTGGATCCCAGGCTTCCTGGAGAACACCCACACAACAAAACTATCAAAAACTAACAATAACGTATAAAATTAGTGCAAAAATAAACTGTTTTCGGACAACCACTTCTGGTAACTAGTGATAAACAAATCTGTCCCTTTTTACTTCACTGATATACTTGTGAAACTGCTGAAAAATTTGTGAATTTTTGTGCCAATTTCCCGAAACGATTCGCCAATGGTGAAATGCAGAATTATGCAGTGAATCCATGCCTGGTGAAAAACATTCGCTCATCACTACTGGTAACCTCCCTTGAGGATTACTGCACAGACGCTAATGGTTACCTTACTGTTAGTTACCTTACTGACGGTCGCTGTTACCAAATTATTTACACCATCTTGAGCATCCATCAGGCACTTGACTAAACTGATTGGGAAGAATGTTTTTTCCATCCTAGGTCCAAACAGTGTAGGGGTCACTCCCCAGATGAACTATTTTTTGAAAGGTTGAACTGAAATATGTTTTTCTGTTTTAACCTTAACCACTATATATTTACTGCTCTATTTTTTAAGTGCATGATTGTAAGTTTGGAGGAGCTGCTGGGTGGAATAATAATGCCTTTCACCCTGGGCTGTGCTGTTACCATATCATTTTATTGACAAGATAGCATTGGGAGTCTCAGGGCAGGTCTTATAACCTGCGGGGCCCAATTGGCACCATTTTGAAGGGGCCCCCTACACAAGGTGTTGCCAGCCTTGGGAAAGTAGATAATAAAGATCAGCATTTCATAACTTTGAACACCTATATGTTGCTGGAATAATATTCCCAGCATCCTTCAAATGCAATCAAGGTCATAGAGAGACTGCTGCATACTTCAGGGAAAAAACACTCTTTGCAGTCTACACTAAGGGCAATTCTGCAGCTTTTTAACTTAGAAAATATTTTTACAGGGTTAAAACATAAGGCCTTCAAAATGCTACTAAGAAAACACCAATTTTTGACTTAGACTGAGATTGATAAAAAAAAGAAAAAGATTTAAGGCATGCAAGTAAGCTATATAATCTTAAACTTTCAAGTGTGCAGGCTAATCAAGCATGCAAATATTTCCTAAAAATAATAGGGAACTGTTGAGAATTACAAAAAAATATATATATATATATATACAGGTCCTTTTCAAAAAATTAGCATATTGTGATAAAGTTCATTATTTTCTGTAATGTACTGATAAACATTAGACTTTCATATATTTTAGATTCATTACACACAACTGAAGTAGTTCAAGCCTTTTCTTGTTTTAATATTGATGATTGTGGCATACAGCTCATGAAAACCCAAAATTCCTATCTCAAAAAATTAGCATATCATGAAAAGGTTCTCTAAACGAGCTATTAACCTAATCATCTGAATCAACAAATTAACTCTAAAAACCTGCAAAAGATTCCTGAGGCTTTTAAAAACTCCCAGCCTGGTTCATTACTCAAAACCGCAATCATGGGTAAGACTGCCGACCTGACTGCTGCCCAGAAGGCCATCATTGACACCCTCAAGCAAGAGGGTAAGACACAGAAAGAAATTTCTGAACAAATAGGCTGTTCCCAGAGTGCTGTATCAAGGCACCTCAGTGGGAAGTCTGTGGGAAGGAAAAAGTGTGGCAGAAAACGCTGCACAACGAGAAGAGGTGACTGGGCCCTGAGGAAGATTGTGGAGAAGGACCGATTCCTGACCTTGGGGGACCTGCGGAAGCAGTGGACTGAGTCTGGAGTAGAAACATCCAGAGCCACCGTGTACAGGCACGTGCAGGAAATGGGCTACAGGTGCTGCATTCCCCAGGTCAAGCCACTTTTGAACCAGAAACAGCGGCAGAAGCGCCTGACCTGGGCTACAGAGAAGCAGCACTGGACTGTTGCTCAGTGGTCCAAAGTATGTCATTCGGAAATCAAGGTGCCAGAGTCTGGAGGAAGACTGGGGAGAGGGAAATGCCAAAATGCCTGAAGTCCAGTGTCAAGTACCCACAGTCAGTGATGGTCTGGGGTGCCATGTCAGCTGCTGGTGTTGGTCCACTGTGTTTTATCAAGGGCAGGGTCAATGCAGCTAGCTATCAGGAGATTTTGGAGCACTTCATGCTTCCATCTGCTGAAAAGCTTTATGGAGATGAAGATTTCATTTTTCAGCATGACCTGGCACCTGCTCACAGTGCCAAAACCACTGGTAAATGGTTTACTGACCATGGTATTACTGTGCTCAATTGGCCTGCCAACTCTCCTGACCTGAACCCCATAGAGAATCTGTGGGATATTGTGAAGAGAAAGTTGAGAGACACAAGACCCAACACTCTGGATGAGCTTAAGGCCGCTATTGAAGCATCCTGGGCCTCCATAACACCTGAGCAGTGCCACAGGCTGATTGCCTCCATGCCACGCCACATTGAAGCAGTCATTTTTGCAAAAGGATTCCCGACCAAGTATTGAGTGCATAACTGAACATAATTATTTGAAGGTTGACTTTTTTTGTATTAAAAACACTTTTCTTTTATTGGGCGAATGAAATATGCTAATTTTTTGAGATAGGAATTTTGGGTTTTCATGAGCTGTATGCCACAATCATCAATATTAAAACAAGAAAAGGCTTGAACTACTTCAGTTGTGTGTAATGAATCTAAAATATATGAAAGTCTAATGTTTATCAGTACATTACAGAAAATAATGAACTTTATCACAATATGCTAATTTTTTGAAAAGGACCTGTATATCATTTATTCAGTATATAAACTGTGATGATGTGAGACCTTTGGTATTAGTTGATGGAAACTGAGAAATTTGAAGTTTTGAACCACTTCTTTATTTCTGTTTACACCAAAGAAACGGTTTCATTCTGCAGATCTGTAAAGAGTCATAAATGAAACCTGACCCATTTATTTTCCTGTGTAATAATTAAACTTGTTGCATTCCACACATATGTTATTAACTATGTAAAAACATGCCTTTTTTTGCCCTATTAAACTTGAATGGCTGCCCCTAATGATGTGTGACAGTTCAGTTATATAAACTATAGTAGTGTCTGAAATAAACATATTTTACCAGTGCAGGGTAACATGCCATTAAAAGAGTTCTGTCAAATCCTAAACTGAAGGTATATAGATACAGTGGAGGAAATAATTATTTGACCCCTCCCTGATTTTGTAAGTTTGTCCAATGACAAAGAAATGAAAAGTCTCAGAACAGTATCATTTCAATGGTAGGTTTATTTTAACAGTGGCAGATAGCACATCAAAAGGAAAATCGAAAAAATAACTTTAAATAAAAGATAGCAACTGATTTGCATTTCATTGAGTGAAATACGTTTTTGAACCCCTACCAACCATTAAGAGTTCTGGCTCCCACAGAGTGGTTAGACACTTCTACTCAATTAGTCAACCTCATTAAAGGAACAGTAACACCAAATAATGAAAGAGCTTTAAAGTAATAAAAATATAATGTACTGTTGCCCTGCTCTGGTAAAACTGGTGTGTTTGCTACAGTAACACTACTATAATTTATATAATAAGCTGCTGTGTAGCCACGGGGGCAGCCATTTAAGATGTAAAAAAGGAGAAAAGGCACAGGTTACATAGCAGATAACAGATAAGTTCTGTAGAATACAATAGTGCTTTATCTGTTATCTGCTATGTGCCTGTGCCTTTTCTCCTTTGAATGGCTGCCTCCATGGCTACATAGCAGCTTATTTATATAAATTAAAGTAGACTTTCTGAAGTAAACGCACAACTTTTACCAGTGCAGGGCAGCAGCACATTATATTTTAGTTACTTTTATACACTTTCATTTTTTGGTGTTACTGTTCCTTTAAGGACACGTGTCTTAACTAGTCACCTGTATAAAAGACACCTGTCCACAGAATCAATCAATCAAGCAGACTCCAAACTCTCCAACATGGGAAAGACCAAAGAGCTGTCCAAGGATGTCAGAGACAAAATTGTAGATCTGCACAAGGCTGGAATGGGCTACAAAACCATTAGCAAGAAGCTGGGAGAGAAGGTGACAACTGTTGGTGCGATTGTTCGAAAATGGAAGGAGCACAAAATGACCATCAATCGACCTCGCTCTGGGGCTCCACGCAAGATCTCACCTCGTGGGGTGTCAATGATTCTGAGAAAGGTGAAAAAGCATCCTAGAACTACACGGGAGGAGTTAGTTAATGACCTCAAATTAGCAGGGACCACAGTCACCAAGAAAACCATTGGAAACACATTACACCGCAATGGATTAAAATCCTGCAGGGCTCGCAAGGTCCCCCTGCTCAAGAAGGCACATGTGCAGGCCCGTCTGAAGTTTGCCAATGAACACCTGAATGATTCTGTGAGTGACTGGGAGAAGGTGCTGTGGTTTGATGAGACCAAAATAGAGCTCTTTGGCATTAACTCAACTCGCTGTGTTTGGAGGAAGAAAAATGCTGCCTATGACCCCCAAAACACCGTCCCCAACGTCAAGCATGGGGGTGGAAACATTTTGCTTTGGGGGTGTTTTTCTGCTAAGGGCACAGGACAACTTATTCGCATTAACGGGAAAATGGACGGAGCCATGTATCGTGAAATCCTGAACGACAACCTCCTTCCCTCTGCCAGGAAACTGAAAATGGGTCGTGGATGGGTGTTCCAGCACGACAATGACCCAAAACATACAGCAAAGGCAACAAAGGAGTGGCTCAAGAAGAAGCACATTAAGGTCATGGAGTGGCCTAGTCAGTCTCCGGACCTTAATCCAATAGAAAACCTATGGAGGGAGCTCAAGCTCAGAGTTGCACAGAGACAGCCTCGAAACCTTAGGGATTTAGAGATGATCTGCAAAGAGGAGTGGACCAACATTCCTCCTAAAATGTGCGCAAACTTGGTCATCAATTACAAGAAACGTTTGACCTCTGTGCTTGCAAACAAGGGTTTTTCCACTAAGTATTAAGTCTTTTTTTGTTAGAGGGTTCAAAAACTTATTTCACTCAATGAAATGCAAATCAGTTGCTATCTTTTATTTAAAGTTATTTTTTCAATTTTCCTTTTGATGTGCTATCTGCCACTGTTAAAATAAACCTACCATTGAAATGATACTGTTCTGAGACTTTTCATTTCTTTGTCATTGGACAAACTTACAAAATCAGTGAGGGGTCAAATAATTATTTCATCCACTGTATATAAACACTAAACACAGCATTCACATGTAAATAATGGTACATTGGCTCCTAAATACATTATATAGTGAAAGAAAGAAGGTAATGGCACCTAAAATATATTACAGTGAGTTTAAAGACATTTATTATACCCCAAACCCTTACCCTTTCAAAAAGCAGGTTTCCTAAAGGCTGGAGTGAATTTCAGCAATGTAGAGTTAAGAATGATTTCAGAAATGCCTAATTGTAGGTATAATCCAAACAGGAGAAACCTTGTTTGCCATTATGCAACTTGAGTCCTGTTGACAGTTCTTTGAGTAGGAGAAACACTAGGTTATCTGAAAGCAGTTCTAATGTGTAGTGCTGGCTCCTTCCGAAAGCTCAGACTCAGGCACAATGCACAACAATATTACAGCTAAAAAAAATACATATTAAACTCATGTTGGACAAGGTTGACAAAGGAGAAAATTCAAAAGAAAATAAATCATTTTAAGGTAAACAAAGTCCATGACTGTGTGGTATTCACACCACTGCACTATAAGAAATTCATTGGTTTCCAGACCACCTAATAAATTACACCTATAACTAATAATTTAATAAGATAAAAATAATGTAACAGTAACATCCAAACAGCATTAGAAGTATCTCCCTAAGGCAACACTTTCTTATTTGCACCTGTTCCTGTCAAGACATTCTGGCGTATGTCACTTCTGTTTCATCCCCTTGTGGAAACCCCCCTCCCAGCACTGATTAGAGAAGAGAGCCAGGAGATCCAAAGAACTGAACTTGTCAGATTAGCTGGAAAAGCTGCCAAAATGGTTTCTATTCACAGCAGGCAAAAACAAAAGTGACTTTTGCACCCTGTCCTGCTGTATATATTTCAAATTAACCATTTGTTTAACATTATACTCTTCTTTTCACATAATTTCAGTCCAATATTGTTACTGTAAAACCCATGCATTTCTTTGTTGTCAGTGGACATTCTATTATCATGCAATCTATTATCATCAGTGCAGGTGGCATATTATTAATGCAGGAGGGATACCCAACTACATACTGCTGAGTGCAAAAATCAGCTTTAGGATTGCAGATTTAACAAAGATTTTAGAGTTTCAGTAATACAAATACAGTAATAGTAATACAGTATAAATGGTATGGGCTTTTGAGTATTTTTACAACAGTTAACTAGCTAATATAGTTTTTAAAAGTGAACAAATCCAAATAGAGCATCAAGTCCTGGTGTGACATGATTGACACAAAGCCTATCTCTATCAGAGCTCAGGGCAAGCTGCAAAGGGGAAAAGGGCAGGTTTGCCCTTGATAGCCTGCTAAGCATATTGAAGGTACAGGTCTGGAATGGAGTACAATGTTCTGCAGCAATGGAATCATGACGGTGGGTGCAGGGAAGCTTGCAGACATGCCTTTTCCTGCAGTCGAACAGGCACGTAAGTCAGATTTGCAAGGACAGAATCAACTGCATTAGGTCCAGAGTGCAGGTATGCCCTCCTGAATTTCAATAAATGGTGCAATTGTAAGTGGTATTAACAAATGACCTGGTGTGGCTAATGTCACACTACATGTTTTCCCACACGTTGGTGACTTACTACTTGTCAGTGGACACTGACCATGGGGTAAATAGGAGAGGATTGGTGTGCCAACCTGTGACTTACTGCACATACATTCAGGCACAACAAATAGACATAAAAGGGGACATTTTTACAAAGCACTTTTTTTGTTTTTGCTTACAGCGAGTCAATGATGGTAAGATATACTTTTAGGGCCATGGCAGACAGGGAGATTAGTCGCTGCGTGACAAATCTCTCTTGTCCCTGAAAAGCTATCCCACCAGTTAGAATGTAAATCGTCGGTGGGATGGCACCCGCAGCGCCTAAATTTCCTCTCAAGGCAACTTCGTGATTTCGGCAGATTGCCGCCCCGCGTATGCCATTCCACTGGTGATTTACATTCTAGCCGGTGGGATGGCATTTCGGGGAGATTAGTCGACCGCGACAAGAGAGATTTGTCGCGGGCGACTAATCTCCCAGTCTGTCACGGCCCTTAAGTGTTGAATTTTATATACAGCTGTTGAAGGACCGGCAACACCAGGTGCGAAATGAAGGTGTCTTTTTATACATTGAGACATGTTCTGCTGTTCAGTTTATATAAAAAAAAAAAGCTTCTGTGCAGCAATGGGAGAAGGCATTCATGTTGAAGAATATGGCAAAAAAAGAATTGTTTACATAAAAGATAGATAAGCTGTGCTAAATACTACTGGTTTAGTTCTTTTATATGACAAGAAACAGGGATCAAAAGTCAATTATCATTAGTTGGGAGTACATTTTCTGGGTACCCAATGTTAATATATTTTATTATTGTCAATATTTTTAGCTAGTTCTAAATTAATTTTACTTACAAGCACAACAGGCACCACCATCTCAGCAGTTTGTAATAAACTTATAGCAGTTTTTATTAGCTGAAGTTTTGTACTTTGTACTTATGTACTTGCATACACTCAGAAATATTTGTGAAACATGAAACAAATCGCATGGTTGCTATACGTTACTGATAGAGATTTGAAAGCTATAATATATCAGGAAAGGTAAGAAAGAAAACAAGGGGGTAACGTGTACTATAACAAGTAATGTATGTACAGGCAATGGAGTTACAATAAATGGTCAAAAGCATAGTTTAAGGATTAAGACTGCACCAGATCCAAGGAATTCATGGGAAAAGATCTTTGTTAGCAAATCTGGAATACGGTATGGAAATAGAGACTGAATACAACATTCTTTGGAGATTAAACAGGGTTAATGAATAGGTTGTATGTGCCATTTATAACAGTGTGTATTGGGAATATATACAGTTATTTACAGAAAGATTTACTTTCCTTTCTGGCCTTAATGTCTAATCCTAGTTCTATTGCACACACAGATTTTAGGCAATAGTATACCCCTTTTAGAGCACATCATTGTCTGACCCATCTTACCTACTAGTTAGGAACACCAAGGGACATATTCTATAGTTTGTAATTTGAAAGTATTTAAACAAGATATATTTAATACACATTAAAAATAGTTTAACAATTATTTCAAGAATGCTTACCTAATGGAGGGTGTAATGAGCTACAGATTTCTTGTGATGCAATATTATCCAAGCTTTGATGAACAGAAACTAAAAGCCTTAACATAAGACAAAAAAAGGTCACTTACAAATTTGTTCAACATTTAATAAAGAGAAAAATAATTACATGCATTATAAATAATTTCTAACAGGACATTACAATTCTTAGCAGAAAATCAGTTAATTACATTTTTCCTTACAGTACCCAATATTGTAGGATTTCAAATTACGTAATATGAGCTTCATGATGGGACTCCTTCAAGCCCCATTATCCTCCACCAAATAACAAGGGTTAGAGCCTGTTAGGAGTGATAGTCCAGTAGCATATGGAGATATTCCTTTTAAGAAACACTACTCTAACAATAAACTAGCAGATGTAAAATAAAGAAAGCCATATATACAGTAACTGTAAAGGGACTGCCAGTGTAACTGAACAAAAGTATTGCTATTAAAACCTCACTAGGAACCACTGAGTGTGTTGTTCAGCTCCATGGAATAAAAAAGTGCCTTTGATTAAAAAGATCAGTGGGTTCTCTGTTGTATCCCAGCAAGGGACATATTTGTATCACTGTGTTTCAGCACAGATGGATCACAGTTCGTGCAGCAGTTACTTTAGGCAAGTGTGGTGGGATAGAAGTAGAATTTAAAATGCAGTTTTAAAATTTAAAAATGTATTGAAAATAAACTGCCTCACCTTAAGTAAAATAATTAAAAAAAAAATAACATTTCAACAAGTTAGATTTTATTTGATTGCTTAGGGTTAACTTACCCTTGTGACCAATAATCAAAGGCTAACAGTCAGTTTTTTATTCTTTTTCTGGGGTCAGCGACTTCCGACAACACAACAGCAATTTCAGCTGCATGCCAGAAAAGTCAGATTCGAAATTAAAAATAATGAACAATTGCATAGTTAAAAGGTTTGTAAACATGAACTTGCCCTTTAATCTTTTATCAGATATGTGAGGGGCAGCATTTCCTAACAAAATGCCTGATGAACAGGTGCAGGGTACTTGGCTGGGGAACTCTGCCAATTTTTGGCTTGGAATTGGGGTGGACAAAGTTGTAGTAAAGCAATTAGGGCATCCACCTCCAGGGCATGATAAGAACTACCTGAAAAATAGACGGCAGCATGCTGGTTTTTCAGTCAAGTATGCCAGGCTACTGTGCTATTTCTACAAAAAAAATGCACTAATCCAGGATACACAAGTTAGTGTTTTGTTTGTCTGGTAGTTCCTAAAAAAACTGCCGCTTGCACTGAGGTAACATTTGCCTCACTCAAGAAAATAAGAAAAGGGACAAAGGCAAACAATTCCACTCCACATCAAGTGCTCCTTGTAGCAGCTACAACACAGACAATACTAATAATTGTCTCTACATTTGTTTTAGCAGACATTCTCAATATTATCTATGGCACGGTATTTTCTGGCATTTTGTAGCCGTGACCAGTAGCTGCCTACAAGAAGCTCCATGTGTCATAGCCCCAAAACAATGCTAACTCGCTGATACAGGCATATCAGATTTACCGATATTGTATTAAACTAATTAAGAAGCTCAGTGTACACTGCTTAATTGGAACTGTAAGAATGCAGCTAACCTTTCCTCGAGTTTCCAGTGAGTAAATCACAAATACATAGGCAGTTACTCATATTAGTCATATTGATTTGATCACAAATTAGCAATATGCATCAGTTATTTAAAAAAAATTGCCACTCTGTAGGTGTCTCAGTCACAAAAAAATTAAAGGGGTGGTTCACCCTTACATTAACTTTTAGTGTGTTATAGAATTCCCTATTCCTAGCAATTAGGCACTAGGATTTCATTATTTTTTTTTTTTTTTAATTATTTGCCTTTCTCTTCTGTCACTTTCCAGCTTTCAAATGGGGTCACTGACCCCGGCATTAAAAAACTATTGCTCTGTAGGGCTGCATTTTTATTATTATTGTTACTTTTTATTACTTATCTTTCTGTGCAGGCCCTCTACTATTCATATTCCCATCTCTTGTTTAAACCACTGACTGGTTACTAGGATAAAAAAAGACCCTAGCAACCAGATAGCTGCTAAACTACCAATTGGAGAGCTGCTGAACAAAAAGCTAAATAACTGAACCATAAAAAAACAGGAACAATCTTAATGTATAGCACACTTTGCTTTGGCAATAAGGAATAGTGGTTTCAAGATATAGTTCACAGATAGGGATGAACTGGCAGGAAAGCTGCTAAAAATTTGGCATCCTAAAAAATTAAAAACGGTGTCTTCAGCTAAAACTGCTTTACATTCACCTCTCATTGTTAGGACCGATCAATGTACAAAATTCTAACCTTTGAAGATCTTGGACATCACTGTTGTTTTCTGGCAAAACAGTAATGCCTCGTCCAAAGCATGTACCTCCATGAAGATGAAACTCCAAGTATGGATTCTTTGCTTCATTTTCTTTGCCTGGCGTATGTAGCTTGGCATGCACATTATGAATTAAAAGATAGCTGCCGATCTACAAGAAAATATATTTTCAAATAAAATATTTTGTAGCTTTTCAGAAATTAGAACTCATGTGATCCCATTATTGAACTACCTATGGACCACAAAATGCTCAGTAATAATTATAAAGATCACTCAGTCATATAACAATATTAACAAAGCATACACCAAATCCAGTATAGTTTTAAATTCAGCCTACTTATAGCTTTTTTTTTTTTTTTTTTTTTTTTAAATTACAGGTATGGGACCTGTTATCCAGAATGCTTGGGACCTGGGATTTTCCGGATAAGGGATCTTTCGTAATTTGGATCTCCATAACTTAAGTGTGCTAAAATCATTTAAATATTGAATCAACCCAATAGGATTGTTTTTCCTCCAATAAGGATCAATTATATCTTGGTTAATATCAAGAACAAGGTACTGTTTTATTATTACAGAGAAAACGGAAATCATTTTTAAAAATTAGAATTATTTGCTTATAATGGAGTCTATGAGAGACAGCCTTTCTGGATAACGGATCCCATACCTGTATTTCACTTTTTGCTCAGCAAGTTTCCAGTTTGGAATTTCAGGACCTTACCTAGGAACACTGACTTCTACATGAACTGACAAGCTTTTAGATGAACTTTTACATTTGAGTTTTTTTTGCACTTTGAGGTTTGGAAACCCTAATTCAGATTCAGGAGATTTAGCACAAAAACATTGGAATCTTGGAAAAAAATGTGAGCTTTGATAAAATGGCCCCTTTTTGTGAGTTTGTGTGACACTAATCTGGGGCAGGAGGAAGTGAATACAACAGACATAGTTTATATATCTGCTGTTGTCTGTGGCGATTGGATCCCAGGGGGCATGTGTTTGCCACAGACAAGCTTTTTTTTTTTTTATAACGTAGAGGTGGGCCTCTACGTTATAAAAAAAAATCTTGTCTGTGGCAATTGTGGCCTCTGGGGTGATGGCGACCCAGCAGCTCACAATCCCTGTCTGCTTGCCGTCCAGGGGCTTTAAAAGCGGTTCCTTCTCTTGAAAGCGCTAATCTACATCCTGTGGCAATTAAAGGGTTAAACTGAATATGCAGACAAGCAACAGCTTCCTTGCATCAATGCAACATCCATTAACAGTGCTATGTCATGAAAATGAAATATAGAATATATGTTTGTTATCTGGCGGACCGGTAAAACAGATAAACACTCAGCAGCTGATGGATGAAGTAACTAGCAGTAACACTTTATGATAAGGATTTATAGAGTTATAGTCATTTATATTTCTAGGCAGTTTTCAACT
Source organism: Xenopus tropicalis (assembly GCF_000004195.4). Taxonomy (NCBI): domain Eukaryota; kingdom Metazoa; phylum Chordata; class Amphibia; order Anura; family Pipidae; genus Xenopus; species Xenopus tropicalis. The sequence goes on from NC_030679.2 coordinate 70,574,523, forward strand.
TTAGCAAAAGGTTTGTTGATTTGTTGCTTCATGTTTTCCATTTATTTTTGTAAACCTACAAAAAATAGTGTTTTCTAAATAAAAATGTAATACAGGTATTGGATCCCTTATCCAGAAAGCTCCAAATTAAGGGAAGGCTATTTCCCATAGAGTCTATTATAAGCAAATTATTCAAATTTTTTTAAAATTATTTCCTTTTTCTCTGTAATAATAAAACAGTGCTTTCTAATTGATCCTAACTAAGGTAGAATAATCCTTATTGGAGGCAAAACAATCCTATTGGGTTTAATTAATTTTTAAATGATTTTAAGTAGACTTAAAGGAGAAAGAAAGGTAAAAACTAAGTAAGCTTTATCAGAAAGGACTAAGTAAATACAGCCATAAGCACTCACAGAAACGCAGCACTGACTTCTCTGAAAAAAGTTTTCTTGTGTCTGTAATTTCTGTGCCGCGGACACGCAGCTTTCTGCTCTCTCCTGCTCCCCTCTCCCTCAAGAATGCTAAGAACTCACTCCCCAACCTTAGGAATGTAGATCTGAGCCATTCAGCAGGAAGCTGACTCTCACAGTCTTAACTAACTGAGCATGTTCACTTGGTCTGGGTGTCTGCGGAGGAGTGAGACATTATGGGAACTTTCTTTACAAAGCTCAGCGTTTTTTTTTCCTGTTTGGCTTCAGATCTTCTGAACAGGTGAAATATGGGGAGACTTAAGGGCACTATTGAGACAACTGAAGGTATGCCTGCAGCTTGAGATTAACTCTTTACTAGCCTTTCCTTCTCCTTTAAGGAAAATAATGGAAAGACCCCATTTCCAGATAACCCCAGGTCCCAAGCATTCTGGATAACATATTAAAGGTATGGGACCCATTATGCAGAATGCTTGGGACCTGGGGTTTTCTGGATAAGGGATCTTTCTGTAATTTGGATCTACATACCTGAAGTCTACTAAAAGATTTTTTTAAACATTAAATAAATCAAATAGGCTTGTTTTGCCTCCAATAAGGATTCATTGTATCTTAGTTGGAATCAAGTACAAGGTACTGTTTTATTCTTACAGATAAAAAGGAAATCATTTTTAAAAATCAGAATTATTTGCTTATAATGGAGTCAATGGGAGATGGCCTTCCCGTAATTTGGAACCTTGTGGATAATGGGTTCCCGGATAACGGATCCCATACCTTTTCAGCTTGAAAAAGGAACTCAAATGTTATGAAAGCTTGCTATGGTTATCTTAGTTAGCCAATAAAGGTATCACCTTTATACCACTTTTGTTATTTTTTATTTCAAAAGGGTTACCCTGTAAACATATATTTATTTTGTAACCCTGTATATTTTGCACTGAAGAAATCTTTCACAACGGATTCGGCCAAATACAAAAATAGTGAATTCAGTGCATCCCTATCATTAAGTGCCTTTGTGACCTTTGCTATTCAGGAAACTCACTTACAAATATGAGGACTGTGAAAACTCCATTAGAAAAAAAAGGCATTACTTTTTTGCATTTTTCTTAAACATTAACAAATGTGTACACTAACGTTTTTATAGGTTGATGATAAACCATCCCCTTTGTGTTTAAATCCCCTTTCCATCTAGAAATTTAAAATTTGCTGGCTTGCCTGTGCCAATCTACTCTTGTGATTATTTGGTCATTCTACACATTTGTGAATACATATGGCATCTTTGCAGTTCTAACTTTCCCAACTGGCCTTTGGGTCTAAGCTTTAGGAATAAGGCTCTCTGAACATGAATGTATAAGTAGCATTTCTTTTTAATGATGACCATAGCAACAAAGGTTTTTATGATACATTAATTAAAACTATATTTTTGGGGGTAAAAACTTCCCTTGTAAGTACAGAAGGCTAATATTCTTTTTGGTATGCCAATGGCCAGTGGCCAATTCACTGTACCTATTGTCTCTATTTATATATTTATGTACTGCCAAAGCTCTAAAACATATTAGTAAAGAATGATAATCATGAAAATACTATTATATTGCATTAGTCCATAAGGTCTAACCATGCCACAAGGGGGCAGTATTGCCTAAGTTGTTCTCAGCAAGCAACCAAATACTGGCAATATTTCTTTTGCAATAAATGTTGAACAGTTTTTCTTAAAGTTCCTACAATGTATATGATTACATTTTATAAAGAACTTATATTCAGATATTACACGATGTAAACATTTTTTTCCTTCTTTAATACAGATCTTTCTAAAATTCAAATAATTTCTATAATTTAGATTTAAAATGTAAACAGAGAATTATGCATGAGATACATTTATTATGTCAGGTCTTAAACAGAGGAAAAACAACTATTTGCTGTATTATTATTGTCTTGGTTTCATTACAATAAAGTAAAAGTGCAGAGGCAAAAAACCTATTCATATTTGAACCATGTTCAATTCACGTAAATAAAAGGGCAACCATTTTGGAGTTATTACCTTGAATGTTGCAAGTAAAACTCAACCCCTGTGTAAAATGTACAATAAAGGAGTAGAATTGTTAATGAATCAGATAAGAGTGAGTGTAAGACTGACCAAGCTGGGGATGACTGACGTAGTTGGCCAGCTTGAATATTCTGCAATATAAGGACAAAATATGTTTTGCTTAATGGGCAGAGTGATTTTTAGTAGCTCAATTCACAGAATGTCCTAAATATATTATACTGTATATATTGTTAATGAGTAAGTGCAGAGGACCTCATGTCTTTGTCTGTACATACAGTCACCTTATATAATTTATAAGTTGCACATGCTGTGCAGTTTACTGGGTATCTTTCTAATATATAGTGGATAATGCACCCCTAAGGATATTATAAATCACCAGTTATTGCCATGACCCTATAAGGCATAAGGCTAAATGCTTTAATACAGGTCTTGAAACTCAGATCATTGGAACAAGTTTCAAAGAGTCACATGAATCCCAGAACTGCACTATCCCACCAATGATAAGCCAGCATAGCATTGGCCCATTGTGACCTGCACCCAACCAAGCCTTACATAGATGCCTAGGATTTAGCGGCTAGCCTAACCCAATGCCTGATCATGAGTAGTTAAGCAGATGTTTTTTTACCTTAAGGGATTTTGCAGATTCAACATGATTATCATAAACAAGAACATCTATAGTCAGGCTCTGCAGCTGATGGATACGTTTTTGGTCTCCTTCAAGGGCATCTTCTTCAACAAAGACATTCCAGGAAGAGGCACTATTTTTGGTACCATCCCATACCTACAGAAATAAATTAAACCTGTTTTATTTGAATTTATGATAGATGCATTTAAATACAGTATCACCAATACAGTAAACCCAAAATATAGTAAATCCCTCTCATCTTCTTCAAAGAGTTTTCAGGGATTACCACAGAGCAATCTTCTTCCTGCTTTGTGCCAGGTTCAAATGCACAGCAGAGGGAAAAGCCAAACTTTAAGCAAAAAGATGGCCCTTTCACTCTATTGTGTGTGTGACAGTCAGGGACCATTGAAGAAGGAAAAAGTGAAAAAAGAGGATTACTCCATGATGCTCCCTAGCTTGTACCCAGGGCCAGTTCAGTTTTTTGCTAACAACGGAACTGGCCTGCATATTAGGTTAGTGATTATAATCTCTGTGGAGATGCCTAACATTTGGCACCTCCAAATAATTTATTCTTTTTCTTCTCCATTAAAGGTGACATGTTACAAACATGTATTTGCCACTGAATTAAAAATCATTTAAAAAGAATGAATGTGCCTTTAAAGGAAAACTAAACCCTAATAATTAAAAAGGCTAAAAATGCCATATTTTATATACTGAACTTACTGCACCAGCATAAAGTTTCAGCATCTCAGTAGTAGTAATGATCTAAGTCTTTAGCAATATCAAGAGTAGTAAAAACCTACTGAAAAAGGATTGGTGGCCTTGCTAGGTGAAATATTCCTACATTATCTAAGTCACACTGGGACAAATTCCTATAAAATGTATATTCTTATAGGTCAAACCTCTGTCTGATTGATTAGATTTTGGATTATATCAGATTGATGTAGCAGGGAAGAGTTCTCCTTGGCATAGGTTTTTTATTTCAAGGTGCCATATTTTGGACACCAATAGATGTTATTCCCTCATAAAGGTAAGATGGGAATGCAGTTGGAGTTTATTTAAACCATCCATTTTATTTTCATACTACATGTGGTACTGTTCTTATCACCTCTGAATGAAATGCTTGTAGAACACATGCTTGGCTGCCCATTGATACTTTTACAAAGGCTTGGATCGTATAGGCAAATGAGGCAGATGTACTAACTGTATGGCTAATTTTTAAATTAACTACCTTATGATACCATTACATTATAATTGAAACTATACTCTTACCTTAATAAGATAGGACGAATTGTCAACTTCTGCTTTCCCAACAAGCTGGCACAGAAGGTCAAAATACTGGATAGACTGAACATCTGAAATTTTAATCTGCTGTGCAAAAACTTTCAGATGATTTGCTGCCCATTGCCGTAGTACCTCTACAACTTTATCGTTGTGTGGATGAAAGCTGTAACATTTACTGGTTGATCTTGGAGATACTGATGAACCAACAATGCCATCAAATACCAAGGAGGAAAAGCCACTACTATTAATTCCTTGAAGTTCACCATTGAACTGCTGCACCTAAAAGTAATAAAATATAATTATATATATATATATATATATATATATCCATAGACGCCCCCCACACACAAACAGAATAAAATACAATTAAACTTATAGGTATAGATATCCAAATATCCTTACATCTGTAAATATTTAGTCACATTGAGCAAGTATGTATCATGACTGCTAATCACACTGCAAACTAACTTACTTTCATTTTATTTGGTGAATTTATTGCATTTTCTTTTCCACATTGCTGCCGTGTAGTTCAGGGTGCCTGTAAAACATTCACTGCACAGTGCTACTAATGGCGCTGGAATACTGATCACTAATCTTAACATGGAATGATCTCTTTTCATGGTGTTATTGGCTTTGTTGGAATTTGTGTTATTGCATTGTGCATTTTACTTGATTACAAGTTTTTTCCCATAAAAAACTGTATGCACATTATTTTCATTTTATGTTAATTAAATTAAACTGGCACCATATTGTTCATAAATGAACAATACAACAGGTATTGTCATTTGTGATTGGGGAAAAAAAACACCTTATAGATAACAACCACTAAATTAATTATATAAACCAGGGGTGCCTAATATTTTAAATCCACAAATGTATCTATTATCTGCTTATTGCTGGTCCAGTGCTCCAGTTCAAAAAGAATTGCATCTGCCCAGAAATCTTACCTAGCACCACACTGCTATCTTTTTAATATTTTCCCAAGGCTACCTTGTAGCTGTCTACTATTCTAGAAATACTGTATGCAGGTCTGGGGGAATACCTAACATATTGACATCTTCAACTCTTTCCTTGTCCTCTAAACTGAACTGGACCATTTTGCCTCTACCCTTATTGGTAACTGCTGTATAAATCCTCCCCAAACAATTATTTCAATAGCACTACTGGAAATGCAGTGTGACTGCACCAAGCTTTTTTTATGTTGCCAATTCGTCTAGGGCCAAACTTCAAAAGGCTAAGTACTAACTAAGCTTTAAACAAAATTTACTGCATTAAATATCTGACACTTAGCAAAACCATTCTCTCAGACATACTGTAGTAGTTCATGTAAAGCTTACTGCGTACCTTTACTCTATGAAATCGTACTATATCGCCAACTTTGTAAATTTTTGGCAGAGTTTCTTGATTTCCACTAAAAAGCATACACTTCAGCTTGGCCTCAGATTGATCCACAATTGTGACAACTAAGCAATAATCTGTAATAGGTAAAACAACAGGTAACCAGAATTCTATACATCATTAACAAAGCTGATCAGATGATGCACATTGTATGTCTTTGTACTTACTGCCTGCTGAGGATCTATATCCTGAGGTGGAACCCTGGTAATACTGAATATATCCAACACATACAAACCTCTTCTACAGACACACATTTTTCTTTACTCTGCTTATATAAAGAGCCATACAGACTGTACTGCAATACTGTTGAATTATGAAGTGATAAAAGAAGTTTATTAGCATGTAATAAAAATGTATATTTTTATTCCCTAAACAGAAATGGGGGCTTAAGGACAGGCAACATTGTTTAATAATTAAGTGACCAGCTCCAATAAAAAGCTAGCTGCACAGTATAGACTATCTGCAGTGTTTGAATGCAGGAAATTTGCATTTTGCTCCCGCAGGTGAAATTGCCTGCAATCAAAGTGGACATCCCAAGAAGGTCATAGACCAGTTGTGCAGATACGAAGCTCACCATTTACACAGATACAAGCTTTTGTTTTCATTTACAACTGCCTCTCATGCAGAGAGTCATCATAGATGAATAACAGGAGCTTATTAAAACAACAGATCCTAGCCAATTGGAGCCATTATTGGTCTACATTTTTTCTTTGTATTTGCCATTTCAGCAAGCACCTGAAAATTCTGTTTGGTTGTCAGGAGGTCACTAATCCCATATAGTTGCTAGCTCCTAGCAATCAGACATGCAGAAAAAATTCCAGTGAAGCAGTCTCCACAAAGCAAATGTGCTAAAGGTACATTTACTTTTCTTGCATTATTGCAGAGAATCCAAAGTGAGTACCTTCCTACAAAAACCTTTTTTTACACTGGTACAAGTATAGGACCTATTATTCAGAATCCTCAGGACCTGGGGCTTTCTGCATAACGGAACCTTTCATAATTTGGATCTCCATACCTTAAGTCTATTAAAAAATTCTAATTTTTGGAGTTAATAAGTAATTGTTAAAATTCTGATTAATATTCTAGCAGAGCTCTCATTATTTCTTAGCTTCAAGGGAGAGCATGATAATTTGGAAAATTCTTTAATGCTACTTAATTACTCTTCATTTTATGTAAAATGGTTGAATGAAAGAACTAACTAAGCAAAACTTCAGATCAAAATCTTTGGTGACCATAGTATAAACCATATGCATTAGCATTTGTTATATTAACATACAGTATACAGTGGCTATTTTACTAGATGAACACACTTTTTTTATGTTCACCTATCTTTAATCCTTATTACTGATCAGAAACCACAGGTTATGTTAGGGTGGCTCACATGCTAACTAGTTACGCGACCCCGGCAATTTGAAGTGGTGGAGACTCGATACATTACTGAGAAGTGGCTATAAATGTTGCCACTGTGATAAGGGACTTTCCCTATCACTTCTTAGTTGTAATTTGAAGTGGTGGTAACTAGATACAATTTATTTTGCTTTACTGACTCGCAACATTGTTTTGTGCAGCCTCAGCAGATCCACAGTGTGTAATTGATGTTCCCTGGGAAATATTTGGATCGTTTTTATACCCCCTGCTATTTTTAAGTGGGTTTTCTTTTGATTTGATCACTAATGTGAGTTTTTATTTTGTACTATTAAAGGTTATATTTTAACTTGTAATCGCCTAATACTCTTGATAACCATTTAACCTATTAATGTAATTAGATAATGGTGCATGTATTGAAGTCTATTGGGGAACACCCGCTTGGGAGTTTCTTATGTGTCTTTTTCTGTATATGTAAATACTTCATTTGCAGGTTATCTGGAGACTCTTTCTCCCCTTCTATCTTATTTATACATTATCATTAACATTTGGTGGAGCTTTAGACCTAATTGTGGAAGGTGCAGCTATTTCCTTTTTTGTTCTGTGGCTCACATGGCAGAATTTGCTTTCAGGTATTACCCTACAACTTTCTCAGGTTGTAACCAGTAAGATTATGTAGAAACTTTCCTTCAAACCTAAAGATGAGAAAGGGGGAGTTAATATCCAGGGGTAATATGAAAATTTAGTTTTGCACTAAAAGTCACTTTACCACAGGTTTTTGCACTAAAGTTATAACAATATTAAATTAATATTAATTAATAAGAATGTTTGCATCCTTAAATCCTCTGTAGAGGCATATCTCTCTCCAGTTAAAGGCGATTTTGCAAGTTGTCCCACTTAGAAATCATGGAGGGGTCTGAAATTCACATTGTAGGTGCATTCTTTTGTTTAACTTGTTCATAAATGACTTAGGGGAGGGTATTATGAGTAATGTATCAGTGTTTGCAGATGACACAAAACTCTGCAGACCAGTCAATTCTATCCCTGCAGCAGGAGCTTGACCAACTGGCAATCTGGGCAGCTAAGTGGCAGATGAGATTTAATGTGGATAAATGTAAGGTCATGCACCTGGGATGTAAAAATATGCTAGCCCCGTATACCCTTAATCGGACTGCCCTAGGCAAATCCATAATGGAGAAGGACCTTGGAGTCCTTGTAGATAATAAACTTGGCTGTAGCAAGCAATGCCAGGCAGCAGCTGCAAGGGCAAACAAGGTTTTGAGCTGTATTAAAAGGGGTATAGATTCACGGGAGGAGGGGGTTATTCTTCCCCTTTACAGAGCGCTGGTAAGGCCCCATCTAGAATATGCTGTTCAGTTTTGGTCTCCAGTGCTCAAACGGGACATTATTGAGTTAGAGAGGGTCCAGAGAAGGGCAACAAAGCTGGTAAAGGGTATGGAAAGTCTCAGTTATGAAGAAAGACTGGCCAAGTTGGGTCTGTTTACACTGGAGAAGAGGCGCTTAAGAGGTGACATGATAACTATGTATAAATATGTAAGGGGATCATATAATAACCTTTCTAATGTTTTATTTACCAGTAGGTCCTTCCAACGGACACGAGGGCACCCACTCCGTTTAGAAGAAGGGAGGTTCCATTTAAATATTCGGAAAGGATTTTTTACTGTGAGAGCTGTGAAGTTGTGGAATTCCCTCCCCGAATCAGTCGTACTGGCTGATACATTATATAGCTTTAAGAAGGGGCTGGATGGATTCTTAGCAAGTGAGGGAATACAGGGTTATGGGAGATAGCTCTTAGTACAAGTTGATCCAGGGACTGGTCCGATTGCCATCTTGGAGTCAGGAAGGAATTTTTTCCCCTCTGCGGCAAATTAGAGAGGCTTCAGATGGGGTTTTTTGCCTTCCTCTGGATCAACTTGTAGTTAGGCAGGTTATATATAGGCATTATGGTTGAACGTGATGGACGTATGTCTTTTTTCAACCCAACTTACTATGTTACTATGTAAGACACCTGCCCACCCCACAGTCAGTCAGATGCCAACTACTACCATGGGCAAGACCAAAAAGATGTCAAAAAACACCAGAGACAAAATTGTGGACCTCCACAAGGCTGGAAAGGGCTACGGGGCAATTGCCAAGCAGCTTGGTGAAAATAGATCAACTGTTGGAGCAATTGTTAGAAAATGGAAGAGGCTAAAGACGACTGTTAAGGTCCCCATACATTGGCTGATTCTAGCTGCCGATATCGGTCCCTTAGACTGTTTTGGCAGGTAATCGGCCCGTGTATGGGCACTACCGACGGGCCCGCCCGACTGATATCTGGCTGGAAATCGGCTAGATATCGATTGGGCAGGTTAAAAAAATCTAGTCGGATCGGGGACCGCATCGGCTCGTTGATGCAGTCCCCAAACTGACTTTGCCTATACCTGTCGTTATAATTAGCCTGGATTCTCCCGATATCGCCCACCTGTAGGTGGGGGATATCGGGAGAAGATCCACTCGCTTGCCGGACCTTTAGTCTTCCTAGGACTGGGACTCCATGCAAGATACTCACCTTGTGGGGTATGACTGATGATAAGGTGAGGAATCAGCCCAGAACTACAAGGGAGGAGCTGATCAATGACATGAAGAGAGCTGGGACCACAGTTTCAAAGGTCACTGTTGGTAGAACACTACGCCATCATGGTTTCAAATTATGCATTGCACGGAAGGTTCCCATGCTCAAGTCATCACATCTCCAGGCCCATCTGAAGTTTGCCAATGACCATCTGGATGATCCAGAGGAGGCATGGGAGAAATTCATGTGGTCAGATGAGACCAAAGTAGAACTTTTTGGTCTAAACTTCACTCGCCATGTTTGGAGGAAAAATAAGGATGAGTTGCATCCCAATAACACCATCCCTACTGTGAAGCATAGGGGTTGTAACATCATGCTTTGGGGGTGCTTTTCTGCAAAGGGGACAGGACGACTGCACTGTATTAGGGAGAGGATGAATGGGGCCATGTATTGTGAAATTTTGAGCAACAACCTCCTTCCCTCAGTCAGAGCATTGAAGATGGGTCGTGGCTGGGTCTTCCAACATGACAATGACCCAAAGCACACAGCCAGGATAACCAAGGAGTGGCTCTGTAACAGGCATACCAAGGTTCTGGAGGGGCCTAGCCAGTCTCCAGACCTAAACCCTATAGAAAATTTTTGGAGGGAGCCAAAACTCAGTTTTGCTCAGCGACAGCCCCGAAACCTGACAGATCTAGAGGAGATCTGTGTGGAGGAGTGGGCCAAAATCCCTGTTGCAGTGAGTGCAAACCTGGTCAAAAACTACAGGAAACGTTTGACCTCTGTAATTGCAAACAAAGGCTTCTGTACCAAATATTAACACTGATTTTCTCAGGTGTTCAAATACTTATGTGCAGCAGTGCAATACAAATAAATTCTTTTAAAATCATACAATGTGCTTTCCTGATTTTTTTTTTAAATGCTCACAGTGGGAATGCACCTACAATGTGAATTTCAAACCCTCCATGATTTCTAAGTGGGAGAACTTGCAAAATCGCAGGGTGTTCAAATACTTATGTTTCTTACTGTATAAGATAAATGAAAAAAAAAAACTAAATATTAATACTGTCTGTAAAAATGGCTCCTTTATTGGAGCTCCCTATAGATCTTTTATGTTCCCTTTTGGAGATTCAAATGAGGGGTGGGCGTGTTCTAACGGTCCCTGCCAGAGGCTCAGTAGGAGGGGGTAGCCAATTACAGCCCTGCAGTCAAGTAAGCAAAGAAAGGCTTCAGTTCCCTATCAGGTCGGTCTTGCTGCTGATTGGTTCCTATCCTACAGTGCAGTGTGCCGAGTGCAGCTGGCCCCCCTGTACAGCCTGGAAAAGAAAGCAGCAGAAAGATGGGCAGGACTAGTGGGGTTCTTGGGTAAATTTTTCAATAAATCAGCTTGAAATATTACTTTTTAGAGCACATTCCTTTTTTTATTTATATGAGTACAATTAATTGGCACAATATTGGTTTAATATTTGGAGTTTAAATTATCTAATGTCTCACATTGTTCTTTCTCATCTGGAGAAGGAGACGCCAGTGCCGACCATGTGGGATCTGCCTGTTATTGCAGATACAGGACAGATTCCAACCAAAAACACAAGCTTATGCACACAGGGGAGATAGGCATATCTTCTGTTGATAAAGAAAATATAACATGTGACATTAGCCATAATAGTTCTAGCAACAGCTAATATGTGTTATTTTTACCATATCAGATGATGATGAAATGCATAGGCCAAAGTGAAGATATAAATGGAGTCAGGCGGATCATGGGAAAAGTTAAATAGACAAAGGACTGCCCCCTTAGTTTGAACAGACCAATTATACATGCCCCTGGGAACCCACCCCAGAAAGCATCATACTCAGTGCCACACCCCGCACCTCCTTTCCACTCTGCATGTGTATACTGAGTAGCATCTCCAGGGAGACATTAAAACAGCACGAGCGCTAAGCTCCTCTCAAGCAGGCGCGCCGCTACAGGAGAGCTAGCTTTGCATCTCAATGGCAGCGTTCTCCCCATGCAAGAGTTCTGCTCCCAATGTATAGTCATAACTACGGGCATTAATTAATTTGATGATGAAATGCAGCTGGCAATAACTGACAAAAAAACTAAAAATTAGTTTAAATAAAAAGTAACTTAGACAGAATTTTAAAGAAAAATAAAACATCTCAAATAAGTATGCATAGGCATTTACCCCAGTTTAAAATGCAGAGCTGCCTTTACCAGCAAAAACAGTGTTACCCTTTTTTGGGCTAAATAGGTACCAGCTTTAATCACTTTTCAGGAGTCATTTTGCAGCATGCTTCCAAACAGACTTTCACTGGGTTGTTTTGGTTATTTAAAAAAAAACAAAAAAACATTGTGTACTTCAGGGCCAAATATTTTCAGCTGGACTGAGGTGCTACAACACTTAAACCTAATTGTTGCAGTGGATGCGACCTACTTAGATATTTGACTTGTTAGAGGGACTGTCCTTATTCCTTTGTTGTTGTTTATAAATGACCTTGAGGTTCGCATTGAAAAGCACTGTATTTGTGTTGATAAAAATGCACAAACCTGTAGGTTTCATGCAGGATCTTTCTACTTGGTAAAAAGATTTAAATCAATATGTGAACCGGAAAGCAAATTAGAAAATTAGATTTAACATTGGTTGGATAAAAATCACATAACTTCTAGTTATATCCTAAATTATATTGCGTTGGGGGCCTCCTAAATTCAGAAGGATTTGGGAATTATTGCAGATAGTACTTTATTAGATTAAATTGTGTTATGTTGTATAAAAAGGGACACGGACACAAGGGATGAAATCATATTATTGCCTCTTTATAGCTCCCAACAAAGACCTTTGGGCCCAATCATGAAAGCACTTTTTTTTTCAGAAAAAATTGTGTTTTCTAATTTATAGAACTTTTAGTAATGACCACGATAAGATTGTTAAAGGAGAAAGAAAGGTAAAAACTAAGTAAGCTTTATCAGAAAGGTCTATGTAAAAACAGCCATAAGCACTCACAGAAAGTCTATCAGTCTATCAAAAAAAACCCACAAGATTTCTTGTCTCCTTTTTTGTAAACTTCTGTATCAGATTTCCTCTCAGAAAAATCCTTCATTCCCGGTGCCAGAGCCTGTTCAGCACTCTCCTCTCTCCCTTCTCCTGTTCCCCCCTTCCACAAGAATTAAAAAAGCTCACTCCCCCTCCTATTAGAATGTGTGATCTGACCAAAGGCTAATGCTGCAGCCTTTGGTCAGATGCAGCCTTTGCTGCAGCCTTTGGTTAAAGATAGCAGCTGCAGGACGTTTGGCATTTGCCAAAGAACACCAAGATTGGCAAATTCGCCACTGGCGCCCTGTGCTCTTCACAGATGAAAGCAGGTTCACACTGAGCACATGACAGACATGACAGAGTCTGGAGACACCGTGGAGAACATTCTGCTGCCTGCAACATCCTCCAGCATGACCAGTTTGGCAGTGGGTCAGTAATGGTGTGGGGGTGGCATTTCTCTGGGGGGGCCGCACAGCTCTCCATGTGCTCGCCAGAGGTAGCCTGACTGCCATTAGGTACCGAGATGAGATTCTCAGACCCCTTGTAAGACCATATGCTAGTGCAGTTGGCCCTGGGTTCCTCATAATGCAAGACAATGCTAGACCTCATGTGGCTGGAGTGTGTCAGCAGTTCCTGCAAGACTAAGGCATTGATGCTATGGACTGGCCCGCCCGTTCCCCAGACCTGAATCCAATTGAGCACATCTGGGACATCATGTCTCGCTCTATCCACCAAGGCCACGTTGCACCACAGACTGTCCAGGAGTTGGTGGATGCTTTAGTCCAGGTCTGGGAGGAGATCCCTCAGGAGACCATGTGCCACCACATCAGGAGCATGCCCAGGTGTTGTAGGGAGGTCATACAGGCATGTGGAGGCCACACACTACTGAGCCTTATTTTGACTTGTTTTAAGGACATTACATCAAAGTTGGATCAGCCTGTAGTGTTTTTTTCCACTTTAATTTTGAGTGTGACTCCAAATCCAGACTTCCATGGGTTGATAAATTTGATTTACATTGATAATTTGTGTGTGATTTTGTTGTCAGCACATTCAACTATGTAAAGAACTAAGTATTTAATAAGAATATCTAGTATAAATAAATTTAAAGCAACTGGACTTGTTTGGTAATCATTGAAGACGTTTCACTACTCATCCGAGCATCATTGAAACGTCTTCAATGATTACCAAACAAGTCCAGTTGCTTTAAATTTATTTATACTAGATATACCATGACCTGGATTAATGAAAATATTCATAGACATATTTAATAAGAATATTTCATTCATTCAGATCTAGGATGTCTTATTTTTGTGTTCCCTTTATTTCTTTGAGCAGTGTATTAAGGTCATTATAAATGTCAACATGCATGTGTATTTTTATTACAGAATATTTTGCTCCTGTTTCTAAAGCACAAATTCACTACTTTTATATTTAAATACTGTGCCCACTTAATTTTTTTAATCTTTTTACTCTTTTATATTATATGCACTGACAGAGCTTGTAGGGTATGTTTCTGGTTCATTGTTCAGCTCAGTTATGAAACTGGTGCTGAATGCAAATTCCCCATTTTTAAATGTTAGTCCTTGGGGCTTCTGTGTTTGATATTTTCCCATTTTTTTCTTTCTTTATAACTGAATAAATGTTAAGTTTCAATTTACTGCAGTCCTTAACACTTCTTGACCTTTCTTTGCCAACATGAGTGTGTCATTGTTGAGATTCCTCTCTCTGTGCTAAATGCTGCATTGCTGTTGAAATACTACTAACCTAACGGTGTAAATTATTACATTTTTCTGTAATACAGGTATGGGATCTGTTATTCAGCATGCTCAGGAGCTGAAGTTTTCTGGATAAGGGGTAATTTTGATATGTATACCAACTATAAAAACATTTAAACATAAATTAAACCCAATAGGATTCTTGTGCCTCCAATAAGGATTCATTATATTTTAGTTGGGATCAAGTACAAGGTACTGTGTTATTATTACAGAGAAAAAAATGGATTATTTCATTAAATGGAGTCTATGGAAGATGGCCTTTCTGAAATTCTAAGCTTTCTGGATAACAGGTTTATGGATAAGGATCACATACGTTTAGTAGTTTTTTGTTTTTTTTTAAAGAACAATGCACAATACTTTTGAGAGTCCTACACTGTCAAGGCACTGCCCAGTCTAATTCTAATAAACATAAATTTGAAATGTATTTCGAAAAACAAACCAATGTTAACCATAACATATTGCAGTTTAGTAAAACTTCTGTTACACTAGTTGCTGCAGTAATATCAGATTTAATTTGTATTAGCAATACATACCAGTTCCTTTGCTTCTATAAGGAGGTTTGAAAAAAATCACAACACCGTACACATTATACACTTTGCCATGTTGTAGCTGATCAATGGGAGTATAAGTATAATTTTGAAAAGATACCTAAAAAAAAAAAATTAAAAATGATTGCAGCTAGCGTAATATACCTGTTTGCCCTTGTGTACTGCATCCTGACTAGCTTGAGGGCTGACTCTGAGTTTATCTACTATTCAATGCAAGGGTATTAAAATTTTAATACAGAAAAGAAAACAGACGGATTCCAAGTAGTAATGCAATAACCAAATCAAACAAAATTCAGTATTTATTTAGAAATATTAGCCAGAAAAGCATGTTTAAAGGAGAAAGAAAGGTAAAAACTAAGTAAGCTTTATCAGAAAGGGCTATGTAAATACAGCCATAAGCACTTACAGAAATGCTGCCCCTTCAACTAATGTGAATGATCAGGCTGATGTGATCATTCGGCCCAGGCCAATGATCACAGCTCAAAGTGGCTCTCTCCATACCAAGCTGGAGAGGATTGCAAGCACAGTTTGATACAGTCCTTGCCCAAAGGGATGTTCCACCCTTCCACAATCTTGTGTTTTCTCCATTTCATTTCTGGACCTTCTTTATCCGTACCACAATTATGTAGTGACTGAAGTAAAGGGAAGGACATTTTGAAATATTCCCCCACACCCAATAAAATGCAGATTCAAAGATCATTAAGTATTTAACTATATTATATCTTAATTGCTTTGGAATTGCAGTAAGTTATTTACAAATAACATTAAATAATTAAACGTTAACTACAGTATACTTGAGCGTTGCTTAGAATTACTTTTTCTTTTATTATGCAAAAAAGTCAGAGGATTGCTTAAAGGAGACATATCCTATAAAATGATGAATGTACCAATGAATTATACTCCTCTAGATATAGAAGGATTGTGCTTTAAAAAGTTGTGTTTCTGACTGATTTATTGAGAAATTCCACAAAAAACCCACTAGTCCCACCCATCTGTTCCACTTCCTGCTGGCTGAATTCTCTGGATGAGCTGGGGAGCCGGCGGCCCTCCGTACACTGCACTGTAGGATAAGAACCAATCAGCAGCTAGGCTGACCTGATAGGGAACTGAAGCCGGTCTTGGCTTGTGTGAGTGCAGGGCTGTGATTGGCTATCCCCCTCCTACTGTGCTTCTGGCAGGGACCGTTAGGACACGCCCACTCTTCATTTCACACTGGACGGAGAATTGATACGATCTATAGGGAGCTCCAATAAAGGGGCCATTTTTACAGAGAGGATTAATTTTTAGCACAAAGTGAAACCAGCACCGTATATTATTCACAATTGCCTACAAAATAAGCGTTTTTCCCCATTTATCCAATATGTCTCCTTTAAGAAAAGTTTTATGTTGCTGAATATTTACAGTTTCCTTGTTTTAGATCTTCCTTATTATTGTTGTTGTTGTATGCTTCTTTATGCACTTTGTTCTATAAAACAAATGCACTTTATACAAATAACCACTGATATAACTCTGCATTAGTCTTTAGTTTAGTTGCTGAGCTTTAAGCTTTACTTCAGATTCCTTACATTTTACAAATAACGCATTTCCCAATAAAAAAAAAAGGATATCTGGTCATATAGCTAAAATTATCTTCAGCCAGCGCACATTAAATAAAAATACACTTACTTTAGCTGCTGCATGTGCATCTGCCATGATATGAGATTTATTAAATACCTAAAAGCAAAATATGAAAGTTACATTTAAAAAGTAGTATGAATAGAATTCCAAATATGTGTTGGCATTTATCAATTATCCTAAAGGGTCTACAACACTCTTTAGCAGTACAAACCTAGTTTTAAGGTGATACAAAAACATAAAAAGTTATATAAGTTAACTGTTCATTGCATTAAATCTATACTATGTTCGACTGGTTATTAATTTTAACGTCCATATTTGGCCCCCAAAACTGTCAGCAGAATAACTATAAACTAGCATACTGACCACTTATAATGTAATATTAATAAGACTTAATCATTACCACAAGTAATTAGGGCCACCATCAGGGATAGACAAGTGGGACAGTCGTGCCGGCCCCGGCGGTTTTGGGGTCTCAAGAGAAGCCCAGCTGTGCTACACTTATTGGAATACCCCCCCTGCTGTCAGTGAGCTGCAACCTTCGGGAGCAATTTCAGTTGCTACGGTGCCTGCATGGCTCTCCCCTACATTGCCTTTATACTGCCCAATAGTGCTGATTTCCCAAACACAGCCCGCACTTCCAGATCGCTACTTAAATCTCCCGCAGAAAGCCCCTCAGCCTCCTGTCTCGCACAAAGTCTCAAGGCCACAAGTCTCATCACGCGAGACTGGCGTCACAATTCCAAGGTAGCCCAGTGACGCCGCAGAGGCCGCCTTGTGGGCGTGGCCAGTCTGCGTAACTTTTACGTAGGTTTCTCGCCAAGCCCACTGCCACCTTAGCACCCAATTTGTTTAGAAGCCATTTGTAGTTGTTGCTCGTTTTCAAAATGTGCCAGGGAACCAAAAAATAAAAAAATACCTTTTTCAATTACTCTTTGCCAGCAGTGTCATCAGAACTTTTCTCCCGTATTGACCAAAATGGAGAGGGGTTTTGTAGAAACATCATGGATTCATGGTATGTTTATTGAACGTTATGTAAGTTACAAGAATTTCAAACAGATCTGTGTTGAAGACATAAACATCTTAAAACTCTTCCTTATGTAATACCTTACTCCCAGGTAATAATAGTTTATCTAGAAGAGTCAGCAATACATAGGTTAATGCTTAGACCGAAAAGAACAAATGAACTACTTCAAAGTTTACAGAAGGAAACATGCAGTTGTTTTGTTGGCATGATATTGCCAAAGTTAGGGTTTGAGGCACTAATATATTTGGCTAATGGGAAAAAGTCTCAATGGGAATAAAATGTGCAACACATTTTGCGTTTGCGCAACAAAAAAATACCATTGGCAAACCCTTTGAATTTCTTTGCAATTTTTTTTTAGTTTGTCCAAGTGCGCTGTGAATGTAATAAAACTTTTTAATGAAAAAGTTTATTCAAAATTAGTGCCATCTTCAAGCAGGTCTCAAAAATTTGCAATACACAAATAAAAGTCCCAATCCAATGAAAATATAATGAAAAATATTACATTGAGAAATGTGATTTTTTTCTTCTTATTCAAACCACTAGTGCTGTACTGCCATAAGTGCTGTATCCCAGTGGCCGTAGTACCAGTACAGAATGTGGGACCCTAGAGGCTCAAGGTGTTTATTATAACATTATTCCCACAACAGTGACAGAAATTATGTTAAACAGCCCCAGGAAGTATCTGTTGGTGTCAGCAACTCTGAGATTAAGTTTTTTTTCTGTGAAATCCTGCACAAGTGACTGGGTAGCTGAGTTTTCAAGGGACTTTCAGCCAATTTTAAAATGAATACAGACATTTTCTTGGGCACATCTTACAGCACAAGCTGAAAAGATCATAGCGTAGGATTCATATGTACTGTATATGTTTTTATGTAAACATCACAATAGTTGGCAAAACATCTGATGTAACCTGCTCTGCATACAATGCCAATAGTCATATTGAGCACTGGACTATTACAGGTATAGGACCTGTTATCCAGAATGATCAGGGTTTCTGGATACAGGTCTTTCTGTAATTTGGATCTCCATACTTTAAGTCTACTAAAAAATCATATGAACATTAATCCAGAAGGATTATTTTGCCTCCAATAAGGATTAATTATATCTTAGTTAGGATCAAGTACAAGGTACTGTTTCATTATAACAGAAAAAAGGAAATCATTTATAGAAATGTGAATTATTTGCTTATAATGCAATCTGTGGGAGCAGTCCAATATAGTTGCAACATATAGTTGGGACATTCAATATGAACCTCTCTGATATATTTGAAATAACCTAAGAGATGTCTTAAAAATAGGGCACTTATTACATCAGAAGCATTTATTAATATGATATGTTGAAATACCTGTTCCATAATAACTCTTTTATACTATTATGGATTATTAGTAATAGTTTAAACTAATTTAGGGAGCAGTAAACTCCTCTCAAATGCAGCATTCCCAAATCTATGCATTTTTAAGGTGATAGTGTGTTCATTTATATGGGAGAAGCTGTTTACTCTCAATTCTAACCCCATGCATTGCTTATCCATTCCTTTTAGAACAACCTCAGCATATCTCTCCCTGCTACTATAGCCATTAAAAGTACAGCCAATATGGTCTAGCTATGTGGGTTTCACGAGCTAACTTTATCAGGGCATGAAACTATGCCTTGGGGCATCATAACCAGTTAGAATTTGGCATTTGAAAACTGGACCATCTTGTTGAAAGCTTGGTAAAATCAAATTTTTTTGGTTAAATTGAGAAACATTGTTGTCTATTATTTCCCAACAAAGTCATTGTGCTGTTTGCTGGTCCTCAGATGCATCTTGTACTATGTAAGTATGAAACCTGTCTACTTGTAGTGAATGTCCAGACCTAATTAAAATACATCATAATATAAATACAATTAGCAATGCATATGACATACAGGCATGGCCCAAATTGTTGGCACCCCAGAAATTTTTCCAGAAAATCAATTATTTCTTACAGAAAGTATTGCAGTAACACATGTTTTGCTATATACATGTTCATTCCCTTTGTGTGTATTGGAACAAAACAAAAAAAAGAGAGAAAAAACAGCAAATTGGACATAATGTCACGCAAAACTCCAAAAATGGGCTGGATAAAATTATTGGTACCCTTTCAAAATTGTGGATAAATAAGATTGTTTCAAACATGTTGTGATGCTCCTTTAAACTCACCTGGGGCAAGTAACAGGTGTGGGCAATATAAAAATCACACCTGAAAGCAGATAAAAAGGGGAGAAGTTCACTTAGGGCTTCATTCATAAAATCACAAGTTCGAATCCCGAATGGGAAAAATTCAGATTGGATACGATAATTTCGCAGATCGCAAATATCATGAAAATGCTTCCGAAAAAATCATATTAGTCACGATAGTCACGATAATATCGTATTGGCGATCCGAAATGTTCATACCGAACGATTGTAAACAGCGGGAAAACCTTTCCAACTTTGATCCTTCTGTGCACGATTTTGGAAGCCTACCATAGGAATCAATGGCACTCTGCAGCTCCAACCCGGCCAAAGGAAAGTCACAATAACGAAGCTTGAATGAATCCGAAACTTTCGTACTCGGCGCGACAATATGATTTTGTCGCAAAGTACGAAAAGGTCGCGCAAGGTATGAAAAAGTCACCGAAAATACGCACCGAGCGTTCGTGGATTAGTAAATGTCCCCCTTAGTGTCTGCTATCAAGAATAGGTAGACTTATTATATAGGACAGCAGTAAAGAGTAAGAATGCAGTGGGAAGTTAATAAAATGGCCTGAACAATGTTGTAACTCAAGATTTAAAAATAAAAAAATCTGTTTTCTCTTTTGAAAAACTGGAGTACAACATGAAATTTATCTTGAGGAGTATTACTAACTGGTGCATTTAAAGACCTGAATATATACATTTATGAAAGTATCCCTTTATATTCCTATATGCATATATACAATTTACATTTGACAAGTCATGAATATTAACTGTAGCTATATCAGTAGAAACACTTTGCAAAGTGTTCTGACTGTTATTTAACTAAGTCATACTTCACATAAAAATTCTTGATCAAAAGAAAATGCCAAACGTAAAGTGAAATATTTGTTATATTGTACAGGTATAGTTTATCAAAATCATTTACCTAGAGGTGAGATTTTACTGTATTACTATGCAACAAATGTGTTAATATATATTGTGCCTATATTATTTAGATACTGAAAGACTGCAGTCAGCTTCCCCCCCCAGCTCTAGTCAATATTCCCTTGATAGATGAAAACCTAAAATGTATTAGCAAAGCAAGCAGCCTGTCTTACATTAGCAAAGACAAATGAAGATCACTTTGACCTCCTCATCTTAAGAATGGAAATCAAGTAGCAATTTAGTTGTATGAACATCACATTTTTTGTCTTACACTTTGTAAATTCTATCTTTCATTATTGGTTTGAGTATGTATTTGTTTCTCTTAATGGGAAATAAAGCATATTTGTCTGCATGAACTCAGCATTTGCTATTCTGAATGCATAATATTGCTTTTCCTAATCTATAAAATTGGAAATAAACAAGCATTTTAACTTAAAGAAAAAGTGATGTACTTTTAAAATGTGCTGTTATCCAACCAGGCATGTTATAAAGATTACTCTATAAAAAAAGGTTATTTCATTTGTAAAAACTCCCAGACTTGTATAGGGCCTTGCAAAATATTAACCCTCACAGACACAACATTTTGTTATCTCACAACTCAACTCTGTAATAGATTGAACTGGGATTATACTATTTATTTTATTATTTAGTTATTTACACAACATACTTAATACTTTGAATGTACAAAATATATTTTATCAATAATCGGTTCAGATCTTGGAAGATTAATCCCCAAATACCAAAATGTGTAAGTAAATTCTGACCATGTGAAAGGCAACCAGAAATCCTCACATTTGATGTGACCCTTGCATTACTAGCTCAAAATAAAATGAAGAGGCAATATTACTAATTAATTATGTAATTTCTAACTCTCAGGGGCAATTTAGGGCTTAATACATAAAAACTCACCCATGTTCTATTCATTCCTAAGGGGATTTTTAGAAATGTATTTAAAAAATTTATTAAAGGAACAATAATACCAAAAAATTAAAATTTATCAAAGTAATTAAACTATAATATACTGCTGCCCTGCACTGGTAAAGTGGGGTGTTTGTTTCAGAAAGACAACTTTAGTTTATATAAATACCCTGCTGTGTAGCTATGGGGGCAGCCATTCAAAAGGCACATATACAGTGGCTTGCAAAAGTATCCGGCCCCCTTGAACTTTTCCACATTTTGTCACATTACAGCCACAAACATGAATCAAGTTTATTGGAATTCCACATGAAAGACCAATACAAAGTGGTGTACATGTGACAAGTGGAACGAAAATACTTTGTAGAACCACCTTTTGCTGCAATTACAGCTGCCAGTCTTTTAGGGTATGTCTCTACCAGCTTTGCACATCTAGAGACTGAAATCCTTGCCCATTCTTCTTTGCAAAACAGCTCCAGCTCAGTCAGATTAGATGGACAGCGTTTCTGAACAGCAGTTTTCAGATCTTGCCACAGATTCTCGATTGGATTTAGATCTGGTGTTTGACTGGGCCATCCTAACACATGGATATGTTTTCTTTTAAACCATTCCATTGTTGCCCTGGCTTTATGTTTAGGGTCGTTGTCCTGCTGGAAGGTGAACCTCCGCCCCAGTCTCAAGTCTTTTGCAGACTCCAAGAGGTTTTCTTCCAAGATTGCCCTGTATTTGGCTCCATCCATCTTCCCATCAACTCTGACCAGCTTCCCTGTCCCTGCTGAAGAGAAGCACCCCCAGAGCATGATGCTGCCACCACCATATTTGACAGTGGGGATGGTGTGTTCAGAGTGATGTGCAGTGTTAGTTTTCCGCCACACATAGCGTTTTGCATTTTGGCCAAAAAGTTCCATTTTGGTCTCATCTGACCAGAGCACCTTCTTCCACATGTTTGCTGTGTCCCCCACATGGCTTGTGGCAAACTGCAAACGGGACTTCTTATGGTTTTCTGTTAACAATGGCTTTCTTCTTGCCACTCTTCCATAAAGGCCAACTTTGTGCAGTGCACGACTAATAGTTGTCCTATGGACAGATTCCCCCACCTGAGCTGTAGATCTCTGCAGCTCATCCAGAGTCACCATGGGCCTCTTGGCTGCATTTCTGATCAGCGCTCTCCTTGTTCAGCCTGTGAGTTTAGGTGGACGGCCTTGTCTTGGTAGGTTTACAGTTGTGCCATACTCCTTCCATTTCTGAATGATCGCTTGAACAGTGCTCCGTGGGATGTTCAAGGCTTTGGAAATCTTTTTGTAGCCTAAGCCTGCTTTAAATTTCTCAATAACTTTATCCCTGACCTGTCTGGTGTGTTCTTTGGACTTCATGGTGTTGTTGCTCCCAATATTCTCTTAGACAACCTCTGAGGCCGTCACAGAGCAGCTGTATTTGTACTGACATTAGATTACACACAGGTGCACTCTATTTAGTCATTAGCACTCATCAGGCAATGTCTATGGGCAACTGACTGCACTCAGACCAAAGGGGGCTGCTTAATTACGCACACCCCACTTTGCAGTTATTTATTTGTAAAAATATGTCTGGAATCATGTATGATTTTCGTTCCACTTTTCACGTGTACACCACTTTGTATTGGTCTTTCACGTGGAACTCCAATACAATTGATTCATGTTTCATTCTATAAATTAGAATATTCAGGTGGCTTTTCCCTGAATGCAAACAGAACCCATATTTCCTATAAATATAAATATGTCCAAATCTGGCCCCAGAATGGGCCCCAGTGACATCATAGGTGAAGTATAAAGTAATTTAGCAATGTACAGCTTTATATTTGTTCTAAGAATCCTGTCTGAAATGCAAATGACCTTGACTGTAAATTGTGCAAATAAAACATGGGATTAAAAATTAGTATCACAAATCAAAGAATGGCTAATGACAAAGTAATTTATGTTTATAGTTGAATTGTTTAGGAGGCATTAGGCTGCCCTGAGGCAGTTCATACATTTTACCCATGTTCATTAATTTAACATAAGCACTAAATTGTGCGTTTTACTTCGAAGTGCAGCATCAAATATTTCAGTTAATATTGTATTACACAGCTCTAGCTTTTAAGTATCAGGTTGCAAATTAAACCCTAAGGATAAAAAATAAAGCCACTAACAGCTATATTAAATGCTACCTACCAGGAAAAAACATAATATTCCATCTAATCACCTTCTGTAAATAAGCTCTAAAATGTTTATATGAGGTTTTGCAAAAAAATCTGTACAAAAACTAGTTAGGTATTTTCACAGTAAGCCATAAAACTTATTTAGGAGCACATTCATCAAAGTACGTTTGAGTCCGAATAAGTCTTAGAACTGTGCGTATTCTTAGTGATTTTTTCGTTAATTTGCGCAACTTTTTCTTACTTTTCGACAATTTGAACGACAATTTGTGCAACAAAATCGTATTTGTTGCAACAAGTACATAAGTTTCGGATTCATTTGAGCTTCGCTATCGTGACTTTCCTTGGGTCAGGTTGCAGCTGCAGAGTGCCATTGAAAGTCAGAAAGGTTTTTGCGCCGTTTACAATCATTCGGATAAGAAAATTTTGTGACTATCACAAACGATCGTTTCAATATGAAAATTTCGAATTGTAACTACTACGAAGAATTTTCATGACATTTATGATCATCAGAAATGATCAGATTCGTACCTTAGTGAATCTGGCCCTAAGACACAAGAAGTAAGCTTGCTTGTGTTATTACAATCATTGCAGTACAGTCTCAATTTTTAGTACAGCTGTACATAATATTAAATTTAGGGGGCCATTTACTAACTGTTAGTTACAGTTCAGATTTTTTGCACTTAAAGTCGCAGAAGAAAAAGTTTAAAAATCCAAATCAGACAAATTGCCAGCTAAAACTTGCCGAGACCATGTAGAAGTCAATGGCAGATGTCCCTTCTCTTCCCTGAAGGATCCTTCTTTTGCTTCAGAATTTTAGAGGTTTTGGATTTTTGATACTGTTTTTTTTTTGTGTGACAGTTTTCACAGTTTTCGTGGGATATGACTTCCCATGTGGACTTTTTCAGTTCAGACTTGTAAATGTAAGACATTCGGGGAAACAAGTTTATTCGAATTTTCAAATAAAAAAAATGAGAAATGTTAGAGTTTCAGTAAAGGTGCCCCTAATAATTTTGCTGTATACTGTGGGGTATATTTATGTGAGTGAAACTAGAGTTCACAACAGTCTGTCAGAGGGAAAATCTCCTTTTCTCTGTTGTATATGATTTTTAGGTTAGTGAAAGGGAAATTTCTCCATTTAATAAATAAAATCTCCTAAAAATCCAATTCAAGCGAATAGAGAGCAGTGAAATTTCCTTCTGATAGACTGTAGTGATCTCTCTTACTTTTTGAAAAGTAGTAGTACCTTTTGATAGTTTGCCTCTATGCAACCCCTTACAGCAAATGCACAGAGTACTTACACCTGTAGTGTTGGAAGGTGCTTACTGCACTAGATTTAAAATATAGCACAATAAGCAGGGGCACATTTAGCGAAGTAGAAAACAAAAAGGAACACCAAGAGCCCCAATAGTGTAATATATTTTTACAAGTAGTAATAATAGAGTAAACAAATTAATACTCACAAGCAAGGGTTACCAATAGGCAACCACTGTATAAGCAGGTGGGGAGATTATCCTGACCCCACTCAGGAATAAGAAGTCGCTCTCTGTAGAAGGAAGAAAGATGGGGATGACACCCCTCCACTCGGGGTGGACTCAGTATAATAATAAGACAAAACAGAGGCGCCAAAAAAGATAAAATTAGCCAGAGGCTCCTGGTGTGTTTATACAAAGACACTGTTTTTTTGCGCCTATTCTACATTGCCTGATGAAGCAGGAAATGCCTGCGAAACGCGTAGCAATATTGTTGTGAATAAATTATTACTGAAAATTACCACTTTTGTTGGTGTCTGTCTGGAGGAGGTAAGTTTACTACTACCTCCTCTGAATTACCCATTGGGTTTTTAAGTGTTTTTAGCTAATTTTATCTTTTTTGGCGCCTCTGTTTTGTCTTATTATTTAGCGAAGTAGGATTGCTTCCGAATAAAAAAAAATCGTATTTTTTCTAATCTATAGAACTGTGCGTATTTTCTGCGTTTTTTTCGTCAATTTGCACAACTTTTTGGTACTTTGCGACAAATTTTATGCGACAAAAACGTATTTGAAACAAAAGTTTCAGATTCATTAAAGCTTTTTTATCGTGACTTTCCTTTGGCCAGGTTGGAGCTGCAGAGTGCCATTGAGTCCTACAGGAGGCTTCCAAAAACATGCACAGAACGATCAAAGTCAGAAAGGTTTTCCCGCCATTTATGATCGTTTGGATACGAATATTTCAGGACTTTCGGATCGCCAATACAATATTATCGTGACTATTACGATTTTTTCGTAAGCATTTTTGTGAAATTATTGTATCTAATCCGAATTTTACCCATTTTCGGGATTCAAACTCGTGCTTTGACGAATCTGCCCCGCAGAGTGCATCTTACAAAGTAAACAGGCCCAAAGGAATCCTATACTTAATGCAGTCATTAATTACAAGACTTCCCATTTACTTGTGTCCCCTGGATCTTTGCAGCTTCCATCTTCTGAGTAATGTGCAAGGTAGGGGCATTCCAGGGGATGTCCATGCACTACTCATCTCCTGCTCCTTTCATATGCAGCACAGCTGAACACAGGCAGAGCAGCATGCAGTGTATAACAACTATTTGCCAGTCGATCATTAAGCAATGTTCTTGTTTCAAAGTAAGAGATATGTTAACATCATAAAAATCTCAAAACATTCCTATTGGGTTTAATTAGATGATTCATTAATTAATAATTTTAATTAATAATAATTAATAATATTTTTTTTTAGTAGACAAGGTATGGAGATCCAAATTACAGAAAAAATCCCAGGCCCCATAATTATTTGCTTAAAATAGACTCTATGGGAAATGGCCTTCTAGTAATTCAAAACTTTTTGTATAATGAGTTTTTCATATAAGGCATTTAATACTTGTAGTAGACCTTTGAAAAATAACAAACCGAATTCACAGTCTATTTTGATGTCTTCTTTGGGTGTCACTTGATGTAATACTTATTATAAAAAACAAACAATCCTATTTATCTTCTAGTTTTCTAGAGATGTAAGCATCCTCCAGCAATCCCTTGCAAGTGATTTATCACTTAAAAGTCCTTTAGCCAAGCCTGTCAAAATCAAATCCTTAAAAAACATTTAATGATTTTGGAAATAAAATGGATTCTTGGTTTCATTAATTTAGTTTCTTGCAAATTAATACATAGTATTTTCTACAGTTTATTTTGTTAAATGTAATTTGTATACATGTACTGTTATTTTATAGGGGTTTTCAAACTCTACTATGAATATGCATCATTTAAAGGTCTACTGAATAAAACACAACTGGTATGATTATGTTTAGTTATTAGGAAAAAGATACACTCTTCTTTTCACATTTTATATTATTATTTAACTGTAGTGCATGAGAAAATGAATCATGCAGATGTTCTGAAATTAATTTGTTCCTAGACTGTGAAAACCTTGGTGATTCCACATAAAATTCTTAAGAACCAATTGATTTATGAGGGTATACTATTTAACACAAATTATGTGTTCCCTTGGGATGTAAATCATATAAAGTGAATGAGATGACATATGTATTACTATTTTTGTAAAAATTGTTCCGTTTTATTACAAGTTAAAATACATTTGGGACTGACAGATAGATAATAGATTGGTCCTCGAAACAGATGCAAATAAATTAAAAGGCACAGTTTATACGTTCTTGCTTGAATAGTTTTAATCTTATTGTTCACAGCTGATAATGTTTTATTTGAAACACGGTTTTACATATATAGTAAAATTTATATGCTCTATAGGTTTTCCCTGGTATTCTGCCCAGTTTATGTATTTTACAAATATAGCGATTTCATAGGTATAATAAACAGGGCCATTATTTTGCAAAAATACAATCTCAGTGTAGTGGGAATTTGTGTTGCTGCAAGAAGTGTTTCTTGCTAGATTATAAAAAAAGGGAATCCTTCTATTATTGCTTCATTCCCCAGTTTCATATTATCCTCTTGCCATGTGTAGTATGCTTTCTATGGAGGTATGTATATTTGTCTACCTATTATATGTCAATGATTTCATCAATACATATGAAGAACACACACATATCTGTACATCGATTTTTACATTAAGAACTTTAAGGGGCAGATTTATCAAAATGTGAGTTTAGAGCTTAATACATACAAACTCACCCACGTCCTATTCATTCCTATGGGATTTTTAGAAGTGTATTTATCAAATGGTGAGTTCTAACTTTCACCAATTGATAAATAAGCTTCTAAAAATCCCATAGGAATAAATAGAATGTGGGTGAGTTTTTATGTATTAAGCTCTAAACTCACATTTTCATAACTTTGCCCCTAAATGCAGTGATTGCTTAAATGGATCTTATACAGTTGAGTCAATTGCTGACCAAACTGTGCATATAATTCTTTAACACAATTAGTTTGCAGATAAATCTCTGGAGGAAATGGGAAACTGAACAAATTGATTTGCTGCAAGTGTGATACAATATTTTGCTGCTGAATTGCAGCCAGCACCACAATTTGTCATCTGATTGTTTGACCTGCATGTTGGATTAGTACAAATTGTTCCATGCATATTTGTATTGATTCAAACGGTAGGCTAAATGGTGAAATTACTACACAGAAGCGTACTGAAAGCAGGTCATAATATCCGCACAAGATGATAAGCTGGATATCTTACACCTTGGCCCATGTGTGACCAGATTTTCCATATGCCTTAACTAATAAGGATTTTTAATAAAATGTTTATAATATTGTATACATGAAACATTGTTTTATATATGTAGTAAAACTCACATGCTCTGTAGGTCATCTCCCACTGAGTTAAGCAAATAATTCTAATTTTGTAAATTATTTTCTTTTTCTCTGGAATAATAAAATAGAAATATAATGCTTTAACTAAGCTAGTATAAACCAGTATTGTTGGTAAAACAGTCCAATTGTGTTTATTTAATAGTTAAAAGATTTTTATTAGAAGTACAGTATGGTGATCCAAAATACAGTTTTAATGCCAGGTCTCAAGCATTATAGGTCGCATACCTGCGGCAGTTTATTTAACCAACACCAAATATACTTTGTTAAAATATATGGCTTTTTTATGTTGTATGACATTTATAATTACTTGCATTGGCATCCAAGCATTATCTTGCTAGGACAGTATGATTACCTATGCTCTGGATTAGTAGATCACCAAGGCTCCTATCCCTCTGAAATGTGACCATAGGTGGATGCCAGACTTTAATATATGGCAATTTTCTTTAGCAATGTCTCCAAGTTATTTTGTTCATTAAATGTTGTAATAAAAGTTTATTTCTTAGGTTTATTTGTGTCAGGAACCGTCGCCGCTCCCGCTCCCTACCTGCTCCTGGTGTGCGGCGGCGTCTTCCTTCTCAGCGCGGCGAATCCAAGATGGCGGCGCCCAGGACTCCACGTGGGCGCAAGGACGCCGGCGCGATGACGTCACGCGCTATGGCGCCAAATTCAAACTCAAAAAGACGCCAGTGACCCAGGTTCAATGCCCGAGTATAGCTCAACATACCTATTGTGTTCCTGGGTCTCTAATATTCTTATCTGCTTCCTGTTGCTGGTTATTTGCCTGTTTCTGACCTTGAACCTTGCTGCCTGCCTTTAGTGACCTTTGCCTGAACCTGACCTCTCTATTGGATTATCCTGCATCTGTACTTCGCTCGGACTCGCTGGAAGCGGCCTTCCTCCTTGATCCTGACTTCACCTCTCCCGTGGGTGCCGGAGGCCCCCGCTGACATTATACTCGGGCCATGGATCCCGAGGAAGCGGTACCGGACGTCGGAAGAGCCCTTCGCGGGCTGGCGTCCCGTATGGAGGCGTATGAATCCCAGCAAGTCAGAATTGGGCAAGTACTTGATTCCATTTTGTCCCGTTTGCCCGTTACTCCCGCTGTCGCGGAAACTCCTCCTGCTGTGGTGGTTTCTCTGCCAGCGATGCCGCCAGCTCGTGAGCCACGAATACCTCCTCCTCCGCGCTACAGTGGCAATCCGCAGTCCTGCAGGGGATTCGTGACTCAATGCCAGATTCAGTTTGAGTTCCAACCTTCCCAATTCTCCTGTGAACGAGCGAAGGTGGGCTACGTTATGTCTCGTCTGGAGGGCAAACCACTGGAATGGGCAACTTCTCTCTGGGAGAGTCAGTCACCCCTGACATTTGATGTGAAGGAATTTCTACAGATGTTCAGAACCATCTTCGATGCCCCTGGTCGGGTCGCTACTGCCTCTTCACGCCTGCTGCAAATCCGCCAGGGCAGTCTCGGTGCCAGTGAGTATGCCATAGACTTTAGAACCCTCATGGCGGAAACTTCCTGGAATGAGGAGGCTTATAAGGCAGTCTTCTATCAAGGCCTATCGTCCCGTCTGAAGGATGACCTGGTATCCAGAGATCTACCTGACTCCCTTGAAGATTTGATTGCTCTCGCTATTAAGGTAGACACTCGCCTTAAGGAACATCAGGCTGACAAAGAGCGGAGTAAAAAGTCTCATCCAGTCCTGGCTCCGCGCTTCCAGAACCCTATGATACCACCGTCTTCCCCGCAGTTTACCTCTTCCCCTTCGGAGGAACCCATGCAACTTGGGAAGGCTCGACTATCTGCACAAGAGAAGCTTCGGAGACGCCTTTCCGGCCTATGTCTATACTGCGGCGGACAATCCCACTTAGCGGTTTCCTGCCCTGTCAAGCTGGGGAATTCTCCTGCTTCAAGTAAGACTATTGTTTCTTTTGCTGGTAGTATTGTTCCTAAGTCAGCGGAACAATCTCACCAATTTCATGTTCCTGTGCAGATCCGGTTGCCCTCCCAGGCAATTCCAGTCTCAGCCTTCCTTGATTCCGGAGCTGCAGGAAACTTTATGGACTTGGCATTCGCAAGAAAGGTTGGCATTTCCCTCTTTCCAGTGACTCCTCCTATTCGGGTCCTCGCCATCGATGACAGACCTCTCTCCACGGACACCATCACTTTAACCACCGGTGAACTATCTGTGCAGATTGGAGCACTACATCTTGAAAAGATTACATTCCTGATCATCCCATGTCCTTCGTCTCCTGTTGTGCTGGGGTTGCCATGGCTACGACTCCATAACCCCTCCATTGACTGGTCATCGGGTCAAATCTCCCGTTGGAGTCAGTACTGCCAAAGACATTGTTTAATTCCTCAGCCACTCCAGCGGGTTACAGTCTCCTCTACGAGTCTTTCAGCTCTGCCCTCCGTCTACAGGGACTTCTCTGATGTTTTTTGTAAAAAGTCAGCAGAGTTTCTTCCCCCGCATCGACGGTATGACTGCCCTATTGATCTCCTTCCTGGAATCATGCCACCCCGTGGGCGGACCTATCCCTTATCCCCTGCGGAGACGGCTGCCATGAAGGAGTATGTCTCTGAGAATCTCCAGCGTGGATTTATCCGTCCTTCTACCTCTCCAGCAGGAGCTGGCTTCTTTTTTGTCGAAAAGAAGGACGGTGGACTCCGCCCCTGTATTGACTACCGGGGTCTCAATAAAATAACTGTTAAGAACAGATACCCTTTACCCCTTATTTCAGAACTTTTTGACCAACTAAAAGGGGCCAAGATTTTCTCTAAGTTAGATCTCCGTGGGGCCTATAATCTCATCAGGATCCGAGAGGGCGATGAGTGGAAGACGGCTTTCAATACCCGTGATGGGCATTACGAGTACCTCGTGATGCCCTTCGGCCTCTGCAACGCTCCAGCCGTCTTCCAAGAGTTCGTAAACGATATTTTTCGGGACCTCCTGGGGAGGTCTGTTGTCGTGTACCTGGATGACATCCTTATCTTCTCTCAAGATTTGGAGACCCATCGCTCCCAAGTCAAAGAGGCCCTTTCTCGCCTTAGAGAAAATTCTCTTTTCGCCAAGTTGGAGAAATGCACTTTTGAAGTACCAAAGATCTCCTTCCTGGGCTACATTATCTCGTCTAGGGGCTTCGAAATGGATCCTGCCAAGGTATCTGCTATCCAGAAGTGGCCACTCCCCCAGAGTACTAAAGCAATCCAGAGGTTTATAGGATTTGCGAACTATTACCGCCAGTTCATTGAAGGCTTTTCTTCACGCATTGCTCCTATCCTTTCCCTCATCCGCAAAGGAGGGAGACCCAATTGTTGGCCCCCTGTGGCCCTTGAAGCCTTCCAGTCCCTGAAGGATGCCTTCATTTCAGCCTCTGTTCTTCGACACCCGGAGCCCCATCTACCCTTCTTTATTGAAGTCGACGCCTCTGATGTAGGAGCAGGTGCTATTCTTTCCCAGAGACATTCTGCAGATGGTAAGCTCCATCCATGTGCATACTTCTCCAAGAAGTTTTCCTCCGCCGAGCAGAATTACGACATTGGGAATCGTGAACTCCTGGCTGTCAAACTCGCCCTCGAGGAATGGCGACACCTCTTAGAGGGAGCATCTCATCCGGTCACGATCTATACCGATCATAAGAACCTAGAATTTCTACAGTCTCTAAAGAGACAGAATCCCCGTCAGGCGAGGTGGTCGCTTTTCTTCTCCCGTTTCAATTTTGTCCTGACGTATCGTCCTGGGACCAAGAATCGGGAGGCAGACGCCCTGTCCCGGAGTTTCTCTCCAGAGGATCGTCTACCTATAGAGCAAGAGCCTATCATTCCTCCATCCAGGATCGTTGCCTCTGTATTGCCCCAATTCGCTGAACAAATACTGCTAAGCCAGTCTGCCGCTCCTCCAGATACTCCCATAGGGATGGCATTTGTACCTCCTGAGTTACGCCTTCCCATTCTCCAGCAGACTCATAGCTCCAAACAAGCCGGCCACCCTGGTTCTGAAAAAACTCTTGAACTTCTTCGACGCCTAGTTTGGTGGCCGACCATCCGCAAGGATGTCCGAGACTTTGTCGCAGCTTGTACTGTATGTGCCACCACTAAAGCCAGCCACTCTCGACCCTGCGGTCTTCTGCATCCTTTACCAGTACCCTCTCGCCCATGGACGCATTTGGGTATGGACTTTATTGTGGAGTTACCGCCCTCCTGTGGTAACACTGTCATTTGGGTAGTGATTGACCGCTTCAGCAAGATGGCACACTTCGTACCCTTGGGGAAACTCCCCTCGGCTGTAGAACTGGCTCAACTCTTCATACAGCATATCTTTCGTTTGCATGGTTTCCCTGTGGAAATTGTCTCCGATAGGGGGTCTCAGTTTGTGTCCAGATTTTGGCGCTCCTTGTGCAAGTCTCTGGGAGTATCTCTTCAGTTCTCCTCGGCCTATCACCCTCAGACCAATGGGGCAGCAGAGCGTGTCAACCAAGCTCTTGAACAATTTCTGCGAAACCATGTTTCCCTTTGCCAAGACGACTGGTCAGATTTACTCCCGTGGGCAGAATTCGCTCACAACAATGCCAGTCATTCCTCCACTGGAAGATCTCCTTTCTTGTCAGTGCATGGTCAACATCCTTTGGCCTTCCCTCAAGATTTTCTCCTCTCCGAAGTTCCCGCTGCAGATGACCTGGCGGCTCACATGTCTGTTATCTGGGCTGCCACCAAGTCTAATTTGGAGAAAAGTTCCCTGGTACACAAAACCTTCGCTGATCGTCGGAGAAAGCCTTCCCCTCCATACAAGGTTGGTGAAAAAGTCTGGCTTTCTTCCAAGAACATCCGCTTGAAGGTACCATCTCCGAAACTGGGTCCCAAGTTCCTGGGTCCCTTCTCCATCTCTGAGGTGATCAATCCAGTGGCTGTCCGTCTACAACTTCCCCCAGAGATGCGGATTCCTAACGTGTTCCACGTTTCCTTATTGAAGCCAGTAGTGTTCAATCACTTCTCCTCTGCTCAGTCCCCTCCTTCTGCCATCCTCGTGGATGATCAGCAAGAGTACGAGGTTGAGAAAATTCTAGATTCTAGGCTCTCCAGGGGATCACTCCAATACCTCGTCCAATGGAAGGGATTCGGCCCTGAGGAATGCTCCTGGGAGAAAGATTCTGATGTACATGCTCCTCGTCTTGTGAAGGCGTTCCATGGTCAATTTCCTCAGAAGCCTCGGCCTGGTGGTCCAGTGGCCCCCCGTGGGGGGGGGGGTACTGTCAGGAACCGTCGCCGCTCCCGCTCCCTACCTGCTCCTGGTGTGCGGCGGCGTCTTCCTTCTCAGCGCGGCGAATCCAAGATGGCGGCGCCCAGGACTCCACGTGGGCGCAAGGACGCCGGCGCGATGACGTCACGCGCTATGGCGCCAAATTCAAACTCAAAAAGACGCCAGTGACCCAGGTTCAATGCCCGAGTATAGCTCAACATACCTATTGTGTTCCTGGGTCTCTAATATTCTTATCTGCTTCCTGTTGCTGGTTATTTGCCTGTTTCTGACCTTGAACCTTGCTGCCTGCCTTTAGTGACCTTTGCCTGAACCTGACCTCTCTATTGGATTATCCTGCATCTGTACTTCGCTCGGACTCGCTGGAAGCGGCCTTCCTCCTTGATCCTGACTTCACCTCTCCCGTGGGTGCCGGAGGCCCCCGCTGACAATTTGTTACAGTGTCTTTTTTTTTCTTGCTGGAAAATAGATCTCTTTGTGTGAATTGAAGGGCTCTCTCAGATTGTTTATTTAGTAGTTGTTGTGCTTAGCCCCTGGATCTTAAGCCCCTTTTTTTTTTTTTTTTTAATTTTAACTTTTTTATTAGAGATAGTAAAATACATGACATATACAATGACAATTCCAGTTGTAGACAATTATGATAATAAAAAGTATTATTGTTCTTAAGCCCCTTTTGATTTATGCTCTGTTTTTAAACTATGACTATCAGACTTTATGCAACATTTTTCTAAAGTAAATATCTATATTTTTACATTATTATGCCCACAGTTTCCAGTTATGCTAATAATAGCAAACTGATCAATCGCTTACATATGGTTTCTTAATAACTAATGAAACACTTTTTGGCACCATTTTCTGGAGGAGGGGGTATAAGGTTTGGTGGTTTTCACTCTGTTGTTACCTTGACAAAGGTCTAAAGGAAGACCAAAACGTTGGAATAACAAATAAACTTGATTTCTTTTTCACCATACCTTAAAGTCCTGTGAGTGCCCTGCTTTATATGATAGTCTATATTCACTCTTTTGTGGTGTGCACCCATGCACTCTCTCTAATAAGCGAGTGCAGCTATTTTTTGCAATATATATATATATATATATATATATATATATACAGTCCAAAAGAATTTCAGCACACCAAACCTATAAATGCAAATTACCTAGGTGCTACCTCCGTGTATCCAATTATCCACAAATCCAGAAGTATAAGGTGCACACCAGGATTTTAAATATAAAACATGACTTTTATTACATCATACTGATAAAACAGGCCTGTTTTATCAGTATGATGTAATAAAAGTCATGTTTTAAATATTAAAATCCTGGTGTGCACCTTATACTTCTGGATTTGTATATATATATATATATATATATATATATGTGTGTGTTTTTTTTTTTTTTGTTTTTTCAAAAGCCCAGGTGTGCATCATTATTTGCTATATATATATATATGTAGAGAGAGAGAGAGAGAGAGATAATATGTATAGTTGGACTGACATTAACACACAATTTCTATAAACAAAAACAATATTAACTATTTGCATAAATTGAGTTATTACTTATTCCTATTAAAACTGTTCATGTGACTTGTACACACATATACAGGTATAGGAACCCTTATCCGAAAAACCCATTATCCAGAAAGTTCAGAATTACGGAAAGGCCATCTCCCATAGACTCCATTCAATGCAAATAATTTAAATTTTAAAAAATTATTTCATTTTTCTTTTTAATTATAAAACAGTACCTTGTACTTGATCCCAACTAAGATATAATTCATCCTTATTGCAGGTAAAACAAGCCAATTGGGTTTATTCAATATTTAAATTATTATTGGCAGACTTAAGTTATGGAGATCCAAATTACGGAAAGATCCCTTATCTGGAAAATCCCAGGTCCCAAGCATTCTGGATAACAGGTCCCATACCTGTACCTTATTGGGAGATGAGGGCAGAGAAGTAAAGCCCAAAACAATATTATTGCCTGTTCCCTTGATATTCAATAAAAATAATGTTGAATTTTAAATGCACATTTTTAAAAACCTACCTAAGATGACATAATGGTTTTGCTCAAAATGACTACTTTTTTTAGTAAGACATTTTATGACATATTGCGCACTGGTGCAAGAAAAAAATGTTATCTCTTTCCATCAGTGGCCGAATTGCTGTATATTCTCAAAACATAATAACTATCCTTAAGGGAAAAAATATTCACACACAGGAAAAAATTGTTCCCATTATGCATTGTGCATTTTTTTTCAGTAAGGCAGTTTATTACATCCTCCAAATGTATCTTATATCTTATTTCCCACAGAACCAAGGATGATTAATATGGGGATTTAAGGGAAGCAAAAAAGTAATGAAAATCCCCTTGCTAATAACTGGGTATATATATCAGACTGTATTTAATATAATATATAGTATAATGTAGAAAATTAAAAGGATTGCAGACTACAGACAAGGGTATCATGGTTTGTAAGGAAGGAGCCCTGGGGACTTCTAGAGAAATCCTACTCTTTGGTTCCACCGGAACCAACAGAGAGAACCTGAACACTGCAGAGTCTAAACTAAAAGCGGTACAAACAAGGGGAAACCAAAACCGAAGTCACAAACAAGGCAGGGGTCAGGGCAGGCTGAGTACAATCAGAGTCAAGGACAGGTGCAGAGTCAGTAACCAGAGATCAAAAAGGAACTAGAAGGGGCTCTACCAGGAGCTGTATAAACAGAGCCAGCTTTGCAAGAAGGGACAGCTATAGAAAGGTTTCGATTTTCAGTTTTGGGGCCAATAGCGACGTTATTCGTCAAAAGTCAAACTGCTCATGCACACACATGTACATGCGGCCGAGGTAGGGGTCTCCTGGAGAACTTTACAAAAGGGAATGACCAGGCTTTCAGTTTTCACCTCAGTTGCTTGTTGCCCTCATACTACTTGAAGTCTATTTTACTGTTAATATCTTGAAGCAATTCTTGGGCTCATAATATACATTCCATATTAAAAGTTCTGTTCTTTCAAAATGCCACCTAAACATGTATTTAAAAAATGTTTTTGTTTACCTTTGCAGGATCTAAAATGTCTGCTGCAATAAAATTAACACAAGTGTGGCCATACACTGCAGATTTTAGCTGTCGATTCGGGCCCTAGGGCCAAACAATCTAATTACAATCTACAACAATCTAACTGGACACAATTATAACTTCAATCAAAACTTTTAGGTGCATATGTGTGGTATTTAGATAACTACTACTGCACATCAGCTCTGGCCCAGAATAAAAGGTCAACCAGAAAGCAGCAATGCCTCTGTGATTCCTTTCCCACTAAATCTTTAAATTTTTATATGAGAATGATAGTTCACTCATTACAAAAGATTTCAAATCAACATTTTGTGGTATGCTTGAATCAACCATCTAATAATTTATAGTACATAATGACACATTGCATTACTATATTGCCATTTTAGTTTAGCTGTGTTTCTTAGCAAAATATATGCTGCCTCAAAAATTGAGTTGTAAATATTGGTATTCAAAATCCAGGCTTTGTTATATTACCTATCTAAATTTAATATTGCTTGTTGTGCCTGAAAGTTGACAGCTTGCACATCAAATATTAAACCCTGAATACTTCAAATCTTTTTACCATGCACTAGGCTCTGTTTGTATTTCTAGGCTATTTAACATTTCTACAGTGTTATCTGTCTTAAGCAAAAAAAAATGCTATATTGCATGGTTAGCAACTAATAAAGCCCCATTTTCTTTTGTGATGAAAAGATGAACTTTGTATAAAACTAATCTGTTACACAGTATACTTTGGTACATTATTAGAATTTTTTTTGTTCTTGGTAAGTGTGATTGCAGTTTAGAAAATAATATTGCTGAGTTTATAAAAATGTATTATTTTTATCCTGTACAGTGTACAGTGTGCCTCCTTGCATGCATGTAAAACATGGTCTTTTTGTAGCAACACAGCTACTGTATAGTATGTACTGATAACAAACCTATTAATATAAATGCAGGTTTCTCTAAACCAATTTCCAGGGCAGCATGGCAAAGAATGAAACTACTGGTAGATAATAAATTGTACAAACCTTTATCAGTGGTTGCAACATTGTTACACAGCTGGTAAAAGGGGAAACTGTGATCAGTTGCATATCCTGTTTATTCTATTTAGGGGTAATGTAATAAATGGTCTTAAAATAGATCTAAACTTATAAAATAAATTACTATAGACTTACTTGTCTATACTGTAGACTTAAGTGTTCTTCTCTGAGCACTTTTTCATTTTACATTAATTTGATATTTTTAGCGTTTCTTAGATATTACCAGTATTAGACAGTTTTATACCGCTAGACAGGCTTCAGCTCAGCAACTCAAAAATCAATCACAAATTCATATAAATTTCAAAAGTGTACCCTGAGTAAATTTTACATTAATTCATTTTGGCTTTGACCCCCTTTGAATTTCTACTTATATAGTAACTGTAGCAAAATGGGAAAGTTGTGCTCACCTCTGCATTATCAATATATGATGAGCATTAAGACATTGGGGGGAATTCACAAAAGTGGAGGTAGCCCTTTTTTGGAGTAAAAGTGGTGGAAAAACTGGTGGAAAACACTTTCTCCAGATTCACAAACAGAAATGCGCCTAAATTCCGACTCAACCGACACTTTTCTGTTTTTGGTGAAAGAAAGACAGTTTACAGACACTTTTGTGAATTTGTCGTTTAAACGACATTTATACGACGTTTTAACGACATTTTTTCCCAACATTTTTCCCCGACATTTTCAAAATGGAGTAAAGCTCAGTGTAACTCTGTCAGATCAATTCTAAGCTCTTCTGTTTTGTTTCCCCCAGTCTCCATTTCACACCTAAGGTAGGGGCCCCATTGGGGGATCATTAACATATTAATGGGGATTAGCAGACTATTGTTAGGGGACAAGTTTCTGTCTAACCCTAGAACAAAAAGGTGCAAAAGCCTCATTAACATTTTATAAACACTGATTAAAAAAAGTTTAATTTATATCTTATATATAAAAAGTTTTTACCTCACATTTGCATTGCTATGCTAGTTTTAGCTTAATCAATGAGGCAATGATAAAAAATTTGTGTGAATATATTGTAAACATTTTTATTAAAAGGAAAAGTAAAGCCTCCCAGGCAAATTTTTAGTTTATGCAGCAGTGCCCCCTCTTTAATAACTTCACTGACATTTGCCCCAACTTATCTGTGCCCCCATAGCATGTCCAGAACTACAGAGCTGCCTGACAGCATTGGCCCCTTCCTGTTCCCAGCAGCCATCTTGGTGGCACATACACACTGACCCCCAAACTGGGATAGTGGGGTACAGCTTTGGACTGACCCCAACAGGGCACTGAATAAAAACCCCGCTGGCCCTAGTCCCGTTGGACCTCTATTTACCGGGCATGTTGGTGTGGGCGCCGGATTGCTGCTGCCCAGTAATGAGTAGGGGCTAGAGAAGAAGGTATAGAGATAATCCCTGGCATTTTATGTCAGTGTTTTTTTTCATGAGAAAGACAAAAACACTGAAAATCATCTTATGTGCCATAAGGTTTAGAAAGGGAGCAGGCCTTTATAAAAAAACACAAACAAAAATAATGAAATGGTAAAAGACAGTAGGGACAGAAATACGTGTATAATAAATTCCTGTGAAGGGCTACA
This sequence comes from Xenopus tropicalis, assembly GCF_000004195.4. Taxonomy (NCBI): domain Eukaryota; kingdom Metazoa; phylum Chordata; class Amphibia; order Anura; family Pipidae; genus Xenopus; species Xenopus tropicalis. Next base: position 70,614,133 of record NC_030679.2, read on the forward strand.
GGTAAATAAAGGCTTGAGAGCATTTGATGTCTCTAGAAGCAAGCTGGCCACCCAGAAATCTTTTTACTATAATTGGAAAGCTAAAGGCTTCTTTAAAATACTAGATTTGGTAACCCCCAATACAATACAATGCCTGCAATATGAAAGCATATCAGATAAGAATCCTGAAATAAAGGTTAAACTTTATGAGTATCTACAAATAAGGCACTTCATAAATTGGTTTGTAAGAGTGCGAGAGGGCACATACTTATCCCCATTTGAAACCCTGGTTAAAAAGGGCTGGCCTCAAAAGGCCCTACTATCAAATATCTACAAGATCTTACTTTCTCCTCCAGATATGGGAACCCCAAGCCATAAATATATGCAGCAGTGGGAACGGGACCTAAATTTAACTATAGAGCCAGGTATGGGACTCTATCTGGAATAATGCAAAGCAAATGGTCACCTGTGTGAAGCAAAAAGAGAGCATTTACAAGATTATAATGCGATGGTATCAAACCCCAGTAAGAGTAAATAAATTTTCCCCCTCAGTCCCCAATACATGCTGGAGAGGCTGCCAAGACTTAGGCACATTACACCACCTATTCTGGACCTGTCCCCATATTACCCAATTTTGGGAAGAGGTACGTGAAATAATGGAACAGGTCACCAGAAGAGTGATACCCAGGGACCCTTTAACATTCCTCTTGGGAAAACCGCTAAAGGATAACACTACCTAAATGGGTGTGTGTTTTAATCAATTTACAATTTTAACTATTGGGCATAGTGGTAGGTATTTTTTCTCAGTATAACATGTGATGGTAATGACATGCTCCTTCTCCATGGCAGGCCAGTAGATGGCAGTACCATACGGTTAAGAATTGATATGGACACTTTTTATCTCATTTGGGATTTTAAAAAGGACTTGATTTGACACCTGGACACTGGACTCTACTGGCTATATTAAAGGGAAACTATCATGAAATTTAAATGAACAGTATATATAGTTCATGTAAAAATAACATTGTCTTAATGTACTAACAAATCGGCTCTCTTTTTTTCATCCACTGCTTGCAAAGTTAGAATGTGAAGTCATCAGTGAGCGCAGTATGTGTTATAAATATCATTCTGGGCACAGTGAGAAAAGTTGCACAGGAGCAGGATCATGCATAGTTAGTGTCCTATGTTTTGTGCGCATCCTTGCAAGCATTGCAACTGCGATAGAGGAACGCGTTTAAGAAAACACACACCATGCCCAGACCGATATTCATAACGCATACTGCGGTCACTGATGACTTCACATGGTAACTTTGCAAGTAAAGAATGAAAAAAGAGAGTGGATTTGTTAGTACAAGAGCTTTCACTATTGGGGGATTCACTTGTCTATCAAATCTTCAAGTCGGCAATGGAATAGTAACATCAAAAATTAAAGTGTTTTAAAGTAATTAAAATATAATGTGCCGTTGCTCTGCAAAAAAACTGGTGTTTTTGCTACAGAAAAGCTACTATATACAGTAAATAAGCTGCTGTGTAGCCATGGGGGCAGCTATTCAAGCTGGAAAAAGGAGAAAAGGCACAGGTTACATAGCAAATAACTAGTAGATAAGCCCCATATATTATCTGTTATCTGCTAAGTAACCTGTGCCTTTTCTCCTTTGAATGGCTGCCCCCATGGCTACACAGCAGCTTACTTATATAAACTATAGTAGTCTTTCTGAGGCAAACACACCAGTTGTAGCAATGCAGGGCAGCAGTACATTATATTGTAATTACTTTTATACACTTTCATTTTTTGGTGTTACTGTTCCTTTAAGGACATGTAAAGCCCACATTTGTCTACAATGTATAGCAGTTGGGCACCATCACATTTTCCTAAAGCAAATAGCAGCTTTCACCCGGTGGCCATTTTTCCTTTGATACATAATTGGATACATTTAAATCTGCAAACAGCCTACACACACACAGACCCTTATTCAGCATACATTTTATTAAGAGTACAGGCTCACACAGGCACAACTGTCTCTGATAAAAGTTCTGCTTTGTTTGAGCTGAGCTCAGGAGAGTTGGTTGGGAGAAAAAAAATGAAGCAGACAGCTAGAGCTTAGTTTCTATGGGAACCAGCAATGCCATCTCTTCACTGGCTGCTAGACTGGGGGGCGTGTTTAGTAATCTAAGTTTAAAATAACTGAGCATGCCCACAAGCCAACAGCCAAAGCAAATTCCTGAGGGTGGGGGCCGAGTGGGTTACAGGAGGAGAAGCAAATCTAAGTGACTAAGGGAATGTTGCAGCCTTACTATTAACCTCTGCACAACCAGAGTGGCAGGTATTGAAAGATTTAAAAGAGGCTGTTCACTGATTAAATTTTTGTGTGTGGGGTTTACATGTCCTTTAATGGTGTTATCCCTTACATCATTTATTGTTTGTTGTTACAATAAATAAAAGGCTTTGAGCCCATAACTAGTGTAAACAAACATTTTTGCAGCACTTAGTACTGCCTAATTAGCTTTCTCTCAGCAGCTTGATTAGCAAATATTGTTGCCTACATCTGTGGTGTACACTGAGATTGGAAGCTGTGTGCTTCCCTCACACCGTGGGGTGACCTTCACAAATTTAAATAAAATTTTTTTTTTATGGCCTTATCATAATCTATATAGTCTTTACAGTTGCTAGAATGTTTAAAATATAGTTAATTTCTGTTATCAGTGGTTGATATTACACACAATTTTAATATGCATGTTTTGCATATGACCAGATTATGTAGTACTGTATGTACGTTCTTAAACTGGTCCATCAAAATACTTCCGCATATTTTGGGGTACTTAAGAAATTTAATTTGTTTACATGTGATATTTAAATCTATGAATTGATTGCTTGTATTGTCAAATAAAAGAAAAATACTAAATATCAAAATGGAAATCACTACAGCATCAAAATAGCATTTGAAAAGGGTATCTGTCAATAGCATGTCATTTGTTTGCTAAAGATAAATACCTGACCTTTAAGACCAAAATGTTTTTACATTGCTGTAAGCGGTAAGATTAGTTCCCATAAGGTGCAATCTGTCTAAAAAACGGTTGAAGCTCTGATAATTGCTCTGTATAAACTGTAAGCAGTTATTTAGAATACAGTTAGAAAACAAACAAGTGTTGAATTAAAATCCTATTTTTTGCTGTTTGACAATTGACATATAAATAATGCTTGTTTATTTACAGATATAACAGCCAAGAAACCCACAGACTTGCATGTATTTTATACAGTGTTAGTCAAGTGTAACCAACATTCAGTCAGTGCTAGCCAACTGCAACCCAAAGTTTGACATTAAGAAAATGTTTATAAGAGAAAACAAGCCAAAACAAACAAGTAAAAAAATGCAGGGGACGGGACAGGTTACCTGTGAGCAATGTATGCTATTGTATGTCTTATTTAATAGTGATACTGGAGTTTTTACTTTAACGACCCCCAAAGATTGCTAAGTAAAAAAAGTATTGAGCTCATAAAACTTTAATGTATATAGAGAAAAGGTTAAAAAATCTTTTAGGATTTTTCTTTCTGCTGATCCATTCACAGTCATTCAGCTGTATATAAAAGTACCCAATCTGTTTATATAGCACTGACACATTTCCACAGCATGGAGATTGTTCATCAGTTTGTTATGTTAAGTAAATACATGAGATGTAGAAGCTCATGTTGTAAACTCCTGCAGGAATTTTGTTGTCAGTGCAGAATAATGCTTTTGGTCGCAAATAATAAAACATATATTTGGACTAATATAGTTTTGCATTCATAGCTTTCCTTCTTTAATAAGTTCTTTTAAAGTTTGTTTGAGAGAATAACAAATCATCCACAGTTATTCAACTTCATTGTCCAAATCATTTTAAGCCACCAACAATACTCAGTGTGTTAAAAAATCAATTTTCAATAAATGAAAATAAAAAGGCCAATGTAAAACTTACTTTTTATATTTGTTAAATCAGTTCTTCTGTCTCTCTGATCAGTTTTCTGAAGGGATGGGAGTGGCCTATTTTGAACCTGACACACTGAGAACTTTCTCTATGGTTACATTATCACGTCCAGGCTTTGCCCTTACTTTTTTCCTTTTGGAACATTTCATTGGTTGCTTGTGCACTCTAACATTGAAATTTCATTGGTTAATTTCTCTCTTGCAAAGGCTTAGGCAAACAGACAAATCACTTTGTCACAGGCATAGGAAGCAATCGGACTGAGTCTGCTGCCAGCACTATGCATGACATCATGTAAGGAAGTAAAAAGTAACTGTAGTGTTTATAGGGGTCACTGCCCCCCCCCAGCACAGGGTCTGTGCAGAAGTGAAGGAGGTGAAAATCTCTTTAGCTGCACATTTTTGTTAACTATGGGGTATATTTATCATGCTGTGTAAAAAGTGGAGTAAAACATTACCGGTGATGTTGCTCATAGCAGCCAATCAGATGATTTGCTTTGGTTTTCTAATTGTTGTAATTTAATTGCTGATTGGTTGCCCATGGCAACATTACCACTAATGCTTCGCTCCACTTTTTACACAGCATGATAAATATACCCCTATGTATATGGCAAAGATTGTTTTATTAATGTGAACTGTAAGATTTGTGAAAAGTGAACAAGCCCTTTAATAAACTGTTGTTTGCAAATGATTGACATGCATGTCACATGACAATATATTCTAGCATACATCATCTATAATAAATGTTATAATAAAACCATTCACACACCTATATAGGTCCACTTTTTACACCAAGTTACCTATTTTTTGTTATAATGTATTGCATAACAATACAGCCTCACTTTTCACCAAAATACATAATTATACAGTAATCAATTAAAAAGATTTATTTATTGTATTATGTGTAAATCAACAAGTAACAGAAACACGAATGCTGTTATGCATAGAACATTTTACAGTTATACATTTTGGATGGCATTATTTATTCTTGAGACATGCTATAGCTTTTAGAATAAGGCCATTTCTAAATAAATTTGTTGCATTTAAAGGATCTCGACAAAGAAAATATGTTGATTTATTCAGATATTCCAACTATTTTGGCAAAAAGGCCTATACGAGTTTATAATGCATATCAACAAATAATAAAGGGCAAAGTGCAACCTAAAGTATACCATTGGGAGTATTTGTTAACATTTCAGACAAACATCATCAGTGATGTTGCCCATGGCAACCAATCAGCAATTAGATTTGAACAGTCACCTGCAAGTTAGAAAACAAAAACAAAATTCAAGTACATTACAAGTGTACACAAGACTAAGATTTATTAAGCTTCCTATAGAAGCCACACAAAGTTTTTAATAGAACCCACTTTATTCATAAATGGTTTTATTTTACATTAATGTACTCTTAACACTGCATCACAAAATACAGTAATTTAGAGTGTTTAGTTCAAGCTGAGGGAAATATCTCTCTTAATTCATAGCTAAATTCTCAAACACATTTGATTATAACCTTTGAGACATTTTTACATAATCATAAAATAAAATGGTGTAGGAAAAAACCTGAATTAATACTTTATACAATGTAGGCATTTTTACAATATATGTTGCATATTATATTATTATAGTTGAAAAAGAAAATAACAGCATAAGTCTAGAGGATGGAGGATAAGGTATTAGTCTAGGTCCCATTGTGGCTAACAAAAGATTCATAATTCAAACATAATATCATTTTACTGCAATGGAATATGAAGTATTACCCTAGCATTACAAAGCTTTTTTACCATTAGCTTTTTACATTACAACTACCATTGGTAATATTGCTTATACAATTTCTTTTCCTGATAACTTTTTCAGCCACGGGTCCACAGCAGAAAATTATTTAATGTTGTGACTTGGAATTTACAGTGTTGCACTGCACAATGTACAAACATAATAAATAATGATATTCTGGCTGAAAAATCAAAAAAGGTCAAGGAGTGAGCAGATTCTCTAATTGGTTATTAAGCCAGGAAACTTGAAAAAAAGAAAAAACTTTTACCAGTTCCTGAACTTAACCATTGCTACATCTTCCTTATTAGTGAAAAACAGTGAAAAACACATAAATACAGCTAAATCCATTTTCAATTTTACCCATAAAATGCAAAATAATTTTATATATAATTCATTATGACATCAAATATTGTACATAAAATTCACTTGGGGTAGCTTATCTTCATTCTAAGTTTCCCTTTATAGGTGTCAAAACAAACGATTACATTTTAAACATATAATTCCTATTTTTAGAAATTATTTCCTTTTTCTCTGTAGTAATAAAACAGTACCTTGTACTTGATCCCAACTAATATATAAATAATCCTTATTGGAGGCAAAACAATCCAGTTGGGTTTATTTCATGTTTAAATGATTTTTTAGTAGACTTAAGGCATGGAGATCCAAATTACGGAAAGATCCCTTATCTGAAAGACCCCAGGTCCCAAGCATTCTGGATAATAGATTCCATATCTGTATATAGTTATAGTTATTTGAGTATATATTTTAAACACATAATAGATTCCTATTCATTTAGGTCCTGTGTAGCTTTTTAAATGTTGGCTTTTTTTTAGAAAACTTTTTTTTAATTTATATATATATATACTGTATATATATATATAAAAATATATATATATATGTCAGTCTCATTCTTTTTATATTGGACATAAGCCCTAAGTAGTGCGCATTCCTCTTGCGCATCTTATTATGAACATATTGGGGCAGATTTATCAAATTGTGAAATTAGAGCTTACCACAGAAAATTCATCCACTCTATTCATTCCTATAGTATTTTTAAATTATTAGTATTTAACAATGTGTGAATGTTCACCATTTGATAAATAAGCTATAAATCCCATAGGAATGAATAGAAAGTGGGGGAGTTTTTCTGTGGTGTGCTCTCCAGTGTTAATCTACCTCTTCCAGTTTTGTCAGTTACATTTTTCCCGCAAATTGTGAAACTCAATTGCCTTTTTACTTGTGGTAGCCATAAAAAGATGGTTGCTGGCAGCTGTAAATATTAAGTTTTTCCCTGAAGAAGTAATTATGATGATGAAACGGGTTGGACAATACTTATTTACTGGCTGATGAACAAATTAATCACCTCCATTTTGTAAGCGCAATTTTATTAATGAAATAACATTTTCTAAGCCTATTACACTAGAGAAGTTCATCCTTCTTTCTGTTTTGTTTTATAGAAATTATCCCAGTTTTGTCATCACTCCACAGTATCCAGCACTAAACTCTTAAGGCCTATGTATACACCAGTCACTTCTTCCCACATTACTTGGCAAGCTCTGCGCTTACATCCTAGATAGTGGTCAGTCAAATCTCCAGTGTATATTCAACAGTTTTTTGAGACAAAAACGCTCCCCTGAGTGCTCACGCAAAATGCCAAAGGATTTTCATACACTCTTATCTCAAAATTATTAATGTTCGTACGAAAATATTGTGGTACTATCCGAAAGTTTCCGAAATTTTCGTATCCGAACGATCGCTCCAACCTGGCCAATGGAAAGTCACGATACCCAAGCTTGAATAAATAACAAAACTTTCGTACGATTTTGTCACACAAATTGTCGCAAAGCCTTTGTAAATGTGCCCCTAAGTGTTTGTGAATCATGCGTTAGTATTATTTCTGTGCGAGAATTAACGAAATGCGGTAAAATTAACGCATTCGGTTGCGCGCTATTTAACGCACGCGAAGTGCGACTTAACGCATGCTATAATACTTTAGTGAATCGCGCATTTTTTTGCATCAATTTTAACACAAAAAAGCATGCGATAAGCGTTATCGCACTTCAGTGAATCAACCCTAGGGTCTTTTACTATATATGCCCTAATATTTTAATAGAATACTACAATACTTGTTACACTGGTACCTAAGGTTACAAGTTTATTCCATCACAGGGCATGCACTTTTAGGTAAAAAAATTACTATAAGACAATTATAATAGCTTTAAATAGCAGAAAAATGTCTCATGAAAAACTAAAACAAATGTAACCCTTTGTCAGTGCATCTCAGTAGTGTAAAATGATAAATGCATTTCAAATTATAAAATTATATTACTGTGTGAATGTAGAGGGTATGTAAACTACTAATTCCTTTTCTAATTCTTGAAATTGTATTTAAGGGAATTTGGTTTACAGTACATTACATACAGTAGATAAAATATGTAAATGCTATTATTTCTACTAACTATTAGACTATATCATTGAACTTTTATAGTATATTAGGGTCATCTTTTTGAAGAGTTTTGTCTCTTACTTACATTTCTACCTCCAATGGTAATTTAGAAAGACAATATGGACAATATAATATGAATTGATTTTGGCTATTCATTTGTCACTGCAAAAAGAGACAAGAGCACACACTGTCTTCTGTTCTGTTCTGCATAACTGACAGCTTGTAAGTATAAAGACATATTACAAACATCCCCTTCATATACAAGCTTTCATTCATAAAAATGATGGGAACTTTGATCTAGTGCACTGAATATTTATTTCCCCATTGGTTTGCTGTTGATTTAGACAGATGTTTTAAAGAAAAAAACAGTGTAGCATACTCCACAAAGTAAACCTTGTTAGATTCTCTTTTTTAACATTATTTTTACAGTTTTAAAAGAAATGCATCCTTATACAAGCATGTAGATGCGGCTTTTTAGCATTTTAGCCATTGTTCAGAAAAAGGAGGTTCCAAAAAAAAAGGTTTCATGTTCTAATGTTCTACTATTTATTGGCTGATCGTATCAATGCAAGCTTTGAAGGTTTCAGTATAAAAAAAATGACATCTCCCCAGTCTATCAATCAAATAAAGTGAAAAGACATAAAATATTATTCACTTAAATCAGTAAAGTTTTTTTAATACCTTTTTATTTTACATTACCTAAAATCTTAAATTTGCCCCTTGGACTTTAATCTGCATGTGAAAACTAATACATCACCCATGTCCAAAGAACTGAAGCAAGGCAGTTGTGTTTGAAGTGATACAACAGCATCCTTAATTGTTGTAGGTTACTAAGGCAGCTTTCAGTCCCAACTGAGAGGGTACTTTGGGATAAAGTAGGATTAAGGAGGTTTAATGCCATATAAGTGTTTAAGGGGTATTCATAGTGGGATACATCAGAGAATTTCCCAAAGTTGGTACTGAAAAAGAATGAACAAAGTATACATAGTTTTAATCTGTGTATGTGCTACACAGTTGCATTTGTTGTCTTCTTGCATTTATTTGCTGCTTGTCATTTACTTCTGAGAGGAAAAAAAAAAGAATATTACTATCACTGAGCTCTAAAAACTAAAAAACAATTTGTAAGTGTAAGGAATTGGAGGGGGACGATCAACAATACACAAACAGGAGGGTGAGTCCTTCAGGCAAGGAGCAGTCCAAGACCTATAAGGGACTAGACAAGGGGTGAGGATGAAAAACAGGACAGGATGAAGCTGGCAAAGAATAAGAATAGACTGGAGTGGGATAGATTGGACATAGAGACAGAACAGACTGGAGCAGGAGTAAAACTAGAACACATCAGGACAACTATGCCTGAAGGATGTAGAGACAGAATTAGATGGAGTGGGAAGGTAAAACTAAAGCAAGACAGAGTGGGCATAGAGCAGACCTGATTGGCTGCACTCCTGGTCCAGTGGTAACCAGCAGAAGCTTCTGAAAGTTCAAAACCCAGCAGTTACCTTAACATAGTGGTTCCAAGCTGTGGAACTACATGCCCCTCATTGGGGCACTTAAAGCAGTGGCAGCAGGGCTCAGCCTTAAGGCCATTTATGGTGAGAATGGTATTTGCTCAACTAGATACATTTAAAAGCCTAGCTTGAAGGTAAGTTAAGGTATAGAATGGGAATAATATATGTTTGATACTTAAGATATTCTTGGGCTGAATTACATCATTACCTTCTTATAACTGTGCTCATTTTATTCCCTTGACCAAAGGTTTCCCTTGACCACAGGATGGCTCCGGCCAAATGTTTGACCATGAAGCAGGGTGCACTCACACACTTCAAGTGACACCACCCTCACTCTGAAAATGCTTGTTACAATTTGTGACTAGTTTATAAACCACATGTGCTAATTAGCTCTACAGTCAGACTTTTTAATGTTCTTTTAGCCCTTTACAAACTTCAAAAGTCAGAGGTAACATTGTAGAGATCGATAAATTTACCATCCAATTACAGTATATCATTTTCTTGTGGGTGATAGTTTTTCTTAAGTGCATTTTTGTAGAGACATTACAACAAATTACAACAAAATTAAACGGCCATCTCCCATAGACTCCATTTTAAACAAATGATTCTAATTTTTAGAAATATTTTCCTTTTTCTCTGTAGTATTAAAACAGTGCCTTGTACTTGATCCCCACTAAGATATAATTAATCCTTATTGGATGGAAAACAATCCTATTGGGTTTATTTAATGTTTAAATGATTTTTTGTAAACTAAAAGCATGGAGACCCAAACTACGGAAAGATCCCTTATCCGGAAAACCCTAGGTCCCGAGCATTCTGGATAACAGATACCATACCTGTAACAAGTATTTTGTCTGTTTCTCTCTGCTCAAATCCAGCCTTCACCTCTATAACCAGCATTTTTCCCAAAGGCCTATTCCAGATCTCTGCTATTTATAGTTGTCTGTATATTCCTAATGAGCATATGACATTTGGAGAAGCAGTCTATCTTTCTTCATTAACAGTCTGAGAAGCCAAGGACGTAAGGAAGAGGGAAGCAGCAGCTTTAAGTGGAGTCTGGTATTCTGTTTACATTTGGTAAATTTTTAATGAGCTCAAAATGTTAAGAGCCCAATTGCTTTGACTTAAATTGTGGGGATCTCAAGTAGCATTAGGTAACAACCCCTTATAGAGCTAAATGGGAGCAGTTTGTGTGTGCTGTATTCAATTAACTACTTGAAATTACATTATCTGTGTTAGGCTGTGGATTGGTATTTTAGTATATTCATATCTGACTGGATAATGCAACTTCTTTGAAATATACATAAACAATGTGTTGTTTATGTCAGAATAATTGTATGGGAATGACTACTTGACATTTTTTTAAAGCTAAACTATTCTAATTGGTATTCACTAAAGGAAAATTGAGATGACCATGTAATACCTCTTCCAGTGGCTAATTATACCATCTCTCCATCATTTCTTTTCTGTAAAATGTTGTCAATTATGCACAAAGAATGTGCAAAGTTGTTTTAAAGATCAATGAAGACTGTAGGCAAGCCCCAGAGACTGAGTCTAATTCCCGCTTTTTCGTCCCTGTATATCATTATTTTGTAGACTTAAAAATGATGACTGAAATACACACCAAGTCATTATCCTGGCACCGATCTCTAACATCCAGACACTATTGATTGATCTAGGTTTAATCAATTTGCACAAACCTCAGTGGTAAACTGTCAAATCCACATATATACCAGCTGGATGAACTTTCAAACAGATCTATTGTTTTCTGAGAAAAGTTAAATGACTTGATTTGTTGCCAAGATTAAAAGAATAATAGCAAAGCTTACAAAAAAGATGCACTTTTTATTTTATAAAACATAATCCATTATATCTGGAACTTCTTAAAGCTGCTAATTTATTTCTTAAGGGCATATTTATAAAGGTGTGTTAAGTGTGTGACATCCTATGCAGACCAATTTGCAAGATAAATATTTTAGATATATTAATATAAATGTTATAATGCATGATGCAGAATATACCACATAGAAATTGCTGGGATTATGGATTGTTTTGATATAAGCGTAATGGTCAAATGTCCTTTTTCTAATCCACTTGACCCATAAATTCCTGTCTTTTTGGACAGTATTCCTTCTAAGATGAGTACTTACAACACCATCATGCCAAAAACTCTATGGATTACACAGAGATTTTTGTATGCACACATTATTTATTACCTGCATTGATATAAAATGATTGTGTGATTACATATAGGGTTGCTACCTTAGTGAGTGGTGAGTGGATACTCATATGGCAAGCAACAAGTGCAACATAAGGGCATGTAATATAGTCATTCATGTAGAAGCCATCTGTTGACATGTAGTAAGTCAATGTAATTTCCAGCACAATACACCAAAAGAGAAATGAAAAGTAGTGGGTTCTGCACTTTAAGAACATTACAGTGAAAAGCAGTTTGGCAATTGGAACCCAAGCAGATAATACACTGTAATCTCAAGTACATTATAGTGAGAAGGCCATACACTATGGGGCTTATGAAATAAAAGGCACTAAGTGTGCCCAGGAGCAGTAACCCATAGCAACCAATCAGCAGGAAGCATTAACTGGTGTTTAAACATCATCTGATTGGATGCTATGAGTTACTGCACCTGGGCAAACTTAGTGCCTTTTATTACATAAGGGGGTATATATACTATATACAGTAAATAGCATTGGGTACTACAACACCTAGCACATTGCATACAATTAGAGGCAGTGGGCAATGGCTTCAATAGCACATTATATGGGCAGTAGAGACTGGCACACCAACCTCCATTTCTGAAGTGGTAACATTGTCTAACCTGTAAAATGTAGTATAAAAAGTGGTATACAGTGACTACTTCTCTATCTTTTTCATGCTCCTTAGCACCCACCCCAGTGTTTTGCTTTCTTTTTCAGTAAATAAACATACAATAATATGAAGGGAGCCCATTAAAGAAGGATCTGTACTCCCAACTTCCTACCTAATGTGACTTTGAATTCACATCCAACATTGGACTTATTTGTAATTAATACAGTAATAGCAACTGTGCTTAAAAAAATGGCAAGATGAGGCAGTATAAATCTGCCTGTAATGGGATCCCTCCCTCCATATCAGTATTTATTTATTATTTTATGAATCCTATGCACAGCACCCTCTAAAACATTGCAGTAAGTTTTCTTATACCTTCCCCATATGGTTCTCTTCATATACCTATAATATACTAGGGATGCACCAAATCCAGGATTCAGCCAAATCCATGGTCCTGGCCGAACTGAATCGGAATCCTTAAAATCATGTGACTTTTCATCACTTAAGCACGGAAGTTGAGAATTTTTCTCTGGGCACTTCACGCGCAGTTATTTTAAGCCCCTCTATGACTTCATTTGCATATGCAAATTAGGATTTGGATTCAGTTCAGCATTCAGAAGAATATTTCAAAATGGATTTGGGGCTTGGCATCCCTATAATATATCCTACTGCTTTTTTTACTTTTTGTGTCTTTGCCCAAAACATTTTATTCCTCCACTTCACATGAAAATTGAAATTGTTGTAAAAAATGTGAATTATTTGTTTAGAATGGAGTCTATGGGAAATGGCCTTCCTGTACTGGATATCAGGTTTTCACATAAGATACACAATTCCTGTATGTGTTGAAAAATTCTGTTATCATGGTCCTGTTCCATAATCAAATAGTGAATTGTATAAGTGTGGTTATCATGGCATGACCTAAAAAATTAGTGTTTTAGAGCAATGGTTTGATAAAGAGGTATTTTCATTTTAGCAAAAGGTAGATTCTTACATTTGTATGAATAAATAATTGATTTAAATTGGTTATTGGTTACTGTAATTTGTTTTAAAGGCTCTTACAGGCACTTATGGGCATTTCCTTCTTTTGTGACAAGCAAAAAAGTGACAAGGTGAAAGCTATATGGCTAAATAAAAATGAAAAACTGAATAAGAAAGAAAAAATGCAGGCATGTAATTACTTAAACCAGTGGGGACCAAGCCAGCACTCAGCAGTCACAAACAATGCAATAAAGTGGCAAAAAAGAAAATGAAGCAAGCTAATAGAGAAACTAAAAAACACATTGTAACAGAAATAAAGCCAGCTTCCAAATGTTCTGCAGTTACGTTGTTACAATCAAAACAGAAAGAAAAAATAGAGTTATAACTTAAACTTATTTTTACAAACAGTATGGCCAGACACAGTCGCCAGTTTGTGAGGGACAGGGACGGGAAGCATGTAAGTGTACCCCAACTTGCCCCTAACCTACCCCTTAACTTGAGTGTCATTCAGATGCACAAGTCAAGTTAGGGGGTGGCAGAGAGAGTAGGTAGCAATGGGACCCTGTCTATACTGCCTTTTCCATGGCAGACGTTAAGACCAAAGTTGGCCTGTGCCATCTGACAAATTTTTAGTCTGGTGCTTGGAGCATTCACTGTGGCACAGGTGCTTGTAATGTGAGCACTAAGGGGCATGTTGTTAAAGGAGAAGGAAAGTCATTTTGGCATTTTACTGCCACATTCGTGCCACCTAGGATGCTATATTTATACTGCAGAAAGCATTACCATACCTGAGTAAATAGCCCTAGAAGCTTTCTCTGTTTTTAAGATTGCAGCTGCCATTTTAGCTTGGTCTTCATAGCTTCCTGCTGTATAGTTTTAGTCTACAGTTCAGATCACACATTTCTAAGGGAGAGACTTCTTAGCATTCTTGAGGGAGGGGGGAGCAGGAGAGGAGAGAACTGCACAGACTATGGCCCCAGGAATGAAGGATTTTACTGTAAGTGCTTATGGCTGTATTTACATAGACCTTTTTGATAAAGTTTACTTAGTTTTTACCTTTCGTTCTCCTTTAAGTAAATGACCACTAATGCCTAAGGAATATGGAACATACCAGGTTTATAAAGTGCTTCACACAGGGAATTCCTGTATACCCAGCATCTTAGCAGACATAGTACGAGTGCTTGAGCCCTGTTATGTTTGGAACAATAGTTATTACAATAATCAGTGAGTTAATGAAAAATGTTGTAGGTATATCAGAGCCAAGTCCAGGGTTGAAACAATCTGTTTAGACATCAGAATTTTGACTTAGTTCTCTTTATTAAATAAGTTAACTAAAATGGAGAAATATTGCAGAAAACAACCAAATCTGTGCAGAGAAACAGCTTCTTAATGTGCACATTTTAACTGCACTTCTGAATGTCCATCATCTCCCCTCTATATTACTTTCTAAGTCTGATGCAATACAAAGAGCATAGTGTTTTGTAACACAAATAAACTGTAATATCACTTTATCCAAGTAAAAATGAACATATAAAGAGCTACCCCTTTTGTATATGTTTTCATTCCGATACTGTTAAAGGATGTGAAACTAATGGTCTTTGTTAGCTCAGAAGATGCAAAGTATGAGTTGCAACAATTCATGTGCAAGATAAATGTGTAAAAACACACCCTCCTTGTAAGAATGTGAGAATTACACATCATCATTTATAGAATCAGTCACAGAAAGTCGCAGTTTGTATTACTCTGTTTTGATTTTATAACATCCTTATATTTCTTAGTAGCTCTATTACTTTCAGTTGCACCTGCCTATCAGTGATTGTGGCCACATGTGGAGCTCAAGGATCTGAATTCTCCTGATGAACACAGCACTGCCTGTGTTTGACCTACCTGTCATTTAGTAAAGTGGAGTAAAACATCACCGGTGATGTTGTATATAGCAGCCAATCAGATGCTTTGATTTGATTTTCTAACTGTTAAAATATAATTGCTAATTGGTTGCTCTGGGTAAGATCACCAGTAATGCTTTACTCCACTTTTTACACAGCATGATAAATATACCCCATAGACCCTACAGTAGTCAGTAAGGACAGGTCTGTTTTGTGCCACATTTTTAATCTGCTGTGAGGTGTAGAGTGCAGCAAGACCCTAGATGCAAGTTTTTTTGAATAGGCACTAAGGGGCATGAGTTTGCATCCCTAAAAGCTGCAGCTGTCCTCATCAAAACTTCCTTTGTGACACAAATATTTACGTTAAAATATCGGGAACTATTGATGTGAAAAGTGTTTCTTTTAATTGGTAGGACTTTGCAGAAGTAGGGGCAGGGTGGGTGTGGGTCTATAAATAGAGGTGGATTGTTGGGTTGGAAATGGGCGGATTCAGGTGTGGGTCAACTTTTTGTTGACACACTCATCACTACAGTAAAGTTGTAGAATTCTCTCCCCAAAGACACTATGCCCTATCTAGAATATGCAGTGCAGTTTTGTTAAAAAAAAATATAACAACATATTAATAAAACAGAGAAAGTACAAAATTCAAATGTTTTAAAATGTCCTTTTTTCTCTGTTATACTTGATCCAAACTTAGCTGCATGATTCCATATTGGAGGTAAAACAATACTATTGTGTTTAATATTTAAATGATCCAAATTACAAAAGGATCCATTATCTGGAAAACACCATGTCCCAAGAATTCTGGATAATAGCAAACTTTCTTTACTGCTTGAAATGAGTTGAACCTTTTTTATGAATTTCTTCTAGCTAGAATAAGTCCTTGCTGAAATGCTTATTAGACTTTAAAAATTAAATAATTAACACGCTCAGTTAGTCAGTAAAGTAATCAGAAAATCCTTTAATATATCATACCTGTTCTTTTTAAAGATAAATTAATGACATTCTTTTCATCATTATTACTGTATGAATCTGCCATATTTGTTATTGTTCTGAAGAGTAGCTGTTACAGTAAATGCATGTTTTGTATTAACATCTCTGTAAATACATACCTGAAATATTCAAGATTGCCCCTCTTAATTTTAAAGATGATTTATAATGAGAAATTTTTGACAGAATGTTTGCAATATATTTCCCTTTAAATGACGTAGTTCTACTAGGCTTCAAGATATTTTAAATGAGATTTGTTCCCCTGTAACCAAGCTTTTAGTAAGTATGAATGATATCAGGAGCAAAGAGAAGCCACCATAAAATTTATAAGCTACCTGAAACAGCACTGCTGAAAGCTAGAAAAAAATTGAATTAACTTTGTAAGCTAGAAAGCTACAATGAAAAATGACTGGAAGACAAGATAAGAAATGGGAACTGCAGGCAGCAGGCATTTAATCCTCACAAAACAAGCTATACTGAATTATACAGTACAGTTAAATAAGAATTAAAAAAAGAAAATAATTAGAAATAAGTAGTAAATATCTATGTATCTATACTTTATATAGACGTATATCAGTGATGTCCACAATAACAAAGTATTTAAAAGGATTCTGTCATGATGTTTATGGTGTACATTTTATTTCTAAATTACACTGTCTACATAGCAAATAATTCACTTTACTATTTAACATTTCTTTCTTAAACCAACAAATGTATATTTTTTTTTAGTTGTACTATTGGTGTGTAGGCCGACATCTCAGTGCATTGTGCCTGAGTTTGAGCTTTCAGAAGGAGCCACACTACACATTAGAACTGCTTTCAGATAAGCTATTGTTTCTCCTACTCCCATGTAACTGGAGGAGTCCCAAGCCAGACTTGGATTTTTTACTGTTGAGTACAGGATGAATAGACATGAGGGAGTATTCAAATTAATACTTGTTTATTCCAGGGTTTCCTTAGCACACATATGACTCGCACCAAAGGATGCCAGGTCTATGTACATACAGCCACACAGTACTGCAACACATTCCTCTGTGAAAAACACTGTATTCCCTTTCTTCTATTCTGTACACATGAGTTTCTGTGTCAGACTTCCTTCTCTCAACTCAAACCTCCAGGGCACAGGCATGAGCCTGCACATGAATTTTGTATTGTAATAATACTGTAGTTCACCTTTAGATGTGTTGCATATCTATTCCTGAGAAATTGTGTCTCTAAAATGTCACAGAATAGAGCATGTATTGGATATTAAAAAGATGGTGAATGAAGAATGTCCATAGACCTTTTAAGATATATTTTTTAAAAAGATTATTTTGATTTTCATTCACAGGCATGTCTTGTGCCTACTTTGTAATTGACATGACATAAGTACCATCAAATTGTACACCCATTCTGAGTGGCAAAGAATGTGTCATTCACAGCCAGACACACATTCATCTGTGGAAGTGCAATATAGTTTATCGGCACCAAATTTGCTCTTTCCTCTATAGTTGTCAGGAACCACTGGGAATCACACCCTGCATGTTACACTATGCCTGCATTGAACTTCCCAGCCACAGGGGGTTCAAAATATATCCGGGTTAGTTATTCTGAAGGACATATGTCACCTGTTCTTGATGCTCTCTTCCTCCACCCATCTCATTAATGTCACATTTTTTCAATTGATTCAATTTAGGGGCTTTAAAAGCCTTCAACAAGCAACTCCTGGTTGCTTGATTGTGCTGCCCCAGCAGTTAATAATGTATATCATGTTTTAAAGTTAATGGGTTATATGTGTTTTCATTGTTATGCTGCCACCTAGTGACCGAGGTAGCATTACAACTTGTTTACTTCTAAGCCTGTATACCCTCCCATTCCCTTCCTTATGTGTGATGTCAGTTCCTCCCATCATGCCATTCATGTTCCTGCTTCCTATGTGTGAGGAGCTACTCCAGGGGTTGGGAAAGCATATTTCTTTTGACCTCCAGCATTTGTCCATCCACCCCCAACGTTTGTTAACCCACAACAAATAAACAACCCTTTGTGGATCCCAAGTGTCTGGTGAGTTCTGCTATCTGGCAAAGATTGCCCACAGTGACTGTGCCCAGCTCCATACAGGCCCAGGGAGAGGGGGCTCAGGGGAAACAGCCATTATCACAGCAATTGGAGTCAGAATAGTCAAAAGAAATAGAATTCCATAACCTGCTGTCAGAGTGCCTGTTCCATCAAGTCTTCACTCACAGGCAGCTATTTATATTCAGTCTGCATCCAAGCTTAATGCCAGCTCACAACTCCCTGCAAGCACCTGATTGTACAAGTGCAGTCTGTACCCTGTGAATATTAAGGTGCCGTATATCCTTTATAACTGGCTAAACACATTATCTGGGTCCTGCTATAACACTACTGCAGTTTGTCCTGCACACCTACCACTGCTATAAGCTTCTTAAAGAGACAGTAACCTTTTTCACCAAAAGTGCAAAATGTCCCAGCAAGGCTCTGTGCATTCATTTGCAGGTGAATCTGAGCAAGTACACCATGAACCAGAGCTCACAGACATCCAGGGAGAAAATCCCATACATACTGCAGAGCAAAGTGTTAGATCCAAGCGTATAATAAAACCATCTCAAAAGTCTAGAGAAAACTATGAGGCTACAAGGGATGAGTTGTCAAGCAGTTTATCAGACTTATGGAATAGAACTGTACGCTGCATGTCAGTTCTTTCATATTCTAATAATGACGCAGCTGATTTAAGAGACTGTATAAATCGCTTATCTTCCACCTATGAGCGTTATCAGCGTCTGTCCGCTAAGTATACTTCCTTCTTAAAGGACACTAATATAGTGGAATCCTTAGCAGAGCTGAGCAAAACTGAGGCCTTAGATCAAGAGAGAGACCTTCTGGTGCTAAGTGCTAAAGAGAAGGCAGAGCTCAGGATTGCACACCTGCAAGAGACCAGGTCTCACAGATCCACGTCATCAAAGCTTACATCAAGATCTTCTAAAACCTCTCACTCTAGGAAATCAGCACTGAGTGACAAGCTTATAGAGGCCCGCGCCAATGCAGAAGCAGCTAAGGTGCAAGTTTCCTTTGCTAAAAGAGAGGCAAGTCTTAGAGCAGAGATGCAAGCTGAGGCTGCACGCCAGCAATCAGAGGCAGCAGCTGAGGCCGCACACAAGCAAGCTGAAGCTGCACGCAAGCAGGCTGAAGCTGCAACTGAGGCCGCACGCCAGCAAGCAGAAGCTGCCCGTAAAAAGGCAGAAATGGAAGCCGAATTAGAAATTCTTCAAATGGAGAAAGAAAAGGCTTCAGCTATTGCAAGGTTAAAGGTTCTTGAACAAGCACTGGGAGGAGTACATGATCAGGACTGCCTTATTCCAGCAGAGTCTGAAGATCCTGTGGAACGCACAAGTAAATATGTACTAAACCAGGATGCATCTAATGACAAAGAACCAAGTTTGCAACGCCCAGGGACAACCCCTGCAACCCATAGTACAGGTCAGTCTCTTATACCTGTCACTTCTAATACTGCTGTTCCTTACAGTGCCCAACCTGCAGAGCTGCAAATGCCGGCACAGCAACAGGTCAGCCACACAGACATTGTCACACAGCACAAAATACTGCCTCCTACCATCACTCAGGTGGACTGCAGCAGTAAGCTACAGCCAGCAAAGGCCTTAGAGACTAAACCACTGCTGAATGCTCATGCCACTTCATTCTATCCTGGTTCATCTCACCTTTATACGCCAGAAAGCTTATACAACCCCAGGGTTCCACAAGTTACTCAGGCACCAAAGAGTGAGAGATCAGACTTATCTGACTTCGCCAGGTATATGATACGTCGTGAGCTCATAAACATCAGTCTCTCAAGGTTTGACAATTGTCCAGAGAGTTACAGAGCCTGGAAATCAACCGTTAAAGCTGCTATTGCTGACCTCAACCTCACTGCCAAGGAGGAACTTGACTTACTTATTAAGTGGCTTGGTCCAGAGTCTGCTGATCGTGTAAAGAGACTTAGAGCTGTACATGTTGACTACCCAGATGCAGGCCTTGCTGCGGCCTGGGGAAGGCTTGAGCAAACCTACGGGAGCTCTGAAGCCATAGAAAATGCCTTGTTTAAGAGACTGCAAAACTTCCCAAAAATAACTAACAAAGACAATCGCAAGCTGCAAGAACTTAGTGACCTTCTGATGGAGCTAGAGTTAGCTAAGGCAGATCCTCGCCTGTCAGGACTCAGCTACTTGGACACTGCACATGGTGTAAACCCAGTAGTATTGAAGCTGCCTTATGGATTGCAAGAGAAATGGGCCACAACGGGCTCAAGGTACAAGAAACAATATAATGTATCTTTTCCTCCATTCTCATATTTCTGCAAGTTCATCAGTGACTATGCCTGGACCAAGAATGATCCCAGTTTTAGCTTCAGTGAGCCTAACCCTCCTGCTTCATCATTTTCAAAGCACGACAATGCAGCTGCTAAACACAAAGAGTTGCGGAGAACAGTGTCAGTCAGAAAGACAGAAGTTCCTCCAACCACAGTCTCTTACACTGACAAATCTTCCTCTTTTGGGAAAACTGAGGATCCCAATCGTCAGTGCCCAATTCACAAGAAACCACACCCGCTTAAAAAATGTCGTGGGTTCAGGGCAAAGTCTTTACAGGAGCGCAAGGAGATTCGCCAGAAGTGTGGGGTCTGCTATAAGTGCTGCGCTTCCTCAGACCATTTTGCAAAAGACTGTAAGACGGTTCTTAAGTGTGCAGAGTGCAATAGTGACAAGCATGTTGCGGCAATGCATCCAACTCCTCCTCCTGATAATCTGCAGCCTCCAACCCCTGCCTCAACTCATGGCGGGGAGGAACAGGGGCATGTTCCAGCTTCACCAAAGATTTCAACTTCATGCACTGAAGTCTGCGGGGAAGGTTGCAGTGCCAAATGCTGTGCCGAGGTATGCCTAGTACAAGTATATCCTGAAGGACAACCAGAGAAGGCGATCAGGATTTATGCCATCCTTGATGACCAAAGCAACAGATCTCTTGCAAGACCACAGTTCTTTGAGATTTTCAACATCAAGGGAGATGCATCACCATATACCCTCAATACCTGTGCCGGTCGCATAGAGACTCTGGGCAGAAGGGCTAACGGGTATGTCGTCTCTTCAATCAAAGGTAACATTCATCTACCTTTACCTACTTTAATTGAATGTGATGAAATCCCTAACAACAGGGAGGAGATTCCTACACCAGAAGCTGCATACTACCAACCCCACTTAAGGCACCTGGCCAACCAAATTCCTGCCATGGACAAAGATGCTGATATCCTGCTCTTGTTGGGTAGAGACATTCTTAGGGTCCATAAGGTACGCCAGCAGTGCAATGGTCCTCATGATGCTCCCTATGCACAAAGACTTGACTTAGGCTGGGTAATAGTGGGTGATGTGTGCCTTGACAAAATGCACAGGCCATCTGAAGTAGACTCCTACAAAACTCATGTATTGAGAAGCGGACGCACTACTCACTTCAGACCATTCCCTCATCATTTTGAGGTGAAAGAGAACACTAAGGATATGATCCCAGCAACCAGTGTCACTCTTACTTCTTGTGATGACAGCTTTGGGATTACAGTTTTTCATACTACAAATGATGACAACAAAATTGCACCTTCCATTGAGGATAAAGAGTTCATCAGAATAATGGACAATGAATTCTTCAAAGACAATTCCAACAGTTGGGTTGCACCCTTACCATTCCGTACTACCAGAACCAAACTTCCAAACAATCGTGAGCAAGCCATTTCCAGATTTGCTTCACTACAGAGAACTCTTAAGAGCAAGCCTGAAACGAAAGACCACTTTGTTGCATTTATGGAGAAAATATTTGAAAATGATCACGCAGAACCAGCTCCACCACTACAAGAGCATGATGAGTGTTGGTACCTACCTTCCTTTGGCGTGTATCACCCCCGCAAACCAAAACAAATCAGGGTGGTATTCGACTCAAGTGCCAAGTATCAAGGTATGTCTCTCAATGATGTTCTTCTCACTGGTCCCAACCTAACTAACAACCTTGTGGGAGTGCTCATGAGGTTCAGAAGGGAGCCAGTTGCAATCACGGCTGATATCCAGCAGATGTTCCATTGTTTTATCGTACGAGAGGATCACAGAAATTTCCTCAGATTCCTCTGGCACCACGACAATAACATCAACAGTGAAGTGATCGAATATCGCATGAAAGTGCATGTCTTTGGTAACAGTCCATCACCTGCTGTTGCAACATATGGCCTAAGAAGGACTGCTTGCGAAGGTGAAAATGAGTATGGTGCAGATGCACAGCATTTTGTAGAAAGAGACTTCTACGTGGATGACAGCCTAAAATCTTTACCAACAGATGAAGAGGCTATCGACCTGCTTAAGAGGACACAAAGCATGCTCTCTGAGGCTAACCTGAGACTCCATAAGATTGCTTCAAACAGCACTACCGTAATGAAAGCCTTTCAAACTGATGATCATGCCACAGAATTTAAAGACTTAAATTTGGGAATAGACAATCCACCCATTCAAAGAAGCCTTGTGTCACGGTCGGCACCCAATACCAGAGCTAGTGCCAAGCACCCTGGTCTCGGCTCGTGCTTCACCAGTAGCGTGACCGCCTTTGGCTTCGGGAGGAGCCCTCAGCTACTCGGATGCCACCTGGACTTATACGAGAGGTGCAAAGCAGGAGTTCTGGCTAGCAATGGGGCACGACTGTAGAAAGTCAGTTAGGCCAAAGATCACGGTACAAATAGGGTTAAACAAGGTCGTCTTCAGGCAGGCTAGGTCGGGGCGGGCAGCAATCAAGGAGAGTCGGACAGGCAAGGGTCAAACCGGGTAATCAATACAACAGGATGAGACGAAATCGTAGTCAAGGTATAAGCCGAGGTCAGATATGGATGATCAGAATAGTCAGGAACAAGCCGGGTCAAAACAGGAGAAATACTATCAGAATTACAGGAACAAGAATGCACAAGGCTCAGGAAGGCACCAGGAATTGAATCCTATCACGGGCAATGAATGTAAACAAAAGTCCCTTTAAATAGTTTAAATTTCGCGCCATTGCGCGATGACGTCATGACGCCAGCGTGCGTGCGCCTTTAAATTGCGAAAAATGCGCGCGCGCGCACACTAGGAAGGAGCCGGCACAGGGGAAGAACGGTGCGGCGGGCGTCCCCGCCGATGGCAGCGCGGTGGGCGTCCCCGCCGCGCTGGTAAGTGTTTTGTTACACCTTGGCTTAAGATGGGACTTATTGAACGACACATTTGGTTTCCAGGTTACCACCGCAGACAAACCGTTTACAAGGCGTGGTGTCCTGTCAGTAGTGAACAGCCTGTATGACCCACTGGGGTTTGTAGCACCCATCACCATACAAGGTAAATCTTTACTAAGACAGTTATCAGAGACTGTTAAAGACTGGGACACTCCTTTACCAACTGATAAACAAACAAAATGGGAGTCTTGGAAGCAATCTCTAAAGGACCTAGAGGAACTCCACATACCTAGGTGCTACACTTCAACTTCCCTTGCTGAAGGTCAGAGGAGAGAGATCCACATTTTCTCAGATGCATCTACTGAAGCCATAGCAGTTGTGGCCTACCTGAAGGTAAGAGACACCTGTGGTCAACCTCATATAGGTTTTCTCTTTGGCAAGGCTAAGTTAGCACCAAAACCTGAGTACACCATCCCAAGACTTGAACTTTGTGGAGCTGTATTAGCAGTTGAGATTGCAGACTTTATTTTGTGTGAGCTGGATATTCACATTGATGCTGTTAAATTCTACACAGACAGTAAGGTTGTTCTAGGCTACATATACAATCAGACAAGACGCTTTTATGTGTATGTGAGCAATCGAGTAGAAAGAATCAGGAAATCTACCAAACCTGAACAGTGGCATTATGTACCATCTGAAATTAACCCTGCAGACCATGCAACCAGGCCAGTGTCCACAGCTGTCTTTGCAGGTACTTCCTGGCTAATGGGTCCTGAATTCTTACTGGATCACTCAGAGGCTACAACTACTGCAGATGTCTTCAGTCTCCTAGATCCTGACAGAGACCCCGAAATTCGACCTAAAGTTTCAGCACTTGCTACAAGAGCTGAGCAAGGATTCAACTTAGGTTGTCAGCGCTTTGAACGCTTCTCCACGTGGACAAGACTTGTACGCACAATTGCAAGGTTAGTTCATATTGCACACTGTTACCATACACAATCCAAGGATGCTAAGGCCTGTTATGGCTGGCACTTATGCCACAAATCTCCCACTGCAGCAGATATTGCTCAAGGTGAGCGAATCATCATACGCTGTGTGCAACAGCATGTATTTTCTGCAGAAACCAGATGCATTCTTAATAAGGAAAACATTTCCAAAAATAGTCCTATTGCCAACCTGAACCCAGTAATTGACAGTGATGGCATGTTAAGGGTTGGTGGCCGCTTGAACAAGGCCACAATACAAGGAAATGAACAAAATCCTTTGATAATACCTGGTCACCATCACATTGCCACATTGCTTATTCGCCATCACCACGAGCAAGTCAAGCACCAAGGCAGACATTTTACTGAGGGTGCTATAAGAGCTGCAGGACTTTGGATTATTGGTGCAAAAAGACAGATAAGTAATGTGATTCTCAAGTGTATCCAGTGCCGTAAACTAAGGGGGAAAATTCAACAACAACAGATGTCAGAACTGCCAGCTGACAGGTTGAGCACTGATCCTCCCTTCACTCATGTTGGCCTGGATGTCTTTGGGCCATGGACAGTTATGGCACGGAGGACTTGAGGTGGTGAAGCATATAACAAACGGTGGGCAGTGTTGTTCACCTGCATGAGTGTGCGTGCAGTACACATTGAGGTCATAGAGTCTATGGATACCTCAAGCTTTATCAATGCTCTTAGGTGATTCCTTGCAATCAGAGGGCCAGTGAGACTGTTGAGATCAGACTGTGGGACTAACTTCACTGGAGCCTGCAGAGAGCTACAGTTTGACACTCAGCCTGTCAAAGACTATTTAGCCAGCAATGGTTGCACATGGATCTTCAATCCTCCTCATTCTTCCCACATGGGTGGATCTTGGGAAAGAATGATAGGCATCACGCGTAGAATATTGGACTCCATGTTGATGGATTTGAATTCCACAAGGCTCACTCATGAGATCCTTACTACATTCCTCGCAGAATTGTCTGCCATAATCAATTCAAGACCTCTAGTTCCAGTGTCTACAGATCCAGAATTTCCAGTCATCCTTACCCCAGCCACTCTTCTCACCCAGAAAATGGGGAATGCTCCTGTTCCACCTGGTGACTTTGCAGCTGGGAACCTCTACCAGAGTCAGTGGAAGCGTGTGCAACACCTGGCCAACTACTTCTGGAACAGATGGAAGAAGGAATACCTCACCCTTTTGCAAGGACGCAGAAAGTGGCAAAGACTGACTCCTAATCTACAAGTAGGAGACCTTATCCTACTAAAAGACCAACAAGCTCAGAGGATCGATTGGCCATTGGGACTTATTACAAAGATCATTCCCAGTGATGATGGTAAGGTACGTAAGGTGGAAGTGAGGGTTGCCAAGGATGGTACCACAAAGACTTTCAGTCGTCCCATCACTGAACTTATACTGCTCTTACCTTTTGAGCATTGAACTCTTAATGTGCTTGAAGTAAGAGACTTACATAGGAACCTGCTATGACATACAGTTTAAAATGCCATGTTTGTTGCATTGCATGCTTGTTTCTCTCTTTGTCTTCCAGGTCACAGGAAGGATCTTCAAGCAAAATTGCACTTATGTTTATTTTGCAATTTCATAACTACTGTAATGTTTATGATATAGTGGTACCTAAAGATACCAGACGGGGAGTGTGCTGCCCCAGCAGTTAATAATGTATATCATGTTTTAAAGTTAATGGGTTATATGTGTTTTCATTGTTATGCTGCCACCTAGTGACCGAGGTAGCATTACAACTTGTTTACTTCTAAGCCTGTATACCCTCCCATTCCCTTCCTTATGTGTGATGTCAGTTCCTCCCATCATGCCATTCATGTTCCTGCTTCCTATGTGTGAGGAGCTACTCCAGGGGTTGGGAAAGCATATTTCTTTTGACCTCCAGCATTTGTCCATCCACCCCCAACGTTTGTTAACCCACAACAAATAAACAACCCTTTGTGGATCCCAAGTGTCTGGTGAGTTCTGCTATCTGGCAAAGATTGCCCACAGTGACTGTGCCCAGCTCCATACAGGCCCAGGGAGAGGGGGCTCAGGGGAAACAGCCATTATCACAGCAATTGGAGTCAGAATATTGATCATTGAAGCCTTATAGGCTGCATTATACTTAGTACTGTAATTCCTTTGCTTGGGTACTGCTGAGTTCCTGTCTGTGCTCCTGCCTGGTCCTTGCCTGTGTTCCTGCTTGGTTCTGTGTTCCATACCTTGTTCCTCTGCTCTAGTTCCTCTTGCCTGAACTATGTTGGAACTCCTGTTAGTTGACCTTGGCCTGTTTACTGGACTACCATCTCTTCAGCCTGCCCCTAACATCCTTGCTTTCTGCTAGTCCAGACCCTCTGCCTGCTATACAGACTTGTGATTGTTTTCTGCCTGACTCAGGCTGGCTCAAGCAAATTAGACAGGTGCATTGTGCATATTGAATGTCTCCAGCCAAAGATTTTGACAGAGCTACTATCTGTCTCCGTGACCATTTTGCCATCTTAATTTTGACACCATGCTTATAGTCTTGTGCTGATATAGTGCAGGCAGTAGGTTTTCTTTCCAGAGATTGTTCTGTATTTGCTACCTCCATAAAAGGACTCTGATGTATGCAGTACTACTTTTTATGTAAAAAAACAAAGTGAAAAATATATTTTTAAGTGGCTTAAGATTTTTCCCAATTAGCAAAATTACTTTCCTAAAACTGGCTTTGTCTAGAATCCTACAGAAAGTTTCCAGAACTGGGAGAATTGTGTAGTTCTGCAAATATGCACATAAATGGATGTAGACTAGTCTATCAAACTGAAATGGTGTAACAAAATAATTGGTTCAAAAGTCCTCCCTGGCAAAAAAACAAACAAAAAAAAATTTGTAAAGATAGATTAGGTCAGTAGAAGAATTTGCTTTGCACAGACACACCCTACACCTGCTGAAAAAAAAAATATTATAGAATTACTCAATCATTTTCATTAAAGTTAGGACTTTAGCCTTATTCTTGTGCACATTCTTATTCCACTTCTGGGTGAGATTCTAAAAGCTTATCTAGCAAGTTCATATAGGTCCAGGCAGCATGAGAAACCATGGTGATAGTGCCCAGAGAAGTCAGGTTTTATAACATTTTGAGTTTCTTTTTATATTTATGCGCTTTTAAGCCCAAGACAACAGCTTCTATATTTCTATACTCCATTTTTATTTATCATTTGTAAAAGTAGATTTATTAATTAAACTCTAAATTGAACAATATTTGATCATTTATCAAATGTTACATTTTGAATGTTTATTGTTATTTCTATACATACTGTACAGTTCATGTAGGGGGGATGAAAGATAGATTATTTATAGCAGAATGCAGGTCAGGGTCAAACTGCAAATCCTGATGAAAAACACGTAAAGAAAATAAGGTCACTTGCTAGGTGATTATTTGATTATCGGAATCCAGTTTTTGTATTTATTTTGTTAGCAATAGTGAAATATCCTAACCTTAGTTCAAAACCACTGCTAAATGTAATTAAAAAGTATTTGAATTTTCACTCTTTTTAGAAGCAGGAACTGGTAAACAGGTATAAGGAACATATATTACAAAACAAAAGCAGTGCATTTTACAAAAGCAGAAAAAGCAACAGTCAAGTAGATGACCATAGAAATGAAAAGCAAGGGAACCAAAAGGAAGTACTAAAGTTAAATCACTCTGAACAGGACATGTATGAATATTGTTCTGTACAGAGATGGGTTTTGCATTTTTCTGCATATGGTAGACACCTTGGTTGCACTTTGGTGGACACTCACCTTGCCATGCTGGCCAAGCCTCAAGACAGACAAATTGACTTTAGATTTTTTTAGAGGGGAGTTTGAGGTTTTTGGATGTGGAACACAAAGCAGATGCAGACAAGGTGTGCAAGAAGCTATGCATAAAGCCTACAGACAGAAATAACCTTTTACATGCAAATAGATTCCACAATCCCAACACCATTAAAGCTATCCGGAAGGGCCAGTTTTAAAAGCTTCTCACATTCCTTCTAATGAGGAAAATCTTGTATTATATTTTGTACAGAGAAACTATTACCCAAGATCTCTAAATAAAATAATAAGTGAAGTAAGTATAATTCCAAAGGAAATAGTACTAAAAGGCAGTATGAGATAAAGGACAAAGGGGTTATGTAATAAAGGGCACTAAGTTTGCCCCGTTGTTTTGTCGCTCTATTATCCTTTAACCTTTACTGTATTATATAGAACATGAAAAAAAACTGATGATCAAGCTCACTAACCTGAAAAACATCATAAAATTAAACTGCAGAAATATCAAGAAGAAATAATATATGAATCGGGTGCCAGGTGATTGGACTGGTGCAAACAAAACCACATTTGGAAAGTTTATTTCACAACAATACAGCAATTGTGGCACAATATATTTTTTTTTATAAAATATGGATAAATTTTTTATTATAATTATATTTCAGTCGAACTGTTGTAATTGGATGGGGCTGGTATTTTTTACTTGTATCTGCTTTGTATGCTTTTTTATGATCGACTTTGAGTATGAAATTGAGAAAAGTATCTTTTGTACAATTTGCAGTGTAACAAACAAAGAGTAAGGCCTTTCTATGTTACAAAAGCATTTAGTACAAAAAGATGAAAAAATGAACAAATAAAGAATGAATAAGTTGTGAAACACTTATGCATTTATACATGCAAGTAATAGTTACATGTTGATAAATTAGGTTGATCCAAAACACAAAAAAGGATATTGCCAAATTAATCTGTTCATTTATGGTTTACTAAGTATGATATTAGTATATATAAGTATGACTTTATCTCAAAACCTGATAGCTTCAATATACTGTATATATATATATATATATATATACTGTATATATATATTACTACATACACCCTACTCAAAATACCCTGTATAAAGACACTTTACTTTGGAACACCTGCTTCTACAGTATGTAAGGCTTCTCAGATAAGGTAGAAAAAAGAAGATAAAATAGGGAGAAGAAAGATAAATGAAAATAAATAAAAAGGATGTGTAGGGACCCATAGGGTTAAGCTCCCTATGGTGTTATCCCTTGTCTTTATATTATCTGTGCTGTTATAGGGCAGAGCCCTCTACACTCAGATTACAGTTATTAGGCTACCCCTATAGGTTTAGCCCAGGTTGACCACTCCCCTTGGCAGACTATATAGTGTCTTGCACAAGGAAGTGTCTTCCTCTTTGGCTGCTGTTGTCCTAAGGCTGCACGTCACTGAGCCTGAGGCATTCGGCCCCAGTAAGGATAATCTGCCAATTTGTAAGTCGGAGACAGGGCCCCGTGAATGAGAACAAGCCAGCACAGTCAGTTATATGTAATAGCACCCTCTAGGAGTGGTGAGCATAGATAGCTTATTTAGTAAGGGCAGCACTAGCCCCATCAAAGGAGACTGTAAGGGTTTAG
The DNA here is from genome assembly GCF_000004195.4 of Xenopus tropicalis. Taxonomy (NCBI): domain Eukaryota; kingdom Metazoa; phylum Chordata; class Amphibia; order Anura; family Pipidae; genus Xenopus; species Xenopus tropicalis. Next base: position 70,644,116 of record NC_030679.2, read on the forward strand.
TATAACCCAGGCTTTGTATGCCTTGCTGTAGGGACCACAGTTAAGACGTAGGTTTCAGGCAGTTCCTCACCCTGAACCATAGTTGGCTGGAGGGGATCCGTTCCAGTAAAGGGCATCCATTCCTGGCATACAGCTAATACTCTGCATATCCTCCAAGTGGGCTATACTGTTCCTTAAGTGTCACATCTGCTGCTGTTCTCTGTGACCAAGTTCTATACTGCTGTGACTGTGAGTATATACCCTGCTGCACTATTCCATATGTGCCTTTGTCCAATAAAGTATTATCCAGTTAACTGCAAGAGCTCCTGGCATCCTATCACTTATTATATTGCACAACACCAGTGTGGGTTGTAGTTCAGCAACACCATATAGCCCCTGACATAGCTCCCATATAGCGGAGGCCCATCCTGGGAAAGGGGGTTGCTGTAACACGTGCTCTAATGTCCAACTAGCCTGGGAATAATACCCCTATTAAGCCAAACAAGTGTTACAGATGAATAAGAAAAAAAGAGAATAAGAAAAAGAAAAGATTATATAGTACCAAAATAAAACCTAAATGCCAAACTACAAAGAGGAAGAAAAAAATTGTGTACTACCAAAGTCCCGCACTTCACCTTCTAGTGCTTCAAACCACTCATTAATATCAACCATACTGTGTGGTAAATTCAAATACTTGTATGATATTTAGTAACAATAAGGCATGGTGCTCCATATTACGGAAAACTACATGATCCAGAAAAACACAGGTCCCAAGCATGCTGGAAAGTAATTCCCATATCTATATATTGTAACTTGAAAAAATAAATAAGCAACTAAAATAAAAAGTGTTTTTTTTTGGTAATTAAGAATGTTTCTGAGCTAAGTTCTGTTTTGCTGGAAAATAATCAGATCTGAGATAGGATCCGGGGTTATAGTAATCTCAAGGACTATATTTAGTAGGTGAATATATAGTATAGTTTGTTAATCTATTGATTTGTGCAATTTGCAGTAAAACATTTTTTAATCCCTTAACAAATTAGGAATTCTTGTAATTAAATTACAGTCTATAACATTGTAGGTTAGAAAATGGTGGTTGGATGTGTAAAGCAATCCAATCATGAATCTTTTACTGTATCAGCAAAAAACAATAGGATAATCTGTTAAATAACAATGAACCCATAAAACCTGTTTCAATACTCAGCTATCGTGTCAGTTTTTTCACTGTCACTGTTTTACTGCTCTCTTCACTATCTTATTGTGGTTTTCCTCTCCTCTTCATCAAACAATAGTGAATTTGTAGTAATATGGTATAGTAGCAACTTTTTTTCCGTAGTATGACTTTTTTTTTAAATAAAAAATTGCATATGCAACATTTGTAACCTTTTTTTTTTACCTGTTTGCTATGTCTGTTACAAGTATGTGTTGATTTTAACTGTTTTATCTGTGTGTTGCTTTTCCTGCAGGATATTCCAGGGTTGATTCACTAAAGGGCGATAACACTTATCGCATGGTTTTTTGCATTAAAATTAACGCGATAAATAACAACCAATTCTTCAAAGTAATTTTGCATGCGTTAAATCATGCGCTACTGCAATGCGTTAATTCGTGCGTAGAAATAAAACTAACAAATGATTTACAGACACATGAAGTGTTAAACGCGCTAAATATCGCATTAGTCTGTGCGAAGATTAAACACCTACTTGGGGCAGGCGGTACTTAAAGAAAATTGTGGTTGGTGAGCTTTTGGCTACACAATATGGACTTTGCAGTGGGATTTTTTCAAGTATGTGTTGGCCCTAGAGTGATGCATTCTCCAGTTTTCAGGGAAATGGTCATTTTCAGAAAAGTAGTTTTATGAACGTAATGGTTACATGCGTTAAATTGTGCGCTAATATAGCAAGCGGCGAAATATATTGCGTGCTGCAGAAATTGATGTACGCGTGGAAAATAACGCAAGAGAAACGCTCATCGCGACTTAAATAACCCAAAAAACATTGCATCTAAATGTTGATATCTGTCCTTTTAGTGAATCGTGCGTTAAGTCGAAAAAAATAAGAAGCAATAAAATTTTTAACGCATGCTATAAATAGCGCTCGTTTTAACGCCCTTTAGTGAATCAATCCCTCTGATTGACATACTTTGTCATATAGACATATTTTGCCATATTTTTTCTGTGTTCTGCACTGCAATCAACTGAGATAAACATTCTATGGCAAGTTAAAGATGAATCCATTGTCCATTATCCATGCATGCTTTCTCCTCACATAATGGCTGACCTTACATTTCAATAACTTTAAAACTACTCATTAAATGATAATTTCAACGCACTGTAATATTTATTTAGAAATACAGAAAAACATTAGTAATGCTGCAGGATACGAATTAGTAAAAATCTAAAACGTTTAAGTTTTTTAAATTCCAGGGCAAGCTGAAGAATGCTTGGACAGCTAGATTAAATTGTAAACAGCTATTTTCAGTCTAACAACTGAAAAAGATTAGATTAATATTCTGTATTGACACTGAAAGAAGCTGCTGTTGTAAGGCAAGGAAAAGCAGATACAATACTTGGACCGAATCCCAATTGTTTTCTTTTGACACATCCAAAACAAGAGAGAAAATTGTATTTTAGAAATCCCAATGTGTGCACTGTCAGCATTTAAAACAGGGTTATATACATTTGCAATGATTTTTTTTCACCACTCAGATTAAAAGTGATGTTACTGTCTGAAACCTAGATGAAATAGTGCTGGAATGCAGCCAGATATTGGATATTCTCCCATTAAGCAAATATTTAAATAGGGAAGGTGTTTTTATGTTTCTGTGCATTATCATAATATGTTCTCACAGCTAATAGAGCATTGAATTTATTAACTGAGGGTTGTCCTTGCCACCAAATTGAAATATAAATGTCTTGCGTTTGAGTTTATTTTAATTAGCCCTTTGGCAGTCTGAGAAAAGATGATATTAAATTCCTTTTATATGAAAAATTGTGCTTTGAATTCACCCATTATAAATAAACCCTAATCTATCAATTTCAGCAGTTATTAAAAAGTAAGGTGGAACCAGTCAGAAATGTATGAAATGTGTCCTCTTACCACTTTTCTCGTTTATATCTGTGCTGGTTATTAGTGCAAACATGGAATGAGTGTCCACAAAAGGAGCTAGGGAGATCATCTAAAGTCCATTTCTCTAAAATAGCTTAACAATAGTTAGATGTGTGCTGAATCCTTGCAGGTCAATAACAAATTAAAAAGACACTTACCCTAGCATGAATCATACAATTTATTTTTTACAAAATGTAACCACTCAGCACAACATTTTGATGGTGTTACCCTTTTCTTCTAAGCAGGTTTAACAAAGTGTGAAATTAGAGCGCACAACAAAAAAATCACCACTCTCTATTTATGCGATTTTAAGAAGTCTATTTATTTATAGGTGAAAGTTATAGTTTAGTATTTGATAAATATGCTTCTTAAATTTCCATAGGAATGAATATAGAATGGGTGAATTTGGTGGTGAGTTATAATTTCACAGTTTGATAAATCTGCCCCTTAATATTAAACAGTCTGATATGCTGAATATTACTTATTTTTAATTTGATTTATATTTTTATGCATCTAGTTTGAAGATTAAAGATATGTGCCAGATAGTTGGTTTTAAGTTTTTTCTGGGTTAAAACTTGCAAAACTCTAATTATGGCTCAAAAACTCAGATGTGATATTGATTAAGAGCAAAAAACCCAAAAACTCAAATGTAAAACTATGGCATCTAAATGCTTGTGAGCTTATGTAGAAGTAAATAGAAGTTGTCCTAGGCAAAGGCAAGCCATACTTTTTATTCAAGATTTTGGGGGGGTTTGAGTTTGTAAAATCACAAATTAGTATAATCATAAATTTAGGTCAGGTATATGTTTGTTTGGTGCTCTAGATATGACTATATAATTATGTTCTTTTGAGAACAACAACATGAGTATAGATAAAAACTAGAAAAACGTCTACACCAGTGATCCCCAACCAGTGACTCGGGGGTAACATGTTGCTCCCCAACCCCTTGGATGTTGCTCTCAGTGCCCCAAAACCAGGTAGTTATTTTTGAATTCCTGACTTGGTGGCAAGTTTTGGTTGAAAACAAACCAAGACTTACTACCAAATAAAGCCTCCTGTAAACTGAAGTGTGCATAGAGGCTACCTAATAGCCAGTCGCGGCCCTTATTTGGCACCTCCATGAACTTATATGATGCTGGTGTTGCTCTCCAAGCCTTTTTACATTTGACTGTGGCTCATGAGTAAGAAAGGTTGGGGACCCCTGGTCTACACTATCTATATATATATATATATATATATATATATATATATATATATATATATATATATATATATATATATATATATATATATATATATATATATATATATGCATGGTTAAAAATATTGACACCGTTGCAGTTTTTTTCAAATAATGGAGCAGTTCTGCAAGAAAATGTTTGAAAAAACAAAATCAATTCTCTGGAATTTACAGGTATTTCTTTTTTGTGCAGTGAAACAACACAAGAAAATGAGAATTTACTAAATTAATTGCAGCTTTTATAAAGTGCTATTCAAGCAGATGATTCTCCTTTAGTTTGAGTTATAAGTGCCTGCACTATAGGAAGCACACAATTATCCAGTGTGAATTGTGTGTGCACCACATTACACATGGAGGAAAAAAGGAAAAGTAGACAGCTGTTTGAGGAGGCAAGACATGTTGAAAAACATGGACAATATCAAGACTACAAGATCATCTTCTGAGACCTTAAAGGAGACATATCCTATAAAAATTATGAATGTACCAGTGAATTATACTCCTCTAGATATAGGACGATTGTGCTTAAAAATGTTGTGTTTCAGACTGATTTATTGAGAAATTCCACAAAAACCCCACTAGCCCCGCCCATCTGTTCCACTTCCTGCTGGCTGAATTCTCTGGATGAGCTGGGGAGCCGGCGGCCCTCCGTACACTGCTCTGTAGGATAGGAACCAAACAGCAGCTAGGCTGACCTGATAGGGAACTGAAGCCTGTCTTTGCTTGTGTGAGTGCAGGGCTGTGATTGGCTATCCCCCTCCTACTGTGCTTCTGGCAGGGACTGTTAGGACACGCCCACTCTTCATTTCACACTGGACGGAGAAGTGATACAATCTATAGGGAGCTCCAATAAAGGGGCCATTTTTACAGAGAGGATTAATTTTTAGCACAAAGTGAAACCAGCACCATATATTATTCATAATTGCCTACAAAATAAGCGTTTTTCCCATTTATCCAATGTGTCTTCTTTAATGTTCCTGGGTCCACCATACCAGAAGTTTGTAAGTGGCACTGTACCTAGTCTTTCAGGATGAGAACACATTAGGAAAATGTATCAGATCATGGGCCTTCCAGCCAGAGAATGACCTGAGGCATAGACAGCATTAAGAGGTCCTCTGCACCCATTATCAATATATAAAGGACAGTAAGACATTCTGGGGCCGATCAAGGGCGATAACGCTTATTGCATTTTTTTTGTGTTAAAAAGCATGCGATAAATAACTACCGATTCATCAAAGTAATTTCGCATGCGATAATCCTCATATCGCATGCGTTAAATAGTGCATTACCGCGATGCGTTATTTTTAACGCATTGTGGTAATTATAGAATGAAAAGAACTACTAACGCATGATTCACAAAAGCACATGAAGCATTAAACGCGCTAAATATCGCGAGAAGCTGTGCGAATATTAACACCTACTTGGGGGAGGCGGTAATTAAACAACATTGCGCCTCATGAGCATTTGGTAACACAACATGGACTTTGCAGTCGGATTCTTGCCTTGTGAAGAAGAGGATCAAGTATGTGATCGTCCTAGAGTGATGCATCCTATAGTTTTAAGGGAAAGATCAACTCTAGAGGGATTATCAGAGGAGGAAATAGTGAGGTGCTATAGGTTAAATAGAGCAGCAATCTATGGCCTATATGAGGTACTGGAGCCTTATCTGCAGCAACTAGCACACAGAAGCCATGCTGTTCCTGGCACTTTCAAACTTCTGTGCTGGGGTTGTGAAAATCCCCTTCTGATGCCTGGACAAGTCAGGTGGAAGCCTGATGTACAGCCCCAGTAAAGTGCCACAAATTGTAGTAGCCAATCGTCATGGATTGCCTGGGTTTGTGGCTGATGACCTAGATGACCCAAATCATCCCATATATCCCGTACAAAGTGCAGATGACAGAGGCAATGGAGTATGGGGAGAAACCCTAAACAATTACTTTACATGTTACAAGTACCTACAATCTTTACTACAATAAAAAACAAACACAAAACAACATCTCAAACAATACTCGTTTTATTTCCTGTAAAAATAGTTGCACGCTTTTAAAAAAAATGCTCATTTATTTTATTGAGCAGTAATGAGTGGCAATATGCAACATTTCTGGATTCACAGTAATTAGGATTCAGTAAGCACTTAAGGCTCATGTCCCTTGGAGCCCCCACAACAAATAGTAAAAACAAATGTTTAATTACATAGCACTAGAATCACATAGGACTAATGTTTGTATGGGTCTTGCATTATCATCAGCAAAAAAACTCTTTTCCATTTCAGGAGAGTGTTGTGGTTCTCCATGGAGCTGTCTTGCTGACTTTAAAACCCACTGACCTTTTTGATGTTGTTGGAAAAAATGATGATACATCTTCATAGACAATAATGTAATTCTGGTATTTTTGGACATTACAAAGTTCATGTGAAGAAAACCTTTTTACAAGGACCACCTCCAGTTACAGACTTATATAAAAAAATATATATGAATGCTCTTATTGTGTTGGCTACAATAAGCAATCCCATCACAACATAGTGACTTCTTGCTACTCATTGTTTCCCAAATGAATCCCTTTCTTCCCAGTGTTATCAATAGAATAGTAATGCATGCTCTGACGCTAACCCTACTAAACTACTGCAACTTGCTACTAACTGGCCTCACTAACTCCCATCCCTCTCCCTTATATTCTGTATAACTGTACTGTGAAGTTCCTCACTTTCCAGCTTCATTTGCTTCCTCTGGATGATAATCTTTATATGTACCTTTAATGTCACACAATTATGGGCTGCTAATGTAGCCAGGCCTGTCGTCCTCACTGTTGCCCAAATGTGCACATATGTTTTTTTTGTTTTTTTGTTGTGTCATATTTACTAACATCTGAACTGTCACTGGTGTCATTAACATGAATAGGTATTTCAATTTTCAATTAACATTTACTAACACTTGCATGTTTGGTGGTTTGGGCTAAATCTCTGATCTAGAAGTTGTTTTGTTCCTTTCTGTTTTCAATTGTGTGTTTTGTGTATGTTTTTTTACTGTGTTGTTTGGTTTTTGGCATCTGTGAGTACTCATGCCTCCTTCATGTTATTCACTTGTTTATTACCGCCACTACTATGTCCAATATTGCTGTGTATTCGGTCGCTCCACAGACGCTAATTGCGCATCTGCACCTTCTAAGCTCTCTATCTCAACGTTTACGCTTACGTAGCGCTTACTTGCGGAATATTGTGCGGTAATATCGCATGCAAAATATATTGCATGCGGGGGAAAATACTACTTGAAACGTCAATAAAATCACTTCCTAATTATGACGTGTGTCCTTTTAGTGAATCGAGCGTTAAGTCGCAAAAAATTTTAAAAATTTTTAACGCATGCTATAAATAGCACTCGTTTTAGTGCCCTTCAGTGAATCGGCCCCTCTGTGCATTAAGCTACCAAGATATCCCCCCCTTTAAGCAAAACAGGGATTGTTTGTATATTGCAATATACTTCAAGCTGGCCAACTCAAGTCAAAGCTGGCCAGTCTTACTCTCACTTTTATCTGATTCATTAAGAATTCTATTGCTTCAATATGCATTTAACAAATGGACCAAATTTTACCTGCAACTTCAAGGTTAAAACCCCCAAATGGCTGCCCTTTTATTGAAGCACACAAATATATACCAAATATATAACAAATACATAAATATACGTACAGATATATAGATAATGTACACTAAGGACTTGCCTTTGTAAATAAATTGAACCAGCCAACAAACAAAATATATAAAAGATTTGTAACAGAATGAGCTGAAACTTTAATGGATCACATAATGTGATTCACATCTCATAAGGGAAAGTTTTAGTTTCTGAATCCTAACAGATAAACAGCGTCTGTATTATGACTCTATATTGCAATAAGGACCAGCCAAGTCTCGTCTCATGTGAATTATGTATATTTCCATCCAAATTGGTTACTAAAACACTCCTAGTAGATAAAGGACATTACATAATTTGTCAGTAAGGCTATTGCTGCGCTTTCCATTTACTGGGTTGCTTAATGCTTATTCAATATTGACATCTTCTATCATACAACACGATAGAAGATGTCAAGAAACAAATTTTATCTGTATTGTTAATTGCATATGAATAGTTAACAACCCCTCAATAACTTTATTAACACACAGCACTTCATAGCAACACATCATAGCAACAGTAATCCCTGACAGCCACCTTACAAGTATTTACACAAAATAGAGATAATTTCTTTATACCACGGGTTGAATGATGTACAAAAAGTGGGGTTATAGATAGACATGAAGATATAGATCAGAATTGAGTATATCCCAGTATGTAAAAATCCAAAAGAGATATGGCAGGCCCATGCTTGACATGTGGAGTAGCTGATGTCTTAAATAAAGTTTTCCTTTTTAACAAAATATTTGAACAGTACAACACTTGTGATTCTCCTTTCCTAATTTGTCCCTTACTCCCCTTCTTCTTTTCCTGTCTCTACACCCCTCAATAACTGTATTAAAGGAGAAGGAAAGGTAAAAACTAAGTAAGCTTTATCAGAAAGGTCTATGTATATACAGCCATAAGCACTCACAGAAACGCTGTCCTCTGTCAAAAGAGCAGCTCTCTCCTCTCCTGTCCCCCCCCTCCGTCAAGAATGCTAAGAACTCACTCCCCCCCTTAAGAATGTGGATCTGAGCCAATCAGCAGGAAGCTTCCTTATAGTCGTACAAACTGAGCATGTACATGGGTCTTGCTCTGATTGCAGGCATTATGGGAACTTTCTATACAAAGGTCAGCGTTTTTTCTCCCTGTTTGGCTTCTGATCCTCTGAACGGGAGAAAAATGGGGAGATTTAAGGGCACTATTGAGACAACTGAAGGTATGCCTGCAGCTTGAGATTAACTCTTTATTAGCCTTTCCTTCTCCTTTAACACATAGCACTTATCCATCATAGCAAGAGTAATCCCTGACAGCCCGCTTACAAGTATTTACACAAAAAAAGCTAATTTCTTTATACCATGGGTTCAACGATTTACAGAAAGTGGGATTATAGCTCCCCCATTCAGAACCATAATATTCTTAATTTAAGTACTGTAGGTTCCTACCAAAAGTAGTATTTGATTCCTTTCCAGTATCCAAATGTAAACCTATCAATGAGTTGCTATTTTTATACTCTACTCTAAACTACCAAGCTAATCTTTGTGAAAACTTCATAAAAATAGTGCTTTTGAACAGCTTCATATAAAACTATGTAGCATAGTTTTTCCCTAGCCTTGCTGAATACCATAGGGGGAGGGTGACTTTTTTGTTTGGGGAGGCTAAAGATGGGCCATACATAGACTGACCTACAGCTAATGTCAGACTTAGTGGATTCTCTGCTGGTTTAAAAAATGAACCTCCCAACTACCTCTTGCTGTTCCCACTGACTCCCAGGGATACTGTGCAAAAGTGCATGTGGGAGTGCTTTTTTTTACCCTAAAATGCCTAGGATGTAAAAGTATTCATACGTGCACTTCTATGAGGGGTTCTCCATCCATTTGTGTTTGTGATCAGTTAGCTTAAAGGGGTAGTTCACCTTTAAATTAACTTTTAATATAATGTATCCATTAAAATGCATGTTTTCTCACTCCAAATACATAGTCAATGGCCATTTTTTGTCTTGGCGACTTCATTGTCTACCCCATATTCACTATTTATACTTGAGTTTTTAGTTATTCACATTGTGTTGAAGAAAACATCCTCCTCTAAAAAGTAAAAAGAAATGTATGCCAACACACCATCTTGTAAGATCAGAGCCACATCTGGGGGCACATTTACTAATCCACGAACGTCCGAAAAGCGTCCGAATGCGTTTTTTTCGTAATGATCGGTATTTTGCGATTTTTTTCGGAAATTGTCGCGACTTTTTCGTAGCCGTTACGACTTTTTCGGAAATTGTCGCGACTTTTTCGTAGCGTTACGACTTTTTTGTAGCCATCGCGCCGAGTACAAAAGTTTCGGATTCATTCAAGCTTCAGTATCGTGATTTCCTTGGGCCAGGTTGGAGCTGCAGAGTGCCATTGAGTCCTATGGGAGGCTTCCAAAATCAGAAAGTTTTGCCCACCGTTTTTGAGCGCTCAATACGAAAAAGTCGAGACAATATACGAGCAAATCGTAACAGCTACGAAAAAGTCGTAACGGCGACAAAACAATTGCAAAAAATACGAAAAAGTCGCAAAATGTTTGTTTCCAATCCGAATTTTTACCATTCGGATTCTGATTTGTGGATTAGTAAATCAGCCCCCTGGTGTAACACCCTTCCATGCCCCAAAAGGAGAGTCACATGCTGACTGGAAAAGCTGACTGCCGCCACATATCCAGTTACTTGGGGTGCAACTATCCATTGAGTTGATACTTGCCATTGTCTGTACTGCCTGTTCATATTATCATTGTCAAAATGGGGAATGGGCCATGCCCCTTAATTTGGGAACCATTGCTCTAGAGGCTTCTAATAATAAATAGAGAAGAGCAAAGCTGTCCTGTTTCGCTTCACAGAAAAATTAGTGGAACGTCAGGAAAATTTGCAAAACAGTAAAAAATCTGTGAAAGACATTTGTCGCACGTCTTTTTTTGCTGTGACCACGCCTATTTTGATGCGACTATGAATTTTCACTGAAGTTTCCCAAAACAATTCACCAATGGCAAAATGCGAACATTCCCTGTGAATCCATGTCTGGCAAAAAAATTTGCTCATCACTATTAATAAAAAAAAAGAATAGGTCTGGTTTACATTACACGATAAAGTTACATTAGTTGCATAGACTTTGTTGTTTAAATTTAGACATTCTCAACCTTAGAAGGGAATATATGAGATATTATTTTTAACATATCTAAGGTAACAGCACAGTCTTCAAATGTAGTTGTGGCTGAATCACCAATCAATATTTTTAATAGAAAATCTCCTAAAGGCAGTATTAAAATGTGATTTTTATATTAGTGGAATACTAGAATTTCCTTTTTTGATTTATAGAAATGTGACCACATCAAGAATAACCCCTTTTCCTCTAACAATAAAGGTCAAAAAGTTCTGTTTGTAATTATACAGTACAAATGTATGGAGTTAGTGTTTTTAATGAGTAATTATCTGAACTTCTTTTGATTTCATAGAGTTGTTCTGCAGATCTTTATAAACATGTTACCTGTACTTTGTAATTGCATTCATACATAATTCTCATTTGTAAAAATTCACCCTTGGGGGAATTGTAATTACACTTTAAAAAAACTGCCTTTTCATATTACACAAATGAACTGCTGACCCTGTGTATTTTAAATATATTACAAGAAACACAAAACGCTAAACCAGATGGGAAATAGTGACCTACAGTACATGAATTGTAAGAATGTTTACAGAGGTGTGTTTTTGTAACTTTATTATGACAATCATTAACTGGTAAGGGACCTAAGGGAGCTCCATATAGAAATGATTATATAATAAGATTTTCTGTCAACTGGTACTAGATTCTAATTTAGACTGAAATCAGGGCATTGTAGGACATTTACCTTCTTGATATTGAGTCACTCTAGTATTACAGGTATAGGACCCATTATCCAGAATGCTCGGGACCAAGGGTATTCCGGATAAGGGGTCTTTCCGTAATTTGGATTACCATACCATAAGTCTACTAAAAAATCAATAAAACATTAATTAAACCCAATAGGATTGTTTTGCATCCAAAAAGGATTAATTATATCTTAGTTGGGATCAATTACAAGGTACTGTTTTATTTCTACAGCAAAAAAGGAAATGAGTTTTAAAATTCTGAATTATTTGATTAAAATGGAGTCTATGGGAGATAGCCTTTCCATAATTCGGAGCTTTCTGGATAACGGGTTTCCGGATAAGGGATCCCATACCTGTACTTTGGCCTGGGATCACCCTGCTACAGTTTTTAGCAAACTGAAACTTGCACTCTTTCATTATGTACATATATTTTGCACCATTCGTTTTCTTTCTATTTTAACAAGATGCCCATGCCTGATGAAAATCCACTTCACAACTCCCACTTCCATTCTTTAGTATAGTTATGGGACAATCATTTAAAGAGCTCTGCATAACACTTTTCTGGAATGGTGTGGCACTATAGAAGCCATCACTTTTACAGAACCTTGTGAAAGCATGCATGGAGTTTGCTTATCTGATCTTTAGGAGAACATTGTGTATACTGATCAGACCAAGATATTGATTTTTGGACTCATTTCAAAGAAATATGTGTAGTACACATTTAGCACTGCCCACCTGTCCTAGTATCCATTTTTGCTTCAGTTTAACAGGGTTTATAAAAATACCTAAACATACCTAAAATACCTAAACTCTTAAAAATATGAATGTACATTAAAAGTTAACTATAGGTCATGTTAATAATTTTTCACTGATTGGGCTGCTTTAGTTAATAATTGTTACCTGAAGTTCTTAAACCTGACTGTTTTGCCAACCTGTCAGTTATAGATTCTAATGCTAACGGACTCACAAATATGGCAGCCCCCTCATAGAGTAACATAGGGGATCAGATAGGTAATATAAAAGCATCAGGCAATATGATAAATAACACACAAAGACAATGTTATGATAAATATAAAAACAGGCATAATTTCTTGTGTCAGTATCTATGTAAACTAAAACCAGCAGTTATTCATATGGAAGAGCTTATACTAGGAATATATAACATCAAGGTCTAAGGTACATGCTGTGTATTGATTAAGCTGTACTGGGGAAACTGAAAAACTTAAAATGCCCCATCACTGATTTTCATAGTGTAAGGAGTGCCAATGGAGCCTCTTTCTTCTCCAGTACCACATCCAAAATGGCGCCACATAGAGACATGACGCCAGCACAATGATTTGGCGCACAGGTGTGTTTCATTATCACGTCATGTTTGCCACGAAAATCAAAATAAATAGATGCTAAAGACCCAGGTTCAATGTCCCAGAGTGATGGTACATGTAAAGAATTTTTATTCAGTATTGTGTGCAGCATACTTCTGGCACAGGCACTCAATGAGAACTAAGGACTTATTTACCACCACAGCAAAACTGCCATTACACAAAAGTTGGATGCAACGGTTATGCACAATGGCACATAAAAAGACACAACCTGCACTTCTTTATAGTTGCTCTCAGCACTAGTGCCTCTGTCCCCCAATTTCCTCTGAATTATTGATGCAGGGAAACCCTGTTTCACAACCTTCAAGCTGGCAGTAGTTCCAGGGTTCAGTTTGCGGGCTGCATAAATAGGTGCAGCAGATTGGCGCTCAGTGAATCATGCAACAATCATTATAATGTAATGACACAATATCCATTGTGACAAACTTTGGTTGCATCCAATTCATGAAGATGTTCAATTACAATTATGTTCATTTTGATACATTGGAAACAATTGAATACTGCACTGGGCTGCAATGATGCTAGAATTGTAGGAAAAATATGGCAGTGTGGGTAAAAAACAGAGGAGTTACATTCGTAAATGTGCCACATGGATCTCATCCTTAATTCCAGTCAAGCAGTTGCATCAAACTATATAAACATTGCAGACTTTGCTCTGTTTTATCAATAATAATAATAATATGAAGGTATAGGAATATGCCCAGAAGACTGAATAATCTACCAGAAAAATAAAACAAACTAATCCTAAATATCACTAATCCTCTTGTTTCTCTTATGGAAGACTGTTAAATCTTTATCTGTATTCAAGCCCTTTTGGGAACCAATTATTTTTATTCTAACAACTATAGTGTCTCTCTCAGTCTCAGATATTTGATTCTGTCTCCCCATCTGTAACCTACAGTATGCAGAAATTCAAATATAAAGTGAGCAATTCTTTGGTGCACAAAATAAACTATGGCATCGTGTTTGGCTGATTTAAATTGGTAGTTCACTTTTTAAAATTTTTTTTGCTTTCATTGATTTGTATTTCTTCCTTTTGACAGTTTTCTAATGTTAAAGTTAATTTTTCACCTTTTAATTAGTGATGCATCCAAACCTAACTAGCGCAAAACTCACCCGATCTGGCAAAGCAACCAACTGAACTAAAATGAACTGAAGAAAAGTGTTTGGATAGTGAATACCCCTTCAAGGAGAATTACTAAAAAAAGTAATTTATATGTGCAGAATCAGTTGTTAAAGTATAAATACAGTCTATGCCTTCCACTGTCACAGTCACTTTCTGTTTCTTCCTGTTCCAATTTTGTACAGATTATTGCTTGGGAGTTTACAAAATCCACATAGCATGTATTTAAAAATATAATGTCCTTATTTAAATTCAGAGTATGTTTTTGGAATCATATAGAGCATTCCTCATTATAATGAATGCACTCCGAAGGATAGTTCCGAGAATAACAACCGAAGTCTTTTTAATTTGATGTGAATACATATAAAAACAAAATAATTGCTGTTTTAAATGTGTAGTTTTGTTAGAAGAAAAAGTATATGTGAGTTATAAAGACTGTAAATTGCATATCATTGAAATTCATTGTAAAACAACAACTTATAATACATTCATTACTCTACTTCTTTAAGAGCAATCTCATTTTAGCTAACTTTTATTTTGCTTAAAACAGCTCAGCTAGGATAAAAAAATATACAATTCCTGACAAGCAAAGTCATTTATGCACTGTATTTCTGTTTTTTGGCATTCATGTTGCTTCTGAAGCATTGTGATAAATACTTATATTTCCAAGGCTCAGTGTTTAATATCAGCAATATACAGTAGAAGCAATGATGGGCTTTTATTTATTAAAAATTATACTCTAGTTTAAAACTAGCCACATTATATTTATAGATAAAGTAGCTTGAAGTGAATATCTTACAGATACACTAAGTTATTAAGGTTTCTGTATTTATATGCAGTACTGCAGGTCACCAATCCTGTGCGACCCAACATTCAGATATCAAGAGGCCTTGCCAAGACCTGCGTCTGGTCTAGACCAAACATTTCTGGACAGACCTTACCAGTTTAAATCATTTTAAAGAGAAAATAAGTAGATGACATAAGGTTTGTCCATGAATGTTTGATCTAGACCAGAGCCAGTTCTTGGCAAGGCCTGTTGCTATCTGACTGTTGAATGGCACTACTCACAAGTGCCTAAAAATTAATTAACTACATTATGCAAGCTTATCTAGAAGTTAGGATTTAGGTCTAGTGTACTATCTTTATTCAGGCACATTAATAATTGTGCCCAATGGTATTGGGTTTAGGAGATGCACACCCTGCAGGTGTTGGTTTAGTCGCAGGAAAAAGAGAATTGCAAAATTGCATTCATTTTCAAAAGTCAATCTTGACTTTTTAATTAATTCAAATGAAATGATTTTTTTAATGAATTCAAAAAAAGTTCAGATAAACTAACTTCTGTAAAATCTTGGATGGTTTTAGCTTTTCAGGTTTTTAATTATGATAGATTTTAAGTAATTACAGTAAAAAATAGTTGACAATAATTCCAATTACAGGTTTTATTGCAATTTACTTAAATAGCAAAAAATCATGACTCTTGATAACTAACCCTGTCAAAGTTATCTAACTTCATATTTACCCTGCATATGGAAGAACAGCCTGCTATAGCAAGTAATGTCACATGACACATTTTCTTCTAACCAAACCTTTTTGGTTTGTATTCACTAAATGAGAACAAAACTACAGAATGCTGAAACTTGTTGAATCAGGTCTAAAATCCTTTGTCTGTTATATCGAATTTCTTGCTAACCACAATTTTTACTTGGTTTTTCCTTGCAGCCTTGGTTTATTATATGGCGGATTGGGTGCTGTCAACTAGGAAGGCTTCTGTGACAAAAGCTAGTCTTGTCTAACCTGCCTATCGTAACGGGGCTGGACATCTCTACTTGTTGAAATGAATTCTATTTATCCAACAGCATAATTCTAAACAGTTATTTATCTATAATTGATTCTGACTAACTATGCTTTGTCAAAGGTTAGTTTTTAAAATATATGTGTTACATAAACATTCTAATTGTTTTTTTTGTTATCACTTTTTATCTTCTTTGCTTGTTTATTTTGCTTGTAATGTGTAACTATTTCTTGGCACACTCACTTCTGTTGGGCTGTATACTTGATTAAACAGGAAATTTGGTCCCCTTTTTTTAGATAAAAGGTACAGGTATGGGATCTCTTATCCGGAAACCCGTTATTCAGAAAGCTCAGAATTACGGAAAGGCTGTCTCCCATAGACTCCATTATAAGCAAATAATTCTAATTTTTAAAAATGATTCCCCTTTTCTGTAATAATAAAACAGTACCTTGTACTTGATCCCAATTAAGATATAAATAATCCTTATTGGATACAAAACAATCCTATTGGGTTTAATTAATGTTTTATTGATTTTTTAGTAGACTTAAAGTATGGAGATCCAAATTAGGGAAAGACCCCTTATCCGGAATACCCTTGGTCCCGGGCATTCTGGATAACGGGTCCTACACCTGTACTGGGAATGGGATTTTAGCGCAGTAACTCCACCTAGTGGACACTGAGGAGCACATCTCAATAGGATTTCCACTAGGAAATAATCACACACAGTTTGCAGCAAATATCAACTTTATATAACTGGGTGTAAAGGTAAAATAATTATAACATGCAAACAGTAATAAATCTGGAAACCTGTGGGGTTTAGCCACTACTGGCTCAGCCTCTCTGAGGACACATTTCCACACTCAACTCCTGGAGGAAATACCCTTTCCCAGTTCAGTCCTGGCAAAGTCTCTTCCCCAGAGTAGGGATGTAGCGAACATCGCCAAAAATGTTCGCGGACCCGTTCGCGGACTTTCGGCAAAACTCGCGGACTTTGCGAACCCCATAAACTTCAATGGGAAGGCGAACTTTAAAACCTAGAAAAGCCATTTCTGGCCAGAAAACTGATTTTAAAGTTGTTTAAAGGGTGCCACGACCTGGACAGTGGCATGCAGGAGGGGGATCAAGCAAAAATTTCTCTGAAAAATACTTTGTAAAAAAAACGCCAAAAAAAAAAACGCCAAAAAATAACGCCAAAAAAAAACCCGCAAGCTATTCCTATGTATACGCAAAGGCGAAAAACCGAAGCGAAAAAACGTGGCGCAAAAAAAAACGCGGCAAACCCAAAATGGCGAACATCGCCAAAAGTTCGCAAATTTCCGCGTTCGCGAACACCCGATGTTCACGCGAATTAGTTCGCCGGCGAACAGTTCGCTACATCTCTACCCCAGAGCTCTTTTGGTTTCCCCAGGTAGCGCTACCTGCCCCAAAGTACCTCTTCCTTTGGAATAGGCAGTTGCTCCCACATAGCAGGCCACTAGAACCACCTGTCCTCACACAGAAGACTCTCAATACCTTTCCCTCAGATGGATCACTCACTGGGGATCTGCAGGTGGTAAGGCATTCAACTGCAGTGTAGCAGATCTCTTTGCAAGCACTCAAATGCTAAGCAGAGCTCCTTCAAACTGTCACTGCTTTCTGGATGGTCTCAACTCTGGCAAAACAACAGGGGCTCCCTTTATAAACGATTGGGCCCTGATTTTTGGTTCCAAACCTAGGCACACCTTTCTCTCCCAACAGTGCACTGGGGCATCCAGCCAATCGGGTTCCTCCTCAGTCTGTAGCCGGGTGGGATGATGTCACAGACTGAGAAACAGGGGAAAGAGTTCTCTGATCCCCTAAATTAGCAATAGCCAGACCCATGTGGGGAGACAGGATTCAAGCGTTTTCCACGTAACAAATCATGAATGTAAAGTAGATTTAAATCTTATTATTATTTATTATTATTGTTTACTCTTTAACAACCAGTGCACATTTTACCACTCATTATAAGTTAACAATAGTTAAGAAATTGGCCTTTATGTCCTCATTAAACTGTAGTACTATAGAGGTCAAATGCAGCTGTGTTTCTGAGATAGTAAGTGTAACAGCTTTACTTAAAGTGCTTTAAATGGAATTTACAAGTCTAAACAATATCCAGGAATCTTGTGGAGATGAGAAATAAAACATCAGTAACTGGTAGATGTTCTTTTTTTATAAAGCAACATGGAATACTTGTCATACATTAAAAATTCAGCTTTCTGCCTCTGAACTAAAACTGCAAGAGAGAACACATTAATGCAGCATTCAATCATCTCTACAACATGACTAGTGATTTTATAGCGGTTTCTCTTCAAATTAGATACTTTCCAGAAAAGGCTTTTACATTTAGTAGTGGCTAAGTTTGTTCTTGCTTTAATTTAATTTTAAAAAACTGTATTTCATTTATTCGAGCAAAACAGTTTAGTACAGATTTGATGTACCTCTCCTTTACTAATACAGGTATACGACCCGTTATCCAGAATGCTCGGGACCAAGGGTATTCCGAATAAGGGGTCTTTCCGTAATTTGGATCTCCATATCATAAGTCCACTGAAAAATCATTTAAACATTTATTAAAACCAGTAGGATTGTATTGCATCCAATAAGGATTAATGATATCTTAGTTGGGATCAAGTACAAGGTACTGTTTTATTATTACAGAGAAAAAGGAAATAATTTTTAAAAATCTGAATTATTTGATTAAAATGGAGTCTATGGGAGACGTTCTTCCATAATTCGGAGCTTTCTGGATAACGGGTTTCCGGATAAGGGATCCCATACCTGTATTATCAATATTAAGTTTTGTTAGAAAGGGTCACTTCACCATATACTATATTTGTGCAATCAGTACTTATAAAGGTATTATAATACTTAAAGGTATCAGGATGATCTAGGTTTCTCAACAATACAGGCTATAGAAACCAGGTAAGGTTCTGTACCACAAAAGAAATGAACTAAAATAGTGCCATTATTACCGTGTTCATAGCTCCTAAAAGTTTCAAACAATCACGGACACTGCTCCCAAAGTAGTAACCATTTTGAAAATAACTATTTTATAGTACTTTTGCCTAAACAGGGTAGAAACTGCAACAATTTTGTAGCCAGCACATCATTGTGTGCAAATCATAATACTGTATGTGCTGTTCCTATTTTTGATATACAATACTTTCACATGTATACAGGAAACCGGTGCATTACTACATTTTTTTTTTAAGGTAAAGTGCAAGACGGACCCAGACTTATTATTTGATTAATATTAATGCCTGAATTATTTTAGTGCTAGATATTTATTTTGTTTATGCAACATATATATCTAAATATGCCACTACAGCTGTATCAGATAGAGTATTCTAGATAGAGTATTCTAAATCTTTGCAGTTCCTTTCATAGTTACATAGTTACATAGGGTTGAAAAAAGACCAGTGTCCATCAAGTTCAACCCATCCAAGTAAACCCAGCACACCTAACGCACACCTACCAATCTATACACTCACATACATAAACTATAAATACAACCACTAGTACTAACTGTAGATATTAGTATCACAATAGCCTTGGATATTCTGATTGTTCAAGAACTCATCCAGGCCCCTCTTAAAGGCATTAACAGAATCTGCCATTACCACATCACTAGGAAGGGCATTCCACAACCTCACTGCCCTCACCGTGAAAAACCCCTACGCTGCTTCAAATGGAAGCTCCGTTCCTCTAATCTAAAGGGGTGACCTCTGGTGCGTTGATTGTTTTTATGGGAAAAAAGAACATCCCCCAACTGCCTATAATCCCCTCTAATGTACTTGTACAGAGTAATCATGTCCCCTCGCAAGCGCCTCTTTTCCAGAGAAAACAACCTCAACCTCGACAGTCTAACCTCATAGTTTAAATCTTCCATCCCCTTTACCAGTTTAGTTGCACGTCTCTGCACTTTCTCCAGCTCATTAATATCCCTCTTAAGGACTGGAGCCCAAAACTGCACTGCATACTCAAGGTGAGGCCTTACCAGGGACCTATAAAGGGGCAAAATTATGTTCTCATCCCTTGAGTCAATGCCCTTTTTTATACAAGACAGCACTTTATTTGCTTTAGTAGCCACAGAATGACACTGCCTGGAATTAGACAACTTGTTATCAACAAAAACCCCTAGATCCTTCTCCATTAAGGATACCCCCAACACACTACCATTCAGTAGATAGTTTGCGTTTATATTATTTCTACCAAAGTGCATAACTTTGCACTTATCAACATTGAACCTCATTTTCCAGTTTGCTGCCCAGTTATCTAATTTTGTCAAATCGCTCTGCAAAGTGGCAGCATCCTGCATGGAACTTATAGTTTTGCACAATTTAGTGTCATCAGCAAAAATAGAAACAGTACTGTCTATGCCCACCTCCAGGTCATTAATAAACAAGTTAAAAAGCAAAGGACCAAGGACTGACCCCTGCGGTACTCCACTAACCACACTGGTCCAATTAGAAAATGTTCCATTTACAACCACTCTTTGTACTCTATCCTTCAGCCAGTTCTCTATCCAATTACAAATATTATGTTCTAGGCCAATATTCCTTAATTTGATCATTAACCTTCTGTGAGGTACTGTATCAAACGCTTTAGCAAAGTCCAAGTAGATGACATCAACTGCCATTCCAGCATCAAGGTTCTTACTCACCTACTCATAAAAGGCGACTAAATTAGTCTGGCAAGATCTGTTACGCATAAAACCATGCTGGCACAAACTAATAGTATTGTGAACTGCAATGTATTCAAGTACCCTATCCCTTATTACCCCTTCCAAAAGTTTTCCTACTACTGATGTCAGACTAACAGGCCTATAGTTTTCAGGCTGAGAACGGGATCCCTTTTTAAATAATGGCACCACATTAGCAATCCGCCAGTCTCTCGGCACCATGCCAGACCTCAATGAATCCTGAAAAATTAAGTGAAGAGGCTTGGCAATCACAGCGCTCAGCTCATTTAATACCCTGGGATGAATCCCATCCGGCCCTGGACCTTTGTTTACCTTTACATGTTAAAGTCTCTTTTGAATTTCCTCCCGAGTGACCCATGCGCCAGTAGCTAAATTACTAGAACTGGGCATATTACAAGGGAAGCCTTCATTATCTGGCTCCTCAGATGTATAGACAGATGAAAAATAAGAGTTCAAAATTTCAGCTTTTTCCCCGTTCTCATCAACCAGCTTACCTCCCCGTGATAATAAGGTTCCCACCCCTTCTTGCTTCATTTTTTTACTATTCACATAATTAAAAAATAATTTTGGATTCTTTTTACTCCTAGCTGCAATATCCCTTTCCATTTCTATTTTAGCTTGCCTGATAGCTTTTTTGCATGCTTTATTTGCTTCCTTGTACCTGATGAAAGTTTCTGCTGTCCCAGCTAACTTGAGTGCCCTAAAAGCACGTTTTTTCTTACCAACCTCGACAATAACACTTTTATTCAGCCATAAAGGTTTTGCTTTGCGATGCCTCTCCTTGCTTACAAGGGGAATATGCAGAACTTGACTTTTTTTTTTTTAATATGAAGGGAAGAAACCTAATTTTTTAGGGATTAGAAAGTTCCCAAAATATGTGTCTGTGTTGACCTTTAACACATCTAGAAAGGATTACTGTATCACAATCATCTCTCCTCAAGTGGAAAAAAATATATTGTATTATCCATTGTAGATAATAATTCAACCAAACCTTTTCCATCTCTGCAATATTCTTTATATGAACTGGTGCCCAACACTGTTAAGTATATTGAAAGTACAGTTTTATCAGCCATTCTTAAAGAGTAGAAATTATCATCCCTTTTATCCCTTCAGGCAATGCATGTTTTAAACAGGAAAATATGTTTTTAATTTTTGCAGACACGAACTGCTGAAAAATGTGTTATCTCCAATAACCCAAAATCCTTTTCAACCAATTATTTGTACACATCAATTTGATTTAGTTTATAAATATTTATGATTTAAAGGAACAGTAACACCCTTTTATAATAGATACACCTTTTTCACATTTTTCAATAGCTTCACCCATAAATACAGTCACAATTTTGTTTTTTAAATCAGCTGTATGCAAGATAATTTGTGTTTGTAAACTGACACAATTCTCTGACTGATTTAAAATTTTTACTTAGTATTCTATTCTATACTCTTAAAATTCTGGTGTTAATAGCCCTTTAATATGCCCCACTAACAGCTTTTGTCCAAGTAAGGAATGCTATATTGTATTAATTGGTATTATAGTATATATACATTTCTTACTTTAGTGGTGTTGTATAGTTCAGTATCAAAGGATTAGCAAAAGCTAAGTAATAATCTTTACCACAATGACAAGGTGATAGAAAGCAATAAGATTTGTTCTGCATGTGTTGGCACCTATAATGTACTTTTTTTCTATCCAAAAGGATGACATTTGAACCTACTATGCAAAAGATCTTAGGGTGTTATGGTTCATTCTGCCACTTAGTTTATGTGGTAATGTGTGCCCAAGGATTTGAAGCAAAGAAAGATCTCCAGGGAAGGGAAGGGACATCTGCCATTTAATTCTATATAATCTCTTAAAGGTTTAGATGGAATTGTCACAGTTTTGTCTAATGGTAAATCTTAAAAAAGTCTCAGCTTTTTTTTCAGCCATTTTAAGCACTAAGTAATCCATTAGTAAATGGCCCCCATAGTGTGTACTGATATTCACCAGAGCTGCAAAAGGAGTTGAATTATAGGTGTATGTATTTAGTAAAAGAAAATAGACTATGCTAAACAATGTTTGATAAATCACTCCTGCCTATGGTTAAGTGCGCACGCGCATGAAACGCGTTAGGTACCTGCATTTTAATGGATCAATAAAGATGTGCATCAATTTGATTTAGTTTATAAATATTTTACATTTTGAGCACTGTTATTTGCACCAATACATAACATTGCACCTAATTAAACTTCATTTGCCCACTGATTATTTAACACAAACCTGTATTACTTGAATACAGAATAATACTTTATACTACATCTTTTAAGTAAAGTATGAATAAGCTATAAAAGTGGCCCATGGTCAGATGATTTAAAGGAACAGTAACACCCTTTTATAATAGATACACCTTTTTCACATTTTTCAATAGCTTCACCCATAAATACAGTCACAATACAGTCACAATTTTTTTTCTAAATCAGCTGTATGCAAGATAATTTGTGTTTGTAAACTGACACAATTCTCTGACTAGAGCATCAAACATAAAAAATCTTCTATACTTTAGCCTTAATCATTTAAAAATTTTACTTAGAACCTGTATTCTATTCTATACTCTTAAAATTCTAGTGTTAATAGCCCTTTAATATGCCCCACTAACAGCTTTTGTCCAAGTAAGGAATGCTATATTGTATTAATTGGTATTATAGTATATATACACATTTCTTACTTTAGTCTGTGGTGTTGTATAGTTCAGTATCAAAGGATTAGCAAAAGCTAAGTAATAATCTTTACCACAATGACAAGGTGATAGAAAGCAATAAGATTTGTTCTGCATGTGTTGGCACCTATAATGTACTTTTTTTCTATCCAAAAGGATGACATTTGAACCTACTATGCAAAAGATCTTAGGGTGTTATGGTTCATTCTGCCACTTAGTTTATGTGGTAATGTGTGCACTTGATTGGTTGATTGGTGGCCAAATGAAGCCAATTGGACCCCTTATCCAGAAACCCATTATCCAAAAATCTCAGAATTACGGAAAGGCCATCTCCCATAGACTCCATTTTAATCAAATAATTCACATTTTTAAAAATTATTTCCTTTTTCTCTGTAATAACAAAAACAGTACCTTGTACTTGATCCCAACTAAGATAAGATTAATCCTTATGTGGAGGTAAAACAATGCTATTGGGTTAAATTACTGTTTAAATAATGTTTTTAGCAGACTTTAGGTAGGAAATCCGAATTACGGAAAGACCCCTTATCCGGAAAACCCCAGGTCCCGAGCATTCTGGATAATGGGTCCCATAACTGTAGTAAGATAGCTAAGAATGTATCTTCACTGGGGTATCATCTGGTTGGTAAAGAGTGGAAAAACATGCGATGTAGCTGGGAGCAGAAGGTGTGTCGTACTAAGGAAACATGCATTGGTGCCAGGGTATTAGTGTCAAAGGCCAAAGGCACACATGGTTTGATGATAGGCGCTCACTGTGCTACATATTGAAATTCTAATTTTTCTGATTTTTTTTTTAATTGAATAAACTCATTTCCACTAATATCGGACATTTATCAAATAGTCTGAACTGAAAAAGCATGTGCAGGAAAAAGTTGCGGAAAAGTTGTGTAAACTGCAATTTTTTTATATTAATCCTTGATAAATGGGATTTATTTCTAATTGTCACACAAAAGTCAGCATCAAAAATCTGAAAACCTCTAAGGATTTGAAGCAAAGAAAGATCTCCAGGAAAGGGAAGGGACATCTGCCATTTAATTCTATATAATCTCTTCAAGGTTTAGATGGAATTGTCACAGTTTTGTCTAATGGTAAATCTTGAAAAAGTCTCAGCTTTTTTTTCAGCCATTTTAAGCACTAAGTAATCCATTAGTAAATGGCCCCCATAGTGTGTACTGATATTCACCAGAGCTGCAAAAGGAGTTGAATTATAGGTGTATGTATTTAGTAAAAGAAAATAGACTATGCTAAACAATGTTTGATAAATCACTCCTGCCTATGATTAAGTGCGCACGCGCATGAAACACGTTAGGTACCTGCATTTTAATGGATTAATAAAGATGTGGTTTTATCCCTTTGAATCCGGAGTGCTTGGAGCTTCTTTCATTTGAACTTTTGAATTATTTCCTTGGCTACGGGTTCGGGGCCCTGAGCACCCGGACCACCTTGGAACTCGGGTGAGTGAAATTGACTACTATTGGATTTCTTGAGCTTTGGCTCTTAACACCTGTGTTAGGTTCGGGGGGGGAAAACCCGGACCTTAGTGTTTAATTTGGTACGAATTTTATCGTTTATACAATCACTTCATTTTTTGTTCTGTTTTTTTACAAATAGATTTTGAATTGATCTGGATTTACTCATTTTTTGTTTGTGTTTTGTGTGTTAGAGGGTTAAATCACTCCAATACAATAAAAGGGTTTGATTCTAGCAATTATAAGTATATTTTGGAGTCATATAACTACAGGTATATGTATATATCCCATATAAGTCATGTCTGCCTTACACAGTCTCAATAGGAAGGTGAATGACATGTATCTTTGTTGGTAAAAGTAAATCTGTTGTAGATTTTTGCAACATTGTAAAGCGTATACATATCACATTTTATAACCTCAAAGAATAATAATTAATTTCTACATTATTCATTTTTTACATGCCCACCCAATGAAATAGTAGGGTCGGGTGCTTATGCCCCGAACGTTTCGCTTATCACTTTTTTCTCTCTTCGTTTTGGGGAGTACATGCTTATATGTAAATTCAAAATGCAGGATATTCACTCACCGCTTCCTTTTGGTGGCCCGGGTGCCATGCCCCAGACCCGCAGCATGGGGAGATTCAACTTCAATAGCCAGCACAAAACAGCATGCACTTGTCAGACTCCAGGGCAATGGATAAAATTTCAAAAAAGCTTTATTAAAGATAAGAACCTGTTTTGTAACCCATTTGTGCCTTTTATTACATTTTTTCCATAGATGTTTCTTGATTATAACAATAGACAAAACATATTTCAGAACAAGCCCTATTTTTGAACGTAATCTGTATGTTTATACACCTACTGTATATGCATGGATCTGGATATAAAACAACCCTTTTATTCAGTTCAGTCCCTTCCCCAAGAGCTCTTAAGTCCTCCAGGTAGTACTACCTGCACCAGAGTACCTTCCCCTTTGGAAAGGTTGCTGCTCCCATGTAGCAGGCAAGCGAGCATTCCACAGAGAACTTTGTAATCACCAGCAGACTTCTCTCTTTGCAGTCTGAACACATAACAATTGGAACTGGCTACTCACTCTGGATCTCTCTTCAAAAAACTGGCAAAACAACAGGGGCTCCCTTTACAAACTGCTGGGCCCGCTCCTGATTTTTGGCTCCAAACCTAGGAACACCCTTCTCTCCCAACAGTGCACTGGGGCATCCAGCCAATTGGGTTCCTCCCCAGTCTGTAGCCGGGCTGGATGATGTCACAGACTGAGAAACAGGGGAAAGAGTTCTCTGATCCCCTACACAATATTTACTTGATATAGTAACTAATAATTCCCCAAGATACTGTGGAGCATGTACTAGCTTAAAGCTAGTAGAAATCTGGCTGCCCATTCAAATTTCCTTCTAAAAAAAAAAACATCTAACATATAGATCTGTTTATACTGTTTTTTCTATAACTAAAATGAATGAGAGCTATTAAGATCATGCAACAAGGAGCATAATGCGAATCAGAAATGTATCATTTTAGTACCACAACTTACTAAAAATGGGGAAAAATGTATGTTTAAAAAAATCATAAAGCTAAATGATTTATAGTGACAGAAACTTAAAGGAGACAAAATTATTTCTTTGAATATTTGTACCAGCTGTCCCTTTCCATTTACAATATTTTTTATGAACGCTTGCTAATAAAATACTTTAAATAGAAGTTGCATTGCACATCTAAAATCAGCATCTGACGTCTAAAGTAACACATACTCAGCAGTGAACGAGCAAAACATAAACATATGGAGAAACTGGAAGCAAATTCTGACCTGATTCTACCCCTAAGTCCTAACTTTTAACATTTAAAAACTATTCTTAACGCAAAAAAAGCTTATACAAAATTCCTGTTATTTCAGAAAGCATTTTTATTAGATCTGTAACTAAAAGCAGCACACCAGTTACAACAGTGCTTGCCCACAATCTAAAACATGAAAGCAGAATATAAATATACACAAAAAAGGGTTTGGTAATAATATACCTGAAATGTAGCATTTCCACTTTTCAATGTGCAGTACAATGTGGAGCTGAAAAGAAAGTATTTGTTTATTTAAATAATATACATCCATACTCCATAGAATACTGCTGTGCCAGGAAAACGTGCAGTCAACATAGAATAAGAATAAGACTGTAATTGGAAAGGCTATAGCTAACTAAATAGTTTACAACAGAAACTGCATATGGAGAAGTATATATTAAATGATACACAATAAATTGGAGGTAGTGAAGCAATAGGAGAGTAGTTCCTACCAAAGCTGACATTTTATATCAGACACTTTATTGTATGATGTAACCTGTAAGACTGTATGTGTCCAAGACTAATGAAAATCCCTGGAACCTTATATAATATTTGCTGCTTTTAGAACTCAATAAGCATCTTGGAATTATTTATCTAGTTTGGCATTTCTTGCTATTTAGATGAATATCTAAGCATGGTATCATGATAGGCCTTGTCATTTATGGATAGCATTATATGGTAAAAATGAGCACAATAAATAGAACTGATTAGACAAGTAAAAGTGCATTCTGCTTATTCTATCAACTTGAAATATTTTACTGTTTTTTTTTTATAAATAACAAATAGAATATTTTAGTTTGCATATGGTGTAAGTGGTAGTACATACCATACTGTATATAACTGCCTTTACCCTGATTCAGAATAACATTTAAGGGCAATAACAAATGGGCCAATTTGTCATCCACAGTTTCAGGAAACTGTCTCTCCCATGGACAGTAAATAACTCAAAAATACCTTGAAATTATAAGAAAATGCAGCTGCCTGCATTTCCCTGAGATTATGCTGGATTGCCAAATATAAAATATTGGGGCCTTATTATATGACAAAATTTGGTTCTTTAAAATCACTAATGAGAACATTTACATGTGGAAGCAGATTTATCAACATTCTGATGTTAGCAGTTTCGAGTTTTTCGAAACCACAAATAAACTCATTTCTGTTAAAACTTATTTATTAAAAGATCCAAAATGGAAACTCACTCATGGAAAAAAATCCAGAAATCCTGTAAAATCTGTTGAGGTTTTTACAGGATTTGGGTAATGGGTAAAATAGCCACAACAACATTTATTCACATATTTATCAAATAAATAGGACCTTACTAGGCTCTACATACAGAGAGGAAGGCCATAAACCCTGCTACCAACAGAGAAGTGGGAAAACCCTTTTGAAATAAAAAACAACAAAAGTGGTATAAAGGTGATACCTTTATTGGCTAACTAAGATAATCATAGCAAGCTTTCAGAACATTCTAGTTCCTTTTTCAAGCTGATTACAATATTATAATCAGCTTGAAAAAGGAACTAAAATGTTCTGAAAGCTTGCTATGATTATCTTAGTTAGCCAATAAAGGTATCACCTTTATACCACTTTTGTTATTTTTTATTTCAAAAGGGTTACCCTGTAAACAACAGAGAAGTTAAGCAACCCTGCTGCGGGTCCTGAATATGCAGTGTCTCGATGATAGGAAATCCAAGCAGGCTGGAACCTAGCACAAGCAGTAGTAGCATCTGTGTCAATCAACCCACCTTGCAGTCACAGAAGGAAACCTCCTTACTCCCTCTGCTAAAATTTCTTGTGCAGTATCTGGCAAGGTCCTATCACTGCTGTGAAAAATAAAACTTAAAATACATTATCATATATCCACTGTTTTGATCCCGAGGAAGGAAAAAAACCAGCCTAAAGCCAGTGCCAGTTATGCCTCAAGAGGGAAAAAATGTCATCCTGACAAATGGAAACATTCCCTAATTAAAGCATTTGACATTCATTTAACATGAATGATACCATGCAGACTCACGTTTATAATGTATAAAGTTACCAAAACCACAATATACCAGTGCATACAGGCAAACTTCCACATTTGGTTATTAAGGGGCACGAATCCGAATCCCGAATGGGAAAAAATCGGATTGGAAACGAAAATTTAGCGACTTTTTTGTCGCCGTCGCGTTTTTTTTTCGTATTTTGCATGGTTTTTCCGCTGTCATCATGACTTTATCGTATTTTGCGCGACTTTTTCGTCACCGTCACAATGTTTTCATATTGAGCAATTGTAAACGGCAGAAAAACCAATCCGATTTTTCCGCGACAGCGACGGAAAAGTCGTGGAAAATATACGATAAAGTCGTAATGACGCCGAAATAATCGCAGGACATACGAAAAAGTCGCGATGGCGATGAAAAAGTCGCAAGAATACCGATCATTACAAAAAACATGTTCGGACGCTTTCGGTCCGTTCGTGCATTAGTAAATCTGCCCCTAAGTGTTAGCAATGGTAGAAGGGTTTGTAAAATGGGAAACAATATCAAGTTGGGCTAGTATTGTAATAACTATTGCAATTCAGCAAGGATAGCTCCCAGCAATACAGCAACGCATTAATGACCAAATGTACACAAAACCCCACTCCAGGTGAAATCAATTTCTCGGAACAACATCACTAACTCATGGTTAACCCTTTGATCTATTTTTGAACTATGTATAAAACTATGTAAACAGATCTACTACAACAAGTCTTGCCAAACTTGAAAATGCAACTGTAAAATTAATGCAACTTAGATACTAACCCTGTTTTTTTTTATTTGTAAGTTTAATAAAGTGTTGAATTAAAAAAAAAAACACATTCAAAGCAGTCAGTCTTAATGAGCTTTTGCTCACCACTTCATAAAATTGGTCCAGGTGCCTTGTCCCAGGCCCATTGTTTGGGGAAATTCCTTCTGGACTAGCTATTGAAAAATCACATAGGTCAAAGTTTTCCCATGGCTACTCACCATGCTGATCCAATGATACGGGTGCAGCGCCCTAGATCCGTAGCAAGAGGAGACCCAGTAATCACAAGCACAATATGTCAAATGACACACTGAACACCAATGGAAGTGGTTACAAAACAAAGCTTTATTTTCACATTAATCCAGATGTGTTTCCTGTCTTTCAACATGTAGTCACAGCACTAGTCTCATACCAGGCATGTGTAGGTCGCATGTAAAAGTAAAAAGTGGCAGGATGATGTAAGCTATTTTTTGTTCTGTTCGCAAGGGCCTGGGGGCTCCTGATTGTTGAATGGTTGCTGGGGGTTCATGGGAAGGAAAGGTAGATTGCAACCAAGAGCTAGCAATTGGCTAAAAGGTGATTTAAAAAAGTCATATTTGGGTGAAAGATCCCTATATCAAGAGGTCCCTAGGGGGGATACCATTGGGGAATAGGTTGTTATTGAACACTCCTGAATATGGCAGACTTTGTCTTAGCAGCAGTGGAGAAGGAGAGAGAGAGAGGAAGAAAAAATGTGTTTGTCACAGCTTGGACCATAGTTTGTTTTTTGGAAATCCACAAGGGACATATTTTAACAGAGGCTTCTGGCTGGTGGTATGGAAGAGTCTTTTTACCTAGGTGTACCTAGGCTGGCCAGGTAAGATCTAGTGTGTTATGGTTATAAAATGTTTTAAATGACAACTGGATGTACAATTAAATGTTCAGTAAAATCAAGTTACAGAATTTCTTTCTAACAATTTAAGGTGTCTGTGTATGTGTTTTAATTTCAAGTGTTTGATACTGCTTAGCTATCCTATGTATCTTTGCTCCTAAAAGGGTTAGGGATCTCCTTTTATGTTTCCTAATATCATTATATTTCACAGCAGATGGAACATTATCCCTGTATCTACACATCTGGGGGATATGTGTGTGTGTGCTAAGTACAATTTAAGTGGCACCAAATCTCTATAACAGATGCAGAAGCATTCGTTAGATTGTGATGTTTAGGAAAACTGGTGTCTGAATCTTATTGTCAACAAGCACATCTTCCTGAAATTATTGACTCTTGGCTCTCTTGGGTTTTTGTCATCTGTTTAAATATAATTAACCTGGGATGATAAAGCACTTGGATCATAGAGTGATTGTTTGTGCCAATTTGTACAGAGTGATAAGGTCTTAGACTCTAATCATGGATGTGTCTAACTGAACTGAAATAAAATGTAATATATATTACAAATCAGGCAAATAAAAACAACACTTTCGCACATCCACTGGTTTTATTTGAAATAATTTGCTCCTTTGAGTACAGTAATTATTGTGTTTGAGAGGTAGAAAGAATATTTTATTATAAATAAGTGCAATATGGTATGCTACATATAGAATGCAAATGCACTACTGCATTGCTTTTATAGCTTTTATAGTCTGTTGTCTTTGAAGCATTTTCTAGCAAATTAATATAATGTATTACATAGGTTAATGGTTTCATTTACTCAGTTCCATCACTTTTTTTTTTATTTTGAACAGGGCTTAATTTTTAAATTACAGATAGATAGATCTGTATCAATGATATCACACAAAATTCACCCATACTTATGATACTGTGGAGGAATGAGGAAACAGAGACCCTCTACTACTGAAATCATTTAGAATTAATTGAGTGTAGACAGGACATTATCATTTAAGTAGGCTAATAATAAAGAACAATGCTTGAAAAAGCTTTGGATGAAGGCTAATAATAAGTAGAGCAATGAAAGAGTCTTTGGAAAGTGGTACATTGACAAGGCTTGCCAAGACTTGACACTTATAGCAAAATGGAGGTTCAATGTTGACTATAATTTGAGTTAAACATTAAGGTGTATATTTATCATGCAGTGTAAAAAGTAGAGTGAAGCATTCCCGGTGATATTGCCCAGGGCAACCAATCAGCAATTTGATTTCAACAGTTAGATAACCAAAGAAAAGCATCTGACTGGCTGCTATAAGCAACATCATCAGTAATTTTTTACTCCACTTTTTACACAGCATGAATAGCATGAAATATACCCCCAAATGTTGAAGGGATCCTTAACTGAGAAGGATCTGTGGATTTTAGTAGATAACAAGTTGTCAAATTTCAGGCAGTCATTCGATGACTACTAAAGCAAAAAAGTGCTGTCTTGCATACAAAGGGTATTGACTCAAGGGATGGAAACATAATTTTGCCCCTTTATAGGTCCCTGGTAAGGCCTCACCTTGAGTATGCGGTGCAGTTTTGGGCTCCAGTCCATAAGAAGGATATTAATGAGCTGGAGAGAGTGCAGAGACGTGCAACTAAACTGGTAAAGGGGATGGAAGATTTAAACTATGAGGTTAGACAGTCAAGGATGGACTTGTTTTCTCTGCAAAAATGGTGCTTGCGAGGGGACATGATTACTCTGTACAAGTACATTAGAGGGGATTATAGACAGATAGGGGGTGTTCTTTTTTCCCATAAAAACGATCAACGCACCAGAGACCATGCCTGAATGTTAGAGGAACGGAACTTTCATATGAAGCTGTGTAGGTGAGGGCAGTAAGGTTGATGTTGCAATTGCAGATTCTGTTCATGCCTTTAGAGTGCTTTGGATAATTTCTTGAACAGGCATAATATCCAAGGCTATTGTGATACTAAAGTCTACAGTTAGTATTGATGTTGGTATTGTGACATGCTGACCGCATGTACACATAATTTTGGGGGAATTAGCTATGGTAGGCAGGCATGCAGAGGATCTGGAGCATAGAGACACAGGTTTATTTAGGGCTAATTTTTCCAAACATAAAGCTTAAAGGAGCACAGTTCATCAACATACTGTTCATGGATATGATTTGTCCCTTCTTCAGGGCTCTCACCTTCCAGAGTAACTCACACTCAGGCTTCACCTTAAGCCTGCAAACAAAAACTTTATACGGAGCAACACCAACAGTGTTATTTAAAAATTCCTTCTTTATTTATTCAGTCTCTTTAAAAGCATGTTGTGCTTATACAGAAAAAAAGACCATACGCTTGAAACGTTTCGTGGTATCACACCACTTTCTCAAAAGCTGCATGGTATACCTATACAAAAAATGCCTTTTATACACATCACGTTAAGCCTTGCTGACTCTTTTCAGCTCTCATCCGCCTGGTCATGAATACCTCTGCTCCTTGCGGTGGCAGGAGGCACCCCCAGCTCCTCTGGGAGTTCCTGACACAGGCAGCCTTCCTGCCCTGTGTCCTGCTTTGAGAGTGACCTTCACTCAAGAACCAACTTCAAATCAACCCCCTGTGTAATCACACAGCCCTTTTATTTGCTGCTCACCTGCAGCCTAATCAGGCAGCTCCCTACAGCCGGCCAACTGAAAATACTAAGTGGAGTACGGAATGGAGGGTCTTTCCTGCTCTCCCTACATTCACTCCAGGGACCTGTTCATTTGGCTTTTTCTAAGCCAGTAACATAAACACAGCATTACCAGCTGCAAAACCAGGCATTTTACCTGGTGCTATTTGTATCCCACCTTTAACACTGGTGGAAATACACCAAATAATCATCTTTCCCATTGCATCTCTCACAGTATACTGTATATACTCGAGTATAAGCCTAGTTTTTCAGCACCCAAAATGTGCTGAAAAAGTCACCCTCGGCTTATACTCGAGTCGGGTGCCATGGGTCCCTCTAGACTAGCACCCTCTGTCTTTTGTGTGCACCTGCAACCAGACCCTCCAGTGCCCTGGCCTAGGCTCCCACTAGCAATACTTATTTCCCCTTACATCTCCTCCGGGACTGGGTCTGCTGCCAGTTTGCCAATGTGCAATAAGCGTGGGGTAGTACTCATATTGTTTTTGTTGACCCTCTTCTTCACTTACAGAGCTAGTTTACTGTTTTTCTTTGAAATAAATATTGAAAAACATATACCCCACTGATGCCTCAATTAATGTAATTTTATTGGTAGTTATTTTGATTATTAAAACTTAGCAGTAGTGGCTGCATTTCCCACCCTAGGCTTATACTCGAGTCAATAAGTTTTTCCAGTCTTCTTAGGTAAAATTAGGTACCTCGGCTTATATTCGGATCGGCTTATACTCGAGTATATACGGTATATATAGTTTGTTGTGAGTGTATAGATAGGTCAGTATATGCTGGGTTCACTCGCAAAGGGTTAAACTTGATGGACTTCGTCCTTTTTTTCAACCAACTACGGATCTGTTTATAAACAATATTAAGTTGCTGGGATCTGCTGGTCACTACCTCAAGCCTTGAAAGGATTCATACTGGATTACAGGTGCAAAAGCCTTGAATGTTGCCTGCTTTCTTTAACCTATAAAACTCTAAAACAAACCTTTAATTCTAAATATGTTGAGGAAATTGGAAGATACAGAAAAAAATGCATACATGCTAATCAAAATGTATAATAGGATGAGCACATAGGAGCAATAAAGCTTTCAAAAAGGTATCTTTATTGCATCATGTTTCTGGCCCATGGGTGTATATTATTTATGCACTCATTTGCTCTGTAATAGGCACATTTGAAAAAGGGCACAGAGTGACCTGAAACATGCTGTGTATGCAAGGGTTATTGCTTGTCTGTACTCCCCCTATTATATATTTTGATTCTCTTCTAACAGGTTTTTTAAAATCTGTCAGGGGTTGATGCATAGTGTCTGTAAGCGTAGAGCACAGAATAATTATTGCTTAAGTGTCTTCTCCACATTCTAGAGTTGTCAGCTGCCATTTTTGAAAGAACCAATAGGTGATGTCTGCTGAAAAATGTCAGTGAATGAGACTGGAGACGTGACTTTCGCATATACGGAGGTTGATTTACAGGCACATAAGAGTACAGTCACACCACAGATCCAGATAAAGATCTTTTGATGCTACAAAAGTAGGTGAGCTTCAGCTTACATCAATACATGCATTCAGTATATTAAAGCAAAGCAGATACTGAGAAGGTTGTCACTTGATATTGCCCTAAATATATGCTTTTGTGATAGGATTGTACTGCAGAAATGACCTAGTATTACTAATAAAAGCAGTGTTGATGGTAGAGCATTTGCATATGAAGGAATTTATCTCACAGAGAGAGGATAAATTAAATAGGACTTGGTCACCCAGACATAAAAAGCTGTATAATTAAAGTCCTGTTAAAATTAATCATTTTTTTTACTAACACATCCATACCCATTATAAAGGCATTTAAAAATCCTAGCTGTCAGTCATATATTGCCTGCCCCGCCTCTATTCCTTAGGCATAGATGTGGGGCAAACAATTACTTTTACTTTCCATTCAGTTCTTTGAAAGATGTTACTGTACTCCTCATTTTCCCCCTCCCTCCTCACTGTCTTATTGTATAGCCAGTGTGTAGGCATCAGGTCCCCCATTCTGGCACATACACAAGATTTTCCTTACTAACAAAATGGTTTCTGCCTGCTTGTTGCAGTTGTGTAACTCTGAGGAAAACAAGATTTAAACAATTGATATAGTGTAAGTGACATTTTTTTTTATGCTTGACTAACCTGAAAAGAACGTGGAATTATTTGTTAGGGTGACAGGTCTCCTTTAAAGGCCATTTGTAGATTGATAGTG
This sequence comes from Xenopus tropicalis, assembly GCF_000004195.4. Taxonomy (NCBI): domain Eukaryota; kingdom Metazoa; phylum Chordata; class Amphibia; order Anura; family Pipidae; genus Xenopus; species Xenopus tropicalis. The sequence goes on from NC_030679.2 coordinate 70,679,542, forward strand.
TTGATGAAGTCTACAAACTATGCATGAAACCTAATGATACATTAGAGAAATGGCACTAGAACCTTCCTGGTTGTGGGGTCAGGACTGACAGGCAGCACTATAGAACCTGCCACGCCCACACTGTTATAAAAAGGTTTGGAGGATAAGAGATCACTACTTTGTCAATTCAAACAGCAAAGCTGAATTAGCCTGTGGTTCACAAGGTACCAACAATTTATTATGAACATTAGTGAAGAGTGAATCTGTCCCTAAAAATTCGCAAAACACAAGTGCTGCTAATATTTTTTTGACAGTCTGTCCATTAACTGTAAAAAACAATTCATGAATGTCATAATAACCATATGGGATAATAAAATATTCCCCAAATGTCCATTATTAGCTCTTTGCTGCATTAGATTATATTGGACAAAACAAAAATTTCCTGTTTAAATCCTTACAACTTTTTAATAAAAACATCCTGTAGTGAACATTAAAAAACATTGAAAAAAACTGAAAAATGATTCTTGTTAAAGTGCATAAATGTTAAAACATATTGGATATGTTAGGTTGTCTAATATTGCATTCCTCAAAGTTGTTTAGAAGTTACTACTTTGCCATATATTGTAATTGTTTATTGTTTTGTTGTTGTTACCATTCCGCGTTTATTTATATTCTGTGTATTAAGTGTCAAGATTTTCTGCAACATTGCACAGTATGTTATGGGGCAAGAAATAACATTTTAATTGGGTTATGCAATTATGTTTGGCAGGTAGTGTACCTATGTGAATCTAATAGCACTGCTGTCATTCATGTGTAGCCTTATGTACTGTAACAGACACATTTGATTGAGCACATTTTAAATTGGATGTTCTTCAATTTATGCAGGCTTTAAAGCAATACTTTCTTTGAATATGACACGAGTTATCAAATATTCCATGACATGTTCCATTTTTGCAGAAACACATGAAGAAACAAATGTAAATTTTGCCTCGCTAATAAAAGCTGCTATATCTGAAAACTCAGAACAAGCATAAACAGAAGAGACACAGAAGCTGTACTATGAAAAAGATGGCAAAATGAAAACTAGCTTAGAAATATGTAAATTTACTTGCAACCCGTTCTGCATAATGCCATTATGTAAAATCTTGCCCTGGACAACAGTAATTTATACTATTCTTATATTGGAGATGTTCATTTGTCCTTAATTACAAGCTTTCTAGTACCTGTACTAAGCTTACCGCAGCTTCAACAATAACTGGTATTTATGCGCAGCAGAATTTGGGAGAGATGTATAATTAATCTGTGCAATAATAATTTGTGCTTGGATATATATGTCAATCATTAATATGCAAAGAACATTTTGTTATACTGTACATGAATATACATCTTATACTGAACTATTTTCTATGAACATTTCTAGTACATGATCCACCTATATCAACTGGGGTTTTAGGAAAGAAAGATTTGGGGAATCTGTTATTTAGTAAAGTATTAATCAACAAATGGTTTCTTGCTAAATGGAATGGACAGTTGGATACTTTTTTTTATCTTTGTAGCTACTGGTTAATAAACAAGTAAAGCAGCACATTCAGCTTAAGAAATGTTGCTATTTTTTGTAATTATAAAGCTCTACTTTGAAAATTAGGCTATTTTCATTGAAGCCCCTCTTACTGTATAAGACAGGGTAATTTATTCAAAGATCCTGATCTACATTTGAACAAACAAACTCCTTCCATCTCTAAGCACCAGCCGATCATTATCTTTTCAGTGTACAGGTAATTAGTCTGATTAGCTCCTTTAAAGGTCTATGCGACCAGGAAGTGAAAGGAAGTACTAAAATGAAACTGGTTTCATATTCTTGTTTAGTGCCAGAAATGAGGAAAACCATAGATATTTCTTAATATAAACAATATACAAAAGGTACTGTATGTTCAGCACAAGCCCTATCCATTCAGCTAACATTGAAAATACCATAATAACATGTACCTCAATATTTTCTTCTGAAAAGGAGTTAGTTATTCCAGTTGGTAATAACAAAAACCTCTGCTCTGGAGAAGCCAAAATCCTTACCAGAATATGGCCTTGAATAATTATACAAAGAGTTGAGCATTTTAGCATTCGGTAGTCACATTCATACAGGGTGTTTCCTTTTACTGTTGTTTGCCAGTAATCCAAGGAAAAACATTGGGGTGCTTATAATCAGTCTGTGTATTTTGTTGAAATAGAAAGAAAAATAGATGGCACATGGTACAGATAAAAAATATGGCAAAAGAACCAGTTAAAATCTGCAAAAAATCTCAACCTTGGGAGAAAGTTTGTGTTTCAACAGGAGAATTATCCCAAACACACGGCAAAGTAACATGGGAGTGGCTGTAAGTAATTAGTAGGATTAGTGGGAAATCCATGTCATCTGTCTAACCTGCATAACATTGAGAAAATCTGCCAGGAACAATTAAATAAAATTACTCCCAAACAATGTTTAAAGGTGGTGTGTACTGGACCTGAAATATTTAAACTTGTTATTATTGTTGGAAATATGGTTGCTGAATTCAGTATGCTTCACTTTTTTATTTTCGTATTTTTTTTCAAAAATAAAGTAATAATGATAATAATAATCATAGATTATTATATCAAATATATATATTGTAAACTAGCGGGATCCAGGACAGACACTTTCTTGGCTTTATGGCAGTTTATTTACACAGGGGTGCCCATTTCAGCATACAAAACAAATCATAAAAATAAACCCTGCCCTCTGGGCACTACCTTCACACATTAGATTAGTTCCCTCACTAACCTGGGCCCCTTGTGGACTACCAGTAAGAAAACACAAATGTTGGGGTCACCCCTGTACTCACAACACTTCTGGGGGATTAGCTCAGCCTCCTGGCTTTCCTTTCAGCTCCTTAGATCCTCAGTCTCTTGGCAGCTTTCTCAAGTCTGGGCTCCCTCTGCTTCTGGCAGTGGCAGGCAGCACCCCCAGCCCCTCTGGGAGTCCTAACACAGAGAGGTGTCCTTCCTGCTCTTTGCCCTGCTCTGAGAGACTGTCTCACACCTTTCTATACCATTAAATACCTTTTCCACAGGACAGCCTTCCTGTGGAAAGTATGCTCCAATAGGTGAGCTGGACTACTGGAATGGATCGCCGCTTGTTCCTTCCAGAACCCTATAGCTTTCAGGGCCAGACAGCAACATCCTTTAAACAGAGAAACCATTCTCTGTTTATCATCCTCTCCCTTAAAGATTACATCTCCCACTATGGAGAACTTGAAGGGAAAGCTCACCTTTTCTCTCATTTGTTGGGCCATTCTACCACAATATATATATGTTTTTTTTTAAACTAAATTTTCTAAAAACTATGAAATTAACATATAAATGCAGAAGTCAATTTAAGTGTAGGGTTTGTATTTCAGGAATATGAGAGTACTAGTCAAATACATTTTAAAGTCAATATATAGCAAAGCATTTGCAGATTCCCATTTGTGTTCTGATCACTTTAGCTTGTTTGCAGCTTCATTATTTGTTTACTTCTTGCCATAATTTTGAACCTGTTCATGTCCCTTATGTTTCTCTGCTCTGATTAGCATTTATTTGTTTTCAGTAGTAATGAGCGAATCTGTCCCGTTTTGCTTTGTTGTAAAATCTGCAAAACGACAAAAAAATTCGAAAAATGTAAAAAAATCTGCGAGATTTGTTTGTCGCCCTACTTTTTTGTTGCCCTTGTTGCACTTATCACCTATATTTATTTTTAGAAAGTCTCTAAAATTGTCCCAATGATGCAGTAAACAGACTTAAAACTTGCCTTAAACTGACCTAAAGCTTGAGGAAGACCATAAGCACCACTATTATGCCTATTTATAGGTGGCTTTATGAATAGAGCCTACCCTACATTGCTTACATATAATTAAGTTTCTAGGGGAGCAGATCCCAATAAGCAGTTATATGTTAAATAATTTTGTCAGTTTCCGGCTGATTATTAAATATCTACAAATAACCTAAACAGTTTGTTGCTTAGTAAATGTAAATGCATTCTCTTCATATGTCAGAGTGGACCCTATGGGGCAAATATATTAAATTAAATGTATGATTGTGATAAAAAATAGAGACTAGTCAGGATTAATTGCACATTTTTCCTGCAATCATGATTCTGCGTATATTTGTATAAAATTTTGAATGGATTGATGAAGATTGTGTCACACAGCAAATCACAGAAAAGGCTGCAAATCATGTTTCCATTCATTTTTAAGCAAATTTCTTGCTTGAATAGTAAAGATGCCCTTCACATTTACTTCTATGGCATCTCAACAGGTTTTAAGTGGTGCAATATCCATTAAAATTTTGCAAAATTGCTGTAAAAAAATGTCAGAAGCATCATTTTTGGCCTCAGTTTTGCACAATTTACAGGAAATTGTGCCATTATTGATAAATTACCCCCTAAGTGTTGAGTTAATTGCTTTATATTAACCAACCTCGTTATTTTCTTAAGGTTCACAATGTCATTGTATAATGAAAAAACGAGTTGAACATCTAATGAAACTGAAAATGAAATCTAAAGTTTGTGAAGATAATAGAATTATCTAAGTCTGTTGGAACTCGTTGCATTATTTTATGGAAAATAGGCATTGATATTTTTTAAAATGCTCTTGAACTGCTTTCTCTAACAAAGCACTCAAGAACAGTGCTTAAAGACAACCAATAAACAAGGTCTCTAATGCCTCTTTAGTCAACAATTAATTAATAGGGGTCAAAACCCTACTTAAAAGGAAATGTTTCTAATGCAGTTTATAACATTAAAATCAGACCATGTGTTTACCCTTGAGTACTGGGATTGGGAAACACAGTTCTGCTTGGATTATAAAGATTTACCCAACAGCAAAATTCTCTCATTGCATTGATAATCTAAGCCTGACAAGCATGTTTATGCAAGGCTGATTTGCATTTCTGTATTTTCACATATTTAATTGTAGAGTTTTCTCTGTACACTGGAAAAGAGATAAAAATGATAACAAATATGCTTTTCCATTATATGTGTATCCATTATACAGCTGAACAAAAAATATTCACAATGAGTGACAATAAAGCTTTTTTTTGGAATTTTAGAAAGTGGATTTTAAGTTAAAGAGAGATTAAAGTTAACAGCCCATGAAGCTGCCTTCTTAGATGGTCCCATTTCAGTCATGGAAGTAGCTGAGATACCTCCACAAACGGCTTCCCACCACTTAGTATAATCTTCAGGGTGCCCTTCTCACAAAACCTACTGCATGCTGCAGTGGTGGGTTTTCTACCTCCCTCCTTCTACAAAGCAATTATAGTGTCCATAGCCAAAAAAGGTAAGGACCCCAAGCTCTGAGACTCTTACAGGGCAATGTCTCTAATTAACACAGATGAAAATATTTTTGCTATAAGGTTGCACCCACTCTGATTCACTCGGATCAAATGGGGTTCATGCCTGAAAAATCCACAGCCACCAACCTTAGACAAATCTATACTCATCTAAACACTTAACACGAAAATCTTGGTTAAAGAGTACTGGTCTCTCTAGATTCATTGGAGGCCTTTGAGGTACTGAAGTGCTTTGGCCCAAACTTTATAAGATAGGTGCACTTGTTATACAAATGGCCTTCAGCCCACATTAGGATTAACAAAGTCTAACCTACTCCTCCCCCCTGGAGAGGGGCACCAGACAGAAATGCCTCTCCATTCCTACTGCTATTTGCAGTTGCCATTGAACCCATGGCTTTACAATGTAGATGATCTCCCAACACATTTGGCATTAAATTCAATTCAATGGAAGACAAGTTGGCCCACTATGTGAATAACCTGCTTTTTTTGCTAATCCTTCTATATCTCTGCAGTCAGCATGGTGTGTCCTTAGGTTCAGCAGTTATCCTGGGCTCACTATTGATAAGTCTAAATTAGTCATACTAACACTTGATCCAATTTCTTACCATCCCTCCACCACTCAAGACCTTTAATGGGTTGCCAAGTTTCACTATCTGGGCATTCAGATATTCCCTACTACCACACCATATACTGAAAATAACACTGATCTGGTCCAAACAATGTGGGCAGGAGTAAACATATAAGATTTTATATTTACCCAAGTTATTGTACAAGTTACACAACTTCCCTATCTGGGTCCCGAAGAAGGTAATCCTTTTTCTATGGATCAATAAAGTTTTAAGGATGACCTGTCCTTAAACTTGAAGTCCATCAAGTTTAACCCCTCCAAATGAACCCCAGTGCACAGAAATACACTCACACACTGACAAATCTAAATACTCACATATATAAACTATAAATATATATATATATATATACCAATACTAACTGTAGATTTTGGTATCACTATAACTTTTTGTATTATGCTTGCTCAAGAAATCATCCAAGGCGCTCCTAAAGGAATTAATAAATTTTGCCATCACCAGGCAGGGCATTTTTTAACCTCATTGCATTAACCATGAAGAACCACCTACACTGCTTCAAATGAAATTTCTGTGTCTCTAATCTAATGTACTTGTACAGAGTAATCATGTCCCCTCGCAAGTGCCTTTTTTTCCCAGAGAAAACAACACCAAACTGTAAAAAAAAAACCTCATAGTTTAAATCTTCCATCCCCTTTACCAGTTTAGTTGCACGTCTCTGCACTCTCTCCACCTCATTAATATCCTTCTTAAGGTACTGGAGTCCAAAACTGCACCGCATACTAAATGTATACCAGATACCTATAAAGAGGCAAAACTATATTTTCATCCCTTGAGTTAATGCGCTTTTTTATGCAAGACAGCACTTTATTTTATCTTTAGTAGCCATGGAATGATGCTGCCTGAAACTAGAAAACTTGTTATTCACAAAAATCTCCAGATCTTTCTCAGTTAAGGGTACAACAAAAATGCTAACATTTAGGGGCAAATACAAGTTTGTGGGGGAAAAAAAAAACGCAGACGTGAAAAAAATAGCTGCAACAAAACTTGCACGAGTTTTCTTTTGAATGCTAGCTTACTTAAGGCAAAAACACTATATGAAACCTCTGGCCGGATTTGAACCTTTGGCATAGCTGAAAATACACACCGACCCCTGTTCTGATTTTGCCTACACCATCTGCTGCACTGGACAGTATGCCTATGAATATGTAGCTATCAAATTACTGCTTGATATTGAACCGTATTTCTGTATTCTGACAATATGAATGTATGGTGTGGGACACAATTGTTTCATGAATAATTATATTGTCCCCAATCCCCTATTTAAATCTCTAATACATACTAAATCATTTATTTTTAAGCAATCAATTTTTCATAGCTCTTTAACACCAAGATATTCACAACAAGACAATTACAAACAAGAACCTATTGCCCTTTAGGAAGCAATGCATTAAGATGTACTTCTTCATTCTCTATCTGGCCTGGAGGCCAAAGGTTATATTACTGCATCAACAAGTGTCTGTGATTCATTTCATAAATTTAAACCCATCAATCCTCCTTATCCAGAAAAATATCATAACAGAAAGGCGTCAAAGCTATTTTTTTCTAGTTGTTTTCATTGTTCACTTACCATTTTAAAAGGTTTTACTACGGTGATATGAATTTAGAATAATAAGTAAACCCAAATCTAGAGTATGTCATTTAGGTAATATAATGCTAGTGTGAAATACTCGCCTACTGTTTTTCTCTTTGGAAGCTCAAGTGCTCACCAAAGTAATATTTTTACTTGGGTTTGTTAAAATTCACCATTAATAAATATGCCTCTAAATAGTGATGAGCACAATTTGTTGGCCAGGCATGGATCTGCGGCAAATTTGACAGGTTTTTTTGCAGAACGGGCACAAAAATTCGCCACAGAAAAAATCTGCATAAAAAAATTGTTGCATGCATCAAAAAAAGTCACACACTTTAAAAAAGTCCAGTTTTGCAAATTTTCCGCCGTTTTACAATTTTTTCACAGTTTCGCAAATTTTATATAGTAAATAAAATAGCAGTAGTAATATAATAGTAGTAGTAAAGCTCTGTGCCCCCAAATTTGGACCCAGTACCTCTTCATTTTATTTTTATGCAGAGGATAACAGAGGATCAAAGATGGGGAGCTGCTGAAGGCATGGATTATTACTGTAATTGAGATACTGAAACTCTGGCTAGTTAACTGCAGAAAATGAGGTATTTCTAGCTGTATTCTTGTTAGGCTTTTCTTTCCTTTAAGAAAGATCACATGTTCAACACACATTTTGTAAAGCTATGTTGGTTTCAGTAAATATTTAAAAAGTACATTTTCTATGGGTGTCAATCCAGTTGCTGTGAGATTAGAGCATAAATCTCCTTTGATGTGCTCTGCCTTGGGAAAATATGTGTACAATAAATGGGCTTCACCGGACAGGTGGATCCTGATGTGTCAGACATAATGCTTTATTTCACAGAAAGAAAGTACAATAATGCAGCCTACATTTGTATACCAATAACGATGCATTAGAGTAAACTGCCTTTGAACATTGTGAAGTGCCTCCATTATTTTCCTCCACATGATTGCAATGCTCTCCATTTTCTTACAATAAAAATAGCTCTCAGTAGGAAATGCATTTGCTTTCTAAGCAAATATAGACACTGTTGGATAAAAAGGACCACATAATAATAATCTCAGTGATAACTATAACCTATTTATAACAAGGTTTTCACCTCTCTATATTTTTCATACATAGTAAAGAGTGTGTTTATAATGTATACAAACATTGCCTCCTAAGCCATTTCTGTTTGTACTACTGTTTCATTTGGTAATGCTATTCTCTTTTAACTAATATAATTGATATATATACAATATGATTGCTTATTTCGCTCAGATAGAGAGAATACTACAACCAATAAATGTAAAGGAGGTTAAAACCGCTGCAAATGAATCGGTTGTTCATGTAATTTATAAGAGGTTTACTTAATGAACATCTACTGTAAAGATGGTGGCTGATTCAAACATGTGATCAAAGCTTCTGCAGCAACTTTTTTTTTTTTTTTACTATTACCTAAAGACATAACAAAGACACTGATCTAGTTCTGCTATTTGCACTCTCTTTTTCAACTCAGTTAACAGGTAATTTGCTCTGGATGAATGTTCTGAATAGTAGTGCACTAATATGTCTGCTTTTAGGCAATATTCAACTTCAGTTCTCAGTAGTATTCAACTGCCCATGACTTAAATGTTGTGTGCTTTAATAGGGTAGCAAAGCTGGGTATATGGAGAGGGTATGGTGGATTACTTAAAGACATATGGACAGTGAGCTTAGGGACCCAATAAAAAAAATATTCCCAGTATCAACAGTATTTTTTAACAATATTTTCCCATATCAACAATATTTTTGTAGTTCCGGGCAACTGCAAGTGAAATACTTGAGCAATTTGTCTCAATAAATGTATTATTCTAGGCTTTGTAAATACAAATATATACTGTATGCTTGTGGACACTCTTATGCCATTTTTAATCCAAGAGTTGTTGATTTGGGGCAGTGCAGATTAGCATCTGCCATTTCTGCATTTACAGGGCACCAAGCCAAATTCTTTAGAATTGGTAAAGGCAGATGTTTGGTGCAAGGACAATGATAGTTCCTATAAGCTATTACTGCCCTCACAAATCCTTACAGGAAAGAAATTGGTACACAAATTAATTATGCTTTATAAGAATTATCTAAGTATAATATGGTCTAAAGCAGGACATTTGGATGAATAAGAAAGGTAACAGAACCACATAAACCAAATTTCTAGGACATTAAAATATAACATTTTACATAACAAAATGCATATAGAAGTGAAGGAAATTGTGTGATGACTGAAATAATGTATCAATTAAAAATTAAGCACCATAGGCTATATGAACCTTTAAAGGAAAACTATACCTTCGAACAGCTCATTTGTAAAATATACTTTTTTAGTAGTATGTGCCATTGGGTGATCCTAAATAGAAAATTCACTGTGCACTCAAACAAACCACACATACATTTTAGGTCACATGAGCCAATGAATGAACAAAGATCTGTTTTTTACTCACATTTCTTCTTGTTGCAATTAGAGCTGTATTATTTACTGTCAGGTGATCTCTAAGGGAGCACACACCATCACAAAATGGTGGCTCAAAATATGTAAAAGGGCAATATTTAGTGATATATATATTCCAGTTAGTTTTATAAACTATCTGTTTTTTAAGTATTTATTATGGGGGTATAGTTTTTCTTAATAACATTTACAGTGATTATATTAAATATGGAAATTAGAGATATACATGGACAATTGCTTTTATGCACTGCACACATTTATTTAACAGATATGTGTTACAGAATTGGAAGTGGACTTTCTTGATTTGGATTTGTTTTTTTAGCAAAAGTCAAAACTATTCTGGCAACATGCAAAGTACAATGGATGAAAGAAATTGTAATTTATTTTTAAATTGTATTTCTATTTCAAATGAAAACAGGCAACATGTCATGTTGTTACAAGCAAGCATAGAGATTATAGTAAGGGCAATGAAATTGCTTCTCCAGGCAGTCTTGAACTGACACTGACATATTGATTAAGAGGGCTGTCTTGAATTCAACAAATGTTGGTGTTTTATATCAATAAAATGAAAGTAGCCTTAAAACGTATTATGCGTGAAAAGATTGTGTTATTAGTTAAGGTACAACACCTATCTACAGAAACACTTTGCATCTTATGTAAGTACTATGATTCCTTTTCTAAAAATATTCATCTGTGTTTCCCATCTCCCATATCATAGTATCTCCACAGATAATATCTCCCTTGGTGTTACATTAGATTAAATACTGGCTCTACAGACATCATTGCAATATGGGATAAAAGTAATAAAGAAGAAAAATATCACAAAAATAATTACTTCATCTGCAAAGCAAAACTGTTTCTGTGGAAACAGACTATTAGAGGATCACATAAACATATTGCTTTAAGAGAAGCCTGTCAAAAATGCACCTTAGACCATAACAGCATTGTCAGCAGGCAGTAGCAGCAAGAGGTGCAGCTTATTTCAGAAAAAAGAACTGATTATTGATAAACAAGAGGTAAAGACTTGCAATAGCAAGCACAGAGATGGTTAGGGACCGGTAGAAATGATAACGGCACCATGGAAACTCAGTTATGATCATAAAATTGACAAGCCATTTTCAAATGGGTTTTGGTCTGGGCAATATTGTTCTGCCATTTAAAGCAGAAAGTGAGGGAAGATAAAGCCTGTGAAACCAATGCTTTGGTCTTGCCAATCTATAACCTATAAAAGCTTATGGGGAGGATTAAGCCCTGTGACTGGGACTAATGTTCTGGTCAGAAGACACGTTTCTCAAGATTTGCAGCCAAGCAGGCAAGTGCTGGCCTATGAAAAATATGACAAAGGTAAATAGTTTACCTTGACATAGTATAGTGGTTTTGTCACTTCATCACTTATGGTAACACAATATTCAGCTTTTTTCCACATATGTAGTTTGGTGCCATCAGTAAATGTGGACATATTTCATCCTAGACCATCTACAAGTTCATTAAAGTTTTTTAAATTTTAACTAAAGAAGTGAAAATGTCTGAGCTAATTACTAATCCCTGTGGTCTTTTACATTACACTATAACCCATTTAAAAAGCATTTTATAGCATACATCCTTTTGTCACTTAGCTTCTTACAATTAGATAGTGCACTTATGTTTCATCCTGTAGTGACCTAAGGATAAAGCAATTTTTTAAATATAATTCCTTATACACATAGTTCAATTTTTAAATACCATTTTCTTTTTCCATTTTTTTACCAGTGTCTTTTATAATATTTAGTACAGTAATTGCACTTTTTATGTCTAATTGTTCTTTGATCAATCATCTAATGATTCGTTTACTACTTGATTTAAGAGCCCCGTAACACGGTTTGTGCAATCACATGCAAAAACTACTAGTGAGTTGTCACGATCACGCCACTCTCAGATGCACGTGACACCGGGACGGGGAGACAAGGGGTTACACTTAGTCACCTTTCACACACCCAAACACACCACCGCCCCAAATAACTATTCGCTGCCACCATCTCATTAACAGGGGATAGAAACCTAATCTGAATATCTCCCTGCTCTCTAAAACAGGTACTATTTCCCAATAAATACCACACACTACTATTTCCCAACAAATGTATTACACACTCTCTCTCATTGTAGTTAGGGGTTGCTTCTACTAATTCAACAAGCACTCTAGCAGCCAAAGGGTTAAATTACAGTCAGTCAATTACAGTTTTTGTTAGAGCATCCAGACAAAACGTACTAAATTTTATATTTAATATTACAAAAGTAAACAGTGCATATACAAAGATTTTATAAAAAGAGATATACACATGAATTTCCTTTGTGTCTCCTGAGGCAAGAGTTGAAAAACCTGAGCATACACCCAAACAGAATTGGAACTTCAAGTATGAGCTATCAGTAACTGAGTCTGTGCCCTTTTATCCCTTTCTGGGACCCTTCCTCATTACCGTATGCATGAGGAGGGAGTGTCAAGGAACTTGTCCCTTGTGACCCCCTGTAGAGGGCTGCAATTCTCAGGCCAGTTTCTTGTCACATAATATTGGTACTTGCCAGTATCCAATATTATTATGAAAATATGGGCTTGCTTTAACCTATATGTGAGCGATTAGAACGATACCAAACATGAGGGGTGTCTCATGTTCCAGTCCCCCAGAAACTATCCCTCCTAACTGGTGGGTTTAGGCAGTCCATGTTTGGTATCATTAGGAAGCATGTGACCTCATAACCAATATATGATTTATGAGGATGTGAGCCCTAAAGCAAAGGAGATATGGATCCCTTTTTATAATCCATATTTTTCCATAGCTGTTTCCCCCTGCAGTAATAGGCCCACTTTCTTTGATCAACAGATCAAAGAAACCAATTGCCCCAGCTTCCTTGCACAAATAGCTGGCTCCGAATTGTCTGATAAGTTTGTCGCCTTCCACAGTCCCTTGTTGCGTATTTAATTAATTAAGGGTATCTTGTGGACCCAAAGCCAAATGTTTGCAGGTTTAACTCTGGACATGCCAGAAAAATATATTAATATTAATATTGTCCTGGCATGACAGTGAGTTTTTGAACAAGCTCTCCTTTTCAGCAAATAATTGCTTTGGCTTGCTGCTGAACTCAATAAAAAAAAGAAAAACAACGTTTTTCCCCTCCCATGGGAGTCTTTTTGGCAGACATGAAAAAAACTTGCCAGGTTTTAGGTGGCAGACTTTTTATTTTTTCAAAAACCCACTAGTGGTATAAACAACACCACTTGATTTATCTGACTTCAGTTCAACAGCAAGCCAAAGCAATTGACTTCACAAAACATGATTGAGTTCAGGAACTTGCAGTTTCTGCAAGTGATTGCACAAACCTGGGCACTTGAGGGTACATAAATCAGGCCCTTAGTGTGTCATGGTATTACATTGAGATCGAGACATGTCATTACACAAAGAACAGCTTTTTAAGGACACTGGCAACTTTTTATTTGAAATTCTGTATACATCATAGTAGATTTAAATTATTCTTATATATATTTTGCATGGCAAAATATAATTTTATTTTGATGTGTCCACTGCATTTTGGTATTTTGGCATTGAGATCTGACTATAATCTTGTATTGTAAAATGGAGTTAAAGGAACAGTAACACCAAAAAATGAAAGTTTATAAAATACTTACAGTATAATGCACTGTTGCACTGCACTGCTACAACTGGTGTGTTTGCTACAGAAAGTCTACTATAGTTTATATAAACAAAGCTACTGTGTAGGCATGAAGGCAGTCATTCAAATGAGAAAAGGCACAGGTTACTTAGCAGATAACAGATAAAAGACCATTATATTCTACAGGGCTTATCTGTTATCTGTTCCAGACTAATAATGGTAGAACATTGGTCGAACTGGACTCTCTTACCCAGATGGACCCTTGCTAAGTGGAGGAGGAAGGGAGGGAGTCTTATATAATTAAGCATCTCTACTGCCAAAAGTACAAATAAAGATAGGAAGCCAGAGGTTCTTAAAAACAAAGTAATAGAAACACTATATTGCCTAGGCATCCACATGGTTATAAAAGACTAAATGAGGCAGTATTTATAAGATGTTAGATACAATCAAGATAAAGTAGGGTCTGGGACACCACTGTGGAGACAGCAGGTTAGGATGCACCTTTACAGTTTCTAGTAATAGTGGTTCAGATTCCCTACAGCAGAGATGGATCAAGAAGTAGAACATAACCTGAATCACTCTAGCCTAAGGCGGTCCCTATACTTTAATTATACTAGTTTAGTAGTTTACACTCCTATACCTCCCATTCTACCTGAAAGAAAAATATATTTTGAGAATAATATAATGATTTGGGGTGATTTTGATGGCTGTTATGATGGTCAGAGTATACATTCAAAAAATAACTTTTCTTAAACAGTGTATGGGATTTGTTATCTGTAAACCTGATATCCAGGATGCTCCAAATTAGTTGAAAGCTATGCCCCATAAACTACATTTTAATCAAATAATTCAGATTTTAAAAAAATATTAATTTTTCTCTGTAATAATAAAACAGTGCCTTGTACTTGATCGAAACTAAGATATAATTAATCCTTATCGGAGGCAAAAGAACACTATTGGGTTTAATTCATGTTAAAATGATGTTTTAGTAGACTTAAGGCTTGAGAATCCAAATTATGAAAATATACCTTTTCCTGAAAGCATTCTGGATAATAAGTCCCATACCTATATATTAAGGGACAGAGGACTTTAAATAAAAGCAATGTAATAAATAAAGGACAACGCATTACATTTGTTACCAAATATCACGCACATAGTGATCGGATACAACTTATTTTAAACAGACATTGGCATTTACTCAGGGAGTCTTATCCCTCCATTACAATGTTTCAACAACCTCCTATGATGTCATTTCGTAGAGGAGGTACTATTGGTAGTAGATTGGTACGAGCTGAGGTTCCTGCCATACCAAAGAAATTTACTTTTCTGGGTCCTACCAGGGAGGGTATGTATAAGTGTAAGGGTTGCTCACAATGCCACTTTGTTATGACAGGACCCGAATTTACGAATCCTCTCACTGGTAAATCATATAAGATACATGGACATAATACATATGACTCCAGTTTTGTGGTGTACATGTTGATTTGTCCATGTGATCTTATTTATGTGGGTGAAACTACTCAAAAAGTCAGAGACAGGTTTTCACAACATAGGTCTACTTTTAATACAGAACCTTACCTGTTTCTAGACATTGTTTAGAAATGGGACATACCTCTGATGATCTGAGATTTTGTGTTATACAACATATTTCTCCTTTAAAAAGAGGAGGTGATCATGTCATGTGCTTAAAAAGAACAGAGGTTGAATGGATCCATCGTCTTAATGCATTGACCCCTAATGGCTTAAATAGGGATTTTGATTTACATCTTTTCTTGTAATTTAATTTTTAGTGTTTTTTATTTTACTACAGTGTTATGATGGGGTGAACTAATATGTTTCTAATCTTTATCTGGGGTGTTTTGCTAGATTTGATTTATTTGCTATATGGGGAATAATGTCTGATTACCTAAGTAACTATACCTTTATGCAATGTATGACTGTCATGATATATCATGGAATGGGTGTGCTTGCTTCCTTGTAGGTGTGACGCATTGGTTGGCGTCTTGTCTCCAAGGGACCTGGTACGTCACTTCCGTGTGCTTATTTATACACAGAACTTACAACGGATGTATACTACAGAGTTTTGAACAGTCACAGTAATACGCTTGAGAAAGGGATATGGTATTCCCGAAACGTTGCGTGCTGACTGTTATTGTAATGGACAAAGTTTTACACGGATGTTTTTTGTATTTGGATCTTGTTTAATCTGAGCTTAAATAAAAGCTAAGTTTTATCTATTTGGAGTGCGACTCGGTTGGAATACATATATATATATATATATTTATTTCATTTCTGATAAATATATACATATATTTTCCACTGCTTAGCCAGATGTCTATGGAGTTTATGATTCAAGAAGAATCTTTGGAGAAAATTCCAGTTACTACCAAGTTTACCAGTTCCCAATGTAACAGAATGAACTTTTGCATTGCAATAGTTTACTAATATTATTACTGCAATATGAGCAAATCATAGCTTAAGATAAGCAAACACAGCCTGAGCAGGCTTAAGTGAATCACTAAGTTGCTTTTCTGATTCTCTGAATAAGAAGTAGCAGAATATATTCAAGATACCATTGTAATTGCAGGCGGGGACATGTAAATCTGTCATGAATTATGTATTCATTACATCTTTATCTGAATTATTTTAGCATGAAGCTGCAATGAAGCCGTATACATTTTTCTAAATTACTGAATAATTACATTAATCTGCCCTTTCTCTGCATCTGCCCAGAATACTAATTCATAAGTTTAACGGCATTGTATTCCCATTAATACCTCTTAATACAAACAGATAACTAAACTAATTAAAGCAACTAACTCAAAATAAATTAAATGACAAAGCAAAATCTCTGTTATTCTAAAATTTAAATTTAATTTCATTTAAAGACTTAATTACTTTCATTTGATTATATTGCAAGTCCTACTGGCTGATTTGAGTCTGAATAAAACCATCTAATTTATTTTATATTATAACTCGAAGCCTTTTACAGTCAAATCGCTTTACAGTGATCCAAAGTAACATTTATATTCATACCACATACTGAGATTTAACATTTGTTGCCAATATAAAATGCAAATCTCACACTCAAACAGACAAAAACACATACATCAAAACCCAGAACTTCATGAAAAACATTTTACTGACATTATAGCATATACTTTTATGCATATTGAACCTAAAGGCAAAGTGCAGCTTGCATACAAACATAAACACAGACACACACGCAGGTATAGTATGTAATACATGAACTCTTTAACTGGTTGGTATGTGAATCCTTTAATGAGGCACTCAGGGACTACATAAATGGCCTTTATTAGCAAGAGTGGGCTAGTATTAAATGTATTTAAAAATAATTGCAACCACAAACCTGGGCAGGTTATAATTTAATCCCTTGTGTGCTTTGAACAGTTCATACCTCAAATAATCATAGTGACATTCAGAAACTTTGGCGAAGGAACCCTATTTGGATACCAAGTGGTGTACTCTACATACACTGCATGGCTGAGAGACAGTAAGATCATTATTATATATATATAATATATATATACTGTATAATATAATTATTATTATATTATGTTACTGGTTTTAAAAATCCACTTTGCCACTTAAGGTTTGCAGATGACCCTATATCACTTTGTAAACCCTTTTTCCATGCATCAGTGACAGGGGAAAGCATTAGCTGGACTACTGGAGTGGCAATTTATATTATTGTTATTTTGGGGGACTACCAAGGGCTTTGTTTTTAAATGTTTTGCTTGGCATTATGTAAAACATTTTTCTATTTTTTTTTTTTTAATTTCTGTATCTTTTCTACCTGATAAACAATTTTGTTTGCTTTAGAAGTTCCACTATATAGCAACAAGGATGTGGTTCAAGCTCCAAAATTGACCCACATTTACATAGCAAATAATCAATAACCTTTTTAGAATGAAATGCTTTTGGTACTTCATTGAAGATAAACATAGGTTAGATGCCATCCATAGCGGTCAACATACACTTCTCGGATGAAAACCCCTCATATAAAATAGGACTATGCCATTTGCAGGTGCTGGACCAACAGATATAAGAGGTAATTTACTATGACCCAGGAAATAAGTGCAAGAGCTCTAAGTGGTGTAAAAGTACACTACTATTCAAAAAGCACTTGTGCCTTAGGTGCAAAGTGCAGTGCCTATGAATGCAAGGCAGCTGTGCCCATAGGTCAGGTTGTACGTAGCACATTTTGCTATGGTTATGCAAAGTTCAAGCTTGCATAGTGGACAGTAAATAACTACATGAAACTAAGTTATTAGAAGAAACAGCGTTCAGTTTACAGAACTGTCATACTAAATCTACAATAAAATGCAATAAAATACATGTGATATATATGTTCTGCTGTCCTGTAACTGTAAGCTTGTAATACTAGCATGTTTATTCATTTGTACAAACAAGATGAATATGCTGGTTATTGCTATTACTACTGATCATATCTAAACTGAAATCCAAACTAGCCAGAGGTAATCAACACTACATTATATGAGCACAAAATAGCGACAGAACTTCACACGTTTATAATAAGTGTTTTGTAATTCAGTCAAAATAAGATACAGTAAGTACTCACGCAGAGATGGACTGTCAATCCAAACAGAGCAAAATACTAAACTCACATCTCAGGCTCTCCCCGATAATCAATATCATTAATAATATTATCATTAAAGCCACACTATCATCAAAAATAAAGTAAACATTGGTACCTGAAAACAATATTTTTACAATATTTACTACATTAAAGGACAAGGAAAGGCAAAGTCACTTGGGGGTGCCAAAATGTTAGGCACCCCCAAGTGACTTTAATCGCTTACCTTGTACCCCTGGCCGGTGCCCCTGTTAGGAGAAAACAGCACCAGCCCGGGGTACCTGTAGCAAGAGCTTCCTCCTTTTCGCTTCGTTTTCAAAGGACTAAATGACGCGCGCATGCGCAGTAGAGTGAAAAGCTGACTTCTCTGTTAAAGTGCTGCAGCTACCCCGGGCTGGTGCTGTTCTCTCCGTACAGGGGCACCAGCCCAGGGTAAAAGGTAGGCAATTAAAGTCACTTGGGGGTGCCTAACATTTTGGCACCCCCAAATGACTTTGCCTTTCCTTCTCCTTTAAACAATTTTACATTTGCACTTAAAAGGGAACTCTGGCTTTCAAACCAAAACTTGTTAAAGAGCCTCACACAAAACAGAAACCCCTAATATACCTGTCACTGTAATCTGTTATTTATGAAAGTATGAATAAATGCCCTTTTATATGCTGAAATCCAGCTGCAAAACAGTTCAGCATGTGGTGGAACGAGTGGACAAATTGTTGGGAGGGGCTGGGGAAGACCCGGCGGTCTTGGTACACATAGGTACCAATGACAAAGTTAGAGGAGGGGGGGAAGTCCTCATGAACGATTTTAAAAAGCTAAGTGCAAAGTTGAGGGTGAGGACTTCCAAGGTAATTTTCTCAGAGATATTACCTGTGCCACGAGCAACATTAAGAAGGCAGCGGGAGCTTAGAGAGATTAATGCGTGGCTGAGAGATTGGTGCAGGGAGGAGGGCTTTGGGTTTCTCCAGAACTGGGCTGATTTCTCAATCGGCTACAAGCTCTTTGCCAGGGATGGGCTGCACCTCAATGATGATGGGGCAGCTGCTTTGGGGGAAAAGATGGCTAGCGGGTTGGAGGAGATTTTAAACTAGGAGTGGGGGGGAGGGTGCAGCGGGAAATTCTGTGGGAGACAGGATAGATGAGGTAGTGGGCATAGTAAGGGAAAATGGGGGAGGAGACTTGCTTCGGGATACTGATAATGGCAGGGAGGCCCATAAGTTGTTTACACGTTATTCTCACGCCAGAACCAGTATTAAATGTATGTTTACCAATGCAAGGAGTCTGACTGGTAAAATGGGAGAGCTGGAGGTACTGGCGTTGGAGCAGAAATATGATGTGATTGGCATTGCTGAAACTTGGTTGAATGAGTCTCATGACTGGGCAGTTAATATTGGGGGGTATACATTGTTTCGGAGGGACAGGGGCAATAGAAAAGGAGGAGGAGTGTGTCTGTTCATTAAGCAGGAATTAAAAGCAAATATTAAGGAGGAAGTGATGGGGGTAACAGAGGGAGCTGAATCCTTATGGGTTGAGCTTCTCACAGATAGTAAAGAATCTACCAAACTAATTGTAGGGGTATGCTATAGACCCCCTAATGTAAGCGAAGAGGAGGAGGCCCAGCTACTGTTGCAAATAGAAAAGGCTGCTAGTTTGGGACAAGTGATAATAATGGGGGATTTTAATTACCCTGATATTGACTGGGGCAATAGTACTGCCAGGACAGTAAATGGGAACAAGTTTATAAACTTGCTGCACGACAACTTTATGTCACAGGTTGTTGAGGAGCCAACCAGGAACCATGCTATACTAGATCTAGTGTTCTCTAATGACCCAGAACGTATAGCAAATGTGCAAGTGGTTGAACCCCTGGGTAATAGTGACCATAATGTTATTTCATTTGATGTTTGGTGCAGGAAACAAATTTACACGGGGGCAACAAAGACACTGAATTTTAGGAAGGCAAATTTTAGCTCCTTAAGGGCAGCACTTCAGGGCATAGATTGGGGCATTATGTTTTCTGATAAAAACACAGAGCAGAAATGGTTGTCATTTAAAATGATATTAAATCATTACTGTTCTCAATTCATTCCATTAATAAGAAAAAGTAGAAGTGTTAAGAATCACCCTATGTGGCTTAACTCTGAGGTAAAGAAGTTAATAGGGAAAAAAAGGAAAGCTTTTAAGAAATATAAGTCAGAGGGGACAGTAGCTGCGTTTAATGAATATAAACACTATAACAAGTGTTGTAAAACAGCAATCCGGAAGGCAAAGATAGAAAATGAGGAGCGCATCGCGGCCGAGGCCAAGACTAACCCCAAAAAGTTTTTTAAGTATATTAATAGTAAAAAGATGCAGGTTGAGGGTGTGGCCCCATTGAGTTATAATAACAATATGGTTACAGTGGATACAGAAAAGGCAGATGTGCTTAACCAGTTCTTTTCTTCTGTGTATACAGTAGAGGAGCCAGTGGGCCAAGTCCCACCCAATAGCTTCACTGTTGCCTCAGCTCCAACTACACAGTGGTTGGCACAGGATATGGTGCTTAAAGGGTTACACACGATAAATGTAAACAAGGCACCTGGGCCAGATGGAATACACCCTCGGGTACTGAGAGAGCTAGGGGCAGAATTGCAGTGGCCCTTGTTTCTGATATTCTCAGACTCGCTTTCATCAGGTATGGTACCTAGGGATTGGAAGAAGGTGAATGTCATTCCCATATTTAAAAAGGGAGTAAGATCACAGCCTGGCAATTATAGGCCTGTAAGTTTGACATCCGTGGTGGGCAAGTTATTTGAAGGCTTGTTAAGGGATCACATTCAAAATTATGTAGTGGAGAATGCCATTATGAGCAGTAATCAGCATGGCTTTATGAAGGACAGGTCATGTCAGACCAATTTAATTGCTTTTTATGATGAGGTAAGTAAGAAGCTGGACAGTGGGGATGCAGTAGATATAATCTATTTGGATTTTGCCAAAGCATTTGATACCGTTCCCCACAAACGACTGCTTTCTAAGCTAAGGTCTATTGGTCTTAGTGAATCGTTTGCACATGGATAGAAAACTGGCTACAGGATCGGGTACAGAGGGTGGTTGTTAATGGTACATTCTCTACTTGGAATAAGGTCCTCAGTGGGGTCCCTCAGGGTTCTGTACTGGGTCCACTTTTGTTTAATTTGTTCATAAATTACTTAGGGGAGGGTATTATGAGTAATGTATCAGTGTTTGCAGATGACACAAAACTCTGCAGACCAGTCAATTCTATCCAGGATGTGACATCCCTGCAGCAGGATCTTGACCAACTGGCAATCTGGGCAGCTAAGTGGCAGATGAGATTTAATGTGGATAAATGTAAGGTCATGCACCTGGGATGTAAAAATATGCAAGCCCCGTATACCCTTAATGGGACTGCACTAGGCAAATCCATAATGGAGAAGGACCTTGGAGTCCTTGTAGATAATAAACTTGGCTGTAGCAAGCAATGCCAGGCAGCAGCTGCAAGGGCAAACAAGGTTTTGAGCTGTATTAAAAGGGGTATAGATTCACGGGAGGAGGGGGTTATTCTTCCCCTTTACAGAGCGCTGGTAAGGCCCCATCTAGAATATGCTGTTCAGTTTTGGTCTCCAGTGCTCAAACGGGACATTATTGAGTTAGAGAGGGTCCAGAGAAGGGCAACTAAGCTGGTTAAGGGTATGGAAAGTCTCAGTTATGAAGAAAGACTGGCCAAGTTAGGTCTGTTTACACTGGAGAAGAGACGCTTAAGAGGTGACATGATAACTATGTATAAATATATAAAGGGATCATATAATAACCTTTCTAATGTTTTATTTACCAGTAGGTCCTTCCAACGGACACAAGGGCACCCACTTCGTTTAGAAGAAGGGAGGTTCCATTTAAATAATCGGAAAGGATTTTTTACAGTGAGAGCTGTGAAGTTGTGGAATTCCCTCCCCGAATCAGTCGTACTGGCTGATACATTATATAGCTTTAAAAAGGGGCTGGATGGATTCTTAGCAAGTGAGGGAATACAGGGGTATGGGAGATAGCTCTTAGTACTAGTTGATCCAGGGACTGGTCCGATTGCCATCTTGGAGTCAGGAAGGAATTTTTTCCCCTCTGCGGCAAATTAGAGAGGCTTCAGATGGGGTTTTTTGCCTTCCTCTGGATCAACTAGTAGTTAGGCAGGTTATATATAGGCATTATGGTTGAACTTGATGGACATATGTCTTTTTTCAACCCAACTTACTATGTTACTATGTTAAAACAGTTCTTTTTTTCTGCATCATTTGAAGTCCTGGAAGGGGAGGAGGGGCTAAAACATTGATGTTACAAAATGTAACAAATTATTCACAGCTTACAGACAGCATGCATTAACTACATAGTCCACAATGCATTGCACTGTGATGCTCCTTTCCTTATTGACATCACATGTACAGGGAAATGTGAAATTTGGAGAATGCAGGCTGAGGACTGTTTTACATTTTATTTGAGTCTCAAAGTAGATCAGCCAGATCAGCAGGAGAACAGGGGGCCAGGCTTAGGTAAAAGTTCAAAACCCTTTTATTACATTACAAATCATGATTTTATGAAGCTTTGGGGTTAGTTTTCTACTGTACTTTTCATATCCATTAGAATGCTGTTACTAGATCATGTGGACAAAATGAGAAACTAGTCTAGAAATTCCAAAAGGGTTGCACTGGTTCCTTTTTAATTTAAGTGCAGCCCAGCAACATGCATTTATTAGAGGGGTCCCTGAATTTTCAATATGGTGACTGTAGAATAGTTTCTCTTCTCTGATAGAGGTGTTTTGTAAAGATATACTGTATGTATGATTCTGCAACTCCTGTTTAATCCATCAGGAAACAGTAGAATTTGACAATTCTTTACCATTTTCCTGTCCAAGGAGGAGAGCATCATCGGATCTCCTTCGTTTTCAAAAAAGAAGGTTATGACAATCCTTTTGTTGTTTTGAATTTACAATATGAATTTGGGGTAAATATTGTATTTTATCACTGTTATTTTGCTCATACATGTGTACAGGAGACAAATGATTGGCTGCTCCACTTCTTAGCCTGAAACCATTTGCACTTTTCCAAATAACACATATTATTCCAGAATTAATTGATCTGCAGCAAAAGAAGTTTCCTGCAGTTCCTTGTTAAGATTATGAAAATCGTTATTCCATTCAAAACGTAACATTTTTTGTTAAATGACATTGACAAAGTGTAATTTACAAAGTAAATGTTTGGTAGCACACCGTATGGAAAGAATAACTTGAATCATATGCTTCCTATTCCCATGAATTAGATTTCTACATCCCTGTACCTACAGTTTGGTCCACTTTTCTTTTGGAAACTGCTTCATTTTCCAGATTTGAAAGATCCCTTCTCCCATCTGCATGTTTCATATCTCTCCACAAAGTCCATTTTGTTTCTTCTCTTTATAGTTTATTTTTTAAATAAGGCATTACCTATAAGTCCCCTCTACCAAAAAATAAGTCTTTATATGCCTATAACACGTACAAAATGTAAATAAAGTTCAATGCATTTTTGGAAACATGGGAAGTTGTAACAGTCAACATTCCAAACAGAGCCAAGTCCAAAATTGCGAGTTTACTCTAAATTGAACAACATGCCAGAACAATAAGATGGATATGGATGATGTGGAATGATGTGGAAAAAATAATAGCTGTCTTATCACTTATTACTGGCATATATCAGGTCTATGTAATGAACCAACAGTTTACCAGGGCCCCTTCTCTCTTCATACCACAATGGAAAGTACTTTGTTTTGAAAACAGCAATATGTATGTGAAATAAATTGAATTAGGGTGAATTAGGGTAATCAGTTTCTGTTAGGATCTTCATGTGTCTTTGAAAGTACTTGCATACACTTTGTTCCTGACCCTAAATATACAGGCATCGGCTCCATTTTCTGGAAATCCATTATACAGAAAGCTCCAAATTACAGGGAAACCATCTCTCATAGGCTTCATTTTAATTAAATAGCTCAAATTTTTAAAATTATTTCCTTTTTCTCTGTAATAAAAACAATACCTTGTAATTGATCCCAATTACAGTAAGTTATCATTAATCCTTATTGGAGGCAAACCAATCCTATTGTGTTTGATTAACGTTTAAATGATTTTTTAGTAGACTTAAGGTATGGAGATCTAGATTATGGAAAGACCCCTTTATTCTGAAGACCTCAGGCCCCGAGCATTCTGGATAACTGGTCCTTGCCTGTACTGTAAATGGAATTTATGACTAATTATGACCTTTCTCCAGCTGAACACATCCAATAAAATTCTAGGCATGCATCATTTTAATATAACTGTTATACATTATCAGATGCTTTTGTTGGCTCTGACAAGTGCAAACATGGTTGAATGGATTTTTTTTTTGCTGACAGTGCATGATTCCACATTGTGTAACTCTGCTTATGTCAGGCTATTGTATAATCACAACATTATTATGGCTTTAAGCACACAATACATTATTTACATTTTTCTTTTTGCTTCACTGCTTTCTCTATAGTTACAATTTTGATACTAAATATAAGGACCTGGCATTTCCTTTAGTTCATGGTGATTTATGTTTTCAAAAGCTACACAGTGAAGATGAGGATGGGAGAAAAAGTCAATTTTAGAGATCACTTGCAATGCTTTTGTAATTGTTGTTTACACTTAAAAAAGGTTTTCTATGCTTTATAAATGCATACCCTACTCAGATTGACTGTCAATTACATTTGTTGTATAATGTTGGGAAATCCACAGAGAAAATAAACAGCAAGATGAAATGACCTGCTCCCCTGTGCAAGTTTAAGGTTTTTCTCTGTATAATTGCAATTGTTATATGCTGTACCTTAGAAAATAGGGACATTTTAGAGGATTGCTACTTCAATAGCACAATAAAGCATAAAAGAATCAATGGGCATATTACTTTTAGCATTTAGTCACACCACTATATAATATTCAACCAAAAATACAATTCTAAGGATACTCTTTGAACTCATTTTGTTCTGCAGTATAACATTGTAAGTGGGCAAGCCAACATTAACTTTTAGCACAGCAGATGATTTATTCCTTCAGCAAAAAGGAAATGATTGTGTCAAATTAATTTTATTCAGTGCTGCAGAATTACAATTACTTGATGTAACCACTTGTTATTAAAAAGGAAAACATAATCTCAATGTAATGAAGTTTTTACGGTATAATTTAAAGACAGAAGGCATAATGGCTTTAGCTGAGAAATGTATATTATTTATCTCGTTGATTATTTTAACCTACAATAAGTGTATT
This sequence comes from Xenopus tropicalis, assembly GCF_000004195.4. Classification (NCBI taxonomy): domain Eukaryota; kingdom Metazoa; phylum Chordata; class Amphibia; order Anura; family Pipidae; genus Xenopus; species Xenopus tropicalis. The sequence goes on from NC_030679.2 coordinate 70,705,103, forward strand.
GTCCAAGACACAACTCAACTTGCACTGTGTTTTTTTAAACAGAGTGGGGCTCATTTATCAATGCATCGCAGCACACAAACTGACGCAATTATGATTATGCGCCATTTTGTGGAGCTCACGCAATTGCATATGCGTTACATTGCGTCGGTTCATTTATTTTTCCGCCAGTTCTTTTTATGCACATGTCGCAAATACTGGGCAATAATGTCGCAAACAACTACATGTTTTTTGGGGGAGTGGCTAGGGGCGTGTTTTAACTGCCCAATTTTTGCGAGAGTGCGCCCTTTGCGCCTATATATGTGCTATTTGCGCGTATATAGGGGCAGATTTGCGCAGGCACGGCTGCATTGAAATCTTTACGCCTGTTCATTTGTGGCGTATTTCTGACTGCGCGTTCTTCAACATTTGCGCTAGTGTATTTGCAGATTTGCGCTACAATAAACTAATTTAGGTATGTCATTAATAAAACCATGTTAATGTTAATTTATGATATGTTGATTAGCATTATTAGAAAAATATAATTGTTATTTTGTTTACAATGTTTTAATAACATTTACCCTTTTTTTTTAACATTGTCCTTAACTATAAAGGCAGTTGCCCTTGTTAATGTGATGGAGTCTTTCATATATCCATTTAAACACCAACTGACTAGGTTGGTAAGTTAGGAAGCATGTAGTTGGTATGGGTTTATTAGAGCATTAGCTTGCGCCATCTATGCACACAATTTATGACAAGTTTTGCGTCGTCATATGTGCAGTTTTGCGACATCATATGTGCATGTTTGTATGGCGCAGCAGTTTGCGTCAACACTAGCGCATGAAACTTTAAGCGACCGTGTTTGCCCTATACTGTTAAATATGCTTATGCGCAGGGCAAAAGTTTTGCCTCTACGACTATTATAGCGCTGCGATGCGTTGGTAAATGAGCCCCAGTGAGTGCTTAATGTATGATGCTCTAATGGGGGTAGTTGTGCCATACTATTGCAAATAAGCCTATTGTATATACATCTTATAATGCAGTGCAAGATCTAAACTGAATGGGGGCAGTTAGCAAGTAAGGAAAGTCAGCTTTTAAGTTTGTCTGTAGAAATGTGTTAAAGCACACACAACAGGTTTGTTGTATGGCTTTAGAAGACATGGGATAATCTAAGTTGAAAACTCACTTAGATTGTAAGCTCTACGGGGCAGGGACCTCCTTCCTACTGTGTCTTATACCACATGGCACTTAGATATATATATTTATTGTATTTATTTATTATATCACTTGTCCTCCCTGTGTGTAATTTTGTATTCTGTAAGATTGTACAGCGCTGCGTACCCTTGTGGCGCTTTATAAATAAAGTTATACATACATACATACATACATACATACAAAAAGGCTGCATCAGGTCTACTAAACCATACACCTTAGTCAGATATAGACCAGTAAATGCTGCCTTCTAATTGGTGACTAAGGCTTACTAGATCTTATGCAAACTTTAATACATATATAATTGTAGCTGTTTTCTTACATTTTCGCTGATACTTTTTGAAATGGCTGCTTTATTGTTGCTTTCCAATCTTTGAAATACCTTCCTTATAGTTGTTTAACAACCAAGTCCTTAAACTGTTTCAAATAAAAAAACAACTTCATCCAACTAGCAGCACCTACCCCTTTCTCTGTTGATGAAATGAAAGTAGAGCAAGCAGAGTAATCTTTCAACACTTTTCTCTGTTGTTCCCACCCTCATACTGTTTGTGTATTTCACATTATCCATATAAACCAATTAGAATCCTTCCTTTGCCTTCTTAATCTTATTTTTCCTTTTGGAATTTATCATCATGAATATTATTCTAAATAAGGCATTTCTACCAAATACAATACATAACTAATTTTAAAACCTAATAAGATATTATATTATGAAAACAAAGTACAGTGTGTAGTTTTCAGCTGAACTCTTTACATTTATGCAATCAACAGAGAATAGACTGCTCATAATTATCTTTTTTATGCAAGATAGTATAAAAGAATATCGCCTTAACTATTATGAACTCTCTAGAATAAGTAAAAAACTATTGAAATGCATGAATAATAAAGGTCCAGGTTAAATGCATGTCTTAAAGCAGGTTACTTAGCATCTTAACATTATCTTCTGATCTTTGCATCTATGTAATTTGTCTTTGTTTAATGAACCTTGTTATAATACATGGCATTCGTTAAGAACCTTGGTTAAATGTGCATTAATCCAGCAATGTAGATTTAAAATAGCTGCAAATAATAAAATAACGTATAATATGTTATTCTGAAGTATACTTTTAATGGAGAAAGAGCTATTCAGTAGGTTTTAGAACAATTTTTAGGTTTTTTAGAAAGTGTGTCGCTATCATTTTCAATACTGTTGTCAACAGAGTTGTTGCTGTGTCAGGTATATCCTGTGCTACTGACCTTTTATGCAGTAAAAAAACTAAGACTGTTTAACATAGAAATAAAATCACTTTTCTTATGCCTGTGACGCACCAAATATTATTACCATATGTCATGCCAGAGTAGTGGTGCTCTGTGTAAAAACATTTAGCTTAGGGGGTTTGCGGTGCAACTTTTCCAATACATTTTGCTATTGTAGAAGGGAGTGAGTTCAGATCATTTGAGTGGATATTCCTTCTACCTAGAGAAAGAAAACCATGCAAAAATATTTTGAAAGAAAGGTAAGCTTTATCAGAAAGGTCTATGTAAATACAGCCATAAGCACTCACAGTAATGCTGCACTGACGTCTCTGTCAAAAGATTTGTTGTGTCTGTAATTCCTGTGCCACAGACATGCAGCTCTCTCCCCTCTCCTTCTCCTGCTCCCCCCTCCCTCAAGAATGCTAAGAACTCACTCCCCCCTCCTTAGGAATGTGGATCTGAGCCAATCAGCAGGAAGCTGACTCTTAGGGGCACATTTACTAACCCACGAATCCGAATCCGATTTGGAAAAATTCCGATTGGAAAACGAACATTTTGCGACTTTTTCGTATTTTTTGGGATTTTTTTCGGCGCCTTTATGACTTTTCGGAAATTGTCGTGACTTTTTCGTTACCAATACGATTTGCGCAAAAAAACGCGAGTTTTTCATAGCCATTACGATGCGCTCGTATCTTGTCGCGACTTTTTCGTATTGAGCGTTCGTAAGCGGCGGGCGAAACTTTCAGACTTGATTTTGGAAGCCTCCCATAGGACTCAATGGCACCCTGCAGCTCCAACCTGGCCCAAGAAAAGTCACCATACTGAAGCTTGAATGAATCCGAATCTTTCGTACTCGGCGCAAAGGCTACGAAAAAGTCGCAAGATTTTGCGCAACATTCGGAATGGCAACGAAAAAGTTGCGACAATTTTCCGAAAAATCGCCAAATACCGATCATTACGAAAAAAACGCAATTGGACGCATTCGGCCCGTTCGTGAGTAAGCAAATGTGCCCCATAGTCTAACTAACTGAGCATGTACACTTGAACACGGTCTTGGTGCAGGAGTGAGGCATTATGGGAACTTTTTTTACACAGCTCAGCGTTTTTTCTTCCTGTTTGGCTTCTGATCATTTGAATGGGAGAAACATGGGGAGACTTAAGGGAACTATTGAGAGAACTGAAGGTATGCCTGCAGCTTGAGATTAATTCTTTATTAGCCTTTCCTTCTCCTTTCCTTCCTGTGACAAATAGTAGATTAGTTAAAATTAAATGAATTAAAATTGGTAGAAATGGAATCAATTGGCAAATAATGGTTTGTGCAGTCTGTTTAAGGTATTGTTCTTAAGAGTCCCAGTAGCAAACATGGAAATAAGTTTAGTGATATATTTGTCATTGGGTGCAAATAGAGCTTGCCACAGTAAGAGTTCAAACCTTCATAAATATACACCTAAAAATCCTATACAAGTTAATAGATGGCTTTGAAATTCTGCTTTAGCAAACTGTGGAAAGCTTTATTTTCACCCTTTGATAAATATAGCCATTTATGTGCATCATTCTATGTTTGTATTTTGCTTTTGAGAGAACATTTTGTTGCTCTGGCAGAGAATTGCATAAACTCCTTTAGCAAGTGGTTAGAATTTATCAAGGAGATTTTCCTTGATGGGTCTGACAAGCTTAAATACTTTCTGGCCATATGGTATAACTAACATTCTCATTTATATTAATCTACAGCAGTCATTTCATGCAGCATAAGCAAAGTCTTAAAGGGAATATGCAAGGGAATAGTGTAGGTTATCGTTTCTATAATTTTGGTCAAATTAGGAGCACTACAAATACATTTGTGTTTAAATTCATATAATCATTTATTAAAGTGTGCTGGTAACTTAATTCTTTCTGTGGCTACTAGCACCCCAACTCTATTAATTAGAGGATTTTGGCTGCTTCAAAATTATACAGAAAGCTACACTTCAGCACGCAGACAGAATCAGAGAGCAACATAATTCTAGGTGACATGTAGCTAGTGGTTACAGCTTAATAAAAATATTAGCCTTGACAGGACTAGTATGGCATAGCTGTATGATATAACTAAGAACCATAGCACCAAAAAAGCAGGATTTTAGTTTTGATAAAAATCAGTTATTTGCTTCAAGATATATTATAGAAATTGCTGCCAAAATGAACTGAAATCATACCAGATGTCAAAATGACCTGGTCATTAATAACTGGTTTTTATCAGGGATCCATATATATACAATAAGGACTAACTCAGGCACATCAGTAAAGCTTTTAAGTCATTAAAGTAGTATAAATATAATACAAATGAATGTAGCTGTACAGGAAAGTATTAATTAGGAGCAAAGGAAAAAGTATGCATGCAGTATGTTACTATCAAAACTTTAAAAATATGGCTGTAATGACTGTACTGCACAAGAGGCCCAACAAAGGAAATTTGTTGTCTCAAAGAGAAAGATTTTTTATGTGGAATCCTTGAACAAACCTAGGTGGAACAATCAATAGAAGAAAGTTTTAAATGCATTCTCGTCTCTAAACATCTTTTTGTAGCTTTAATCCAAATAAATATTTTTTTTATTTAGACATTATATGATAAAGACATGCATGAGCAAGACTGAAAAATCCTAAACTCATACTGTATTGCTAGGGTCAGCCTGGACTGCCGATGTCTCTTGAACATTCTTGCTAATGGGCAGCAAACTCTGATGGGCCACCAAAGCTTTACTGGAAGATTTCCTGTCATTTTCTGATACCTTTCTTTATGTTTAGGAACTTTTTAAAACCACCACAAGATTGGAATAAAGTAAATACATTATTTTAAGCAGGACAAACCAAAGGCAGGTGACTGTTGAGCAGTAATGACACTACCGGTTGTATCTTAAAATGACATTGCAGTAGGTGTTTCCATATATGTATACCCTCATTGATTTTTAAGATGTATTCACAGGTACGGTTACTGCAAGGTAACTTGAGATAATCTTAATAAATAAATCTTTTTTTTCTGGCTGAAGTTTGTATGGTTCAAATTATTTGGCATTCACCAAATTGGTGGCTCCTCGTCTAGGCTTATCAATACATACCTCCCAACATTTGAAAAATGTAAAGAGTGACAAAAATGTTTTTGACCACATCCACTTTTGCAACCACACATCCTAAATACCACTTCCATTTTACACAATTTGGCAAGTTATTTAAAGTTTGAACACAAACTTGTTTTATGTGTAATTATAGATTTACTAAAAAAAAAAAAAAAAGGTGAAATTGCCCTTAGGCTGCCAGTCTCAGTACCCGAAAAGACCTGTTTAGCTTATTAGTTACAATTGTATATAAGTGCATGTGTTGCCTGTTAAGTTTTCTGGGCTCTCTACCAAAAGACTACTTATTTAATTAAGTTTGAGAAAGATTGTATCTTTTTTCACATTTGGTGCAGAGATCAAAGAGAAATGAAGGATTTTCAGTAAGAATCTAGGACTCCGGCTGCACTGTGGAACTCGGGACTGTTGGGAGGTAAGTCAATGTGAATAATGGTGTTACTGGAGGGAAAAGAGCAGCTGTGTCACTAACAAATTATAGGAGGAGCATTATTTTACTTTATTACTAAGAGTTCACTCTTTACAATTTTACACATTAATAAATATTATATCACAACTATGGGATCATTATCATTTTTTTCAAACAAAAGGTTAATAAGGTTAATAAATTAGCATCATTGTATGACATCTATACTTAAAGGAACAGTAACGCCAAAAAATGTATATATTTTAAAGAAATTAAACTATAATGTACTGCTGCCCTGCACTGGTAAAAGTTTTGTGTTTGCTTCAGAAACATTACTAGAGTTTATATAAACCCTGGTGTGTAGCCATGGGGGCAGCCATTCAAAAGAAGAAAAGGCACAGGTTATACAGCAGCTAACAGATAAACCCTGTAGAATACAATGGTGTCTTATCTGTTATCTGCTATGTAACCTGTGCCTTTTCTCCTTTTTTCCAGCTTGAATGGCTGCCCCCCTGGCTACACAGCAGCTTATTTATATAAATTATAGTAGTGTTCCTGAAGCAAACACCCCAGTTTTACCAGTGCAGGGCCACAGTACGTTATATTTCCATTACTTTAAAACACTTTAATTTTTTGGTGTTACTGTTCCTTTAAAATCAGATGTTATTGTTTTCTATGTAGAGCTTGAGAAAATGTAAACAACTATGAAAAATTATACTTATGTGTTCATCCAACATCATCTAATCTCTTTTCTCTATGATAAAATAAAATGCTGGGACCAGTTCAATAAAATGTGACTATGCATTTTTGTTAATGGTGGCAATCCCAGACCTTATCCTTTGTGGTAAAACAGCTTTAAGTAAAAAAGCCTTAAAAATCTTCAAAACAGCAATAAAACATTTCCAGCACATTTAACACATATGCCCAAAGGTGCCAAAAGCCAGATGTACACCAATTTTATGTTCACTAGTAAACTCAATAGCATAACTGTCATAATCAGACCAGATCAGATAATAAGATGTAGCTAAACTAACTAAAGATGCTAGAAAGAACCTGTTATACAACCCTTATGTACAAAAACAGAATCAGTAAACCATCAGGTATATAATCAACACCAGGTAGGTTTCACATACAGCTTAAAACTCCATACCAAAACTGGGAGGGTTTCAAAAATGTGGAGATAATTTGTGCATGCACAATAGATGCAAGAGCAATGATTAAGGAAATAATGACATTCATGTGCAATAGAAGCAGGTTACCAAAAGTGTTATCAGACCAAGATTCAGTTGGAATAGCTGCCTGTGAAAAGCTTGGGACCATACGCACTGCACCTATCACAAACTGTAAGAGGGGCCAGACACTGGGTCTGTCATTAGTCATGAGCTTTACATAAAAGCAGGCAAAACTGCAGAAAATTAAACAAAACTGCAACATTTTGGCAACGTCATTTTATGTTAATGAGATGGCAATATTGTGGTTATGTCATTTTTATGTCTGCAATAACATATACTTTGACAATTAATCTGCAAAATTGTACCATGAGAAAAAGTTTGCTTATCTCTAGCTGTCATGAAATGCAGGGTCATAAAAATGCTCTGGCATATTTCAGCCAACATAGAACTACTCCTTTGACGAAATAACCACTTAACGCCACTGAAACATGGTTATTAGCCTAACTACACTGTAAGCCTGTGTGACTATGTATGGATATTCCTATTCCTGTAAATATGCCAGCTGTTAAGGGAGGTGGGACAGCGACCCACTAGCTACTGGCAATGGGTCAATAGTGTGTTCTAACAGCTAAATAGAAGGAAATATAACAAAACAATTATATTGTTCAGTAGCTGTTAGAAGTCCCTGAAACCACAGTCCCTTTACTGCATTAAAAAAATCTTAATAAATTCTTTATTATTTAACAACTACAATATTTCAAAAAGAATTGGTGATATGATTCTGGTTTTACAAAAATGTATGTGTTGATGTAGGGGTTCTATAAATGAAATCCACTTATATTTTGTGGCTTGTTTGGGATTTTTCAGTATATAAAACTAGTTTACATGATATTATTTATTTGTGTGTATTCCTACATTGTTGTTTATATCTGTTTGCATGGAGGTTTTGGTATGCAAAAGCTTACATAACAGTGCAAGTACTGTAATGTGACTACATACTAAATTATAAAAACCTATTGTGTTTGGAATAAAATTTATACTTGTTATTGTGTTTCTTTTAAATCTGCACATGGGAAGTATAAATATTTGGATTTTAATAGTTTTAAAGTTTTTTGAAACCATAAAAAAACTAATTTCCACTAAACCACCATTGTCTAATCATTAATTAAAAGATCCAACTATAAAAAGCATCAATGAATAAAAATACAGAATGAAAATACCGAAGAACCTCAAATTTTGCATTTTCATAAGAACTTTTGTGCAGTTACAAATGAGAAAAAAACAGACAACCTCTACAACCACAGATTAAATTAGGATTGTTATAATTCACCTAGGACAGCTCCCATTACTTCTACATGACCTCAAAAGCTTTTAGATGGCATATTGTGACATTTGAATTTTTCTGTTTTTAATTTATAACCACGAACAAAAAAACAAATGGGCCCCATAGTGTTAAAATAAACGGTGAGAATCTTTGTGGTAATAGTATCACAGTAAATCGAAAGATCAATGTTAGAGCATTGCAATTAGATTAGCATTCAGATGTAGTTTTTACTAATATAATCCCACCAGGGTGGCTAAACATGCAAACTCTATTTGTACAGTATATTACATTTATTTTTCTGTTCCTATTTCAATAAACGCCACAGTCTTTGTTATCACAGAACTCTCCCTTGACAGACAAGTAAGAAGATATTTTGGAGTGTGTGTTTCATTACATCCCAGGTAATCTCTCTGATGTGACTTCTACCAAGATAGCTTCTTAGACCAGTCAACCCTTGTGCAGGAAATGTAACAGTTCCATTTGTGTTAAGACAGTTCCAACATTCTTTTATTAACTGAAGAAAACTGCCTTTTATTTTAGTCTATAAGTGTAAAGATTTGGTTTTATCTAATTTAATTATAAGCAATATACTAACATTCCTATTCAAAGTCAACCAAATGTTTCTTATTGTATGAATTATTTACAGTATAATAAAATATATATTTTACATATACTCCCTCATATTATTCTGCTTGTGGGACATATATTAAATCTGCTATGCAGAGTTTTTGGTTAACACTATATTGACAGAACACAACTGATGAAATTAAAAGTCACCTTTCACATAACCATTATGTAAGTGGACAATTGCTTATATTAAATACAAATGTTGTAGCTATAAAATAATTCCAATTAATTATACAGTAGTTCCAGAGAACTACAAATTAAATATTAAATGGCAATGGAAATTGCTAAAATATTATGCATTTTAAGTGATAAATAACCTCATTCTTGAAAACATTTTACAGATTTAGATAAAGATAATTATGTAGTTATTGGATTTTAATATTTTATATCGTTAAGTTTTACTCACATTTATTTCGGAAACATACAGCATAGTTTATAGAGTACTCAGCAACATAACAGCTTGTAGTCTTTAAATTCAACATCTCAATAGCATTTTGTACAATGCTTCACTATAATACAGCTATACTGTAATTCAAAGGATTTTTTTTCTTCTGTAAGGCATGGCGAATGGTTGATTAGGCTAAAGAGTCTAGAGATCTCATTCTCAATTTACTGTATCTGATGGGAAATCAAGCTTACCTAAATTACCTTGTCCTTCACCAATGCTCTACCACTCCATTTAACTACATAAAGAAAGGGGGGGGGTTTAAAATAAAAGCTGTACAAGTAGCTCTTTGAAGTTTACTCAGCAGCAGCACAAAATTCCTCATTGCATCTTGAAAAATGAGTGGCAGAGACACGAGCCTTGGTGAACAGAAGGAAAATTGGGAAAGCAGCCAGTGCAATATTCTCATCAAAAATTGGTATAATAGATATTGTGATGGAGGCCTTTATATGTAATGTTCGCTGGAATGAGATCTTAGAATCTTTAAAATCTTGGTATACATTTGGGTTTTATAAACAGCCAAATGATTTATAGGTTTTAATAACTGTTCTTTAAAAGACATGCTACAATTGGTTATGAAATGGTAGACCGTAACAGCTTACAACATACTAGGGAGTAAGTTACAAATATCACACAGTACATAAAATAAGAAATAAAACAAGAAATTGTCCTTTAAATTATCTGTGCTTTTTCCATGCTTGGCATTTTTACTATTATTAATTTTTAACCAACATATTAGTATACATGATCTTGCCAAATGGCGATCGATATTTTTCTCCATTAAAACTCTGCAAATCAAGTTAGTTTTAGTAACTGAAACAAAACTGTAAAGTTTAGTAAAGCAGAGATGATTTGTACCTGATTTGTACCATGAGGGCTCATTTTTAAATGTAAGTGCAAATGGAATGGATGCTAATTGATGCTGTTCATAATGAAGTATTGTCATTCACACAGCTTTAGTGGGCCCTTTTAAAGCCTCAGAGGGGAAAAAAAATCTGGATCAACTGAATTCAACTAATCAGCTAATTTTAATAACCCTGTATTGTCTCTAAACCATTCCTGAAGTTATCTACTATTTCTGCCAGTAAACTTTAGGGAGAGAAATTCACAACTTCACAGTTCTCATTGAAAAAAATGTTTTTTTTCTAATATTATGAAGGAACATCCTTTCTTCTAATCCAAATAAATGTCCTTATGTCTGCGGGAAGGACTGGTAAAAAAGTATTGGAGAGCTTATTACGTAGTATCATAGCTCCCCTTAAGTACCTCTTCTCCAGTGTAAACATTTCCAACCTGGCTGGACTTTCTACATAACTGAGACTTCTATAATGTTGATCAACTTAGATGACCGTTGCACGCTAATTCAACAATTTCATGGTTGAAAGACTGCTTTGCATATTCCAGATAGGGCTTTGCCAAGCTTAAAGGAGAATGAAAGTCATTTTGGCATTTTACTGCTAATAGATTTGCCACATTAGTGCCTCCTGGAATGCTATATTTATTCTGCAGAAAGCTTTATACCTGAGTAAAGAGCCCTAGAAGCTCCCTTTGATAGCAGATGCCATTTTATCTTGGTCTTGGTAGCTTTCTGCTGCAGTTATAGCCATTGGAAATTAGGATCACACATTCCTAAGGGTGGGGGAAGTGAGTTCTTATGCATTTTTATGGGAGGGGGAGCAGGGAGGGGAGAGGGAGAGAGGGGAGAGAACTGAGGAGGCTCGTGCCCCAAACCTGAAGGAGCCCTAACAGAGAGGAAGGCTGATACCGAAGAACATGTTCCCAAAAAAGGAGACAATAAATCCTGTTTTTCTTTTGACAGCTTTTCTGTGAGCGCTTATGGCTGTATTTACATAGACCTTAGATAAAGATTACTTAGATTTTACCTTTCCTTCTCCTTTAAGATCATCCATTGTGAATTTGCCTAATGTAGTCCCATCAAGGGTAAAGTGACTTACATATTTTGGTATCCTATATCCATTTATATTTATTAACATTGACTCTTATTTGCTATTTAGCTGTCCAGGCAGTTTTTCTCACATCCTGGATGGAATTAATTGGCCTGCATAGTTATGTTTCATCTGCAAACACTGATTGATTACTTACAATGCCCATGCCAGGTTGTTAATCAACAAAGTAAATAAGAGAGGATCCAATATAGAATCCTGCAGAACCCCACTTAGAAACTTACTTTAGGGCTCTGGCACACGGGGAGATTAGTCGCCCGCGACAAAACTCCCTGTTCAAGGGCGACTAATCTCCCCGAGTTGCCATGACCCGCCATCCCACCGACGAACTTGTAAGTCGCCGGCGGGATGGCACACGCGGCGGCACGATTTCCCGAAATCGTCAAAAAAGACTTGCGAGACTTTTTCGGCGATTTGCGCGAAATCGCGCCGCCGCGTGTGCCAAAAGGTATTTAATGGTATAGAAAGGTGTGAGACAGTCTCTCAGAGCAGGGCAAAGAGCAGGAAGGATACCTCTCTGTGTTAGGACTCCCAGAGGGGCTGGGGGTGCTGCCTGCCACTGCCAGAAGCAGAGGGAGCCCAGACTTGAGAAAGCTGCCAAGAGACTGAGGATCTAAGGAGCTGAAAGGAAAGCCAGGAGGCTGAGCTAATCCCCGCAGAAGTGTTGTGAGTACAGGGGTGACCTGTACTACACAATACTTTGACAGGTGACCTGTACTACACTACAATTTTGTTTGTTTGTGTACAAGCATGGATTACACCCAGGCAAGCTTAGATATTGATGGATAGATAGATAGATAGATGATAGATAAATCTGTATCAATGATATCACACAAAATTCATAAATTAACCCATACTTATGATCATAACACCTAAAATTGCACTTGGTAAAGTAGCTAACAGAATTCTTACATCTCAAGATGCAATAGATGTATGTTGTATGAATACAGAATTATGGAAAAGGACAAAAATACTGTGGATAAATGAAGAAACAGAGACCCTTGAGTGTAGACAGGACATTATCATTTAAATAAGCTAATAATAAAGAACAATGCTTGAAAAAGATAGATATAGGGGCTGATTTACTAATCCACGAATCCGAATGAGAAAAATTTGGATTGGAAAACGAACATTTTGCGACTTTTTCGTATTTTTTGCGATTTTTTTTCGTTGCCGTTACGACTTGCGCGAATTGTCGCAACTTTTTCATAGCCATTACAAAATTTTGTGAATTGTCGCGACTTTTTCATAGCCATTATGACTTTCGTGAATTGTCGCGACTTTTTCATAGCCATTATGACTTTCGTGAATTGTCGCGACTTTTTCATAGCCATTATGACTTTCGTGAATTGTCGCGACTTTTTCATAGCCATTATGACTTTCGTGAATTGTCGCGACTTTTTCTTAGCCATTATGACTTTCGTGAATTGTCGCGACTTTTTCATAGCCATTCCGACTTTTGCGAATTGTCGCGACTTTTTCATAGCCATTCCGACTTTTGCGAATTGTCGCGACTTTTTCGTATTGAGCGCTCGAAAAATTTGCGACAATTCGCAAAAAAGTCGCAAAATACTGATCATTGCAAAAAAAATGCATTCGGACGCCTTTTGGACGTTCATGGATTAGTACATGTGCCCCATAGTCTTGACTTTTAGTATTTTGACAAGAAAAAATGGAAGCATAAATATATGATAAATATTGTGAAAAATGAATGGAAAATATATATATATATATATATATATATATATATATGAGTAAAATAAAAATAAAAAAACCACATCATGCTTTTCTTCTTGTGACAAAGATAGCAGATACTTAAATTAGTGCACATTGTTACAATCATAGATGTATTGTTCATTAAACTTATATTTTAAAATATAATGAGGATACTGGTCAATTTCCTTCTCCTCACGCTTCCATTTATAGTTTTGAAAGGATCAGCATCAGGTAACCTGACTGCCCCTTTATTTCATCAAAGACCTTGTAAATCATGTTGTGAGAAATGTCCTTCCTGCAGTCACACTGTCTCTGGCACGTTTCCAAAACAGTTGTTCTATTTGAATTGTCTTTGCCCTTGGCTTATTGGGACATTTGAAAAGCATAGCTTGATCCCTTTAAAATGTGTGGACGTCAACATGATAATAAGCTTAGCCTTTGCTGATGCCTTACTGTAAATATATTAAAGAATTCTAATATAAATATATTTATAAAAATAATTTAATGCTGTTTGAACTTAAAAAGCTACATTAGGGGGAATATATACTACAGTATACAGGTATATATTTTAAAAAGCAATCTCAAAATAAATTATGGGGAAAAAGCAAAGGTACAAAGTGTTCCAGAATAATAGATCACATTGTGATCATCATAGCGTATAGGAAGCCGTTTCCATATCTTGAAAGAAAGCAAGACACTTGAAAATACAAATTTATAGGAACTAGGTGAAGCAATTGCACGCCATGTAACTATTCCTGGTTGCATTGTGATTAAAAGTTGATTCAGAAAGTTTAGTTTCTACAGTTTCTCTCTCATGTACAATAGGTATTTTATATTCCTCAACTCCTTACATTTACATAATACTCATTCATTTAGTAAATGATGCAGTGGTACATACTAATCAAAATATGCAGAATATTTGCAATCAGAATATTTACAAATCTCTTCAGTTGCAACAGACCTGAGCACGGCAGCTTATGACATTATGACATTTCTCGAGAGTGCATGTTAACAAGTATTTAATAAACAACCAATGCCTTAACAATACCTTTGGTATTTTAAAGGAAAAGAATCAATGAAACTCCAGGGTTCCGTGAATGGGGTGATCATGTAGGCTAAAGGCCCTATATTGGATGAAGATTGGAAACATCAGCCGACAGTTTGTACTGCTAACATAGCTACAATTGCAATTTCAACAATATCTTTGTCCGTGTATTAAGATTAAATGAAACAATTGAGGGTCATGCTTCTAAAGCTGTGTAAAATATTTTACAACATAAAAAGAGTGTAAGTTGGAGTATAATAGCATTTTTGTAAACCTCAGTTGAAATCATTTAACATTTAACATTGTCCTTTGCAATAATCGAAATCTCAAGACACAACTCTCTACAAGAGAGTATTTATCAAGGTATGTAGTTTCCCTTTAAACATGGTGTAACCCATTAAAATCTATGTAACTAATTCAGATGACTAAGAATTTCTGGTGTGAAAAGTAGGGTTCAGGTAATGCCATTAACCAGCTTTATAACTAAGCATACTAATACATGGAGTGCTGTTGCATTAATGTGGTAATGTTTGATGTATTTCACTGCCATTTTTACAAAATCTTCTACATATGGGCCTAAGGGGCTGATTTATTATTAGTTTTTAAGGGTATAATGAGTTTAAAAAAGAGAAATAGTTTTTAATGTTACTTTTATTTTGTTTTGCCTTTTGCAGCTTTTTTGTTGTTCTCAAGTCTGTCCCGTTTCGCTTAGGCAAAGAAACTCAACTTTTTTTTGATGCAACCACACCTTTTTTGCTGTGACCATGCCCTTAGTTGATGCAGCTGCAAATTTTTCACAGAGAAATTTAGCAGAAGTTTCCCAAAACCATTCGCCATGGTGAATGTGGAATTTCACTGCAAATCCATGCCTGGCGAAAAAATTCGCTCAACACTATTGATCTCACATTTTCAGCAAGAAATTAAAAAGAAAAAGCTCTCTGCCTGGCAAACTTTTCATTTTTGAAGTAAAACATGATTGAAAAAGACTCCTGAGGCAGTCAATTCTAGCCTGAAATTGTCCTAAGTTTCACTACTAAGGGGGCAGATTTATAATTGCTCATAAATGTGTTTATAATGTGTTCATAATGTGTTTCTAAAGTTGATGATCATAAAAGTGATGTTTTTTAGCAGGGACAAGAAAGTGTCCAAAGTTCCTGTCTCTTTTATAGAACAAAAATACTTTTTTAAATTAACACTTCTGTAACAGTGGAAGTGAAAAAGGTAATTTACCAGCCAGAAACGTTGAATTGACATGCTGCTTTGTATTACCAATGGACTGACATGTATTTGGATTTATATATTTCTAATGGGAAAGTGTCCAGACAATAGAATGCTCCATCTCACTTTCTGTTTAATTTATGGGAATTTGCCCATAAATAAGATTGTTGCCTTTCATTTTAGTTTTCCCCTACTGAAAAGTTTATTTTGCCTAAGTTTTCTTTGACAGTGTATAATACAATGTTTCTCCTGTGGAGCTTTATAGTTTCAATGAGAGAACTATTCTGTATGAAATATGGTATAATTAATAACAGTCCCATGTGCCCTTTGTTGGAAAAGCAAAATGTTACTAATGATTACAGAAAATAAGCCAGTAATGTGATCTTTCAACACAATCTGTGAGGAAAGCTTAATAGAACTGCCTGGTTTCTGACAATAATTCGCAAGTTTTAAAGCCTCCTCTTATTATAGAAAAGCATGTGTCAAGGTCATATTATGAATCACACCTTATTATTTGGCAGCATCAGCATGTTATGCAAACTGTTTGCCTTTTGCTGTGCTGGTAAGCTCATTCTGTTGTGTTACATGCTATAACGCAGTGGGCAAATAGTTTTATAGTTCATCTCCTTGTGTTCTGACTAAGCTCATAGAAAAAAAATAAAGTACAGTAATTGTTATGGTTAATTCTTGTCCAAAGCATTACCATTGCAAAAAGCATTAATTAAAATAGTATTTATAGAATACAGTAAAAAGCTGGAGTAACTGCTGTAAGGTGGTCTAGAATTAAAAAAAAAGAGTTTAAGGATAATAAAACTTGAATGAAAAGGATAACACATGAAAAAAGGAATGAAACTAGGAATGATAAAAAGCTTACTGTTCATTTGTACCTGGATTAAAATTCAATAAAAATATAATTTTAAAAAAAAAAAAAAAAGCTTACTGTTCAAACACAGGTTAGAGGAGCACTATGACAGTAAATATCCATACCTTGAAATCTGCCTCTGGAGACAATGACATTTCTATGTTGGTCAGCTCTCCCTTTTCTGCCCAATATACAGCACAATGTTTGCAAAGAACAAAGAGCTGTGAGGGTAATAGAATCTGTGCAAGCTATTGTATATTTGCAGGAGGCTTGGACATATTGCTTTTGGATATACAGATAAGATTCAGTCTAGACAGTTATAAAGTTATCTATATTGTGTTTAAAAATATGCATGATACCTTTAATAACGTAATGGTAAAAGCTTGTAGATAATCTGTAGCAAGCTGGAAATAGAAAAACAAGCAAAACAATATTATGGACTTATTGGAGGAGAGGGAAATTCTGTCTCATTGTAAAACACTTGTAAGAGTCAAACAATCTGCCTTCATACATAACAATGTAAATATTCCCACACTAGGTACGAACACTTAAATTATTACATATACCTGATATGTACCATGTTCATGTGTAGTGTTTTATTTTACAAAATTAAAAAAATGATAAAAAATAGCACTGTCCCTTCAAAATCAAACATGAAAAACTATATAATTATTGTTTTCTATAATGCAATAATAATTCCCAATATAGAGTTCTCAAATGAGGAATACTAATACGTGACATGCTCTCTTTTACATGACATCACTATGAAAATATCAGTAACCGCATCAGGCAAATGTGACAACTTGGTTCTCATGGGGCACAACTTCTACACTACCCATTGCTAACTAAATGTCCCACAGTTTTTAAGGCAGCGTGTGGCCCCTTACAGTGGGTCACTGGATTTGACATTAGCCAATTGTAATTAAAAATATAGAGTCAGCCATCCCCCTTCAAATATTTTTTTAGAATAACTATGCCCATAACCTTTATATCAGAGATAGCACATTACACTATGTGCATATTTATTTGAGTCTTACAGTATAAATGGAATGATTTATGTTACCTATGAAATAAGTGTGTATCGCATATTGGCTTTAAGTGGTTTATTTTCTAAAGCAGTTTTAACTGAGCTTTGCTTGTTAACCACATTGTGAACAAACCTTATTTAATTGTCGAGAACATGATTTTTTTTTTTGCCTAAAGGTTATTTTAATGTTGTCTATTTTTAGCTGTATTATGCAGTGTTGGATAAATCTCTTCTGAAGATCGAATTTTGAAAGCAGTGCACAAACAGTAAAATGCAAAAACAATAAAAAGCAGATGTACTATCAGCGATCTGCATTTGTTTTCCCACCGGCGATTTACATTTTTTTTTTTATATTGCCAAGGAGTTTTGAACAGACGAGTGAACATTAAAGTAGAAAACTGTAGAAAAAAGTAGATCTGACTGTGAAGGAAAACTGCACTGGTGCAATTTAGCTTTTGTGTTCATGCATCAACCCCATGACATAACATGCTTGGTTTATCTGAACAAACAGAATAATTAACCCATGTTTTGGTTGGCTTTCACAGTTTGTACTGCAAACTTGATAACTGCAATTGTTATCAGTAATTAATGGGCAGCTAAGCCTTTGTGCTGGCAAATACCCTTCCTGACATCTTTCCGTGTTGGCTAAGATAAGCAATATTTCTGCTGCCGTGGACGCTTTCTTCAATTACCAGCCATTTTTTAGCATGGCTTCACCTCGAACAGCATCAGGTCACTACCCAATGGTCACTTGGTTGTTTTCTTAGTGAATTATCAAATAACAGGTGGTTAGTGGGAAGAAAATTGATAAGTTGTAAGCAGGGAGAAACAATAATGTAGACTTTGCTAAGAGTGAATCAATATATGCATGTGTTAATTCTTTCTAGTTAAAGATAAAAATGTACAAAGTTTTAGTGGTCCCATCTTGTTGGTAGATGGAATGAGTTGTTGGACAATTATTAGCTTTTCTGGCTTGACAACAGAGGGAACAAAACCAAACAGTCATGACTTTGTGTATGATTAATGTGTCTGCATAATTATATTATGGTCTTTCACACCAATGATTACATTTGCCAAAGACAACGGTTGTGTAATATGCTAGACAGCTAAATAATTGTTATAAACTACCATAAAATGAAGGTCTGCTCAACAGTTTAAAGAAGATTAGTGTCCTTTAATTTGTCTAGAATTTGGCGTGAACAAGATGCATATGTGATTTGAAAGATCCTGAGAACGAAGTGAGTGAGATAATTCATGGCTGGAAAGCATATCCAACAATTCCAAGAAAAAATGCTTTGTTTTTTTTCCAATTGAATGGAGAAAATGACTGTGCCATCAGTACAGTGGTATAAATAAAGCTCTGCAGACCCTGCAGTGCTGTGTGAAAAATCAATGGTGTATTTATGGTGTACTTATAAAACTTTGAATTTCTCTATATGCCAAATTTAATACAGGTATGGGATCTGTTATCCGGAAACCTGTTATCCAGAAGGTTACCAATTACAGGAAGGTCATCTCCCATAGACTCCCTTATAAGCAAATTATACTAATTTTTAAA
Source organism: Xenopus tropicalis (assembly GCF_000004195.4). Lineage (NCBI taxonomy): Eukaryota > Metazoa > Chordata > Amphibia > Anura > Pipidae > Xenopus > Xenopus tropicalis. The sequence continues at coordinate 70,723,995 of NC_030679.2, forward strand.
AATGATTTCCTTTTTCTCTACAATAATAATAAAACAGTACCTTGTACAAAGCAAACTAAGCTATTATTAATCCTTGTTGGAGGCGAAACCTTCCTATTGGGTTTATTTAATGTTAAAAGGATGTTTTGGTAGACTTAAGATAAGGGATCCAAATTACAGATCCCTTAACCGGAAAACCCCAGGTCCCGAATGTTCTGGATAACAGGTCCCATGCCTGTATCACAATGAGCTAATAGCAGTATTTATTAAGGTTTGTAGTGATTCTCAATGAGAATCATGGTACAATTGTGACTGGATCATACTTTCTCACACCTTTGAGTTTCAGACAACATCTAACTGAATAAGTTTAATGGAACCATTGTGACTGGATGTCTGTGACTGTACTACCCTCAAGGGTTTTAAATGCCGGGGAATTCCCCACAACTCATTTGGACTGAAGAAGCCACCCTGGATTGAGATAGGCTCTGGCATTTCAGTTACGCAGAGGCCCAAACAGCTCTCACCAGGCCAAGATATAGTGACTGTCTATGGCATCTTACAGCAGCCCCTCTGGCATTTGCCAGAATCCACAGACTGCCAGCCAGGCCTGTCTGTAAGGTTCTATTACACTTTGTACTTAGTTCATTCACTGGCCAGTTCGAAGTATATTGCAATATATGGACAAACAATCCCTGTTTTGCTTAAAGGGGATGGCATTTCTTAGTAGCTTAATGCACAGAATATCTTAATGTCCTATATATATTGATAATGGGTGAGTGCAGAGGATCTCTTGTTGTTGTTTCTATGTATTTTGTGGTCACAACCTCATTGCACCCCCACCTAATGGTTTAAAATTTAGTGGTTGAGCACAACTTTCCCTTTTTTTGCTATAGTTTATACAGGAGCAGTGGCCAGCTCCATGTTGTAGCTCCCACCCTTCTCAGCTACAGTCAGGTGATCCCAGTGGAGCCAATAAAAGGGCAACCATATGGGGGTTTTAACCTTGAAAGCAAGTAAGCTGCAGGTAAAACTTAGTCCCTTTGCTAAACGTATATTGAAGCAGTAGAATTCTTAATGAATCACATAAGTCAGTGTAGGACTGGCCAGAAGGGATGACTTTGATGCAGTTAGCCAGCTTGAAGTATATTGCAATATATGGACAAACAATCCCTGTTTTGCTTAAAGGGAAGGGCATTTCCTAGTAGCTTAAATGCACCGAATGTCTTAATGTCCTAAAGGGGTGAGTGCAGAGGATCTCTTGTTGTTAGTTCATTCACTGCCAGCCTTTTAGAAAGAGGGAATTCCGATTTGTCTGATTTATTTTCATTTACCTAAGTAGTGCCAAAAGAGAGCAGGGGAAAGTTAGAATTTAGGGAATTTTAGAGGGAAAAAAATGTATTTTTCCCTTTATTTGCACATAATAAAAGAACTCGGCCCTTACTTAAATGACGGTAACTGTCTAACGCAATTACAATAAAATATGTCTGATTGGTCCTATGGGATGCTGCCCAGAGGCAAAGTTGTGTCTATATTAGTAAACTAGGGGAAAAAAATAAATGTACATTAAGGGTGAACAGGCTGCTGCTTTTCTTTACTATTGTACATGTTACTATTAACTACGGACATATATCCTTTTGTAAAAATATTTGAAATACAATTCAGATGTACTGTTTTGCAAAGCCACTTAATGCACATTCCTTGCCTGTGATGCTAGAGAAATGATTTCTTTTCAGCAAAGCCAGTTTCTTTCCCTGTAATTACTGTACTGTAAAGGTTCTTTGCGAGGCTTGCCCACTTTTGTAAAGTTTGCCCCTGCGTAATTTCTTATGTTGCTTGAAAATTACAGAGGAAGAGTAAAACCCTGAATGTACTTGTCAAAATTAATTTGAGAAGAGCAGGCACATTTTGTTCTTCTTGTAATAACACGCATTTTGTGAATTAGAAAATCCCCCACAGAACGTTAGTGTCCCTTTTAGCACACAGCCATTACAGCTTATGCAAATGTTCTCGCTTTTAACACAGTGTAATACCATTCCTGGGTTAAGTATTTTAACAGTGAATAAAAAGACTTACATTTTTGAATGGCTTTTAAAAGGTACAATCTAATTACAAGCAGTGGATCATTTGCCCTCACATTGTCTGACATAATAGAGTAGGTTCACATGCCATTAATTGAAGCATGGTTCACGCTCCTAACATTTATTGCAGCACTACAATTAAACACATTAAGAGGTTACCGGAGCTGATGAAGTACAATGAATTGTTATAGCGCATGTAGATTAATTTTTCATATGTTATTGATGTAATAAAGTAACAACGCTGGCAGGGTTTCGACTTTGACAGAAATTCAGGCAGAATTGTAAAGAAAATAAATGATGAGGAAAGTACTTAAATCAAGCATGCCTCAAGAATGTGAGCATTGCTGTATAAACATTTCTCTGCTAATTGACTAATACTGTCAGAAGGGGACTCTTGTTCTCTTATACCAAATAGCAGTTTCAGCTTTCTAAAGCTTAAATCAGACGTATAAGGCTTTAAACAACAGGATTTACATAAATTATGATGAACTGATCGTATCATTGGTTCTTAACCTATAGGTAAAGGTTGCCATACACGTAAAGATCCGCTCGCTTAGTGACCTCACCAGGCGAGCGGATCTTTACATGTATGGCCCTATGGGTGTGTGATATTGGGGGAGTTTAGGCTAATTTGGTTGTTTGGCCCTGGGGCCAAACGATCGAATTATAACGACTGTAATGGGCGCAGTCGATTCGGGGACTGCATCAACGAGCCGATGCGGTCCCCCATCCAACTGAATTTTTGAACCTGCCCAATCGATAAGTGGCCAATTTCAGGCCAGATATCAGTCGGGCAGGCCAGTCTATTGAATCAAGTAATTTCACATCAGTGAATGGTGTCATGGAGACCCACTATAAAAAGGAGAAATACCAAATTTTGGTCCCTAAATGTGCCCCTACACAGGCCGATAAGCTGCCGAATCGGTCCAAGGGACTGATATCTGCAGCTACAATCGGCCCGTGTATGGCCACATTTAGGGACCAAAATTTGGTATTTCTCCTTTTTATAGTGGGTCTCCATGACACCATTCACTGATGTGAAATTACTTGATTCAATAGACCAGTAAAGGAACATTGGTTCAGAAAGCACCAGTTTGCTCCGTATAGCCATGAAATGCATACTTGAGTGCTTTCATTCTGAAATCCTCCCTGTGTGCCTACTGAAAAGCAGATAGCCTTCCTGTCTACCATAAGCTAGGTGGAAAGGACTGTGCCCTGGTACTTGTGACTCACTGCACATGTGCTGCTGTCAGTTACTGAGCTTAGGGACCGACACACAATATACTGTATATACAAAAAATGTCATGATATATAGCAGATTAATTTATTCAAATTCACATTACATGGCAGCTCTGAAGCCAGTGTAATATCATCAGAATTTAGTAATCAGCCCTGTAACATACTTTCCTGCTTGATAATTTGCCAGAGCCCACTGAGCATTTGGGTGTCACAGACACTTACCAAGATGGTGACCTCCTGTGACAACTGTCCTGCATCTTTGCTTTAGATTAGAGAGTTCTGTTAGAAAACCTCATCTAGATGTAAGTACATGAACAAAAAGTCCTCAAACTTGTAGTAAGTTTTAGAATGTGATTATAGCAGAACAGCAACAATAGATGGTGGCAATTGTTGGATGGCAGTCCTTGTCATTTTATAGGTTCCCTGGTGTGACATACAATAAACCCTTAGCCCACAAAAGAGACAGGACTACCCACAGGAGCCTCACAGTTTGCATGTGAAACATAGAGAGGCAGAGCCCTCATATGCCTTATAAGTTTAAAACAGTTTTGTTGTTGCCTAGGCAGGAATTATGGCTCCCTTTTATAGTAACACAGGGATTCTCTATCTCTTACAAGGTCAGTTTCAGAACTTATAGGAGAACTGATGAATTGTGTTTTTAGTTATTAAACACACAGTACAGTTATATGTCAAATGGCTTATACATGCAATATATGATCACACAAACAAGAGGATTCTGGAAAATCTGTAACAAGCAGATATGCTTTTGTGTAGCAAAGAAGCTGCAAAGGAGTGTCATCAATGTTTTAGTGTCTAAACTGCAGTTTAACACCCCATTTATTACAATATATGCACAAGGGAAAAGCATTTTAAAATATTTTACGCTCCTGTTAAAAAGTATTAATACATTCCCCTTACTAATTTGTCAAATCCTTTTAGGAACAATTGTTCATCCATTTCTATAGTAGACCTGCTAACAACAATAATTATGCAGAGAAAGGCAAAGCACAAAGGGGAGCATTAATTAAAGTGTCAAATTTATTTCTTACAGCTACCAACGACTTTTTTCCCCTGAAGATCTTTCTGTTTCAATCCTTGAGTATTGTCACTAAAAAAAAATAAATCACTTTCTATCACAGTTTTTGCACTGAGGTGATATATTCAACTCAGGGATTATGGTAGAAATGTTCCATGTCCTCGGCAAGCTTTGCTATTGCCACCTGCCACCTGAATTGATCAATCCAGCACAACTGCTTAAATCAATAATGGAGGCTTTGTTCACTGTTTTAAAAGCTCCACATTTAATTACATTATAAACCTTCCCCAAATAATAAGTTTACTGTATTTATAGTATGTATTTTACATTGCAGATAAGGGATCTTTTATCCATCTTCTTGGAAGATGGTTGTTTTCTAGTTATGGGTTCTTTCAGTAATATTGATCACCATGGCTAATTAACTTAAATGGCATATTTATAAAAGTGTTACAAAGTTATTAAATATTGTGTGGAATAGTTTTGTATGCCTTCATAATTAAGAAAGATCTGAGGGTTTTTTTTGTCAGGCAGGGTCTACTGAAGCAAATATACTCTCTTGTGAAAAAAGGACAGTGACTTGAGGCATATTACCATAATCTTGCCTCGAGTCATAATCTAGTATAATCTAGTATGATTTAATCTTGAGCATGCAGCACTGTTTCTGGCCTCCAGTCTTAAGGAAAGATATTAAAGGCATGCTATTTTTGGATGCTATCTGAGCATCCAAAAATAAATATAAATGTATTTTGTTTTCACAAAAACAGACCTGATTCTACAGATTGAAAGGAAACAAGGAATTTTAATGAACCATTTTCCAACATCCATTAGGTTTGTAGTGTAAAGCAACCCCTAACTCACACGCCCAACTCCTCCGTTCCTGAATAAGCACATGTTAAAAAGAAGTGTATAGTTTCCCTTTAAAGAGCTAAAAAAGAGTGTGCATGGAAAACACGTGCTCTGAGTTGCTGTAGTTACTGAGCTTAGGAACCAACGCATAATATACTGTATATATAGAATATAAATGTCACAAGATAAGGCTGATTAGTAAATAATACTGATTAATAGTGCATGGTGGCTCTGAAACCAGTGTAATAAGCATCAGAATTTAATAATCAACTCTGTAGCATCAGTTTCTGACAGATGAACCTCATTTGGTTAGCTTCTCAATATTTTCAATAATATCAATAATTTATGTTGTAAAAAATGATTGTTTAAACAATACACTATAAAACACAGCACTGCCAGTTTCTGGAACTTTCTGAATAACTGATTTCTGAATAATCAGTGCCATACTTTTGTTATACTATTACAAAATTAATTTGACAATTGACATTACATTGTGATGACTTCTGTTAGAATAGGTAAGCCACCAGAGAAATCATACTAATATATAGTGTAAGTGAACGGTTAGCTATTTCTTCATTATTGCTATGGCAGTTGCACACAGCAAATATATTTAATGGAATAAGTAGTAAAATTTGGCTGGTCATAAAATGAAGTTGAAAACCTATGATTTAGTATGATATATCATTTTTTATTCATCATAAGATGTTTTAAATGTAAAAATAATAGGGCAGGGCAAACTTGTCTTATAAATATTCTTCTTCAAGTTAGCTGATGCTTTCTGTGTCTGTTTTTCTCCCAGAAGAGCAATTAGGACTGTTTAAATAAGAATAAATGTTTTAGATGCTTTATGGCCAAATGTCAGTTTCCTAAGATTATAAACTTGACAGAAATTTCAGTTTTCTTAATTAGTTGGTAAGGGATTCAAGATAATATTGTAATTTTTTTTTCTGGGAAGATTCCCCCACTTCCCCATTCTTAGTCAACACAACATATTTGCCAGCTTTGACCAAATAAAATATTTTTGTTTTTTAATATACCCTTTTCAGCATTTATCAATTTTAAAGTTTGTGAATTTGAGTTTGTTTTTCCAAATCGAATAAACTTGCATACTGAATATCTCAAATTTCTTTTTTTACACTCAATAAATACCAGACATTACTCTAACTAGAGTCTAACTAGAGTTTTCTAAGCACAAGAAAACTCGAATCAAGAAAAGAAATCCAACTCAACTGTTAATAAATCACCCCTTTAGATTACAAGATTCTCTAAAAAATAAGTGCAACCCTTCTACTAGGAATTTATAGAAGGGTGACATTTCACGTGCTTTGGTAATCTTATCTTATAAAACTAAAAGGGTCTCTGTCCTTTCCTATATCTCACTGGTTATCAGGGAAGGGAAATTTGACCAGGCTCTATTTTAAGAATGTGTGTGGAGCTTACTACACCTAAGTGCCTTAAGAAAAATATCAACATTCTCTGCCTACCAGGTTATGTCTCTGAAGTTCAAAGTATCTTGTCCAACATAAAAGCAATGAATATCAGCAGTGCATCATAGCTATAATATCTAGTATCTTTGGCAAAAAGAGAATGTGTGCACTGTAAACTAGAAGACTGATGACATTTTGAGGTATTAAAAAGCTTATGCTGGTTTGTATGATTACATTATTTTTGCAACACTTCTTTTAATGGCCATTATATTGTTAATTTTGGCAGAATTAATTTCAGCACCAGGGAATAAATTCTGTATGTAAGCATAGTTTTATAGTATTTTTCCTGCAGGTTGTGAGGCTATGAAGAGTTTTGTAGAGTACAGTTTATAGCCCTGTGAACTCGATATACATCCAGTGATATTAGTAATTAAGAATCCATACCCATTGCCCATTGTCTGACAGCTCCGTATAACTAATATATTCTACATGACTTGAGTATGGAAAAAGGTCAGTACTGGCTGCATTTGTGTACATGTTTTTCATACTTTAGGGTGAAGAAAGTGGCTGGGGTGTAATGAACCTCTCATTACACCCCAGCCACATATTTACTTACTCACACCACCCATGATCCCCAGTTCAAAAGATGTTTATGGGACCCTGTTTGATTTTATTTTATTTTGCATTCATAATATATGGTTATTAGGGATTTTACGTACAACTACTAAATCCAAAGTGGGGGAAAGTGACAAAACATTTGCCCTTTCATTTACCCTAAATTCAGGCTGTCTTCACCTTGAAGGAGAAGAAAAGCCTAACTCACTTGGGGATGCCAAAATGTTAGGCACCCCTAAGTGACTTAAATCACTTACCTTGTACCGCAGGCTGGTGCCCCTGTTAAGGGAGAACAGCACCAGTCCGGGGTCTCTCCTATTAGACATTTTCAGAACCTTCCTTCTTCCGCGTTGGCGCACTTGCGTATGCGCATTAGAGTGAAAAGCTGACCTTTAAAAACAAAGTCGGCTTTTCAATCTAATGCGCATGCGCCGGCTCAGGGATTTTGCCGGCAGAAAAAATATGGAAGAAGGAAGCGCTCGCTACAGGTACCCTGGGCTGGTGCGGTTTTCTCCTAACAGTGGCACCAGCCCGGGGTACAAGGTAACCGATTTAAGTCACTTGGGGGTGCCTAACATTTTGGCACCCCCAAGTGACTTCGCCTTTCCTTCTCCTTTAAGAACACTTTCAGTATATTTTTTTTTGTAACTTACATTTTTTATTGAAAGATTTGGGGGGTACAGAAAGGAAGAGGGGAAAGGATTAGCTATTTCACTTCCACAGATGAACAAAGCACAGTAAAACATATTATATCCTTATTTATACATTTGTCATCTGTTACAGTCATGTATTGAGAAAAACAAAAAAACACTTTGATCCTTGCTAACACATAAGATGACTCATTTATGCTCTCGTCATATTTTGTATAGACTACTGCAACATACCACTCTGAGTTGCTTTGTCTACTGACCCCACTTACAACCATAATCAACACTGCTGCCAGGCTCATACACACCTCTTTTGCTCTGACAGGTGCACTGGATACCTGTCACACATAGAATTCACTTCAATATTCTTGTACATCTCCACTTTCTTCACACTCTGCATCCAAGACTTTTCATGCACTGCTTTTATCCTATAGAACTCTCCCCTCTTTCCTATTAGGCATTCTGAGAACCTTCAGATCTTCAAAAGATCACTTAAAACTAACCTTTTTATTCAAACCTACAATATAAGTCCTTTAGCAACTTGACCATATGCTTAACTGCTGTGGTCTTCTTCCCCACAGACACAGTTTTTACATTCTTTACTGTGCACTTACCATTACCTTACTCTGTAAGGAACTACAGGAGCTGGTGCCATTATATAAAAAAGAACAATATTCTGGTTAATAGAGAGTCTGACAAACACAAGCCTTTTGGTAACATACACATCATTAATAACATACAATTAAATGGTAAAATTATAATAAGGCTTTTCTGGCGGAACAGGCATTCTAAAATATTTTTTAAAAAAAGCTAGTTTGTTTTCAGTATGATAAACACATCTTAGTTTCTTTGAGCAGGGTTGGAGTGGGATGTCCAGGACCCACCGCGTACCGCACTTCCTCCTTGTGACCGTGTTGGGGAGGGGGGGTTGCTCCAGTACCTGCAGTTAGCGGAGGAAGAGGGCCTGGGTCTGTAGGGGCTGTGGGGCTCACGATGGCCAGGGCCCACTAGGTTTTTTCCCAGTGTCTCACTGTCTCAGTCCGATGCTGTCTTAGGCCTTATTTACTATGCTGTCTGTAGAGGGCCCTATGACTTAGTTCTACCATTTTAATAACTACTGAATAAAACTGTGCCCATTCTGGTAATGGCTTTGGTAATAAAAAAACTTAAAGCAAAAAAATGTCACACTTTTGCATACTATAGAGGCTATTTACAAAGACCAAGATGAACGTGCAGGACCCTAAGTGCCGCAAATTAGGGGCTATTCAAACTCTATATGCTAAGTGCCTGCGCTTAACTCTGCCAGCTTTAAGCATTATATCTTTCTTTCTCTGAATTTGACCTAACAACACACAATTAATAAACCATATTAACAAAAGAGACTCCAGTAATAGAAGTGCTGAATAGTGTTATGTCAGGTATTTCAACACAATTATGGTTAATGTCTTGTACACAGCATTTCAGTGTACAGGTGTGGAATCCATTATCCAGAAAGGTCCAAATTATGGGAAGCTCCTCTCCCATAGACTCCATTTTAATCAAATAAATCAGATTTTTAAGAATGATTTCCTTTTTCTCTATAATAATAAAACAGTACTTTGTAGTTGATCCCAACTAAAATAAAATTAATCCTTATTGGAGGAAAAACAATCCTATTGGGTTTGTTTAATATTTAAATGATTTTTTAATAGACTTAAGGTATGGAGATCCAAATTACAGAAAACCCCAGGTCCCCATACCTGTACAACATTTGGTATATTTTGCAACGGTAGCTGTTTTGAAATCATATATTAGTGCTGTTTGTAAAGAGAATCAAATTCAGAGCTTCCAAATGTGCACTTCTAAAGTTAGATTTTAATTAGAGTGACAAAAGAAACATTATCTTCTAAGGAACAGTTGGAGAGTAACTGAAGTGTAAACAAGCTACTAAATATAACTGCAGAGAGGATCAGCCCTCATCCCCACATGGTTTACTAATTTTGCATTGTAATTTCACCTTTTGAATTTTCCCCTATTCAATTTTAAATAAATCTGCAAATGTGTGAAACTAAAGGAGATATATAGAGTGCTGGTTTCACTCTAGAAATTGCACCTTTATTGGAGCTCCCTATAGGTCTGCTCCTGTCCCTATCTGTGTTTCAAATAAGGGGTGGATGTACCCTAATGGTCCCTGTCAGAAACACAGTAGGAGGGGAACAGCCAATCACAGGCCTACAGTCACACAAGCAAAACAGGCTTCAGTTCCCTTTCTGGTCAGCCTAGCTGCTGACTTATTCCTATCCTACAGTGCAGTCTGATGAATGTAACTGGCCCCTCTGCATAGCCTGAGAAAGGAGGCAGCAGGGATTGGAACAAATGGGCGGAACTAGAAGTAAATTTGCAGAAATTTCCAATAAATCAGCCTAAAACAAAACTTTTTTACACACATTCCCTCTATATTTAGAGAAGAATAATTCACTGGCCCATTCGTGTTTTTTTACACAAAATGTCCCCTTTAAGGACATTTTGCACTTGTAAAATTCAAAAAGTATGTATGGAAGTCTTGGCCTGGTTTCCAACTCGTATGCTATTTGTCAGCTATTTTCACACAATGGTATAACTTTTTTAACTTGAATTTTGCAGAATCAACCAGGCCTATTCTTTCCCTAAACAAAATGCTTCTGTTCTCACACTCTCACTGCCAGAATGGCCACTTTGTTCAACATTTCCTTTAAGACAACTTCACCAACTCACTGCCACCTAGTGGTCAAATTAACCATTAACATAAACAATTTACACTTTGCCTCCTTGCACACCTATTTTTGGTTTATGAGAATTTTAGACACCACTCCACTATCAATGGTTAAGCAACTATGGAACTAGGACAAAGGCTGGCCTTCAGTTTCACTGCAAACTGAATTAGATAGATGGATTTCCCTATTAAATATATCGCTAGTTAAACAGATGTATAAAGAAACTGAAATGGAGTATAGGATAAACCCAAACGGCAAAGAGTTTTTAAAATACCAGATGAAAGTATAAAGTAATTGTCTAGCAGATGAAAAAGTTTGCTGAGGGTTTGGGCACTCTTTCTTTTTCTTAATTACAACACAGATTTATTTATCACAATCTACCTGTCCTTTATGATTTTTGTCAACACTGCTCCAGCCCTCTGTCAGTGAGATTTAATCTATAACTACATAACATCTGCTATCAGACTTTCAGGTTGAGAGTTTAGTTTTGTAACAGTTTTGTTTCTGCCAAAAAATACATATACAGTACATACATACATACAAATACCATTCACTTCTATGGGATAAACTTTGACTGTGTTAGACAAGGAAGGTGCTAATTACCTAGTCTTTGTTTATATTTTTTGTAAAAAAAACTGTATAATCCATACTAAAGCATTTTACCAAGCACTGGTTTAAAAATGAGTTTAAAGATTAGTTTATTATATAATCTGGGACTTGCATAATGCTTTAACACATAGTAGTGTTCAGGGGCATGTAGCATTTAGTGATAATCAAATCATATGCAACAATAAAGCAATAATTTACTGTTCTTTTAATTGAGACATGGCATATGCCATTTAATTGTCTAAAGAAATATTTTAGTGGGGATGGAGAAATTTGTAATAATTGTTTTCTCACTGCATTAAATGTATATGTATTTATATTTATAAAGCACATTCAGCACTATACTGCAGAACAATACATTACTAGAACAACCAGGGGGTCATTATAATAATAAACACCAATAAAAGTACAGTTGAATTAAATATTAAGAGCTAAGTTTCAAAGAGACAAGAGGAAGAAGGTCCCTGCCCCGTGGGGCTTGCAATCTAAGTGAAAAATTTTGTAAGTAAGCAAATCTTTTACAGATGCAAGGTCTTGAAATAAATTCAAAGTTCAAATTGGAATTTATTCTACCTTTGTTATAAGTAGAACCTCTGTAGGTCTTGAGAAACTGAACTATATTTGTCATTTTGGCAGTTTAGCTTTGGAATTCATAGGTAACAAAATTAATTATATATCTACTGTAAAACAAAATGCTGAGAAAATTTTAATGCAAAATAAACAGCCCATATTGAATTGTAAGTTCTCAACATGTCAAATCAAAGAGCATAATCCAGATCAAACATTGATTTTAAAATTATTATGCCAACCCAGTCCTCTAACAACAGCTGTCAGATGACTATCTTCCAAATAATAAACACATACTTTAGGTTAGTACACAAAATTGCATATATGTAAAAGAACAAGTGTATGATTACATCTGTAAAATTTCCCATCACTTAAAAAACTACCAGGGGGTAGTTTCACCTGATGAAGTCCAGTGTCAAAGTTAGTTTTAGTGACTTGATTTTTTTTGTCATATTTGCCTTGTGCCTATTGATGCATGGTGCTGTGAGAACCCTGGAGCTACTGACTGGTTTGGAGGCAGTGGTAGCTCCAGGATACCCATACATCAATAGGTGCAGCAACAGAAAAAAAGGTGGGATAAAGGTAGTGGCACCAAGTGAATGCATTAAAGGGGTTTTGCAAAATCATGGTCGCAATCATGGTATCTTTTCACAAAATTGTGTAAGTTCCCAGGTCAGAATTTATCTAAGGACCCCATCAGGACTAACCGCTGAACCATGAAGCTTAAAGGAACAGTAACACCAGAATGCATTATTAGTAATATTTATTCTAAACCCTTTTAAAAATTAAGATATAACATTGCAACATCATTTTTAAAACAGTCTTTTGAATAAATACTATATCAGATAGGTTTTACAGTAGTAAAGGGCAAAACAAAACAAGTTGATCAGGAGAAATGGAGTCTGCAGAGCTGTATGATGTATATGTTTCTCTCACAAGGGTTTTGGTTCACGGATGGATGGGGGTGCACTTCAGTTTGGAATGTTTTATGGGTGTGTAAGCTGCATATTATAAATGAATGGAGCAGAGTGGAGCGCTGGCTATCTGAGTTGTCCTGAAGGGGGATGGGGGCTTGGTGATTTTTACTGTAAAAATTGTTTGACTGGTACATTGCTGTGAACTGTAGAGCATTGAGCATAAAAAAACGTGTGTGATAAACTGCAGAAATATGGTGACATCACTTCTGGTCTCATGGACAGGAACTGAACACACAAGGCCTAAGGGGAATAAAGACAGAGATCTCTAGGGGCATGAGAGAAAACTGGGAGTTTTTCACCTTCTGCATCAATAGAATTCACTCTGCAATGTCATTATAGGCAGTGGGGTTACTGGAGGTGTTACTGGCCTAGCATGTATGTGTGCCTTGGCTTGTTTGTGTGCACTGTGAATCCTATGATCCCAGGAGGCGGCCCTTAATTCTTAAAATGGAAATTTTCTGTTTAGGAGTACCCAATAGCACATACTACTAAAAAAGTATATTTTTATGAAAATGGTTTATTTAGATAAAACAAAGTTTTACATATGAGCTTGTTTATGCAATATATTTTTATACAGACCTACATTGTTTGGGGGTATAGTTTTCCTTTAAGTAGTATCATATGTGAAGTAATATTATACGAAGAAATATTATTACAACCAAAGGAATAAAAGGTTTCCCTTACAAACTGCAGCTGGGCCATTACTGACTTCATTTCTATTTGATATGTACAGTAATTCATTCATTTTAAATGAATATATATATTTCTCATATGCACTGCCTTTAATAATATTTGTGTTATGCATTATTTTTATCTTTTAAAAATAAAGCCATACCTGCAATCAAAGAAACGGCTATAAAGACTAAAGCTGACAGGTGCTTCAAGTAAACAGCTTGAGACAAACAGAAGATACCCTTTACCTTTGTCAGTTATGAGAATCACAAAAAATATATTATAAGACATGCTGTCATATGTGCAGAAGGAAAATCTAAACTATCAGCTGCTATCTAAAAAAACTTCAAAGCATTTTATAGAGCTAGGAAAGTGCCTTTGAATGCTGTATGTATTTGAGGGGGAAAATGGCATTCAACTGTGTTTTCTGCTCCCTGGTGTGCACCTGAGAAATAAAGTAAGACAATGAGAATACTGCTTAATGTTTCACTTAGTAAATCATTTCACAAAGATATTCACATTTCTGGTACCTCTTTGGATAAACTAGTATGTGATGGAATGTGAGAAAAGCTTTTCACAATTAGACAATGCAACTCTGGAAATGTTTGCATGGGTAATTTTGTAAAATGTTTATCATTATTAGTGAACAACCTATTTGAAATTTTTAAGTACCTGCCACTCTGGGTGTTAAAGGAGAACTAAAGCCTAGCTAAAGAAGTAGGGCAGAAATGCTGTACATTATGTTTTGGGTTTCTGTACCAGCCCAAGGCAACCAGCCCCAGTAGCCCCCATCTTCTTTTCTGCTGCTTCCCTACACATGCTGTGTGCTACTGTCACTGAGCTTAGGGACCGACTCAAAATATACTGCATAAATAGAGTATAAATGTAACAGTAAAAAAAGCTGATTAGTAATTCATTCAGATTTACATTACATGACAAATCTAAAACCAGGGCATTTGCATCAGAATTTAATAATCAGCCCTGTAGCATCAGCTTATATGACAGACAACCCACATTTTCTGCTTGATAATTTGCAACGACCCCTAAGTTTAGCTTCCCAACAGTTGCTCAGACCACACTGAGCATGTGCACTGTCCTGGACAGTTCTGGGGAGTGGGGGGGGGTTTGAGATAATCCAAGATGGGGAGCTCCCTTGACAACTGTAACAACCTCTATCATTACAACTATAGAGATGGTGAAACTTCAAACCAGTGCAGTCAGTTTATAATGTAAAATATGGCATTTCTAGCCATATTCATTTTTAGGGATTAGTTCTCCTTTAAAAGGTTAAAAGGAAGGCTGCAGCATCCCCTTAATCACGTAGGAATCCATCTCCTCCTCTAACCCACACAACCCCCTTCCTCAGGAATTGACTTTGGCTCCTGAGCATGCTCAGTTCTTCTCAATTTACTAAACACGCCCTCCAGTCTAACAGCCAATGAAGAGATGGCATTTCTGGTTTTCATATAAACTCTGCCGTAGCTGTGCAATCTGCTGGAGAAACATGTTTATGTGTCAGAGTGAAAATGGCTGCTGGGTAAAAGCTGATATTTGTTTGTTTTAGAAAAAAATGTTAGGTCCTGGCAAACAGAGACAACAAATGCAGTACAAATTATGCATTTTGGGTGAGGAAGATGTTGCCAGACTTTATACATGGTAGGATAATGTAGGGTTTAGATGTCCTTTAATTATAATGTTAAAAAGAGTAAATCTTAACCAAATTACAGTGATTTTCTTTTCCTGGCAGTCTAAACTGAACACTGAAAACATCTGAAACATCTACTTTATGTTCTACTTTATTATTCTACAACTGCTTTTCATTTTTCCTCAGGCGATGATGCACCCTTTAGAGCCCAAAATGCTGCTGTGCCTTTGGTTGAGTGAGCATGCACAACTCCTAGGCCTCACCATTGTAAGTATTTACAATTTAATATAACACAGCTTGCAGCGCGCAAAATATGGATCCACTAGTCCATCTTATTTCAGTACATATCCTCAAAAGGTGCGCTCTGTCTCTTTGAGCATCTAACTGTTGTGGATATCTTGCCTTTGCCAAGATATCGTCAAGGTACATATACATTTTACAATTCTCTTTTCATATTATCTCCACCAGTGAGATGAGTATTTTTCGTGAAGGCCCCAGAAGCGGTAGCCAATACAAGCAGGAGACTTTGAAAAATGTTTAAAAAAAAAAAAAAAAATGTTTTCCTTGCACAACTTTGTCTGGCCTTTTTTGGATTGTCACTTTTTGTAATAGTGTCTGATTTATTTCTTCCTATAAGTTCCTGAACTTGTCTGGGCATTTTTTATTTCATAAATGTACTTTTCCCAAGTTTGTGTAGAAACAGAATTGAATACCTGTCCTTGATAGTTTCAAGGACCCCATGGTCTGGATTATTTTGAGTCTATATAATTTGAAAACTTTCTTTATCTGCCCCTTACTTGAATATAATGGGCTTGCCTCACTTCATAATTACTTATAAAATACGTTTTTGCACGCTTGGACTCTTTTTTTGTTTGACAGAAACAACTGAGACTGACCTTCTCTACATCATTGAGATCTCTGGTATCCTCTTCCAGGTTTGTACTGTCTGGAATCTCTTCGATTGTAGTATGTAGATTTTTTTAAATTTTTTCTCCTGAGTAAAGAAATTATGATTTACCTGCATCTTGATCTTGTAACAAGCATCTGTTTTAGGTGCATCAGATCAATTTTCAATCTTGTCTTCAGGAAAATGATACAGAAAATAAAAACATTTAGTAACGAAAAAAAACCCATCTTGTTCAGTTGTTGCCACTCCTGAGTAACTTTCTTATATCTTTATTTTTACTTTTTCCATGAGATCTAGATACAAGTGGTTTAGAAGAGGTTCCCGTCTGGGGTTCTCCAAATGTAATTTTTTTAATTACAGCTTATACCAGTGAATCAATAATATTAAGATCAAAATTACACTTATGCTGCATAGCTGCTTCTTCCTCATCCATTCAGACAGTTCAAATTGACATTCAGAATCTGAAATACATTTGTCATCTAAGCTAGTTTGGGATCTTGGTCTTTTTAATATTCATTATCTTTTTGTACAGCTGATTTAATAGTATTAGTTTAAGATGACTTCACCCATCTGAAAAATCCTTACACATCTCCCCCAACATTTTCTACACAAACAGTATACTGTGGTAGTGTGTGCTTATATATATTGGCACTCACCAATCCCACAGACAGCGGCCGGGTGCTAACCCACAAAATCCATACAGTCCATAGAGAGCACTTACGGCATGAATATCCAAAAAGAAAAACATTTATTTAGACAAAACTATCGATAGTTTTGTCTAAATAAACGTTATTCTTTTTGGATATTCATGCCGTGAGTGCTCTCTATGGACTGTATATACATATATATATATATATATATACAGTATATATATACAGGTATATATATATATATATCCAAGAAGTGACGGCACTCTCAGGAATTCTCACACAGGAGTCAAGTTTCAAAAAAATAAAGTGAAGATTTATTTGACCGACGTTTCAGCTCATACTGGAGCTTTCATCAGGGATTCAAACACCACAGTGAAGCACACACTTTTAAGCCCAAAAGGGCGCCAATCTTGTTGCTAAGCAACCATACACAAACACAAAATTGTCAGTAAGGTGCTTAGAATTAGCACATGAAAATATAATATAATATAGAGCACATGTGTCCATATACATAAGTTAATATGTGACCAAAAAAAATAAGGATAGTGAACTAACCGAGTGACATTGCATACCTCCCCCGCAGTGTTAGCTCTTACAAACCTCTGTGATATCAATGACAATAATGGAAGCGCCCATCAATGCGGACCTCTCCTGGCCGGTTCTGGTGTTTAGGTCTCATAGCAGGTCCCCCATGGTCTGTACCCTTCGGCACACCGCTGGCATGGCGATCGCCGTTGCTAGGCAACCGAGTAGCGGTGAGCGGGTTCTATACGACCCGTCTGTATCGGCAATGCGCAGTGCGCCGGTCTAACGGCTTATTCAAAGAGGGGATACGGGGGCATTCTGCAGCCAACGCTAGGGATACCTAAAAGTAGCCCAGCGTTGCTGTGTGTCACTCCTCATGTTGGTTATGGCACCCATGTCCCTGGGGTGCCCTGAAGTTTATACGCAAAGGCCTTGCCATTTACAGCTCTCACTTACAGGGTTCCAGCATAGGCAGCGCACAAGGTCAATAGCAGACTCACGTCTTAGGTGAGATACAGCTACAATGGGGAGAAAAGGGCACCTGCTGCTCTTCCCATAGGCACACCAAATTCCTGGAGAGGATATAATACATAGCCCCACGCGGGGCATTTGAGTATACTACACAGCTCTATCTTGGTGTATTTTCGCTACATCGACAATCTGTTTTTCATCTGGACTAAGGGAGAAATGGCCCTATTAGCCTTCCACCAGTCTCTCAATGATTTGGACTGCCCTATCAAATTGACGTTAAACTATCACCAGGACAATATCGATTTCCTAGACCTGAACATTTTTAAACAGGACAACAGATTGGGCACAAGACTTTTTCGCAAGTCAACCGACCGGAACTCGATACTTCAGGCATCTAGCCATCACCCTCCGGCGACCATCAAGGGCATCCCATACTCCCAGTTCCTTCGGGTCATTAGAAACAACAGCTCACCTGAAACTGCTAAGATACAACTCCAAGAAATGTTTGAGAGATTCCTTGAACGCGATACAAAGAGCACATTCTACTAACCCAACTTCAAAGAGCCCTTAGTCACTCCCAGGATTCCCTGTTGAACAAAAAATCTATAGAGCAACAACAGGATAAGCCATTAATTTTCACAACTACCTTCTCCTCTACCTCTCGTGCACTGGCCGATAGCATCAATAGGAATTGGCCCATGGTAAACCAAGATGAGTCTCTGGCTCTTTACCAGGCACATAAACCAGTAATGGGGTACAGAAGGAGCAGTAGCCTAAGGGATTTGCTGGTGAAAACTGATTTCAAGGACTATGCCATCATACAAAGGGACTGGCTCTCTGGAAATAGGAAACTGGGGTGCTACAAGTGCCCGGACTGCGTTACGTGCAGATGCTTACTCACAGGTCCAGACTTCCCACACCCCCACACGGGCAAGAGACTCAAAATCCACCACAGATTGGGATGTATGTCAACCTTTGTGATATATATTATCACTTTCCCGTGTGGCTTATATTACGTAGGCAAGACTGTTACTACCCTGAGGGAACGAATTGGCTACCATCGATCCTCTATTAGTAGAGCACTAAAAGAGGGTGATTCGAAACAACCTGTTGCCAGACATTTTTTGAATTTACGACACCCACTACCCACCTTCTGTTGCATGGTCATTGACCACCAGCCCCCCCTGCCCAGGGGTGGCAACAGGGACTTGGCTCTACTTAGAAGGGAAGCACGGTGGATACATAGACTGGACTGTGTGGCCCCTCGGGGTCTGAATGAGATTCTACCATTGAGTTGCTTCATCTAATGTCTGGACTGATTTTTCATCTTTCTGTTTACTCTTTGTCTATAGGTTCTACTCAGATATGATGTATATTACTTGACTGTCTTGATTCTCTCAATATCTGTATAGTTGCAACATATATGTTTCCTTGTATCTAATTCCCTTGTTACTATGTGTGACCTATATAGCAACATAGTTGTCTATGAAGATTCTCATTCATCCAGGTCGTGATATACAGTATCTAGTAGAATTAAGTCTAAAACAACTGGACTTTTCTGAGTTTTTCTTGAAAACGTTTCACCACTCATCCGAGTGGCTTCTTCAGTTCAAATGACTGGTAGGGAATTCCCCGGTATTTAAACTCTTGATGGTAGTAGAGTCACAGACATCCAATCACAATGGTTCCATTGAACTTGTTCATTTAGGTGTTAGCTGAAACTGACAGGTGTAAGAAGGTATGATCCAATCACAATTGTGATTGGATCATACCTTCTTACACCTGTCAGTTTCAATTGTGATTGGATCATACCTTCTTACATCTGTCAGTTTCAGCTAACACCTTATCTGAACAAGTTCAATGGAACCATTGTGATTGGATGTCTGTGACTCTACTACCATCAAGAGTTTAAATACCGGGGAATTCCCTACCAGTCATTTGAACTGAAGAAGCCACTCGGATGAGTGGTGAAACGTTTTCAAGAAAAACTCAGAAAAGCAACATAGTTGCGTATCATTTTGCTGGGCCATGTACAACACTACCTGAATGATGTGCTACCCCCCTGTGGTGAGCTCATATACTACCTCCTTCTTGCAGATAGCAGGCGTATCCGCTTATATACTCAAATGCCCCGCGTGGGGCTATGTATTATATCCTCTCCAGGAATTTGGTGTGCCTATGGGAAGAGCAGCAGGTGCCCTTTTCTCCCCATTGTAGCTGTATCTCACCTAAGACGTGAGTCTGCTATTGACCTTGTGCGCTGCCTATGCTGGAACCCTGTAAGTGAGAGCTGTAAATGGCAAGGCCTTTGCGTATAAACTTCAGGGCACCCCAGGGACATGGGTGCCATAACCAACATGAGGAGCGACACACAGCAACGCTGGGCTACTTTTAGGTATCCCTAGCGTTGGCTGCAGAATGCCCCCGTATCCCCTCTTTGAATAAGCCGTTAGACCGGCGCACTGCGCATTGCCGATACAGACGGGTCGTATAGAACCCGCTCACCGCTACTCGGTTGCCTAGCAACGGCGATCGCCATGCCAGCGGTGTGCCGAAGGGTACAGACCATGGGGGACCTGCTATGAGACCTAAACACCAGAACCGGCCAGGAGAGGTCCGCATTGATGGGCGCTTCCATTATTGTCATTGATATCACGGAGGTTTGTAAGAGCTAACACTGCGGGGGAGGTATGCAATGTCACTCGGTTAGTTCACTATCCTTATTTTTTTTGGTCACATATTAACTTATGTATATGGACACATGTGCTCTATATTATATTATATTTTCATGTGCTAATTCTAAGCACCTTACTGACAATTTTGTGTTTGTGTATGGTTGCTTAGCAACAAGATTGGCACCCTTTTGGGCTTAAAAGTGTGTGCTTCACTGTGGTGTTTGAATCCCTGATGAAAGTTCCAGTATGAACTGAAACGTCGGTCAAATAAATCTTCACTTTATTTTTTTGAAACTTGACTCCTGTGTGAGAATTCCTGAGAGTGCCGTCACTTCTTGGATATATATAATCTTCTTTGCACTGGCACCCAGGTATCGTCAATTTCTTATGGTGTGCAGCTTCCAGCTTTCCACACAGGTATATATATATATATATATATACTCAAGAGGCAAAAGTGATGGCACTCTGAGTATTTTCATAAAGCAGAAAAAGAGGCAGCAGTGAATGCAAATGGTGAGGTTGATTTATCCTACATTTCAGTTACTTACTAGAACCCTGACTGCAGGTAATGTTTTGTAGTATGGAACAGAGATAAGTAAATCACTTTGACAATTTTTAAATTTTTTGACTTTAATTCCCGTACAAATCATGCATACTTTCTGGCAAATGTGTAGGGGCATGGTAAACTTGAGAAATATTTTTATGTTTTACAGTTTTACACCTCCCTCAAGGTTTGGGGGAAGATAAAAACAGTAGCTGATCACTTCATTCTTGGCTAAGATATAATCATAGCTACCAAAAGGACTAATTGTAGATTATAGTAGAGCACACATTTTTAGAACATATGCAACTTGACAACAACACCAACATGATGTATTACAGCTATTTGCTGTATGGGAGTGTAACCCTTATTTGGCTGTGAAACAGTCCAACACCATATAGAGTAGGTTAGAGCATGGGGTACATGTGACTCTCTTAAACAGGATGGGCCTTCGCTATATGGAAGTAGCCTGGGGTGTAGTGCAACTACAACTCACTGTAGCTGTGTACAGTGCAATTTACCAGAAACTTCTTGCAGTTGAACAAATAATAAGTGGGTTTATTGTCAGAGACAATCAAATCAAGATGCAGGGTAATAATACTCACAAGACAGATGTTAAAGGATAGTGGTACTCTCTGAGGACAACGAGAGGATGCACACCGGTTTATTCCACCTCTTTGGGAGACTGGGCAGGGTAAATGCACCTGGTCAGCTTGGCACCCCTATGGAAGCAGTCTGGATAGATACCTCAGTCCTCATGTTGAATACCTTTAGCTTTAAGAGTCCTACAGCTGACTGCAGATCAGGGTTTAGATACTGCCTGTCTCCTACATCTTAACCGTGGCCCTATGCTATGCTATGGAAGAATACTTCCAGCTACTTTTCTTGGTGGAGCCAAAACTGCTCTTGCTTCCTTCCCTCTCTATCTCACTTTCCTAGAAAGTGATCCACAAGAGTAACTATCCAACTGGTCCTCGTTCACTGGGTCCCTGTCCCCGATTTCACTAGAGTAGGTGATGACTCTAGGGTAAATGATGGCTTTACTGGGGCCCTGTTAATCCCAGGCTCAGTGGACCATCCACCTGACACAGACACAGAGGCAGCCAAAGAGGAAGACCTAACCCTTTGCTAAACACTACATTGGAGTGCAAGGGGTGGAGTCAACCTGTAAACCAATAAGGCACATATGCAAAACTATAAACTGGATACATGGGTCTTTGCCCAGTAACAGCATAAACTAGGAAGGTGTAGGGTTTAAAGCCATAGGGACATGTTAACCCTATGGGTCCCTACAGTTACTGTGACATATTCTGTGAGTAAGGTTCCAAGGAACTATCTTTTAGAATATGTTTGAGCAGTTAACACTGCTTATTTAGATTTTAGCACAACAGGAGACTGGAGTTTGGATCACTGTAATAATGGATTATACTGCTGGAAGTCACTGATGACTTGCATTCTGCAACTTTGACTTCAGCTTTGAATTCTTTAATTTGGTCCAAAGTCTGTGCATGTACATGGTAATTCCAGTCCAGTAAACTGTATGTTTATCAAAGCCAAAATCACTAGTTTAAGTGAAAACAGCTGTTTTAAAAATTGAACAATGGCCCTTTGACTTTGGCCTACTATTTCATCAATACACAAAATTTCTCATTAGCAAAATCAATAAAGTTAGGTGATTGCACCTGACTCTTGCCTTGTCAGTTTCTATCCAGTCTGATTCTGGTTTCTGGTCCATTCCCAGAAGCAGAATACAGCAGAAGCCTTATTTTTTTTTAAGCAACATGATCAAATTTACCAGTTATTTAAAAAGAAATTTAAAAATACATTTTGCTTTCAATAAGGTATTTGCCCTTTCTGCTCTTGAATAAGTGAAACTTCGTCTACTTCTATATTTTATATTTTTTCTATATTTTATTCTATTCTTGATTATTATTTTGTTTGTGCCTTTATATTCATGGTATAGGTTGTGACTGTAATGGGCCACAGAGCATTAAAAAAGCACTATATTAACGCATCTTATGTGTAAATGTAAAATGTTTCAGTCCAACCATTTTAGAGCAGTCAAAGGGTCACAGTTTTAATAAGCATAAAAATGGTCCACCAACACCATCAAGGCTCTCTGCATACCTTAATAAATGAACACTTTCGTGTTATAGTATGGTGCAATGAGATCAGACTAGTTTAATACATGAAAGGGAAAGTGCAGCATTATAAATACCTCTTTAATTTAGAACTTTCAGAAAGAAATAAAGCAGAACATTATGCTATCCCTAATGTAAAATAAAGTTCATTTGATAATGATTACTGCTGTTTCACTAATTGAAAGCATATTTCCTCTAATTAAAGCTCCATTTATATCGTTAATTTAGTGTGTTGAGAGTATTTGCATTCATTATTTATAAATGTGATCAGACTGCTTGACATTTTCACTACTTGATGAAGTGATGAGTGATTTTAGATATCCCTTTGTTAACTGAAAACAATAACTTGCATTATAGCACACCTTTATCAATAAAAAAACAGTTGTTTATAGATTTAGACATCTATTTACTTTATATTTCATTTTCACATGTTCTCTTATTTATGTATACAAATGAGAAATGTGTCATTTCTACTTTTTAATGAACATCTCTTTATTTATGATATCTATGAAGACTTCTGGGATCATAGATGTAGCAGAAGGGAAAGCAGAATGAAATAATTTGTTCTGCTGACACAGCTATTCTGAAGATTTCAATACATGAGTGTATAAAAAGGGCCATAATCACTGACTTCTGTCCCCAGAACAGTCCCCCAGATGCTTCACCAACAAAAGTAAAATACTCTCTATGGCAGTGCAATGCCAGACATTTGCTCATCAAACACTAGGTGATCTCCACATCAGCATGACAAAGTTTGCCTGCATGTCATGTCTCACCAATATTGTACAAGATCTTAATAAACTGTGAACATAATAAATATTTTGCCCTGACAACTTACAACAATTTAGGTAGGACATTTATCATATAAAGATATACTCTATATCTAGGAGAACCTTGTAGACAATCATTCTGTTTATTGCAATGTCAGAGACATTTTTTGTGTGGGGATATTTCATTAAAAAAATCAACTGATGCAGTAAAATAATCTGTGCATTTAAAATTGTAATAATATTCAGTTGTTGTAAGTGCAATATTTTTAGGGCAATCATTTTCTGTTCCACTATTTTGTATGGTGATGGGGAATTGCTTGTAAGACTGGCTATAAATCATATATACTATATCTCCTAACAATCATGCAATAGATAACCAGACAGTAGTAAAGAGGTTAAACTGACAGTAAGGTTGCATTTAAAAGAAAAACATGCAAGTTCACACACAGCTCAATACAATTTCTCTTTTCATCTGAGAATTTTTTTTATCCCCCAGAGCAACTTTGGAACTCTTGTCCATTTAAATTTCCTGGATGAGCAGATGTACTATGATGTGTCACTTATGGGTGTATATGTCACATCATGTTACTGGAGTGGAAATGATAAAGCTTTACCCAGAAGAGGACATTTCAAAGTTTTTTTTTTTTGTAACAGAAACAGCTCAATGCCATTTCATGTGACCTCTAATACTAAGACACTCTTAGAAGAAGTAGTGATAATGTCTATTTCTTAAAGCAAGTCAATTGTGTTCAATATGGACAATATGCTTAAGGTACTGACACTTTTTATTTAAACATCCTGTCAGCCTTTATTAGAAAATAGTCATATACACACAGAGCCTCTACCTTAGAAATACCAGAGTATTCCGTTTACATTCTTGCAAGAGTTGACCCATAATATTGAGTGGTGGCAGTGCCTATTTTTGAATTCTGAAAGTAAATCAATAGTGTTTTCCAGTCACAACATTTGATGTTATATTTCAGGTATTGGCAAATGTTTTCAGTAAACACATATAATTACGTTGTAATAAACTGCATATAGAAAAACACACTCTGTAAAATTGATTTAAAGGTGCCAAAATATTTGTAAGCTAATACTTAATGATACCTTTCATTTATTTAGGAAAGTAGTTCTCAACTTATTTCACCAAGGGTTCACATAGATATCACTACTGTATTTATTATAGGTGTCTGCATTACTGCTGTTAACAAAAGGCATGAATAACCAGAAAAATTAGAGAAAAGTAAACCGTATAGAGAATAATGCACGGAGCTTTATGAACATGTAAAGGCACAAGGCCAAAAGCCTCATGGATGCATTATTTGTAATCTGTCCCATTTTGCTTCTCCGAAAATTTTGCGAATCTTTCAGGATTTGCGAAATGGCAAAAAATTAATGAAACAGCAAATATGTTGTGTGCGTCATTATTATAAGTAACAGTAAGTTACAGTAAATAATGTGGCTAACATATAAGGGTATATTTCACAGTGTATTTATGGCTCGTGAGTATTATATACTTCTATTTTGCCCTGACAACTTACAACAATTTAGGGAAAACATTTATCATATAAAGATATACTCTGTATCTAGGAGAACCTTGTAGACAATCATTCTGTTTATTGCAATGTCAGAGACATTTTTTGTGTGGGGATATTTCATTAAAACTTTCTGATGTCTAGCTAACTGATAATAATCTCATTTGGTCTTTGAGCAATTTATTGCAACTTACCCATAGGTAATGGGTTTTTATGTTATTCTTTATTCTTACATTCATAAGAAAGGAACAGCCTTAGCCTATAATTCTAAGGCATCATTCCAAAAATAGATCTGTAACAACAGGAAACCAACTTGCATATGCACTAATTAGCATATAATTTTCCTTAGAAAAATTGAGTTTATTTTAGAATTTCCAGGTTTTTTTTATAAGGTCACTTCATGGCATTATATGTATATAGACTAAGATTGCTTAATAAAGCCTGAGCAGGCCAAACTATGTCATGATATTAACTTGTACCTCAATTTAACTTATCTTGTGAAAATACTTTGTTTGTCTATTGATGCCGTTTGGAAGAAATTTAATACAAAACACTTTTAATACATGTTAAAAAAGCTTGAACCATCAATGCAAACTAAAATCGGATGTTTAGATTATAATATTGTTGTTCTTTTTTCATAGTTTCCCAGGAAAATGGGAACAAAAGCCAGTCCCTCTGGTGCTCCATATAAACATTTTCTCCAGGTAAAATAGCTTTAATTAATAATACATTTTGGTTTCCCATTACACTAAAACATTTTAGACATGTTCAGATATGGTTGGGCATTTATCAAAGCTAGATATCATAAAGAAATATTTCCTGCATTGTCCAGATCCATTTTATTATTTTTTTCCTATTTTGTCAGGTTTGATTGA
Source organism: Xenopus tropicalis (assembly GCF_000004195.4). Taxonomy (NCBI): domain Eukaryota; kingdom Metazoa; phylum Chordata; class Amphibia; order Anura; family Pipidae; genus Xenopus; species Xenopus tropicalis. The sequence goes on from NC_030679.2 coordinate 70,750,151, forward strand.
GGACGGGAATGACAGGAATAAACTCTATTTAAGCTTTTGTAAAAATGTAAATGACATAAAAAAATGGGTTACTGTATGATGAGTGCATACCCTTAGATATAACATAGGCCAATATAAAAACTGAATTTGCTGAGTTTTTTATGCCTAGGACTCTGCGGATAACAAAGATATCCACTTCAAAACAGTTTGTCCTCAGCGTACAATAGAATATACTTACTATAAAACTACTGGAGTTGGAATTCTTTGGCAAGGCAAGTGGCCATGGTCACTACATAAACTGCATTTGAAATAGATTTGATATTTGATTTTTTCTTTTTTTTTTAAAGAAATGGTATTTCATCTCAATTTCTAAGTAGATAGATTGATACAGGGAATTTAAATGATTGACATCTTTGCTGTCACAAAGGAATAATAGAGTAGAATAAATTTAGTTTGATTGACTTTTCTCTGTTTTTTAACCTTGATAAATACGTAAGTATATGTAGCTCTAACTTATGTACAGAACACAATTACAACTTACTTATCTGACGAGGCTCAACTATTTATACATAAGGTACTACTTTATCACCCCTTGGATGATGCTCCCAGTGTCTTCAAAGCAGGTGTTTATTTTTGAATTCCTTGCTTGGAGGCAAGTTTTGGTGGCAACAAATCCAGGCCAACTGCCAAACAGAGCCTCCCGTAGGCTGCCAGTTGACATTGGGGCTACCAAATAGCCAATCATAACCCTTATTCAGCACCCCCAGGAATTGCATGCCTGTGTTGCTCTCCAAATTTTTACATTTGAATGTGGCAAATAGGTAGAAAAAGCATCAGTTAATAGCACTGCTTTGGCGGAATTCTGAAATCAATTTTTAAAAAAAAAAAAAAAAAGAGGCAAAATATGTTTTTATATTTCATTTTATAATTTGACATGGGGCTAGCCATTCCCTACCTTTCCCACCCAGCAGCCGATCAGCAGAACAATAGGTAGGTAAGATAGCAGTTTTCTGACACCTCTGGATTCAGCTGCCTGAACCAATAGTACCAGCACTGCTGGTACTGTCCTGAGCTTTAGTGAGTGGGTAAACAGGCAGAATTTCTTTTATGCTCCACAATAAGTCAGGGTGACTTCAGACATTTCTCTCCAGCTAAAACTACCCATGTGCCATTAGCCTCAATTAGCTTGTAAAGGATATTTACACACAGTGTGAATTTGTAAATAATGGTACATTGACTTCTATGAACAATAACTCCAGATCTTAAATACATTATACAGTGAGGGGCAGAAGTAGTGACATCCAAAATACTGTACATTGAATACAGTGATAGACAGAGGGCAGTAGCAGTGAAGAACAGTAGGAACTTCAGTCACAAATACATTAAAAACATGAGAGGCAATTATTTCTGACACCCCGGACCCAACCCCTACCCAAAAAGTAGGACTTGGGTCCTATTGAAAGTATACTGAGCAGGAGAAACAATATCTTATCTGAAAGAAGTTCTATTGTGTAGTGCTGGCTCCTTCTGAAAGCTCAGAATCAGGCACAATGCACTGAGATGGCTGCCTACACTCCAATAATACAACTAATAAAATAACATTTCAAGTGGTAGAGTGAAGCAGCGTAATTTAGAAATAAAATGTACACCATAAAAATCATGACAGAATCCCTTTAGGATAGCTATTCTCCCTGGTCATAGTAAGAGAGGCTCAACCCACTGTGGCTGGAAAAGTATTCTTGTATAGCAGTGCTTCCCTATTTTGTTAGGTACATTTTTACTGGAATACACTAGTCTGTGGTATCCTGTCTTATATAAAGAGGCCCAGTCTGACCAAGCAGCACCATAATTAAGCCATAATGTAGCTTGAATACTGTAGGTAAAACCTAAAAAAAATATTTTAGTAGCATTCTGTGGTAGAGGAAATATATTTGCAATATATTGTCTTATTGCACATTTTATACTTTTAATCTGTAAGAGGAGCATAGTGAAATAATGTTATTGAAAGGAAATTAATTTCCTTTCTAGATATAAATCTTATGAATAAATATGCCTTGCCTTTGTGAACAGTGAACAGAAATCAGCAGGAAACCTCACAATGGTACATTGTACCAAGTGATATGAACATAATTGTAATTTAGCAAACAATTCTGTCAAGATAAATGACCTTGTTACAAATATCTCTCTTGTACTCCTCATACAAACATAATCTTTTGATACCAGTGATGATTATAATACAATTTTATGTTTTTTTAAATAAAAAAATAATAATAGGTAGCATAAGCCAGGCTGCTACAAACAGTTTTGAAATTATCTTGTTTAGACCCCCATAAAACCTTTGAAAATCCTGGAACTGGACTTTGATGGAGAAAAGGGGGATTTAGACAGCAATATATACAATAGGTGTTTTATTACGCAAGCAACTAGTTAAACTACTAATTAATCATTTTAAAAAGTTACATTTAGATTACTAACCAATTGGTCAGTCATAATATATTATAACTTTGTTTCCCTAAAAACACAGGCTCTGATTCAGAACTCCTGTCCATGTTACAAAAAGACCAGCCTACCCACATTAGAAAGCCCTGTGCTAGTAACAACAGTAAAGCTATAGAGATAAGTACATAGCCAGACTCATATTCAGCTTATGTCCTTAGCTTTTATAGCAGCCATATCCAACAGTGATAAGTGGAAGTTTTTGGCAGGTATGGATTTGCAGTAAAATTTCTAAAACAGTTGATATGGTTCTCCCCACAAGGCTACAGATACATTTATTGTCATTAAAAAGAAGTGACGATTCACTTACAACTAATCTTTGAGCCAAGACTCAAAAAGAAGAAGAATAATTTTAATGTATTAAATTAGATTAGTTCAAATATATAAATGGATTAACAAGAAAAGGCAGGAAAAGCAACTAATTGTCCATTCTCTTGTATATTAGTTATAACATAATTAGTAGAGGGTAAAGTGATGGGTATACATTTTATACTGTCTGTATTTGCTTTATAACAAGTGAGGACAGTTTAAAATAGTTCATAGTACATAATGTAAACTATTTTCAATATTCAAGATATTAAACAGTACAGGGGATAAATGGATTGTTTGCTTGCAATGTATGTTCTTGCCTTATTTGCACCCTTTCATTATGTTAAAATGTTTGCATGGCTGAGCAAAATATATTTTTAAATAAAAATAAATTCTTTCACTCAAAATAGCCATTATCTGACACAAGTTAAATCAATATAACTACTATGTTTATTTTCATTGTATTCGATGACTACGGTATAACTATTCATCATTCTAATTCCTTGGATCTATACATTATGTCCAATTAGGTTTGTATCTGCACCTTTGGCTTCATAACATATGAAATCTCTATTTTTTGTTATATCAAGGACAACAAAACAACACAGTTTGCTGGAATTCATTAAATTATAACTGTACAAATCCAGTGACATATCATTTTTTACTAGATGATACATTTATTCTACTGACCTTAGCAATGTTTACTGTTTGACCTTAATGAGTCATTTAACAAATTCAAGTACAGTCAGATATTGATTTGTTTTGAGTCTTTTCATATGTGTGTTTAAGAGGTGTGTGCTGATAGCACCTACTGCTGCATCTAAAACTGTCATTAGTATGGGCAATTGTGCAACAATAAAGAATTTCATTGTATAGGCATCTGGTAGAGTGTATTCTTCAGAATATTTTATTGATTTAGCAGCCATTCATATTAAATTCGTTGCTGTGTCCAATCTTTTAAACATAGCCACACATAATTAAAGTTCTAATAAAATCAGTAAAACTAGAGTTTATTTTTTAAACTTTGCTTATGATGCATGTGAGGAGGGTGAACCTTATATTGCATTGTTATTTGAGGGTCTATATCATTATGTTTAATGGGAGGCTGTTTGCAGTAGATCAAATTCAACACAATAATAGTCATTGCAAAGTACGGTCATTACACATATTGTATTCCCATCAAACAAACTGCTTATTGATCTCCATAAAAACACCATAAAAATGGTAAATAAACTATCATTGTACATTTTCATGCAAATATTTAACTTTCATAACTAGGAATTATGGCAAAAATATTTTTATATATTATGTAATGCCTTCTAGCTGTATAGACTATCAAGGTTAGCCAAGCTCTTGTCCATCACTATTGACAGGTATCACATTGGAGGGGTGTAACCCTTTAGCAGGAGTCTCACAGGGTTAGCTGTCAGACTGGAGAAGCTTTTATGCTAAATTGGGGGTGGGGTGCTAAAAATGAGCATCCATAGGTCTGAAGGTTAATCCTAATGCTATATACTCAAGGGTAGGATTAACCGTGCAGTTACTAAGGTAGATCTAAAGAATGGAGGCTTGCAAAACCAAGCAGCAGCATGTTATTCAGGGATGTCAAACTTGAAAACATTAAGCTATTGTTGATCTTCTACTCCCAGCATTTGCTTTGGCCACCGCGTGGAGCTGAGAGTTGAGGTTCAAAAGTCACAGTGATAGACTGGTCCTAAACTAATTATTTCATTCCCACCAAAATGCAGCATTTTTTCCTAGAATTTTCCTAGAGACATTGGGGTCAGGCTCTCAGTTGTGTACACTGCACCAAAAAGGCCTAATTACCTTGCAAGTTTTTGTTGGGCACAAGTCACAGCTAACATTTGCAGAGAGGAAATGGAGTCACTTATAATGCGCCAGTGTTAATAATGGCATAAGCATGTAATTTGCTTGGCACAAGTAAGCAGCTCCCATGCGTAATACAACCCAGTAGTGGAACCCTGAAAATGCTGTCATATCCCTGCTGGCGGTATTTCTACAACTTTACTGTGTACATTTATGCACCTGTGTATAATTCAGCAGATTCATCAGATTTGCTGATTTATAAATACTATAATGATACACGTTATTTGCTATAATGCACTTAATTAACATGGTGTAAAGCATAGGCGGATTTTCATTAAGGCTTGGGGAGGCTAAGCCTCCCCAAACCTGTGTCCCCAAAATAAAAGCCCCTTCACAAAATTAAAAAAAAAAATCCTCTGAGCGATGTTGTGCTTGGGGGGGGGGGGGGGGGGACGCTGCAGTTTAGTGTCTCTAAAGTTAGAACAACAACCTGTTAGTTTGCTAGTGACTCCGGTGTTTGATGACATCATCATGGGATTTCGGACTGCAAATCTCGCGAGATTTCAGAATAGGAATGCATAACCAGAGGCGATCTACTAGTCAGGCACTACTACACAGCACAAGTACAAGTGCAACTCATCCAAAGAAATTGTTGTACTGCTGGTGATCTGGGCTCACAGACACAGCAGGTGCTGATTCTTAAGCTGCTTGTTGTCTGGTATGTAGCTATTATATTTAATATTTACATATCATATTAAATACATACATCTGTGCTGCACAGCTTTGAGACCTTTGGGTTACATGATATAATGTGCTTAAAAAACAAATACTAGGGGCCCCTATATAAAATAGTGCAGCAGTAGACAGTGTACCTGCTGGGAGTTCCTGTTAAAAGTCTAGAGGTCCTGGTTACATTCAGTAGCATTTAGGCTAAACCAGTATAAAGAGGTAGCAGCAGGCAATATGTCTGAAGCTCTTATTTAAGCTGCCAAAGTGCTTGCATTGGGGGGTCCCTGCAATGATTGGGATGAAATAGGAGGCAGTTTGTGTTAGAGTGCCTAGTGAAAATGGTATACAGCAGAAGTCAGTCAGTGTCTAGCCCAGGGGTGCCCGAGGTAGATCGTGACCCACTAGCTGAAATAAAATTGTTTTTTGTCACCTGATATCTATAATATCCCTTTCCCCTACCCTAACAGATGGAGGGTATATAACGTGCTGGTTTTGTATCTAAAGACTGTGTCTCGCTGTATATAACGTGCGTGGGATGTCAGTACCTGCTGCCTCTCTCTCTATAAAGCTAACTTAAACACATCTAAAGGTGAGGTTCACTTTTAAGTTAACTTGTAGTATGTTATAGAATGGCCTATTCCTAGCAACTTTGCAATTGGTCTTCCTAGTTAATTTTTTATAGTTTTTTAATAATTTGCCTTTTGCTTCTGCCTCTTTCCAGCTTTCAAATGAGGGTCACTGACCAAAAAGTATTGCTCTGTGAAGCTACAGTTTTATTTTCCAATGCAGGCCCCTTAACTATTCATATTTCCATCTCTTGTTTAAACCACTACCTGGTAAATAAGACCCTAGCAACCAGATAGCTGCTGAAATACCAAATGGAGAGCTGCTGAACAATAACTGAAAAACCATTAAAAATAAAAGAGGACCTATTGCAATATCAATGTCTACATCATATTAAAAGTTAATTTAAAGGTTAACTACCACTTGAAGCTAACTGATCACAAACACAAATGTATAGAGAACCCCTAACAGAAGTGCACGTATGAATGCTTTTACATCCTAAGCATTTTAGGGTTAAAAAAAGCACCCCCACCCGCACTTTTGCGCAGTATCCCTGGGAGTCAGTGGGAACCGCAAGAGGTAGTTGTGAGGTTAACTTTTTTTTTACACCAGCAGCGAATCCACTAAGTCTCACATTAGCTGTAGGTCAGTCTGTGTATTGACCATCTTTAGCCTCCCCAAACAAAAAAGTCATCCTCCGCCTATGGTGTAAAGCAAATCAATAGCAGAATTATTTTAATTTGCCTAAAATATCCCCTTATTGTATGTTATAATCTGTTATATAACATTTTGTAAAAAAAATTGCAAATGTTTTCTTTTTTCTTTCTCCTTTTCTTCTTGGCAGCATAACAGACTTATGTTAGTTGCCTTTATCTCCAAAAATATATCAAAATTGCAATGTTTACTATATCTACCCTGGGGACACATTTTGATATTCTTAATTGTGGTATTCTTGTTGTTTGTTTTCACAACTGTCTTTTTAGTTAACCTCTCTTCTACAAAGAGAAGTGAATCAGTGAATAGAAACGAAACATAGATTTCAATATTTAGATCTTAATACTTTATATAGTACCCTTATATAAGTCTGGGTAGCTGAAGGTACAGTAACAGTCTGTTGTTATCAATCAGATCCGTTATACTGTGGGTGCATGTCTTATTTAATTAATTAATTAGTGCTGGGTTAACAATAGCTGTTACACCATCATTGTTATTAAAATATTAGAATTGCTTTTGTCACTGCAAAGTGTACTTTTTGAGGGAAAATTACACCCAAGTTGTTCTGTCAAACAGAACATTTTGGTTCTTCTAAAATGGCTATAAAAAGAAAAAAAAGGAAAAAACACAATAAAGAAAGAAAGAGAAAAGAGGAGAAACAAAGATAAAGTAACGAATTTCAACTTTAAAATTATTATTTCAAATATATGTATTAGTTTTTCATTCAGGCATACTAAATTGATGTGTATATCATAAAATATTCACCATGACAGAAAAATCGAAATGGTGCATAACTTTATTACAAAATTGCAAGTGAATTGTTACGTTTAAATAACATTTACGGTAAATTCTTTGCAACGTGTTAAATTCTGTGATGTTTAGTAATTAATTAATATTCCTATTTAGCCAGTTGTGACAAAAATGGCTACAATGTGCAATGCATTAACAGCTCATCAGGGCAGTGACAAAATATCACAGAAACAAAGCAAAGGTCATGTGAGGAAAAGGACTCTTTGCAAAGCATCCACTACTTTAAAGTGGTCATACGTGTTCAGATTTTAATCTTCTTCCGGTGAAAGTTTGGATAACATTTGTAAGTTTAAATGCAATTATCTAAACCCAACATTTAACATGTAGGTTAAAGCCCTAAGAATAACAAATCAGAGGATGTTTTGAACATGAAATAGTTGGCAGATGCCAATCGTACAAAAGTGACTTCCTGGAAATCTATTGTAGGTCCCCAAGGATATCATTAGATATTACCTGACCGAACTGTTCTAACCTGGCCAATCACTATACAACCAATTGCCATGGTATAAAAATTACCAGGACCATAATTCAGAGCCCACACAGTCTAAAAATCATACAAAACATGTGTAAGCCAGCTTTAGGGACCCTGAGACTGAGACTGGACAGGCAGGAAGGACAAATCATCAGGCAAAATCATAGTCAAATAGGCAGAGGTCAGGGCTGAGAGTGAGGAGAAGTCAGACAGGCAAAATGTCAGCAACAGTATTCAGGCAGACAGGATCAGTGTCAAAGGCAAAGTAAGAGGAGGCAAGAGGTTGGCAACAGGGAGACTGGATTTGAAAAGTAAACAGGAAGGATCAGGAACCAGGAAATTCCACATGAATAAAGCAGGCTTCATAACACAGCATGGCTGAAGATCACTTAGCAAAAAAATGCGCGATCAGCATTCATAAAAGGGCTTTGTACATGCAGCGAACTGGCACAGCGTGTGCACAATTTTCAGCAAGCCTGTAATCTGCTGTGACAAGCAGGACACTTGTGCGCCCGAGAAAGGTAAGTTCTCTGATACAAAACAACAATTCAAAACAAATCACATAAAATGTATGCAGTAACAGACAAAAATATTCCCACTTCGGTAAGCTTTGTCAAGTGTTTTTATTAATTATTCTAACTACACTTGACCAGCATTTGCAGACTGCTAAATGGGTGCTATGGATTATGAAACAGATTTATATTTTTTTGGAAACTTCTTGAGCGTGTTTTGTAAATACCAGATATTTTGTTTGTGTTGTCTCTTTTACTAGGAGGCTGATTAATCAATGTGTGAATTAGAATTTTTTTTAGTGATTCTCCTTTGGATTAGCGGCCTATTTATTACATTCTAATTTTCATGGTTTTGTTGGTTTTTAAAACCACAATTAAACTCATGATTAAAATGCAGGAAAAACGTGAAAACCTCAATTTTTTCATGATTTTTTAGTAATTGAATTGTCCGATAAATCCGAAAACCTCTTATACCATGAAGCAAAAGAAGATCTTCCAGTTGGAAACAGAACAGCTGCCCACTGACATCTACATGACCTTGATAGCAAAGTTTTATATTAGTGGCTTTTGTGGTTTTAGTGTTTTTTTACATGAAAATTTTGAGTTTTATTGCCAAAAAAAAAACCTATGAATCATGAAAAAAAAAAAAAATATGAATGTTAGTAAATGCCACCCTTAGGGGCACATTTATCAAAGTACGATTGTTTCCAAATACAAAAAATGATTATTTAAGTTTTCATACTGTAATTTTTGTGACTTTTTTGTTAATTTGTTACAATTTTCTTGACAATTTGTGCGACAAAATCATATTTGTCGCAACAAGTGCAAAAGTTTTGGATTAATTAAAGCTTCATTATCGTGACTTTCCTTGGACCCGGTTGGAGCTGCAGAGTGCCATTGAGTCCTATGTGAGGCTTCCAAAAACATCCACTGAAGGATCAAAGTCCATTTAGTGACTTTCGGATCACCAATATGATATTATCGTGACTATTACGATTTTTTTGTAAGCATTTTTTGTGACATTTCCAATCAACAGAAATTATTGTATCTAATCTAAATTTTACCCATTTCAGGATTCAAACTCTTACTTTGTTGAATAGAGTTTCCAAAACTCTAATTTTAGATATTTGTTAAGCACAAATGTTCATGTAAAAGTCAAAGGGAGTTGTCCTTTGAAAATGTTAAAAAAAAATTTCAATTCAAGTTTTTTAAATTTCTTTGAGAGTTGGTAGACCCATTGAAAATGATAAGTTGAATGTGAATTCGCTGCATTGAAGTTTAATTCAATCAAGTATTTCAAACTGAAAAAAAACAAAAAAATCACAAATTTTAAATAATAATAATAATGATAGATAGGCCTCTAACATTTAATGGGTTTTAATCTTCTGTCATACCAGAGGGGCAGTTTCTCAACCAGTTGTCATATTCCACAAAGAGCTGTAATAATAATGCAAGCAAGTATTATGCTTTTTTGACGCTTACTTTTGGGGTCTCTAAATACCAGATACTTTGGTAATCCTATGCACAATGGGCATCAAACTGTTCCTTGGCTTTCATATTTAGGGTGTGTTTTCTTGGTACCTAATGTTATGTGGGAGATAAGGTGCTTGAAAGTGGAAGCTTTGAGGCAATTTTTTAGAATTTTAATATTTTTTTTATACAGACTGATAAATTCAGGAAAGCTTTGCTGTTTGGTACTTAGGAGTTGAAAGACATGGTTAACCATTTCAGATTTGGCAGAATGTGTACTTTTCAAAAATATATGGTTTTCTGGGTGAACCTAATGTTCCAGGATTTTTGGCTTTGGAATCTAAAGTATGCTGTATTCTGCTGTAATGCTTTGAAAATTTGGTAATTTACTGCTGGGAGTTTTTTATCTATAGAAGTCAGAAATCTCCATAAAACTATACATACCAGGTATTGGCACGTTCGGGAGACATGAGGCTTTCCAAATCAGTTGAATTTTTGTCCATAAAATATAAATCTTTACAGGTATATCATGAAATTTTTTTTCTTTTTTTGTTTGTAATTAGAGCTCTAAATCTTGTTCCAGAAGTGGAAATACACAAAAACTCAGCCAGATTTGGAAAGTTCAGGTTTTCCTGAAAAAAACAAAATATAGTTTTCCTACCCATAATATTATGCCATGAAAAAATGTGCATGTGACACATATATAAGATAAATCAAAGTGGCTTGTCACTGAAATTGCAAACATTTGTTTAAATAACAGTCACAGTTGCTTTTTCTATAAAATTTGTATGTATGTATATTTTTAATTATAAAGGCGCTACTTATGTACTGCTTGGCAGAACAATATTTCAGTCTTTATTAGGACCTTCATAAAGCCACCCGCGATAGATAGATTTCGATTGCTTTAGGCTGATGCCACACGTGGCGTTTTTACGCTGCGTATTTTCTAATTCTCTCAGCGGCTGAAAAACGCTTGATATCATCAACCATAGAAATAACTTGAACAGACTCAAAGCAAACCACACAATGCGGAAATACGCTAGAAAATGCCTTAGCACGGATTTTTCAAGCATTGGCTGAAATACGCCAGTATTTGCAAAGCAAGCTATTCCTATGTATACACAAAGGCAGCTGCCAGACCTAGCTGAAATACGCAGCATTTTTTTTACTATTTTGCACTATTTGCACCATGGAAACGGGATTTGCTACGTCACCAGTACTAGGCTGAAAAACGCCATAGTCAGGGGCTGTGTGGTTTGTGCAGCGTTTTTAGGCTGAGAAAAAATGCAGCGTAAAAACGCAACGTGTGGCATCAGCCTTAGATAATGGTGCAGCCCAGGATAATTACCTGATCCCCTACAGCTGGGGTCTGCACAATGCCTGTCTGTATATTCTGTGAGAGGTACGGGTACAATGCCTGTCTGTATATTCTGTGAGAGGTGCGGATACAACCCCTGTCTGTATATTCTGTGAGAGGTGCGGGTACAATGCCTGTCTGTATATTCTGTGAGAGGTGCGGTTACAATGCCTGTCTGTGCAGACCCCAGCTGTAGGGGATGAGGAAATTATCCTGGGTTGCACCATTTAGTGGTTGGTAGGTAGGTTCCCCTCCCCCTCCCTTGGTTGCTCTAAAAGAAGCTCTGGAAGTTTCAGGTAAGGGTGTTTGTGTTATACCTGTCAGCTCACACGTTTGTTAGAGTCAGACTAACTTTTACTTCAGCATATGGATCTATTCTGTAGTACAGCTAGATATAGCGCTAACAAACTGGTGTCCTGTAATATGATAACATTACTGCATTCAGTCATTGTGTATGTTGGGATACTGGCTAGTCTGGGGTTGCATTCAGAATGCAAAGCATTTGGCTCTATATCCGTGTGTTCTCAGGCTTGTTTATGGTAACAATGAAACTGAAGGCAGATGTTAAACGTGTCTGTTGTTTTGGAGCTGGCTAATGTAACAGCCTAACTGAATGTGTTTAAACATTTCAGTGGTTCAAGTGCTAGCTATGGTAACAACCAAACTGAATGTATTATCTAAAACATTTCAGTGGTTTTGAAATTGGCTAATGTAATAACCAAACCTGAATGTTAATGCCATTCATCTTACTATTCTGGGGCTTGCTAATGTAACAACCAAGCTGAATCTATATGCTTAGTATCTCTGTGGGGTATCTGAGGTTCTCTGTTTTGAATACTTAAAACAGCATCCAAACTATGTTTATTGTGAGCTTACATGTTGTTTACAGGGTTGTAGGTAAGCTCATATAACACACTTCATTGATCAGGAAGCCCTTCACCATGTCTGTTTTAAAAATCATTTAAGGTAAAGCAGCACTTACTCATGGAACTTGTTGTTAAAAGTAGCAGCCAAGACATACATATGTAATGTATTGTATACTTGGGTAAGACCTAAATCTCCAGCATTTCCAATATATCTACAATATATCATGTACAATATAGTGCCATTCAGCTGACTCGGGCCATATTAAATTAAATGATGGTGCCGTGTAAAGAAATCTTTGGCAGATCACATGACTTCAGCTGGGCAATGCTGCTGTAGCTGAAGTGACAGACTAATTTATACTGAATGCATGGGTTACATAACTCTACCTGTGGTTAGGTTAATTATAACCGTCTGTCTTTTTTGTTATGACAATAAAACCTACTTCTGTGGCTGTGTAATCCTTCTTGACCCTGATATTTAAAGGGGTTGTTCACATTCATGTTCAAATCTTATTAAACCACCAATAATGCTCTCAGCATGTTAAAAAATCAACTTCCATAAAAAAGTAAAAAGGCCACCATAAAAGCTTACTTTTGGACCAATTCATTGGTTGCTTGTACACTCCACCAGTTGCATAAATAAATTCTGGATTAAAGATAGTGGCCATTCTATGTATATGTGTTTTTCTATCATTTGCAGGTATGCCATGGTTTATCCATATGGCAGTACAGTAAATTAGGGCCTCTTTATAACCAAAAATGACATAAATCATTGTCTTATTCTGGATGTTGAGGTTCAGTTGTTCACTCCCTTTTTAGTCTAGCAGTCAATGTACATACTGGTTTAAATAACCTCTAGTATCTGCAAAAGTAAATTTCATTATCACTGTTGTTCACATCCAATGTTCAAATCTTATTAAACCACCAATAATGCTCTCAGCATGTTAGAAAATCAATTTCCGTAAAAAAAGGCCACTGTAAAAGCTACTTTTTGTACCTGTTAAATCAGTCCTTTTTCTGTCTCTCTGAGCTGTTTTTTGTAGGGATGGGAGAGGCCTATTTTGAACCTGACACACTGAAAACTTCCTATATGCTTACATCATCATGCCCCTGCTTTGCCCTTACTTTTTTTCCCTTTGAACCAATTCAATGGTTGCTTGTACACTCTAACCAGTTGCATAAATTGAAAGGCCATTGGTTAATTTCTCTCTTGCAATGGCATAGGCAAACAGACTAAGGCTGATGCCACACGGGCGTATTTTATTAATTCGGGTGCAGGCACAAGGTAGCAGGGCGTATTCTCGGCAAGTGTTTTTCAGCTTACCAAAAATACACCTCGCTACCTTGTGCATGCACCCGATTTAATAAAATACACTTGGGTGCAGGCACATGTAGCTGATATCCGCCAAAAAAACGTGAGACTTCATATCTTCGGCGGATATCGACTACATGTGCCTGCACCCGAGCGTATTTCATTCATTCGGATGCAGGCACAGGTAGGAGATTATGGTGCTATTTTTGGCAAGCGTTTTTCGGCTTTCCAAAAATATACGCCATACGCTACGTGTGGCAACAGCCTTCGCATATCGCAAATCTAACAAACTTATGTTAGATTTGCAGTGCTCTGTCACAGGCATAGAAAGCAATGTCAGACAGGAGACACAGCCAGTAGGGTAAGTCTGCTGCCAGTACTATGTGTGACATTATATAAGGAAGCAATTAAAATTAACTGAAGTGTTTATAGGAGTCACTGACACCCCCTTCCCCCGAGCACAGGGTCTGTGCAGAAGTGAAGGATCAGCAGAGGGATGAGCTGCAAATTTTTCGTTAACTATGTATATGGCATGCATTATCGTTGAATTAATGAGAACTGTTAGATTTGTGAATGTTGTACAAAGGTGAACAATCCCTTTAAGGTAAAGTATGTAATTATATACTGCAGGATTTTACAGTGCATTCCAATTAATGTATTTGAGTTTGCCTTTTGGACTCTCAGAAAATTTCCCTGCTAGGATTGTCATGCAATAAAAAAGCTTTATGGCAGTGTTCTTGACAAAATTGTCTTTGAGTGTACTTTTCACTAAAATTGTGGTGTTGCCTTTAGCAAGGTACTGGTTATGGGGCTGTATAGCCTGCCTATAGGCTTTAGGCATTGTGGTATAGATAGTAGGACACTATTTTCCCCTAAGCCCTTAGTTTCTGAAACATATTTTTGCAAAAGACAGCTGTTCCTGTGTTTGCAGACTTTTGTAGTCTCAGAATAAATTAATTTAGAATATTCTTAACCTACTGGATGCTGCTGGTTGTTAGATTTCAGGACTGGAACCCTGGGATCTTGTCGATATTTGAATAGTTTGTGGTACCTCATCTTTGTGCAAAACCAGTAGTATTACATAAATTTGTTCTACTTCTTGTATCAGTGAGCTCAATCCTGTTTAGTGAGCTCATTTTTGGAGCCTGGCAAATAGGTATTTGGTTCTATGCATGATCTTTTAAAATGTTATTCTGATCACATCCTTTTTGGTTCAAGATGATCACATTATTCTAGCAAATGCTAGGCTGGTCTGCATGTATTTTCTGAGCCAGGTTGCTTTAGGCTCCTGAATGCCAGTCATGGAATATATTATATGCTGGTAGTGGCTGCAGACAGTTTGCATACCCAGCTAGGCACCCTGCAGGATTTGGTGCATAGCTTCATTTCAGATTTAAAACGAGCATGTAAAACTCGCTGTGTGGATGGCTTGCCCAGATATTGTACTACTTTTGATTCTAACATAGGTTGGTTGCTGTCCAATATCTGTTTCTCTGTGTGGTTACTTCTGAATGCCCCTCAACTATTCTTGTTTAGGATCCTTGGTATGGTGGTTCTCTACTGGTATTTTCTTTTTTTAGCTAATAGCTTGCTCCACTTGGTTTCTCGCATGATGCAAGTGTTAATAGTCTAGGTACAGGTTTCTTTGTGCTCTGTGGACTTCACAGACCACGACTTCTAAGGGCTCTGGTACACGGGGAGATTAGTCGCCCGTGACAAATCTCCCGTGTCGTGAGCGACTAATCTGCCGAAATGCCAAGGCAACTTCCGCGATTTCGGGGAAAATCGCGGTGCCACATATGCCATCCCACCGGTCATTTACATTCTTACCCGTGGGATGGCATTTCGGGATGATTAGTCATCCGTGACACGGAAGATTTGTCACAGGCGACTAATCTCCCTGTGTGCCAGAGCCCTAAAACCATTTTGTAATGGTCAGATGATACAAAGAAGATAACAAAGGCCACCTTGAGAACTAATCTTGTTCAACACGGGGTAATGACAGTTATGCTGGCAAGGTGACACTTAAGGTCCCCATACACTGGCAGAGCCATACACTGGCAGACATCGCCAAGCGTGCGGATCTTCTCCCAATATCCCCCACCTACGGGTGGGCGATATTGGGAGAATCCCAGGGTAATTCGATAGTTTGGCCCTGGGGGCAAACGATCGAATTGTAATGATGGGCATAGGTAAAGTCGGTCCGGGGACCGCATCAACGAGCCGATGCGGTCCCCGATCCGACTAGATTTTCTAACCTGCCCGATCAAGGTCTGCCCAATTTCATGCCAGATATCGGTCAGGCAGGCCCATCGGAAGTGCCCATACACGGGCCGATTAGCTGCCGAATCAGTCCAAGGGACCGATATCAGCAGCTACTATCTGCCCGTGTACGGGGACCTTTAGTCACAATTGAAAGTCACATGCATATGAAGTTTATAAAACAAGCCAGCTAGAAACATTGGAGAGAAGGCCAGAAGATACACCGACAAAACTAACAGTATACAAACAAAGTCCGAACCACAGAAAGCACACACCGGAGATAAGGTGGAATGCAGGTCATGTGCAGACTGGATAAAAAGTAGAAAACAAACCACAGGAGGAAGAGAATAATTGTGCCTAGCAGGCTAGGTCAGAGTGGAAACTATAGTTTCAGTGGAGTACTACAGAGAAAATGAGATGCCAGAAACAGACCTCAGTCAAAAGCAGGAATGAAAAAACTATTAACTGCAACATATCTCTCAACAACTAAGAAGGTTTAAAGTACGCACAGTACAACAAAACTGTTAACCCTTATACTCATATAAAAAGTTGCTTTATGGGAGCTTTTGTGAGTATGTTCTGGAGAACAAATTATAAATCTCACTACTTGCTGGTATCATAAAAACTGCATACCTCTCTTTCAGCTAAAATTAAATTTTTGCAACTGGCTTAAGGTCCCCATACACGGGCCGACTGTAGCTGCCGATATCGGTCCCATGGACCGATTCGGCAGCTAATCGGCCCGTGTATGGGCAGAACAGATCCAAACGATCGGATTATTTTTTTTTTAAGTTAATTTCTACCCGATATCGCCCAGCCGTAGGTGGGGATATCGGGTGAAGATCTGCTCGATTGGTGACATCGCCAAGCGAGCGGATCTTATAGTGTATGGGCACCTTTAGTGTACAGGCTAAGCATTCAATATTTACAAAGGGTCCCTTTATCTGCCTCCTCATCTACACTTTCCCCTCTTTTCTTTGTAGGCCAGGCCAGGCCACTACAGTGTGGGCCTTGGTTTATTGCTTAAGAATTATGGTTAAACTTCACAGCTATACAATAAGCTGATCTTATGCTTATTTTTCAGCAGGAAGGAATGTAAAAAGAACAATATAGAGGGCCTATGAGCAGCATCAGATTCATTAATGGATATAGTGGAACTGCTTGAATTCTTTGACATAAAATTATGCTTATTAAACACCTTATGTGTATGCCACCTGACTATTACTATTAATTTATTGATTTATTTATTTATGAAGTGCCATTTATTATAGAATTTACTGTGTAAGTGTGTCACTGATCCCTTCAGCTCCTATGTTAATGATTATCATTATCTCTGGAGGTTTGCAGTCATGTGGCAATGCTCCATACCAATAATTTACATCCCCCCTCATAAAATATTAAGTAATTGGATGTTTTATGCACATAATTTATGTTAGCTATTAGGTTCTGTGCAACCATTTTAATAGAACATACAGACATATTTTTTCCTGTAGATGACTCTGATTAAGCAACATATCTTCTCTAATGTTATTTAGGCCTTACAAAAAGCACTATATTCTTTTTTATTTTTTCCTGGATCTTTTAGTATCTAATACTGTGTTGCTATGATGTATACTTGCTATGTATGCTATAATTAAAAAAATCGCCAATGTAAAATGCTGAGAATATTTTTAAAGTATAACTATGCTTTCTTTTTCATGTGGCTTTCAGTTCATTACTGAATCCATTAAATCAGTGGTTCTGGATGTACTGTTGGCTGAAATCCTATAAGGAGTCATTTACAGTACATGGCTCCACTATTAATTCCCAAAAGGCGGTTACTCTTATTTTTGTAAATGGTGTGTCTTTGTGTGTGGCATGTGAATGTCCTCAGTTTTAAGACCCTTTTTAAGTTCTCTGGATCTTTCTTTATACTAACAGTATAAACAGTGACTTTGTCTCATTTATTGACATTTGTTTTTTTTATATTTTACACCCTGTAAGTTTAAGTTGATCCATTTGGCACTGTAGCAAAACTGTGGTAGGTGTCAATCAGATCCCAAATACATACTGGCTTTATCTTTTCTGTAATCAGCTGTATGTAAGCTTCCTGCAAGCACTTCTTTTCATCCACTTTTAGTGGTGCTTCAGTTCCTTGGATGTCTAGTTGGGCATCAAAATGTAACAGTGTTAATAAATGATATAAATAATGCGCTTGTAAAACTTCTGGCACCTTGCATTTTATTTAATCCACTGAATGACTTGTGCATGAATTCAGTGTTTCTCTTTGTCAAGCAACATATCCATATTATATATTAAAGCATACAGAAAATAAATGCCGCACTTACAGGACTTAATGGAAAAAACAAAGGTGTTGTTTATTTTAAACATCATTCTAACGTTTCGGCTGCTTCCACAGCCTTTCTCAAATATATATATATATATATATATATATATAATTATTATATATATGTGTGTGTGTATATACTTTAAGTATGCAAAAATATTGAAAAGATTAAAAGCAGCACACAAAAATACATGTGACGTTTCAGGACTAGGGTCCCTTTCTCTAACATGATCTACATGCACATAGTAGTTGATCCAGGGACTGATCCAATTGGATCCTTGGAGTCAGGAAGGAATTTTCCCTTAAACTTTTTTCCATTAAACCTTAATCAGAAGTTGATCTTCTTTTATAGCAATTTTTCAGATTAGTGGCCTTGTTGGCTACTAGCTGCAGTAAGAATATTTGAATAATTATGTTGATTTTAACATTTACATTTTATATCTAAAAGTCTATAAGTCTAAATTATCATCCTTAATTATGCTATTTGCAATAATACTTATACTTTCATCTCTAAATCTTTATGGCAAAGTATCAGTTTATTTTATGGATGAATTAGGATGGTCTCTTTGCTAGTGGTTGCTGTGGGGCAGAGGCCCTGCATCATAAGTCTGCTTTAAATGTACCATTAAATACACGCTTTCTTGCACACTGGAATATTAACACATACACTAAACTTTGTACATTATGGCTTTGCCTGTGATAGGGTCTCTAGTATTGCAGAACTACAGTGTCATACCAACTGTCCATTCCTAAGGTTAATAAAAGACAGCTGTAGGAGCACAAGAATTAGAAATGAAAATGTAGTCTATCATTGCATCAATATGGTTGTGCTCCCTTAGTAAATGATCCTCAGTATATTCATATCCCCATGGTTTTTCTTAAAAGAACTTAAGCAAATCACAAAACATCTGTCACAGTTATGTAGGATAAAAACAGACCTCTTATATTATATATATAGACCCCCAAAGTAAGTTTCTGTTCATGTCCGTTTTTTCCGTACATTTATTGATCTCTACCATTGAGTTCAACAGTTTAACTCCAGCTTCTATTCATGCCCATAGTCCTGCATCTTATCATGTAATTCATTCCAAGCATTGCCAACAATATCCCTATTGAGAATTCTGAAATTGATTGCTAGAATTTCTATTATGGTAATTATTTTAGCAATACAGATATGGAAGGCAAGTCTGCTTGGCATTTAATTCTCTTGAATGGCATTTGTGTGATCTTAGGTTTAGGTGGGATTTGAAATATGAAAACATTGCTGAATAATTTTAAATGCTTTATTGCACTGAGGCTTGAGTATGAGAACATATAATTGAAGTTCTAGGTTCAGTAACCCCTCAAGTGAATATTTCAGCTTGAATATTTTATGTATAATTTTTTTTTTTTTTTTAAAAAGCATACTGTCACATTTTTTTACAAAACGCATCAGTTGATAGCACACCTCCAGCAACTCTTGCATTGAAATCTATTTTTGAAGAGAGCAAATAGATTTTTATATTTAAATTTGAAATGTGATGTGGGACTAGCCATATACTTAGTTTTTCAGGTGCCCATAGGCATGTGATTTGTGTTCTGATAAACTTCAGTCACACTTTACTGTTGCACTGCAAGTTGGAGTGATGTCACCCCCCTTACCACCCCCAGCATCCAATCAGCAGCTCCCTAAAACCTGTATTGCTAAAAATGCTCCCATGCCCTACCTAGTGGTAGAGATGATAATAGCACTTAATAGTAAAAATCCTAGTCCAGCTCAGCCAATTAATGGCTCCTCCAATTACACTGAGTAGGTGAAACAATGGGTTATCTAAAAGCAGTTCTATTGTGTAATGCTGGCTCCTTCTGGAAGCTCAGCACAATGTACTGAGATGGTTACCTACACACCAATATTGCAGCAAAACTATTTTCATTTATCACTAACTTTTTTTTTTTTTTACAATATTTGTTGACCATCTCAATATTATATTCTTGTATTTCAGCCTATCTTGGTGCCCACAAATGGTGCAAGCAAGGGATATTTTTTTTTGCATAGGAGAGGAAAGACTGGCACTTTTTAACCTGTTTATAAACTTTGGTGCACTGACATTACAAGGTGTGTCAAATTAATTTTTGAAACCTACGTTTTAGGAAAAAAATTGAATTTTCTTCTTAATTTATTGTGAAATACCCCTTAAGACATTGCAGCAATTTATAACGAATCTGTAGTAGTTTTATTCATGCTAACAACAATAAGGGGTTAATGTAACAAATAGTGTTAAGTTTGCTCCTTGTCTAGTAACCAATAGTGACAAATCGGCTGTTAGCATTTACTGGTCAGATGTTACAAACATCTAATTGGTTTCTATGGGTAACTGGATGTGGGCAAACAAAGCATTCTGTTACATTTTCACAATTAGTTTATTACAGTGCATTAACTTATGTTGTGCTGCTGTCTTGATTAAATATTATAGCGTAGAAATACCAATACAAAACATGCAGTATCTTTTCAGCCAAGTCACCATTCATTGCAATTACCATCCATTTGGCATTAAAAATAATTGTTTTGTTTTGTGTATGACTTATTTTTATTAACCTGCAAAACATTTTTTTCTTCGATGCCATTCAAACACTGATATTGTGAGTTTTAGATAAAACTAATCATTCTGTCAACCCCTGTTCTGAGTCACCATGGAGATAATGATGACAGATGAAAATTCTCCCAAGGAGTGATAACATCCGTATATCAAACCAATGGAAACTTACTTTGCATTGTCAGATAACAGAATTAACGTAAATGCTAGGAAATGAGAACAGGCACATTCTATGCTCTAAAATCCCAAAACCATGTTTCCTCAAATTCTAAAAATAAGCAAATTAAGATTTCTTTAATCTCTGCACATTCTGTTCACTGCTTAATCAAGTAAATTCTGTTTAGTCGGGAATGCACACAGTGTACTCTATTCTGGAAAGGGAAACTCTTTATGAATAGGATGCACATCCCTTAAATGTTATTAATGAAGTTTTTTAATTAAATACCATGTTAATTAAGTTTATTGCACATTTTGTTATGTAGAACTTAAATCATTTTTGTATGAAACTGTCAGATGGGCACTAGGAACATTTTTTTTTTCCTGTAGTCTTCTGGGGTATTATGCGTATGCATATGTGACAATAAGGATTCTTAATAGTATCTGATTAGCATTGCATCTTCTGATTCCAGTTACCATAAAATTGTAGCAGAGGCGGGCCAAGCTGACCAGGTGATCTGGCCGGCCACCTGCCCCCAATGCTTCTTCCAAATGGCGCTAATTCCTGGAAAACACTAAAAATGTGTTTAAGTTTCACTTGAAACTTGGTGATATAGAAAACAATGATAGGATTAACTTCCCCTTTGAAACAAAAGGAAAGGCTGACAAGGAATATTCAAGTTTAACTTGAAAATGGTAAAAAAAAAAAAAAAAAAAAGAATATTTCTAGTATCTGAAGCCTTCCATAGGACTCAGTGGTATTCGACAGATCAAAACTGAGTTATTTTTGAAAAATGCTGTTTTTTTTTTTTTTCAGGTAAAATTTCAATATTTTTTGAGAAACAATATCACAAAAATAGAATACTGGAGAAAACCCATTTGTAAATCTAGAATAAGAAAAAGAACAAAACAACTTTTTCTCAAAATTGCTTTGTAGGTGTGCCCCTTATTTTAAAGTTCAGCTAGATTGTTTATTTTAACATTCCTTAGCTATCAATTTGTTAAACATATAGGACAGGCACAATATGTAAACCTTTCTACTACTTTTTCCCCCTTCCTTCTCTCCTTTTCTCTCTGATCATTTATACCTTGTTTTGTTTGAAAAAGGAAAATAAAAGCAATTTAAAAAAAAAAATATAGGACAGGACTAGGTAGGGAGCTATGGTGCTAAAGTAGAGCAGATCTTAATAGTGATGAGTGAAATTTTTTGCCAGGCATGGATTCGCGGCTAATTTCTGTGTTTCTCCATTGGCGTTTTTTTTTGTTTTTTTTTTTGCAAATTGGGTGCAGAAAAAACAACAAATGACAAAAAAAAAAAATGCTGATTGATTGCAATTTTTGGGACAGATTTGCTCATCACTAGATCTTAATAAGAATATCACTGTTTAAGTGAATCCTCCAGTAAATAGAAGTAAAAAGTTTTCACACGTTGTGGCTTCACATATCTACAAAGGTGTGTCGACATCTCCCAGTGTATGAGCGTGCATTGACAGCATGCAGTGTAACTGCCATTCAACTCTACAATTTCCAATTGACCCTGTGTAACAACATCAGTCATTTACGAACACAACAGAGTACAGCATGGCAATCTTCAAATATAGTTAAAAACATCCTTTTATTGCTCTTTTAACATCTAGTCAAAACAATTATGTGGATAACTAATAAAGCTTGACACATCTTGTGGTCCAAAACCACTCAATCAAAACCTAAGGCACCTTGTCCGGGTATTGTTATGTATAACCATATGATTAAAGCACACCTAACACCAAACATATAAAGAGAAAGAAAGATTGCCAGCGCTTAGTTTGCCTTTAAAAATAATTTTTACAAAAAACACCAAACATATGAACATTAGTCACACACAATGTGATAAAAGAAACTTACTTTCATATCTCTCCCAGTAGCCCTGTTGTAAACATTAATAATAGGTAATAATTAGAGAATCTGTCCCCTTTATCACTTTACCAACAAATGTGTGAAATGGCAAGTCAATGGGTGTTTTTTGTGGTGACTTTTCCCATGGCAACTTTTTATTTTTCTTTGCAAAATACTGTACATTGGTCTATGGACATTCTTTTCGAAGGAGACTTTTTTTTCCTTGGCAACTTTTTCCATGCAAAATACATTGTAGTCTATGGGTTTTGTTTCACTGTAGTTTTTTGCATGGATTACTTTGGGTAGTTTTGTTGCATACCTGACAAACATTTCAGTCATCACTACTTATGTGAAAAAAAACATACAGTCTGGAATGATACAAAAAAAAAACTATATAGTACAGGTATCGGACCCCTTATATGGTAACCCAGTGCTGTCCGACTTGCGGCCCGACCCCCCTCATATATTGAGGTGGTACTGCAATTAAAAAGGTTTTTAATTATATAGTTATTGTGCAGACTGTAGGAGCAGTACCAGCATTGTGTCACTGTATGCTGCCTGTGTGTGCCGTACTCTGCCTGCTCTATACTGCCTGTGTGCCATACACACAGGCAGCATAGGGCAGGCAGAGTATGGCGCACACACAGGCAGGGTAGGGAAGGAAGAGTATGGCACACACAGGCAGCATAGGGCAGGCAGAGTCTGGCAAACAAAGGCAGGGTAGGGAAGGAAGAGTATGGCAGGTTTTTGCTGTACTACCACCATTAATATGGCTATGGTCATGCGATAACATAGGTGTGGTTTCAAGTGGGTGTGGTTTTAAAAGGGGGAGTGGTCGAAATTGGCTTCCATTATCGGCCCTTCACCATGAAGGCCGAAAAAATTCTGGCGCTCGGTACCACAGAAGTTGGTTTCCTTTTTCTCTGTAATAATAAAACCATACCTTGTACTTGATTCCAATTAAGATATAATTAATCCTTATTGGAGGCAAAACAATCCTATTGGGTTTAATTTCTGTTTAATATTTTTTTTTTTGCAGACTTAAGGTAGGAGATCCAGATTACTGAAAAGTCCCTTATCCGGAAAACCCCAGGTTCCGAGCATTCTTGATAACGGGTCCCCTACCTTTAGCAGTACTTTCCTGAACCTTGTACAATCTCCAGTAAGGATACACATATCAAAGCAATTAAATAAATAAATACACAAAACAATTAATAACCCAATCTCTATTAAGGCCATGAGGATGTACTATGTACTGTATATCTAATATTGGGAAAGACCCTGTAATCTGATAATAAACAGTTGACATCCATTGTGTTTTTCATTGCAGTATTTTGATAGTGCCATAATTATGTGCAAAGCCATTAATATGTTTCATCACTCTTTTTTTGACCATCTGTTTTGCATTTCCACTAGCTCAACACACATGCCAAAATAAATCACATCATAATCTTACAGTTTGCCATAGTACTTCATGTTGTATACCCTGGAATCAATAGTAAACATGGTGTTACATAGGATGCATCGTTTCTGAAGTTTTCGGGGGCTTTGAAAACAAAATTCTCATTCTCCTCATTTGCCATTACAATCAAAAGTTGGATCAGAGTCTTATACATCTGATAACGCTAATAATCTCAATTTAATAATAAATCTTATCCTAGATAACAATGAATCCACCATTGTCCACATTTCTCTCATTTATATTTAAATTTTACTAATAGTATCCAAAGCTTTTTATTATTCCCTTCAGTACATGCTGATTGCTGTAAATCTGTTAACGGCAGTCTATGAAACAAATTAATATTGCTATTTCAACAGTAGTGATGAAATAGTGATGAGAGAATTTGTCCTGCTTCGCCGACAAATTCGAAAAACAGTGGAAAACTCGCAAAATGTGGGTACCACTCACCTTTTTTGATGCAGCTGCACCTTTTTTTTACGTTATTGTGAATTTTCCATGCATACATTTTGTGGCAGTTTCACTAAAGAATTCGCCAATGGGGAAATGCAGAATTTCGCTGTGAATCCATGCCTGCCGAAAACATTCACTCATCACTGCTATTTAACAATTTAGGTTTTAAACCAGAGTGCATTACTGTACATGAGCTGGAATTCCAAACTATATTAAAACTTCAATGACAGATCCTCCAGGTCTGTGACCAAACATCTCTCCTGGAAATTGAGTCAAGCCGAAAGTCCCTTTCAGGCTCGCAATTCGATCTTCTCAGAAAGGTATAATTTCCCTTACTCATGGACATGTCCCATTCTGACCTTAAGAAAGAGCAGCCATTAGACAAATCTCTGTTCATATGTTTCTTTTTAGCCTTCTAATTCCCCTTGTGACCACTGTGTCTGTCTTTATTTTAATTAGAAGTCAAATTTCTGTGGCCACATGCACGATTCATAATGCTTATCTAAATCCAACAATGTGCTCAAATTTATGTTTAATTTTAAAAGACTATCCTAATAGTTTATCTCTTGCCATGTAACTTTTTTTTTTAAAAAAGTGTCGAATTTGTGAATCATCAAAGCCTAATCCTTACACTTTGATATAATTCTCTAGAATGAAGTTTGTATAAAACTTAGTGAAGTGCTAATACTATATACTGTATTGCAATTTTTAATATTACGCAAGACCTTGATGTATGTACGTTGTTTTTCTCATCAGTGCTATTATGGTATATATAATGTATGGTTCGCTTGATAAAGGGCTGGTTTATGCCCGAAACGTTGCTGTGTGTACTTGAGTAAAGTCACTTTTTTCTACAACATTTCCGGAGTGCTGCTGTTTTTTCATTTTATCCTGGATATTGTTTTACCCTGGCTGAGGGTTCAGCTTGCACCTGGGGCTACAATTAGCTGGTTTGTCCATTGTGTAGCACACCTTAATCAATTTGTTTATAATGTATGGTTCGGTCACCTTGTTTTATGTGATTAACATACATCTATCTGGTAAAAAGGTGTGCTTTAAATGATGTAGTTATAAATAGGAGTACCTGGAGAGGGTGCTGTAGCTTCCGATGAAGTGGTTTTAAACCACAAAGTGCTACACAGCATTGCTTTTACTAGATTATAAAAGAGTGATAATATGAAGTATGTTTTTGACTATATTTAAAGATTACCATGCTGTACTTCATTTAGATCAATAGAGGTTCCTAAAGTAGAGCACAATTGCTCATTCCTATTTTTTAGCATTTAATTTTTCTATCCATTTCTTAGATTATTTAAAATTTCTTACAACCTGTTAAACAGAAAAAGTGAACATTCCATTTCACTAAGCAATCTGATGTTCAGGTTTTTTTAATAATCGGTTTCATTAAGTATTCCATTTAGGTGAACATTCCATATTTAATAGGTGAACATTTAATTTATTTTGTTTCACTAAACATTCCTTTTAGATGAACATTTTGGGAACCATTTACTTAAACGTTCTACACCTTTAAACATCCTAATAAACTCAGCATTTTTACTAAACATCCGTTTAGCTAAAAACTATATCAGTTCATTGATATTTCACAAAAATATTTACTTGTTTCACTATTCATTCTGTTTAAATGAACATGGATAAACCAATATTTTCAGTTTGGAATTTGAATTGAATGAAACTTATGTTTTTAAACACATTTAGAAAAAACTTGAACCAGAAAAATGTGATTACGTTACGTTGTTGTCCCTCTTGTCCCTGCAATTTTTTCAACATTCTTGGGTTTTAATAAACCTACCCCTTAATGTCAATAACTGTTTTATATAGCTGCAGATTTTATTTATTTACAGTTGGCTGACATTTCCATTTCACTTAGCACATTTGGATTTAATGAACATCCCATTTTACGAAACATTATATTGCCCTAAACCTTATGTTTAGATGAACATTTAATTTCATTAAACATTCCATTTTGTTAAACGTTCTTCTTAACATAATCTTCTGGTATATAAACATTGCATTTCACTAAATATGTTGTAGTTTGTTTAGCTGAGCATATTACTTAACATGTTATTTACCAAAACCTTACATTTCAGAAGACATTTTTTTTTTCTGTTACATTTCTTTCTTTTTGTATTACCATACATTCCTTTAACCTGAACATAGCATTAAGGCACACATTACATTTTAGACCACACTACATTTAAGTGTAGTTGTGATTTTAAAAATTATAAATGGCAATTTTTAGATCCAAAAGAATAACGGAAAACATAAAATGCCCATACCAATTATCTCAGCAGCTCTAAGACAAAGCTGCTGAGATGAGAGGCTATTTTAAAAAATATAAAAACCCCATAATGGCAATTACAGCTTAAATGTTTTTGAGATGATCTTCACATGTTAATAAAAAAACATAGCTTTATGCCATATATACAATTGCCCTTGCTGTAGACTTCTGGTGCATGACCGCTTACTGAACCTGTCCAGAAGTAGTTCCCTGAGATCATAATTGAGTGTTGAAGGAAATCGCTAATTTCCTCCTTCATTGTAGCAAAAGCAAAACTATTATGGTTTTATGGGAAATTAACATTGATTTTAGTAAGCTGGTTCTGCATTCCTGGCTGACTCCTTTGTAGGTAGGCCTTTAAATATTGTCCTTTTTTTCAGATTCCATCGTAAAAATGTTCCCTATTTATGTTTGTATTATCTTTTATATCATTATGGGTGTAAAATAGATCATTGTAAATTTCAAGCCATGTGAAGACAGAAATTTACCTTGCCTAGATCTGTCATAACTAATTGTCTTTAACCAGTAACATAAATTAAACCATCTGGAGATGCTACAGAACCCTGCAACTCATTCAAACATCCCCTTGAGATACTCTGACATTTATTCCACAAACCGGTATTTTTAAAAATAAATAAATAAATAAAAAACACCTTTTGTGCTAGAGTTTATTTTTAACATAAGTGACAGCAGGTTTGTATCATACACAAATTTTTTTAAAATGAGTGAAATAGGTATGTCATGTTAGAGCATTGTAAGATTAGTGGTTTGTAGGATGAATGCCAGGTTTATAACCGGAATATAAACATGGTATGCATTCCATTTTATCATCGATTTTGTGTTTCAATACTTGTATCTTGATCCCTATACCTAGATTGTTTTTTGGACTACAGTTTGCATGTACAGTACTTCTGTTATATATGCAACTACATTTGTCAACATGTCTTTATGAATGTGCCCTTTTTACTGATATATATGTAAAACAGTACTGTTTATTTGGGTAAACCAACCACTTGGGCCTTATTCTTGATAGAACTGCCATTAGAGATGTCCCTAAACATATCCTTTTACTGTCTAACAGTAATAGCACTGTTTCTGTACCTGAACAAACACTAGAACTCTCCCTATCTACTGTCGATGATGCCACTACAGGGCATATTTTAAAAACTGTGTATAAAAGACAATTTGCATTGCCAGTTGGTACATGCCATGTAAAATCATGACATGGATTTATAAAGCTATGGAATGATATTATGTAAGATGAGTGAAAAATCATGGCATCAAAAGTAAAGCTATGTTAAAACACAGAATTAATTCTTTACATCTTCATTTAGACCTTTTCCCTATTGACTTCAATTGTTTGTCAGTACTAGAAATCTGCCAAAAAAATAATGGATTGTTTGTTTTATCATGTTGTATTGTGTGAATTCATCTTCACAAATATGCAAGGGATGTGATTCTAAGGAATCCAAGACACAACACTGTCGCCACTATTAAAGAAATGTAAGCCCCCACAAAAAGAAATTGTTATCCGTAAACAGCCTCTTTGAAAACTTTTAATACCAGCCAACTCTGTTGTTCAAATGTCAATAGTAAGGCTGCAGCATTCCTTTCATAACGTCAGGATACGAAGGGAGGGTTTACCCCCCCCCCCCGAAATGTTGATAAAGGTGGTCAGGTCACAATAAATGGGCAGTAGATGAGATATTTACACAGGTGTGCGGCGTAAACAGCTGAGTTTAGTTTAACCATCACAAGGCACAATGCAAGCAGAACTTTTTTTCAAAGTAATGAACTTTACAGCGCACATGTGCTGTTTTCAGATATAAATGTTACTGAAGATGTGTAAAAGGTAAAATGGGCACCTGCTGAAAGCTGCTATTTGTCTTAGGAAAATGTGATAGTATTGGCGAACAGAGGGTATATATGCAATACAAATGGTGTGGTTTGGGAGGGGGAGATGTGCCCAGCTTATATACATGGTAGGAAAATGTAGGGTTTACATGTGCTTTAACACTTGCAGCTCACTGTGTTAAACTGGGGACATCTAAGATTTAGGTTAAAACTCAAATAACCTTAAATAAAATAAGAACTGACAACTCAAGTCTAAATTAGAATGAATAGATACAATATCTGTTACAACAGATGGGTATCTACCTACTTATTTGTTTCAGTTGTTCAACGCTCCCAATTAAACACTCCATTTAAAAATGAGCACATTTACAGAATACTTTGTTTGGCAGGTAAAAATCAGATGCTGCAGGTGTATTACATTAAAACTTATTTCAGTGCAGAAACTGAAGAAAACCTCAATCATGCAACAGAAAATATTTTGTCTCCTACCAACCACAATGATAACTATACATTGCATAAGGGAGAATGATTTTTATCAATAATTACATGTAAATATACAAAAATAATAACTACAGACTATTTTTAAGGCTGCTAAACAAATTCTTTGGAAAATATATAATCTAGACTAAATGCAATACAATAAATAAAAGCAGTTTAAATCTGACTATTAAGCATTTGTAACAATGGTTTATCTATAACATAAGTTTCCATTAAAATGACTACATTGCTTACTGAGTGTAGCTCATTTTTTGCTCACAGCTCCATTTGTGGTTATGAATATGGAGTTATTAAAGAGACTGTACAATCAGTTCTGCAGTCATAACTGTTCTTACACAGATTGAGCAAGAAATATACTGCTCTGTGCAACATAGCCCATAGCTAAATGTACTCTTTCTCCAAGTAATGTAAGGACTATTGATGAGCAAAATTGTCGCGTGCGTGAAAAAAAAAATTGTTGTAAAAAAAATCATGTACGCAAAATTTTTTGATGCACATCATTTTCAGCGGTTCAAAAATTTTCTGCCGTTTTTTGAATTTTTTCACAGATTAGCAAATTTTCCAGTAAAGTGAAATTTGACAGATTTGCTCATCCCTACTAAGGTCTATTTATGCAGCACAAAACTTGGCAAAACTAGATTACTACTCAAATTTTGCTTACCTGGTGGCATATTAACATTGGAGAGAAACTGGACCTTGGCGCAGTGCATCCATTGTCTACACAATCACACATCCACTGTCTACCTATTCTGGGTAACCAAGCAGGATCATTATAAAATAACCTACAGACTATTACACAGCCTATATTCCAACAGCAGTAAAAGCTAACAACAGGAAAATTGTGATTATTCTTTCACTAACCTTAAAGGAGAAGAAAAGCGACTCAGGCATTTTATTGCCAATAAATTAGTCACAATAATGCAAGCTAAAATTATATTTGTATTCTGTAGAATTCTTTACCATATCTGAAAAAACAGCCCTAGAAACTCCCTCTGTTTGAGATAGCAGCAGCCATTTTAGCTCGGTCTGACTTCACTTTCAGGTAGCAGAGTTTAGGCAGGAAACTGCAGCAGATTGGGGAGTGGGAAAGAACAGAAGGGAGGGGAAGACAGGAGAAAACTGAGTAGGCTTGTGCCCTGAAGGATTTTTCTGAGAAGGAAGTCTGACACAGAAGATCATGCATACAAAATAATGCAGTGTTTTTTTTCACTGAGGACTCAGAGCAGCAGCTCTGTAAGAGTTTGTGTCTATATTTACACATACCTTTCTGATAGAGCTTACCTTTTAAAGGAGAAGAAAACTCTCAATCACTGGGGGTGCCAAATGTTAGGCACCACCCATTGATTATAGTCACTTACCTGATACCCCAGGTCAGCGCTCCTGTTGGCTGAAAACTGCACTGGCCCGGGGTACTTCTGTGCAATTACAACAGAGTCATTATCTCTAGTGATGAGCTAGTCTTTACCATTTAGCTTGGCTGAAAAATTAGCAAAATGACGTACACAGCTTCTTTTTTTTTTATAATGCAACCACAACTTTTAAGCAATTTCCACTGGGAAATTTTGCTCCCCCTTTTTGCAGAAAAATTCACCTATGCCGAAATGTGGAATTTCGCTGTGAATCCATGCCTGGCAAAAAAAATTTGCTCATCACTAATCTTCTCTACTTCAGTCAATGTGGTGGGGGGTGCATGTGCAGTGGAGTATGCAGGACTTTAGTAAATAAATTAGCTCTTTCACTCTACTGTGCATTGAAGAATGAAGAAGCAGAAGAAGATGATTGCAGCGTAGTGCCCATACAGAAAAAACCCAGGCCAATGAGGTTTTCTCTTAACCGCAGCCAACAGGTCCAGGGTATTGGGTAAGTGATTATAATCATGGGAGGTTCTAAATTTTAGTCACCTGCCAGTGATGTCACCTTTCCTTCTTATTTAAGTTTCACAGCTAAAAATGTCATTTCTCAATCTGCTTTATTGCAGCAAAACAAAAGGAACAATATTTTTTGGCACAATTTTTATATTGCAATTATTTCTAGCTGTTTCTACCACAAAAACATATTTGATCCTGAAACATTTCCATTGTAGCCATTATAAGATAATTTTACTTTTGAATCTATATTTTAATAGGATACTGGAAATATCAGATCTGTTGAACACATGCATAAAAAACCGTATGTGAAATATGTTTGCATAAGTAGCAAGCACCGTTGCTTGTGGAAATGTAAAACAGAGTGTGCTAGCAGCTATAACACCTAACGTCCCTAAAGTTCAATAGAAGGCTAGCTCTAACATTTTAAATCACTGCTTTTTGTGTGTTTGGGTTTTGCGCATAGGAAAGGAAAACAAACACTAAGTTGTAATTTATCTCCCTCATTTAGCCTTAAATAATGGTGCAATGTCAGTAATGAAATGGGATGTAACCCCTTGCATAGCCTTGATGAATGGCATCTGCAATAAGAGTACCTAAGTCAATAATGGATGTGATCATTGTGAATCCATCTTTAATTTCCTTTGTGAGTTGCTTAAAAAGGAGTCTTTTCAGGCTTTATTGTAAAGCAGAATCTACGTGAAGCATATCCACATCTAATTAACAAAAATCATTAGCAGAAGCTCTAGCCTTGACACAAACTACAAAGGCCAATCTTTGCACTTCACGCTTGTCCTGAATATTGAAGAATGAAGGTATAGTTTTATGTAAGATGTCACAGTTGTAACCAGTAACAACATGGTTAAAAATCAATAAATACTTGTCTAATATGCTGCAGTGTTTAGCTGTGTTGGAGATGTCCAAACAGATAGACACTCGGGGGCAGATTTACTAAAACTTCATTCAATTCAATTTCTCATTTTCTTTAAAAAAATGTTCAGAAACTAAACTCATTTTCCTGACCGTCTCATATTTACTAAAAAAAGAATATGGTGGTTTGTTTCCATTTTCTTGAACTTTTGTTATTGCTTCCACTAAAAACAAAACAAACCCCATGATATCAGAGCATATAAAATGGAATGAAACCATCTACACCTCAATCTTTTTCTAGGCTGGGATAGATCTGGTCAACGATTGAATAAAATGGCCTATTAAACTGAATGGCTTTCTTGGTCAATTCATAACAATTCTATTCTAGGAAACCTGCAGAAAACAAACAGGCTTAACAAATGCCAGTTTGATTATTCTGCCCCCTAGTTTCCTTATTATATCTAAAAGATAGTTACATTTCCTTTGATGAATACTTTGATGTTTGATACATAGCACTTACAAAACTGTAGATCATACATTTGTAAATCACATTTGGGAAATTGTAACTAGATTTTCATGTTTGTTATGCAGTAGGCCTGACTGATTCTTTTGCTTCTTTTCTGCCTTTTCATGACCTGCTTCTATTTTTCAGTTGGGTTTTTGTCTTCTATTCTTCTATTTCACAAAGCAAACTACTGTATAGTGTTTTACTTATTCATTATATGCTAGATCTGAGTCTGCTTTTAGTGATCAGTATTTCAGATTATATGCTGAAAGGTTTTTGATCTTAGCGTAGCATCCTGAGGAAGGAAGAAAGTAAATCTGAAGATGAGGATCTTATTCTCCACACTTAAAGGCTGCTTTTGATAAATATCAGAATTAGATATACCGATGAAGGCAGGATTACTGACAGCTTTGCTTTTAGGTGAAAAAATGCATTATTTTCTGTTGGTACAGATTATATGTTTGCTGGCCATACTTAAAGGCTAAAATCAGACCACTTCCTGCACTATATCTGTTTTATCCCAAGATGAAAAGCGAAGATCAAAAAAAGCCGACAAATGAAAAAGCTGAGAATGTTTGAAAAGACATATGCAGTCAGCCATGTCTGAAGAACACTGTAGGCAAAATTATGATAATATTCACATTTGCATAATGGTGGTGTACTGTATTATGTATAATATGGTCATTAAGAATCCTTTTTACTAATATTTATGAATATCCAGATTCACAAAAATGTTGTTTTTTTCCTGAAGTTATATATTGGGCTCATTTTCAATCACAGCTGCAAGAGCCGTAGAACAGAAATGAAACACAATTCCATTTATTAAAGGTACATGCTCCTTGCATTTAGATTTGTTCTGTCTGAAGAATTATGCACAAGTGTTGTTCCGGCTTTAGGGCTACCACCACACTGAAACCAGCAGTAATTCCATGGCTTCCACTGCAGGCTACATCAATCTTACTCCTAAGATATCACTTTAATGCAAAATGCAGAATTTTTAGCAATCCTATTGAGCAATTGCGTGAGTTTTAATGGATTGGACATAACTGCACTTAGTGCAAATGCTGGAGTTTAATATAAGGTGCAAACAGATATAATTTACTGGTCACCTATTTGAAAGCAAATTGGTTTCTTTGGGTTACTTCACCTGGGCAAACTTTTCTCTTTTTTTTCAGATCTGCAGCTCTAAAATATAGAGCTATAGTACAGCAATATAATCACCATGATGTGAAAGCCAAACACACTCAAATTAAAGATCACACTAAGGCTGAATTGATATATTTCACCTGTTTTGCAGTTGCCAGGACAATTAGTAAAATCTTTGATTTTCTTTTTCTAACTTGAAAGCCTGACCAAAACTAATTGCTGATTGACATTGGTGCTTAACTGCATCAAAAAGCCGGGGGGACTTCTAACTTGCTTTCTTGCATGTTTTGTGTGTTTTTCTGATTATTTTAATTTTAGCTGCTATTTTCTGTAAAATTAGACTGTGCATTATTTTTTATGTCCCACAATGGCTTTATATGCACTATTTGTTTTAATCTTTGGTTCTTCTCTTTACTTTTGGGCTATTTCATTACTGTGTACTACCCTTAGGTGCAACTATAGCCCCTAATAAATATTTGCCTCTTTTGAAAGTGTATCTGTCAAAAGGTCAAAATTGTAATTTGAAAATTGTGCAGACAAAAACAAATCATTAAAAAGATCCTTTGGAGCAAGCTAATCCAAACCACCAAGAATCCACCAGAGCCCAGAAACAAATCCTCCATAAAATCTTATCAAGAGAAAAGCAGCAAACTAACCACAAGCAGAAACCAGTAATGTTGCCTTGGCTCAGCAGTGCCAGGTTATCCTGTACTTGCAATAAGAAATCCAGGCCCTGGTTAAGAAACTGCAGGGTAATTCCACACTACAGAGGGATACCTACAAGAAGAATCCACATATCCTTTAAAAAAATATGTTGCTAGGAGGTACTCTAAGATTTGTAGGGACTTCCACTTCCACTAATAAGTTGCAATCTATATTTTCAGGAATTTATGAGCAGCAAACAATAATTGTTGCTAGGGAGAGGACAACAGCTATTGAAAACTTTGGGACCTGCAACAGCAAAATAGGTATACAATTACCATGTCTGACTTCTTGTTCTTGTACGGTCAACAGAACTTTGTAGATTATGGCTGGCAAGCCCCTTTGACCAAATTCTAGAGAACTTTTTTTTTGTTTAAGCTGTTGTTGGGAAGGCAAAGAACTCCTATTTTCCTGATCCCTAGAATCCTTTATTTTCTGCAATAAGTGATTTTGTAGAGTTACAAGGGGTAATGAAAATACTTGATAATACCAATGGTTGTATAGAGAATACTAATAGTATTGTGATACCTGGTAATCTTAAACTGGTTAACTTGTGCCCGGAAAAGGTTTGGGAGAAGAATTAGCATGGGGTCGGATAGAGGGCCTGTTTTCTGAACCTCCAATGGGATCTTGTGTTTCATATTTGGAGCAGTTTCCCAAAAGAGAACCTGGCTAATTCCATTTAATACATCATTTGTCCAATCCTAAAGGGGAGTCTGTATATGATATTAGCCCTGTTTTATGTTGAATTAGTTATTCCTCTCTTGGGCATAGGGTTCTACAGTTTTTGAGGGTTTTTGGTAAATTCTTGTTTTAATTTACTGGCTCTCATTTTAATGGGGTGTTCTATTTTGAAGTGTTTGCC
Organism: Xenopus tropicalis; assembly: GCF_000004195.4. Taxonomy (NCBI): domain Eukaryota; kingdom Metazoa; phylum Chordata; class Amphibia; order Anura; family Pipidae; genus Xenopus; species Xenopus tropicalis. Next base: position 70,785,276 of record NC_030679.2, read on the forward strand.
TATATGTTGTTCCATTCCTTGCCTTTTATTTCAAGTTGTTAGAAAAGTTTGTGAAATGGGTTGTGATGGTGGAGCAGCTGCCATTTCTCTATTACATTACTTGGATCATTTATTTATTGGGCTGCTGACCTCTTGATATGGTTTGAGTGTGTTGAAGCATTTTATGTGGATAAGCTGAGCTTTTTAATATCCATTTAGCCAAGCATGATCCATGTACTAGGTTGTCATTTTTGAGTATCAAGACTGATACCATTTGGATAGAATAGCTTTAGAAAAGTTGATTAACCTTAGGCAGTTGGTGCTGTGAGTTAAGACGATTAGTCAAATACAGTTGCAATCCCTATTGGGCCACTTGAATTTAGCATGTAGAATTATTCCAGCAGATTTTTTTTCCAGGAGACTTTTGGCTTTAACCGCAGGTATAACAAATGTTAATTGACAAAGGCTAGGGATAAAGTAGGGATGAAGAATGGATGAATTACAGTAGAATATGATGATGTGGTATCATTTGGCCATGGAAAATATTTTTGGCCCAGTGGAGTGCAGGTCTTTTGCACTTAAGATGTCAATTGTGACAACTTTTTTTGAACTGTGATATTTTGGGCATGGTTTATGATGATAACAAGTTGACTACATGCTTGATTCTAGTTTGGAAGCTATTAAAGTATTTTATTTTGTGTTATGTAGTAATATTTGGTTTGAATGGAAACTTTAGCTTGGCAAGAAAAATAAAATTGTTGGATGTTGGATGTATTTCAGATGATAGTGATCTGTCTGGAAGAATGAAACTCTTTTCTTCTCTACAACATCTTTGAGAAATTGTATAAATAGGAGGTTCATTCTTCCAGACAGAGAGAGAACATTTTTTACAGAATTTGGTGTCTGCAAAGACGTGAAAGTCTTATTGGTCTGCTTGGTGCGTGTGCCAGTTGCTTTCTGGGAGAAATGTTTGTGAGGTAAATTAGAACAATGTGATGAATTTGTTTGTGCTGGAGGTAAAGAAGACTTGCATACATTTTTTTTTATCAATGAAGAGAAACTGATGGAGATATTCTGTTTTTTAATTGAAAGGATGGCAGGATGTAACAACTCATCTGATTTAAACAGATTTTAAAGTGTTGTAGGAGATGCTGTCATAGTAATTTGTACCAGATATTGTAATTGTTTTTTATCATTTTTATTTTGAGTCTGAAAAGTTGTTATAATGTGTTTTGTTTTTTTCTTTGCTTATTTTGAGTATTCTATATCAACAAGCTTCTGGGTCAGAGTAAACATTGTATAGTGGTATGTTTATCCATGTAGATAACGTGCTGTTTACTAGATTCCTATTTATGAATTTATGTTTTACTTCCTTGTGCTGATTCACTCAAATACAAACCGTTACAGTTCATTTAGAATTGGGGCTGAAACTCAGAGAACCATGTTAGGTTTGGCAGATTTGAAAATCAAATGATTGGTCATTAGGATTCTGCATCTCTCTATATAAAATCTGAACCAAAAAAAATGAGGAGATGAAAGAGGAGCCAAATTTGCAAAACCTTCAGACCCAAGATGATGAGACCTCCTGATTTTTAAAACATGGTTGAAAGTCTGTTCAATTGCCAGGGTAGAGAAATAGCTCCTATAATAGCAAGCTTTGAAGTAATAAGTGTCACCCTTGGAAGAAAGCCAGTTTTGGTCCTTCTTGCACTGCTTTGACTAGCATGAGAACAAGTGGGCCAATAGCATAAGCTATTTAAATGTTTCAATCTTTTCAGATTTTGTGGTCTGTTACTATCAATGCAGGGTCTACCTCTGGTGCAACTAGCCGGCATGTCCGGTATATCATAACTCCAGAGGAGTTCTAAAGGCAATATTTAAATAAATGTACACTATAATTTTTGGAGGCTGTTTACACTGCTAATACCCATACTCATGTTATTTGCAAATTACCCCAATTACCTTTTCTGCCCAAGGCATAGGAGAATTAAGCCCTCTTTTTTAGTCCTAGTCAATAAAATTTAGAGTAAGGTCCTCTCAGCATGTGAGCAGGTGCCTGTAAAGCTTCCCCCATATTTCCTTGAAATGCATGTAGAGACTGATTTGCCTTAGTAGGTTTGTTTTTACTAGAATTTATTTGTTAAGTTAAAGAGGAATCTTTATTTCCCTGTTTAGCTCTCTGGGGAAAAAGCCACATAAAGGATATAGTTATATCCTGCCCATAATTCTCCTTTTAGATTGTGCATGTATTTGTAAACACTCTTTATAAGAAATAGTAACTATGAGGTCCTTCAGTAATTTTGAGAATCAAATTGAAAAATGGCGGACAATGTCTCTACTAGCCCCAAGATCTCTTTCAATTCAATTTTTCTTCATAGCATATCCCATCCTTTTTTTTAAATTCACCCTTTGTTTACAGAATTTTAAGTTAGGCATGTCTATAGACAACGGTTAATTGTGTGATTCAATATGGTTTGGCCACACATGGATGGCCAAATAGTATTAATTTAATTAAAAAGGGCCATACAACTTGCTCTGTCTCATGGTTCAGTAACACAATACCAGTTACACTGGTTTTATCATACTCCTAAAGACCCATGGATAATAGTAAACCTATTTAGAAAGGGTGCATCTGACATCACATACTGTATGCATACTACTTAACTCAAAATATATTTATATGTTGACTTTCACACCAACACAGCTTAAACCTGCTTTAAGTAAGTCATCAGAAATTTTTGCTTTTTTAAAAAATATATATTTATGGGTATAAACCAAAAATGTTTCTTTATAGCATTTTCTATAACCCTCACATAGAAATTGATTTTGAATTTTTACTTAATTAAACATAAGTAATATTAAATATCTGTTAATAATTTTCCCCTACTAATGTTTCAGCTTTTAGCCATAAATGAAATCATACTGGCATAGCTGTATTTCCAAGGTTAGTATTGATCACTTTTTTTCAATAATGGTGCTATATCTGTTATTTTCCCAATTCTGTGAAGCTATTAAAAAAGAGAGATGGTTTTTATTGGAAAAAAAAAAATCCCCACAAATACCCCAGTGTATAAGAAACCTGTCCCAAATAGTGTCTTTAAATTGACATTATTACATCTTTTTTTGAATGCCATTCTAAAACGGCAAAGGACTTGATGAGTGTTATTTTGATTGCCTGTCAGATTTCAGGCCATACTATGGAAAAAAGAGCTATATTACTCTTCCCTATATCAGGTTTTGGATTCATTTCATCAAAACAATTTTACCCTTATTTTAAATGTTTGAAGGTTTTAACCATATTATTGTTTAACGTATAGATTCCATGTAAAAATGGAATCTATGGTGCTAACACACTGGTTCTTATGTGTCAGTACTGTGAATTTTATATTTCCTTTCTGTAAAGGATTGAAAAAGTTATTTTCCTACAAATAGAAAGCTCTATTTCTTTCAACATTGCATGATAAGCTTGATTAACTAAAGGCTGTCTTACTCTTTTTTTATCAACCATAGCACAGTTTCAAATAATAGCGTATCTTCCTATATTGGGATCTTTAGCAGCCTTAGACAATACTGTTCACTGTGCGCTTAAATAGATTTATATGTCTCTGGAAGAAAAACGGCATGAGTTGTTTTGTGGAAGCACTTTATTCATTTACAGTAGGTATACAATTGTTTAAGAAATTTTTGATCAACTTTATTTCTTTAGCAACTTCTTTAAAGTGTTTCTAAATTCTGCCGTTAAAGTTGCTCATGGATTGTTCCTACCCATATGGAGTATTGTTTCATGCTTTTTTTCCCCCCCCCACACTTTTCAGGCACATCATTTATGCTGTAGGAGGCCTTGATGCCAGAGAAAAACAGTGCACAAGGCCATAGATTATCAATGGTGGGTGTTACACTAACTCTCAGAATATTACTACATGGACACCCACTCTGTGTTTTTAGCATCGATTTTTTTTTTTTTTTTTTTAAATTTATTTTTCATTCTGCCAGTGACATTGACATGCATTTCACTTTCTGGCAAGTGTTGGTAACTCTGCTCTCCACACATGGTTTATGTGCTTCACGAGTGGCTTGCTTGCATTTCTCTTACTCGTTCTCCCTTGAATATATCTCACTTTGTAGTTATGTTTTAATTGTCTGTTTTTTGCTATACAATTTTGTTGACTTCCCCCTCCATGAGTGTGTCCTAAGGGTCCAACTTACTCTCTTGAAAATTTCTACCCCTTGGAGTTGTCAAGGATCTCCCTCACGTTGTGTTGCAAGGGTCAGTTTCATATAGATCTTAAGGGTTTCTCCTGTGGGTGTGTCTTCATTCTTTCTTTTTGCTCTGTGAGTGTTTCTAGTGTTCCTTTTTATTTGTGAGTGTTTCCTGTTGTTTCTTTCACACCCTAAATGTATCTTGAGTGTTTTGTGTATCTTTGAGTGTCTCAATGTATCACTTCCTCCCTTAGTAAACAAGAGTATGTCCCATTGTATTGGAAGGGATGGAAAAGGAAAATAAAAGTAATTTTTGGTTTCCCCCCTTTTAGCAGTTTTTGTTTTATCAGCACTCTTTTTGAAGTTTTCTGCATATAAACAGTGGGGCAGATTTTGCCTATTGTATTCAAAGACATCTAAGATGGCCAGGTGAAGAAAACCATAGTACATCCTAATAACTATAACTTTATGCTTTCAAACGTGTAAAAATCTAGAATTTGTAAATCCTAGAAATATGATCTAAACTGACATTGATGTAAAACTTACTTTGTAAAATTAAGGTTTTTTTTAAATTTTTACACTTTCAGAGTTTCCATACAACAGCCCTATTGATTTAAATAAACTTTGCCAAGGTGAGAGTTCTGTAAAATAATAATGTGAAAACATATATTCTGGCATTAGCATTTTCCAAAAAGGTGTAGGGACGTTTTTTGCAAAAATGCATGTACGAAGATTTGTAAACAATTAAAATCTTTGTACATTTTCCTAGTATACAATTACCATTGTATCCTTTAAAGTAATCCATATATATATATATATATATATATATATATATATATATATATATTTAGTTGCAAGAAGTATGTGAACCCTTTGGAATTATATGGATTTCTGCACAAATTGGTCATAAAATGTTGTGATCTGATCTTCATCTAAGTCACAACAATAGACAATCACAGTCTGCTTAAACTAATACCACACAAATAATTAAATGTTGCCATGTTTTTATTGAATGCACCATGTAAACATTCACAGTGTAGGTGGAAAAAGTATGTGAACCCCTAGACTAATGACATCTCCAACAGCTAATTGGAGTGATGTGTCAGCCAACTGGAGTCGAATCAATGAGATGAGATTGGAGGTGTTGGTTACAGCTGCCCTATAAAAAAACAAACACCAGCTTTGGGTTTGCTTTTCCCAAGAAGCATTGCCTGATGTAAATGATGCCTCACACAAAAGAGCTCTCAGAAGACCTACAATTAAGAATTGTTGACTTGCATAAAGCTGGAAAGGGTTATAAAAGTATCACCAAAAGCCTTGCTGTTCATCAGTCCACGGTAAGACAAATTGTCTATAAATGGAGAAAGTTCAGCGCTGCTGCTACTCTCCCTAGGAGTGGCCGTCCTGTAAAGATGACTGCAAGAGCACAGCGCAGAATGCTCAGTGAGGTGAAGAAGAATCCTAGAGTGACAGCTACAGACTTACAAAAGTGTCTGGCATCTGCTAACATCCCTGTTAGCGAATCTAAGATACGTAAAACACTAAAAAAAGAATGGATTTCATGGGAGGATACCACAGAGGAAGTCACTGCTGTCCAAAAAACCATTGCTGCATGTTTAAAGTTTGCAAAAGAGCACCTGGATGTTCCACAGCAGTACTGGCAAAATATTATGTGGACAGATGAAACCAAAGTTGAGTTGTTTGGAAGAAACACACAACACTGTGTGGAGAAAAAGAGGCACAGCACACCAACATCAAAACCTCATCCCAACTGTGAAGTATGGTGGTGGGGGAATCATGGTTTGGGGATATATAAAAAAAAAAAAAAAAAAGACCAGCAACACCGAGTTATATTCCAAAAAGATCAATCGTGTATTAAAAACACATGAACAGCCAATGTCACGTTTCGGTCCCCATCGGGACCTTTCTCCGATGGGGACCGAAACGTGATGTTGGCTGTTAATGCTTTTTTAATACAGGATTGATCTTTTTTGAATATAACTCAGTGTTGCTGGTCTTTTTTTTGGATATTTAAATCATTTACCTTGCACCCGAGGTAAGAGCTGAAGCAGAGTGCCACCCTGGGTTCGCTATATATATAATCAGCTATAAGGGACACTGTCTCTTTAAGTCACTGTCCTCTTTTTTTTTTTTTTTTTCCTCTAAGCTTGTTTCCTATTGGCTGTGCCTTCTACAAATACCCACTGTTGAAACACGCAGGGCAATGGCGATTCTTACCACGAGTTGCCTGGATACCCCTTTTTTTCTACTTCGGTTGGTTTTCTGCTCCCTCAGCTGAGTGTCTGGGGCTGGTGCAGGGCCGCCATCAGAAATCATGGGGCCCCTCAAGAAAATTTTCTGGGCCCCCCTCCCACCAGTACAAAGGAATCACAGCCAGCAGTGCCCCCCCTAGTACATTGGTAGCCAGCAGTGCCCCCCCTAGTACATTGGTAGCCAGCAGTGCCCCCCTAGTACATTGGTAGCCAGCAGTGCCCCCCCTAGTACATTGGTAGCCAGCAGTGCCCCTCCTAGTACATTGGTAGCCAGCAGTGCCCCCTAGTACATTGGTAGCCAGCAGGGCCCCCCCCAGTACATTGGTAGCCAGCAGGGCCCCCCCTAGTACATTGGTAGCCAGCAGCCCCCCCCCCAAGTACATTGGTAGCCAGCAAGGTCCCCCACCCCAGTACATTGGTAGCCAGCAGGGCCCCCCACCCCAGTACATTGGTAGCCAGCAGGGCCCCCCACCCCAGTACATTGGTAGCCAGCAGGGCCCCCCACCCCAGTACATTGGTAGCCAGCACAGCACGGAACTGAACGGAACAGCACAGTACAGCCCCCGGCGTCTTCAGCGGCAGATTCGCGCTCCTCCGGCGAGGTAGTTCCTTGACGACGCCTCTGCACTTCTGAGTGCCGGCAGGAGACAGGCCCTTTTATAAGGTTGCGCCCCGTGCGTACTGGCGTGCATGTACATACAGGGCGTGACCAATAGGATCACCCGCTGACCACCAATGACAGGGCCCTGAATTGATTTAAGGGGGCCCGAGCTATTAAGAAAACTGTAGCACAGCCGGGCCCCCTTTTAAGGTTAAAATTGTCCGGGCCCAGGACAACTGTACCCCCTGTGCCCCCCTGATGGCGGCCCTGGGCTGGTGCACCTGGACCACCTGTTCGACTTGAGTGTATTTACACTGGTTACCTGGGCCACCATTTTTTTGGTTTTCTAGTTTAATTTGCCCACTGCAAACAACCAGCAGGTATCCTTTTCTGTCTGCTGTTTTAATAGCAAACAACTAACTGCAACCGTCTCAGCATAGTCACAGTTCAAAAATGTATGCACAGGCAGTCTTAGTCATGTAACTGGTTCTGGTAAAATGATTTACTTACCAAGGGGCAGAAGTTCTTTTATAGAACTACCCAACAATGCATAGGGAGGTATGACACCCTCCCAATACTGTAAGATGAGTGGGCTGAATCCAGAGTCACAGCAGGTGATGCTATATAATGTTAACTATTTTTTTAAAAAATAGTAAAATGAAAAACCGTCTATGCATGTTAATATCTCTTCATTTTTAACGATTGAACAAATTGTTTAATTAAAACATGGTATTTAAGCACTTGGTAGATTCATTAGAATTGTGCTATTCTTTCTTACATCTTATCACCCAAGAGTACAATGCATCCTACTAGCACCTCACAGCTGTTTAATTGTTTTACATTTATTCAAAATAATTATGTATCCTATATAATTACTAAGGACTGTGATTATCTGTCAGTATTTGCTTTTCACTCAAATGAAGCATGATACCTATTTTGTTCACATTAGGAGGAACAATTCACTTTCTTCATTGTAAGGCATGACTGACCCTTTGTCGAATTAGACGCATATATTGGGAAAGGAAAGTATGTAATTGTTGAGTTCTGTTGTTTTTCTGCAGTTTTCTAACTTAAAAAAGAACCTTTCAGTTAAGCATTATAAGTCTTATGAACAAACTATTTAATACAATAAGGGGGCTTTTACTAAACGGCAACTTTGTTGCGGGAAAAAAGCACTACTTTTCCAAGATTTTTCATGCGGCAAAATTGCAAAATATTCAGAATCTGAAAAATACGCCAGATATGGCGAGATCATGAACTCAATGGCAGATGTTCCTTTTACAATTGGAAGATTTCTTTGTTTAAGAGGTTTTTGGGGTTTGTTTGACATGTGAAAAAAGTTGTTGAAAAGGTGCACATTTTTTGATTTGTGCTTTTTCTGATCTTTTGATGCCTTTTGTGGAAATAAGTATATTTTTGTGGTTTAAAAAAAATATACACGTAGATCTGAAAAAAACTGAGTTTCAGTAAATCTTCCTCACCCATGTGTATGTTTAGCAGGGCAGTTGAGGTAGGCTGAAAGTACAGTGCTAAGAACCCATCCATTTTTAACTGACCCCAAAACTAAATTAACCAGTTAAACATTACTCTATAATACAGGTATAAACTTGTACTCTCCAATAATCCTTTGTATATAGTAACTGTGTGCACCGTTTCTTAATCCATATCACTCCATAAAGCTTTATTATTTGTAAAATATATTCTTTATGCCTTTTGCTTTCCAACCCTATGCCTGACTGGCCTTATAAACCTGAATTTGAATGATATACTGTGTATATACACACTTACCAATACATTAGGTTATTAAAGATCCAAACATTGTAATTGAATCTCCTTGTAATTAATTTAGAGGAAACCTATTAATTGCATCATTGAGGCTTCATAGGCCATTAGCTCAACAACTCTATCTTCTAAATTAAAAATGTAAGGAAATTGTATTTATTTTATTAAGTGTTCTTTAATTTACAGTATTATTCATTTTTTGAAAGATTTCATTACAGATTTGAGACTATAATGTTTAATTGAACCTCCTGGTGTATAGATAAGAATTTAAGGTTCTTAGGTATTGATCAAATCTAAGAGTGAGCAGATGTCATGTTAATAATGTTCAGATCCAGGGAGGTTATGGATGGTTAGCAAAGCTGCAATAACCTGCTGTTAACAACTGGAATAATCTTTCAGATCTCTCACATCCTGGATCCCTGGATCCAAGAGAAAAATGCCAACTTTAACTTGCTTTAAGGTGATGGATGAATGGTCACGATCATGTGGTTAGCATGTAGTATGTGTAGCAAACCAATCACCTAACTTCAGTGTATAAAGTAAAAGCTATATTTAATTAACAGATAAATGATGTGGAAGCACATTTTTTGTATTAAAAAAATGTGATGAAATAACAGAAACAAATCTCGTTAGGCAAAGGCATTTGTTATTTGATGTAATTGATATTGATTTTTTTTTTCTTAACACTTCAACAAAACAAGTCTCAACATTTGCAAAACATTCCTTTATTAGAAATATCTTTTGTATAAAAATGTGCATGCTTAAACCATTGCATTTATGTAACACAACCCAGGGCTTCATGTCAATCAGCCATTACAATGCACAAACTCATCTCCTGTACAGACAGAACAATATAGGACAGGAATGAAATTCTCACAAATCACAAAACGAACTTACAATAATGGTGTAACATATGACAGTTTTTTTTTTCTTTTTGTCTTTCACCAAACATGAACAATAGGTTTTGCTTAGTAAATTCCACATCTTTTCTTTTTTCATTCATGTGCTTTTCATTAAAATATGTCAACACTATATTCCAAAAATAAATCCAGGCATTTCTAGCATGTCCATTGTGTTTACTTTGTTTTTTTTCCAAATGCTGCTCTTGGTTTTGATTGTAGAACATGGATGATATTTTCCACTTAACATCACCAGATTTCAGTTTGCATGATTGCTGTAACTGACATATGTGGTCTTGGATGATGAAGCTACAATATAAAAAAAAAATATATATAATTCATTAATGGGAACTTGCACATGTCCTTTATAAGTTAGAAACAGAGTTATTGGCAGAAAAATAGTAGCTGGCAATTCACATGGAAATTTGTGGTACAAGCAATTTGTAGTTTAAGCAAACAAGTGATGGTTGATTCACATTAACCTATGGCCTTGAGTATTATCTTAAGCTGAGTTTGACTGAAGTGTGGCCTACTCTTGCAACATCTAAAACATTTTAAAGGAGAAGGAAAGGTAAAAACTAAGTAAGCTTTATCAGAAAGGTCTATTTAAATACAGCCATAAGCACTTACAGTAATGCTGCACTGAGTCCGCTATCAAAAAAAACACAAGATTTCTGCACAGTTCTCTCATCTCTCTCTTCTCCTGCCTCTCCTTTCCTGCCCCCCCCCCTCCCACCAGAATGCTAAGAACTCTCTCCCCTCTCCCTTAGGAATGTGTGATCTCTGCCATAATGGCTAGACACTGCAGGAAGAAAGCAACATAAAATGGCAGCTGCTATCTTAAACAAACAGAGAAAGCTTCGAAAGCTGTTTACTCGGGTATGTTAATGGTTTCTGCAGAATAAATATATTATTTTTCTTGGTGGCACTAATGTGGCAAATCTGGTAGTAAAAGGCCAAAATGACTTTCCTTCTCCTTTTAATACTCCTTAATACTACGTAAAAAAGAAAAAAAATGAGGCTGCAGGCTGAGTACAGATCAGGGAGCTCCAAATAATCCTTCCACATGCGAGTGACCAGATTACATTAACATATACATGTGTAGTCTTTGAGTGCACATGAACAGATTATAGGATTTAACTACATGATTTTAGTTTTGAACTCATCTTTTTTTAATGCTATAATAACAATCCAAAGTATATAACTCCATTGGTTGAAGATCCACAACTTTTGTGCTTGACTTCAAGTTTAAAGTGTGTAATTGCCCTTTGCTAACCTTTATTTCATAATGTATAAAAACCTGAAGAATCATCTGTTAACATAGGTCACAAACAATGATGATCGCAGTGATGATTAGAAATAATTACATTACCATATATAATTTGAAATTTGCTTTAAATTTGTATATATATGTCGAGCCTTTGTTTATAGCTTAGTATTCCAGTTTTCCACTGTAAGTGTTTCATTTACTGGCAGACTTAGTCTAAAGCAAAGGTTAATTGAGGGCCATTTGCTTAACTGAAATGTAGCCGTTTATAAATCTCTTTTGCTGGTAGGTGCCCAAATTAAGTGAAAAGATATTGATTTGTTCTATTGATCACAACCTAATTTTCCTTAAAGCAGTCATTTTCACTTCCTCCCAATATTTCTGGGCTTTGAAGATAAAAATAAAAATAATGCAGCTTACTGATTAATACAAGCCACAATGGCATTTTGACTCTGCATGTCTAAAACACTTGTTGACATTTAGATGTAGTACATGGTTTTAAAAATAACACCGCTGTGTATGTCAAGTGCCCTGAAGTGAAAGATTTGAATGTTTGTATACATCTGCACTTATTTGTAAAAGGAATGAAAAAATGTGCATAAAACTGGAGCTTTAGGGACCACAATTAAAATAGAAACATCACTTCAAGGAATCCACTATGGGAACTGACATTTTACAAACTATGTATCTATTACAAGCCAAAAACAGCCAGGCAGTTGAAGTTTAAGCAGCCACTGCTGAGTTAGATTGTGAGACCTATAATTAGAAAAATGCAATTAACAAAGCTTCTGTGCTGTCTGATATTTGTTATTTTTTTCCCAAAAACCTATCCTGATGGATTGAGTCATACATTTTGCATACAGTACATATCATAGGATGAAAAACTTTTATTTGCACATATCATCTATACAATATGTTTAACACTCTTAGTTTTTTACTTGTTTTTACTTGTTTTACTTTTTTACTATTTTACAAGTACAGGTAAGGGAGCTGTTATCTGGAAACCCATTAACGAGAAAGCTCCAAACTACAGGAAGGCCATCTCCCATAGACTCCATTATAAGCAAATAATTCTAATTTTTAAAAATGTTTTCCTTTTTCTCTATAATAATAAAACATTATCTTGTACTTGATATGCTTGAACTAAGATATAATTAATCTTTATTTGAGGCAAGGCAACCCTCTTAGGGTTTATTAATGTTAAAAGGATTTTTTAGTAGACTTAAGGCACAGAGATCCAAATTACAGAAAGACCCCTTATCCAGAAAGCCCCAGGTCCCAAGCATTCTGGATAATAGGTCCAATACCTGTATCAGTAAAGTACAGTTTTAAATTGTTGTGTTTAATTTTTGCAAAAGACAGCAGAGGTAAATTAAGGTCAACATTTCTACAATATTTATTGAAAATATGATAATGAAAGTAATGTTAAAACATACCCTTGATAAGCTCATATTTATATTTAATTAGATCTATATTCTTCTAAGTAAGTCTTATTGCCTTACAAGCTAGAGATAGCAGATATGCTGCCAAGAACAGCTGTTTCATAAATTATACATTATTACAGCTTAATACAAGTGAATATTTCTTGTGCTGAGTAAGATATAGTAGCTTATTCACAGTAAAGTGAGTATTAAAACAAAATGTATATACAGTTATACAGGGATGGGATCCCTTATCTGAGCACTTGTTATCTGGAAATCATAGTATGGAAAGGCCACCACCCACAGAATTCATTATAAGCAAATACCTGTCATTCTAGTTTTGAAAAAATGATTTCCTTTATCTCTGTAATAATAAAACAGTACCTTGTACTTGATGGTAACTAGCTGCATGAATCCATATTGGTGGCAAAACAATCTTATTGGGTTTATTTAATGTTTAAATGTTTTTAAGAGACCTAATGTATGGTATGGTGATCCATATTATGGAAATATCCCTTATCTGGAAAACCACAGGCCCCAAGCATTTTGGATAATAAATTCTATGCCTGTATACTATATTTAAAGTCAACCCAAGATGTAATTTTTTGCCTAATAAAGGAAAACATAATTCTAAGCAACTTTGCAATATACATTCATTACAAATTTGCAATGGTTTTTTACTTCATTGTATATGAAGTCAAAAGTAGTAGTAGTTCAGCAAATGCTGCTCTATATAGCAATTACATTTACTCATATATCTAACTTTAAAGCACTAAAATTTTCAATAAATTCACATTGGAAAGTTGCTTATAATTATGTTATTCTTGTATTAGGCAAAATGTTATTTTTGGGGTTGACCTGTCCTTTAAGGTAGAAATAAAAAGGCTACTTTAGAATAAAATGGACAAACTCACTGTTATTGGATATAAAGTGAAAACCTGTGGTTTTCTGGATATGGGATCTTTCTGTAATTTGGATTGCCATACTTTTATTTGCACTAAAAAATTATTTAAAGATAAATAAACCCAATAGGGCTGTTTTTTGCCTTTGATGAGGATTATTAGATCTTGATTGGGATCAAATACAAGCTGTGGTTTTATAATTAATTTTTAAAAATTAGAATTATTTCATTAAAACAATCTATGGGTGGTGGCCTTCCTGTAATTCAGAGCTCTCTGGATAATGGGCTCCGGATAACAGATGCCATACCTGTAGTACGTACTAACTGATGAATATGGTTTTTGTATTTATGCTGCTGGCACATTATTGCAGTATAACTGTGCTTACAAGTATTTACATTAGTGTTCCTGTAGTCTAGCCTTGTATTACCTTCCTTTATAATATATTTTATCTTGGTTTGAGTATGTAATTTGACTGTAATTATCACATAAGTTCCTTATCAATGTAGAAATTATAAGTGGAGTAATCAAAACAAAAAAAACTCCAGGGATGGAAATTGTAATGGACATTGTTATTGGATACCAATTACAATGTCCTTGGTTCTCCGTTCTTTTCCACTAACCATCAAGTTTTTCATAGTCAATATCCAGGCTTGAAACATGACTACTAAAATAAG